>NC_138547.1:17289761-17904431 GCF_964234715.1 Podarcis melisellensis | reverse complement strand
CAGAGGAAAAAAAGTGCCTTTGTACAGTTGGTGACACACCCCAGTCATGCAAAAGTCCACATAAGGGATGGGAGAGGATTCTGCCAAAGTCAGATTCCAAAACAGACTGACATGATTCAATCTGGTCTAATCATGAGCTGTATTGGATCATGAGTTCTCATCAGGATCTGCAATCCTGCTGTTCTTTTTACATAGGAAGCTGCATTATACCGAGTCAGACACAAAGCTCTAGGATGTAGCTCAGTATTGTCAACACTGACTGGCAGCAACTCTTTCCTGGGTGTCAGTTGTGGAGAATTCCCAGTGCTATCTGGAGATGTGTCCAGAGGACTGAATCTGGGACTTTCTGCATGCAAACCAAGCACTCTGCTATTGAACTGTACCCTGTCTCATAAAAAGAAAGTAAGATTCTAGTCCTGAACCTGTGGCCTTTTGCATGCAAAGCAGATGCTTTGCCACTGAGTTATGTTCCTCAAACAAGGTGGTCTGGGAGTTACAGGACCGGCTGGTGTTTTCCTTACACCCACCCACCCACCCACCCACCCACCCACCCACCCCCACACCCACACACCCACACACACCAGCTACCTGGTGAGGCACCCACTGACTCTTTTGATGCATTCTTAGGTTGGAGTTGATGACCCTTTGGGTCCCTCCTAACTCTATGATTCTGTGAAATGAAGCTTCCCCATTGAATTAATCACTAAAGTCCAGAAGCCCCAAATGTCACTTTAGAGTGTCCCTCAACGCCAATACCAAACTCTTTCTCACTCTCCAGATACCTGAAGAAAAGGCTGCAATCCTACACCCGTTTCTCTATGTAAGTCTCCATGAACTCCGTAGGGGCTAATATTTGCTGAAGTACGTGCAATATTTTGCTGCGAAGGGAGAAAGCACGGAATAATAATTCATTTCCTTCCTTTCCAGGGGACTCCTCAAGAAGACAAAACAAAAACAGTAACCTCCCCTCAAAACCCAGATGTTCAGAGTTTCTGTCCTCTTTGCAGACAAAGGACCGTAAAGGAGGGGTGACACACATCTGCCACCAGAGATGTTGAGGAATTGCTGGGCTCTGGTGCCACCTTCTAGAGTAGACTGGAATTGCAGTCTCCCCCCAAGGAGGTGCCGCAGTTAGAAGGGGTGAATTAAATAGGAACAAAGGAAGTTGCCTTATGCCAATTCAGAACTTTGGTTCCCCTAGCTCAGGGTTGTCTACACTGACTGGGAGTAGCTGTCCAGGGTTTCAGGCAGGGAATCACTCCCAGCCCTACCTGGCGATGTCATTGGGGATTGAACGTGGGACCTTCTGCATGCAAAAGGGGTGCTCTGCCACTTAGTTATGGTTCTCCCTCAAAACTAAGATCCCAGTCCTTATGATTCTAAATAAACAAGCTGTTCCCAGACTCTGGAACGCCCTCCCCGGAGAAGCCAGGCTGGCTCCCTTTATTGCTGGTTTTTTTTTTGCCGGTAGGCAAAGACCTTCTTGTTCCAACAGGCTTTTGGGAACTGACTGCTTTTAATGAGGTGGATGGTGCTGTGCTGTTTTTATTGGGACGGTCTGTATTTTTAAAAATATATCATATCTCTGTATATGTCTCTCCATATTTCTTTAGCTATAGCTATCTCTCTTTCTCTGTGTATATAGCTATAGATTTAATTTCATTAATGTTTAATTGATTTTTAATGATTACCCCCATGTTTTTAGCTGTTCTTATTTTAGCTGTAAGCCACCTTGAGTGCCTGTCTGGAAAAAAAGATGGAGTATAAATAAATATAATTGTATAGGATATATATATATATATATATATATATATATATATATATGCACTGCCTTGTGTATATATATATATATATATATATATATATATATATATATATATATATGCACTGCCTTGTTTTGAGTTGGCCCGTCGGTCCATCTCTTTCAATACTGCCAACACTGACTGGCAGCATCTCTCCAGGGTTTCATACAGGGGACATTTCCAGCTCCACCTGGAGATGCCACTGGGGGATTGAACCCAGGATATTTTGCATGCAAAGTAGATGCTCTACCATTGAGCTACAGCTCTCACCTGAAAAAGGGCTATATTCATAATTCCGAATAAAGGAATGAAGAGTTATTTACAATATATAAAATATTTTTTTTAGCATTTTTGTTTTTAGCTTGTTAAGCTTTTATTGTATTGTTATGTCTTAGTTTTACTATTGTAAACTGTTTTGATATATATTATTTTTGTGATATAGTGGTATATAAATATTTCATGATTAAATGTGTAAATAAATCATCATAGGCAATTGACTTCTACTGCCCTGGATCCACATAGCTCAGGATTTCTTGCACTGCTTGACAGGGACTCTTCAGGTTTCAGGCAAGGAATCTCTCCCAGTCTTACCTGGAGAGGCAGTTGAGGATTGAACCTGGGGTGTTCTGCCCCACCACTGAGCTACAGCACCTCCCTTTTGGGTTCTTGATGCCCATTGATTTCCCTTTAATAAAGCCTTTGCATAAACATCATGGTTTATGCATTCTCTCCGGACAGGCTCCTATGTCAATTCTTTGTCAAAAGAGTGGTGCCCACACCTGGATGCAGAGCTCAGGGACTAATCTGACCAGCACCAAATATGAAGGAAACTTGATCTGGACACGACACTTGTGTTAATAGAGCCTTAAGATTGCATTAGCTTTAGTAACTGCTGCATCACACGAATGGCTTATGCTCAACTTGTCTTTAGATGCTTACATTAATACTTCTGCAGAACCAAATCTTCCCCTTCTTGTATCTCTGTGTGTGATTCGCATATGTACAGGCTTTGATTTTGAGTTGATTTATTGCATATTGCAATACACATAAAAAAGGAAGTCTCAAAAGTTCTTTACAATATATATATATATGATAAAACATAACAAAACAAAACACAATTCAATAAAAATTGTATCGTGCACACACAAGCCTGAATTGAATAATTGTAACAATAATATCCTATGATTGACAGACATGACATTGTAGGTGGTGACACCGCTGGGGTGCTAACCAGCTGGCTTTAACCCCTGTCAGGGCCTTTTCCGTCCAAATTCCTCACTTGTGGCATGGTTTCCCTGGTGAGGTGTGCCTGTCTCCAACATGACTTTCAGGGGGGATTTTTAAATGTTCTTCTTTACCCAGGTATTTGATGGCTGAGAAATACTTTTCTCTGCAGCCCTAAAGCCTGAGAGAATGAATTCTAGCATCATCTAGTCCAACCCCCTCCAATCACAGCTAAAGGATCCCTGACAGAAGGCCATCCAACCTCTGGTTGAAACCCCCCAGTGAAGGAGAGTCCACCACCTCCCGAGGGAGTTCATTCCACTGTCAAATGGCTCTCACCCCCAGAAAGCTACAGTCATACCTTGGGTTACAGACGCTTCAGGTTGCGTTTTTCAGGTTGCGGACCGCCAAAACCCAGAAGTACCAGAACGGACTACTTCCGGGTTTTGGCGGTCGTGCATGCGCAGAAGCGCTAAATCGTGCTTTGCGCCTGTGCAGAAGCGCTGAATCGCAACCCATGCATGTACAGACGTGCCACTGCGGGTTGTGGACACTGCGGGTTGCGAACGTGCATCCCTCGTGGATCACGTTCACAACCCAAGTGTCCACTGTATTCCTAAGTTTTAGTCAGAATCCCCTTTCTTCACATTTGAATCCATTAGTTTGGGGTCCTACCCTCCAGAACAGGAGAAAACAAGCTTGTTCCGTCTTCCATGGGATGGACCTCCATATATTTGAAGATTGCCCTCATGGCTCCTCTCAGTTTCCTGTTGTTCAGGCTAAATATACCCAGCTCCCGTGACCATTCCTTCTAAGGCTTGGTTTCTGGGCCCTTCATCATCTTGGTCACCTTCCTCTGCACATGTTCCAGCTTGTCAATATCCTTCTTAAACTAATGTGCCCAGAGATGGACACAGGACTCCAGGTGGGGCCTGACCAAGGCAGAATACAGCAGTCTTATTCCACCCCTTGATTTGGAGACTTCTTTTGATGCAGCCTAGTATTGCATGAGTTCATGTGAATTGTTTTCCCCCCTTTCCTTCTTGTCAATAAATATTTCTGCTCCTCTGAAATTGCAATTGGTAACCCCAAAATGAAACTGGAGATTATTCTATGCAACTTTAGGCTCTGTTTCCAACCTGCCTCCCACCCAACCACCTGCCACTCTGAGGACTGGCAGAGGGACATCAAGACATGTTTTGATGTTTTTGAAATCCTTAAAGCCCATCTAGTGATGCTCCTCTTCCCACTTGGCAGATGTCTCTGCTTTGCGCGGAGGATGTTTCCTTTCTCAGAGCAGCTGGTCCTTACATCAGCAATGGAACAAGCCACATATGGCAGAAGCATGTAGGCTGAGCAGTGAAGGCCCCAGAATAAAGCAGAGCTGACGGGGAAAGTCTTCATTTCATTTTGAGTACATGAAAAAATGACAATTAATTTTAAATGGGAACAGGTGGCTCTCTATCAAGATTTTAAAATTGAATTAGGAGGTGCCTACTTTGGTCTGGCTTTGCAAATATCGATGGGGCATGACCATCCTGCTTTCCCAAAATCCATTCTTCCTATTCCCTTTCTTTTTGACAATACGTCCCCTCCCCCCCCCCAGCAAACTCAGCAAAAGAGAGGAAAAAACTCCCTACAATAAGTTTTCAGTACCTCCCTTAACATAAGAACACAAGAGGAGTGTGCTGGATCAGGCCAGTGGCCCATCTAGGCCAGCATCTTGTTCTCTCAATGGCCCACCAGATACCCCCAATGGGAAGCCCAAAAGCAGGACCTCAGCACAGCAGTTCTCTTGCCTCCTGCAGTTTCTAGCCACTGGCATTCAGAAGCATTGCTGCCTCCAACTGTGGAGGAAGAACATAATTGTCAAGCCTCTCCTCCGTGAATTTGTCTAAACCTCTTTTAAAGCCATCTAGCCCTCCCTAGTCCCTGTTCGCTTTGAGAACCATGGCTTCAGTTGATTGGAATAAGCCCTCCCGAGGCAATGCCTAAGCAGCTGAGGGTTTCGTGAGAACTTTAGCAACATTCCAGCTGATCAGGCTTTGTGCTGTTTAAGAGCAAAATGAGAAAGCTGGATCAGTTGGAAAGTTGCTAAAGATGTGAATCGCAAGACAACTTGCAAAATAGTCATTCAGTTGGACTGGGGGTGGGAGAGTAAGCTTTAAGAATATAAGACAAGCCTGCTGGACTGGGTCCATCTACTCCAGCATCTTGTTCTCACGGTGACTGAACAGTTGCCTGTGGGAAACCAGCTAACAGGATTTGAGCACAATAGCAGAACTTCCCTCCTGTTATTTCCAGCAACTGGTATTCAGGCGCATTGCTGCCTCCAGCTGTGGAGACAGAGCATAGCCACTGTGGCTAGTAGCTACTGGTAGCTTTCTACTAAAACTCCATGAATTTGTCCAATTTTCTTTTAAAGCCATCCAAGTTGGTGGCCATCACTGCCTTCTGCAGAAAAAGCAATTTCCATGGTTTAACGATGCACAGTGTGAAGCAGTCCTTTCTTTTATCTGCTCCCTTCCTTTCCTCTCTATTCTTTCTCTTGAAGTTTTGGTTATTGACTGACTCTTCCCCTCAAAGAACTTGGGGTTTCAGCACCCCAAGATACTAGAGACTGAAGGGGCTTCCTGCGTCATCCTCTGGCATATGGGCCTTGGCACAGAGTGTCTTCATGCAAGCAAAGCTGGGAGTGATCCATGAGATGACACCAGATCAGGTGTCTGCCTCATCAATCAAATCTGATGGCATCTGACCAAATAACATTTGCTTAATTTGTACTGTTGGGTTTAAATTATTCAGGACCTGGACTCCATGTTTTAAGTCGGGTATTGACCACACTGGAGCATGTCCCGAGAGGAAGGGGACAAAGATATTGTGTGGCCTTGAAATCAGGGCCAGCGAGGAAAAGGTGGATGGGGTCAGCTTGTAGCCAGAAGAAGAGACAGGGAAGAGATGATTAGATAGCTTTATTTATTTATATATATTTATATTTAATAAAAGGAGCCCAGGCCGGCAATCAGGAAGCGATAAGACAGTAAAAGCATGCTAAAAAGAATTCCAGTACACATGCAGACTGTGAAAGATCTCCACTTAAAAGGCTCTTCAAAAGGTCTTCAGTGGTTGCCAAAAAGACAGCAGAGATGGAGCATATCTAACACCCAAGGGCAGGGTGTTCCAAAGGCAGGCAGCACAACACTAAAGGCCTGATTCCTATATTGTGCATAAGGGACATCCTGGGGTGATGCAGTGGCGGAGCTTCATGCTCCAGCCCCAGGAGGTGGAGCGTGCCGCCTGTAGGGATGTGATGCGTGTCCCGGAGGTGTGGTGTGCTGCCTGTAGGGGCGTGGCGCCCAGCACAGGTGGGGGTGCAGCCACAATGGCACCCTGCTGGGATCGCACTGCCGGGGGCGGTGCACTCCCCCCACATGCCTCTTCCTCTGCCAGTGGGGTGATGGCATCTACAGGAGGCCCTCCCTTGCAGAGTGCAGTGCTCGATCGGTGTATCCAGGTCCTAAACTGAAACAGTGCCTTGAACTTAGCTCAGTTGCTGTTTGGCAGCTAATTTCCATTTTTGCTAGCAGATTGTGTCCCAGATATCATGCCTGCCTGCCTCTCGCCCTGCTATGTTATAAATTATAATGATGGCCCCAATCTTGCCTTGCCTGTTAAGGCACCTCTGCCCTTGATTCCTCCCCGCACCTGTGTGTTATCAGCATGATGAGAGGAGGATACCTGTGGAAACGGAGGAAGAATCAAATGGCAACCCTCCAGTCCATCACTTGAGGTAGCTGCCTCATCTCATGAGCCAATTCATGTCACATTTCACCAACTTCAGCTTTCACCAATAAAGAAAGAGAGAGAGGTCATTTTCAGCCTCAGGTTATATTTATTACTGGTCTTATCTGTCCTCATAATCAGGATTAGTGTCCTTGTGCAAAGTGATGCCAAACTAATTGCCATTGAACTGAATTGGACAGGTGAAGAGTGTAAGAGGCATTGACCAGTGGAGGTGTGTGTGTGTGTGTGTGTGTCTGTGTGGAGAGGGCCCAAGGTTAGCTTATGAACAAGAAGCCATCCATTTCATTTGCTTGGCTGTGGATTCACACTTTGGCACCATTTGGAGAGGATCCAAAATGTCGGGGTTCATAGTTCATGCTAAGTACAAACCCCATGTTTGATATATCAATTGCTCAGCCTGTGGAGCACTGCAAAACACGGGGGGGGGGGGGGTTTGCTGCAAAATGCTGCAGGAAAAAATCCTTGGTGCCAGTTTGGAGAGGATCCCAAATTTGGGGGCCTCGTAGTTAATTTTCCTGATCCACACATGGCCTTCATCTGTTTTGCTCTTTTATGGCCAGGTGGCAAGGAGTAGCATGCGGCATGATTATTCCTCCCCCCCCCCCTCGATTTGAGCCACAGGCATTGCTGGAATTGATTGAGCAGCAAAGATATGGAGCTGGTTGGTCTGATCTGTGGCAGAGAGGCAAGATCTGAACTCAGTCCACCACCATCCAATTTGCAACTTGCCCATTTGAATTGCTGCCTCTGGGTTAAGGGCTCGTCCACACTTCCACTTCTTCAGTCGCTTTTCTCTGGGAAAACCCACTCTTTATCACTGAATTAGAGCATACGCCTGTTGGGTTTTCCATGGATTGGATTGATGTTTGCTCTGATTCAGTCGTAAACAGTGGATTTTCCTGGGGAAAGTAGAGGAGCAAACAGAAAAGACCATTCAGACATGTGGCTAGAAAGCATGGGACAAGCAAAAACCCCATCTCAACCCCATGCTTTCTAGGCATAGGACAAACAGAGAGGTGGACAAGGCCCAAGTCACTCTGGCTTCTTTTAGGGCCCCCGGTGTTCCACCAGGAGCATGAAGGCATCAAGAGGTCCCGCTTCTAACATTGGTCAGGGAGTTTGGTGCCCTTCAGATGCTTCTGGACTCCATCATTGTGTCAAATGACCAGGCATGGTGGGAGCTGTGGGGAGGGCCAAAGAGTCCAGCCCTTTTTTCCACTGCTCAATCCTGCATGGATGAGACCTCTTTTACAACACCAGGCACCTGGTTCCATGCTGCTTAACAAAGTGAGAGTGCTCGACACAATCCTGTGCATGCCAAGATGAGGCTGGAGATCTCAGTACCCAGCTGCTCTGGGTTCCAGGGGCCTCCATATATATATATATCTGGGGCTACTTTTGAAGGGAAGTGGATTTCTCCACAAGAGTGGACCTTCTTCAATATGAGCTTCCAGAGTTTTTCATCAATACAAATGAGTGAATTGTGTTTATTGCATTATTCCATAGCCCATAACAGAATACTAGAAAACACCAAGACTTTCATAAAAATGTGGAATCACAAATGAAATTATCTGTCTGTCTATCTATCATCTATCTATCTATCATCTATCTATCTATCTATCTATCTATCTATCTATCTATCTATCTATCTATCTATCATCTATCTATCTATCTATCTATCTATCATCTATCTATCATCTATCTATCTATCTATCTATCTATCTATCTATCTATCTATCTATCTATCATCTATCTATCTATCTATCTATCTATCTATCTATCTATCTATCAATCATCATCTATCTATCTAATCTATCATCTGTCATCATCATCTATCTATATCTATCTATCTATCTATCATCTATCTATATATCTAATCTCTATCATCTATCTATCTATCTATCTATCTATCATCTATCATCTATCTATCTATCTACAGTATATCATATATCATCTATCATCTATCTATCTATCTATCTATCTATCTATCTATCTATCTATCTATCTATCATCTATCTATCTATCTATCTATCTATCTATCTATCTATCTATATCTATCTATCTATCTATCTATCATCTATCTATCTATCTATCATCTATCTATCATCTATATCTATCATCTTTCTATCTGTCTATCTATCTATCATCTATCTATCATCTATCATCTATCTATCTATCTATCTATCATCTATCTATCTATCTATCTATCTATCTATCTATCTATCTATCTATCTATCTATCTATCTATCTTCTATCTATCATCTATCTATCATCTATCTATCTATCTATCTATCTATCTATCTATCTATCTATCTATCTATCTATCTATCATCTATCTATCTATCTATCTATCATCTATCTATCTATCTATCTATCTATCTATTTATCTATCATCTATCTATCTATCATCTATCTATCATCTATCATCTATTTATCATCTATTTACCATCTACTTACCTACACTCAAGATAAACAGAACTTTGCTTATAAAACACACACACTTCTTTCTAGTCCATGGCTGAATCCTGTATCCATTCTGTCCTTCCCTCTCTTGGACTGTTGGTGATGAAGGGAGGAGGCTCTTTGGCTGGCTCTCTAGGTAGACCATGGGCTAATTTCAAGGTGCAGTTTTTGGTGCATAAAGCCCCATGGAGTTTGGGACTAGGATGCCAGAATGATTGTCTCACCCCTTACACACCCAGTCAATTACTGTGCTGTGTGGGAGAGGGCCTCCTGCAAATGCCATCTTATCAGAAGGTCTGGTCTGCACAGTAAAAGGAATCAGTTCTTTGGCATTGCTGCACCTTCCCTTTGGAACTCACTTCCCTTTGGTATTAGACAAGCACTGTTTCTGGCACCCACTGAATACCTTCCTCTTCCAACAAGCCTTTGAAATGGAGATCTTTCCCAGTCTGCATCTGCACTATAATTGTTTTAAAGATGTTTATTATGATTTTATTGCCTGTTCTTTGCCACTTCAGGCTCTTTCGAGCAGAAAGGCAGGGATATAAGCAGAGTGGAAGGAAAGGAGGACCTTTTTCTGCCTCCCCTCTTCCAGCTACTCCCTGAAGACTGTATTTTGTCTTGTGTTGTGTAGGCTCCTATTTGTTGTGTGCAAATGGCTTTAGATACCTATTAAAGGTAAAGGTAAAGGGACCCCTGACCATTAGGTCCAGTCGTAGACGACTCTGGGGTTGCAGTGCTCGTCTTGCTTTACTGGCTGAGGGAGCTGGCGTTTGTCCGCAGACAGCTTCCGGATCATGTGGTCAGCATGGCTAAGCCACTTCTGGCGAAACCAGAGCAGCACACGGAAACGCCGTTTACCTTCCCACCAGAGCAGTACCTACTATTTATCTACTTGCACTTTGACGCGCTTTTGAACTGCTAGGTTGGCATGGCAGGAGAAGGGACCGAGCAACAGGAGCTCACCCCGTTGCAGGGATTTAATAAATTATTAGTTTCATAAATTACCATATAGCATATTCAAAACAAAACAGCGACAATTTGTTGTTGACAAAGGACAGCTGGACATATAAAGGGCCCCATTACCTTCAGTAGCTTAGGGCTCATCAAACCTAAATCTGGCCCTGCTTTCAACCCCTGGAATCTTGCACCACTCATGGAGATTGGGGTGGTATGTAACATTACGTTGATTAAGGAAGATTTCTTGCAAAAATGTACATGTTTGGGGGCATATTAGGAGAGAAGTGTGTGAAAACACAGGCAAATCTTTACAAGGGATATTTCTTTTTTGCATATTGATGCAGAAATGGCAGGGGTTGGGAATAAAGTTATGACGGGAGAAATGAGAAATGGAATGAAATAGTCTGATTCAGGGGAAGAGGTGGCAAAATAAAGCAAAGGCCCCCAAACACATCCTACCATAATTGATTACTATAAAGATTATTAAGATAATGAATGCAAAGTGATCTGCACACAGTTTGCTAAGTGCTACTCATTACCGACATGTTTAGTGCATCGTCTCAGTTTATAGGTTCCCACACCTCATAAGAGAACAGGTCGGAATAAAGCAATCAAAAGCATGAAAAGACCCAGCTCAGTCATGGACTTGCTATGAATTGACAAATCTAGAATGTAAAAGCTGCCTTATACTGAATCAGCTCGCTGGTTCATCCAGCTCAGTATTGTCTACACTGACTGGCAGTATCTGTCCAGGGCTTCAGGCAGGGGACATTCACAGCCCTACCTGGAGATGTCACTGCGGATTAAATGTGGGACTTTCTGCATGCAAAGCAGGTGCTCTACCTCTGAGCTATGGCCCTTGACCACCAAACTAAAGAAGATTCTGTTCCACCTAGTTCTGATGAATTAAGTAGGAAGGAAGCAAGCTGCCTGATACTGAGTCAAATCCCAGGTCCATCTAGCTCAACTCTTCCTACAATGACTGGCAGCAGCTCTACAGGGGTTCAGGCAGGGGACATTCCCAGCCTCACTTGGAGATGCCATAAGGGATTGAATCCAAGACCTTCTGCATGCAGAGCAGGTGCTCTATGAGAGAGCTGTGCCCCCTAGTTTGGAATGAATTGCTGAATTAAATAGGAACCTTGAAAACAGCCTTAGGCAGAGTCAGACCATTGTTTTTGTCTAGCTAAGTACTGTTGATAGGCTGTGGCTCTCCAGGGTTTTATTTCCGTAGCCCTAGCTGCGTGTTATCAGGGACTGAACCTGGTTCCTTTCATCATTGTTGCTTTTTAAATAAGATTTTATTCAGGTTTTTTTTTTTTGATTACAGTAAGATAAAAGAAACAAATCTAAATAAAAACAAAAACAGAGGGGGGAGAGAGAAAAGGAAACTCAAAAAATAGGAAAATATAAAGGATTTCCAATTTTCCACCTGTCAGTTACATAAAGGAAATTATTCGAAATATTCACTCTAGAATGACACCCAACCAATCAACTTTCTGTTAGGCAATATTTTCCCAGTCTTCAGACCCACACAGTTTCCCTTTCACACAAAACAGATTTTCCTTTTTGTACAATAAAGTCCAAAAATACATTTATAATAATTATTATTAATAATAAATGCCAGCAATAGATTTTATCTAATCAAATCAAGTCCTTCCAGCCTTGTCCACACAAGAGTCCCTCCGCTGTGATAATATATTAAATTATATTCCATAGTTCTTTACTTATAATGTACTAATTATTGCACACAAATGATTGCACCCAAATCTGTATCTTCCATTCCCATTTCCTGTTGTATTTGCAGTGGTTTTACATCTTGATTAAAAAAATTATCCCTTCCATTTATGCTTCTTTCATTATTTTTTCCAAGAAAAGTGCCAGAGGTTCGATAGCTTTCCCCTCTGAATTCACTCCAAGTTGTACACAGAGTCCTTTCCCTCTCAACTCTATCTCTGCCAGCTCAGAATCTCTCTCCATCTCTCCATCCATGGCTCTATTCCACTCCTCCAACATCACAACTCCGCCATTTGGCTGTTCCGTTCCTCGAGACACCTGTGTGAAGGACTTTTCCATTTTACCATCTGTTGCCTCCAACTCTTACCACCTCGCCCTCCTAATTTAGCAATCATTCATACTGTTCTACAAAGTTTCTGAGTCCTCTTTAATTCCACTTCCCATTTCATCCTTCTCTGATCTGCTTTCATTCACCATTTTATCAGAGACATCTGGTTGGCCATTGTGGGAACAAGAAGCTGGACCAGATGGGCCATTGGCCTGATCAAGCAGCAGTGCTCTTCTTATGCTCTTCTGAGCCGATCTTCCTACTCTACTCAGGCATGTGCTGTAGACTTTAGGGGGTGGAGGTGTCATCAGCCTCCTCAATATTCCTTAGCAGGGGGCTCAGTCCCCCAAATACTGAGAGGGCGGAGAAGGCCAAATTGCCAAGCCAAGCACAGCGTAGCATCAATGGAAGGCTGCAATGGCCTGCACAGTGTCAGGAGATACTGTGGGGAGATGCAAGTTCTCACCTGCTTGTGCAACATCTCCTGACACTAGTGGAAGGCTGAACTGACCTGCACAGTGTTGGGAGATGCTGCACAGGTTTGTGCGACCTCGTGTTAGGTCGGGCCAGCCCCTGCAGCATCTTCTGACACCAGTGAGGCCTAGTAGAAGGCTGCACTGGCCTGCATGGTGTCTCCCTACACCACACAGGCTGGTCCAGCTTTCTGCTAGGATGCGCCGGTCTGGCCTGCATAGTGTTGGGAGACATGTATGATGTCACATGAGGGCAACGTGCATCAGCCCCCCCCAATCTTTGGGTCAACCTTTGCTACACTATTGCAACGTCTGTTCTGAAAGCAGAATGCATATTGTTGCATTTAGCCATGAACATTGTTTTTTTGAGCCATCATGAATAAACCCAAACCTTTCCCTATGGACCAAAACATTATATCTCCTTAAAGGTCAATGATGCCTTTCTTGGGCTGGTTTTCATCAGGGATGGGGAGGCAGTGGCTTGGAGGAGAAAGAGAGAGGCCAGGAGAAGGAATTGGAAATGTAGATTTGGCACAGAAATAAATATAAATGAGATCCTGCAGGCAATGGGGACTGGGTGGAGTCTGGAACAAAGCCATTAGTGAGGACTGTGTGTGTCAGGTGATCAAGATTAATGGAAATCTGAAACCCCTGCGGAGTCCAGGAATTAGAAACTGGGCTATGTGGTGAAAGAGCAAGAGCTTCAATTTGAACAGCCCAGGAAGATTCCTTTGCAGAAATCAAATAGCATTGAGGTAGCAAAGTAAGGAGCAGGAACATAGGACTCTTGGTCCATCAAGTTCAGAATTCTCAACATTGACTGGCAGCATCTCAGCAGGGTTTCAGGCAGGGAAAACTCCTGACCCTACTAGGATATGCCAGGGGTTTAATCTGGAATCTTCTGCATGCAAAGCAGATGCTCTGTTACATGATCTACTGCCCTCCCCAGGAACATAAGAAAGCTGTCTTACACTGAGTTGGATCATTGGTCCATCTAGCTCAGTGTGGGGTCCACACTGAGTGGCCACAGCTCTGCTCAAGTTGGAGCCTTTCCCCCACACTGTCTAGAGATGCAACTGGGGCAATTGCCATCTGGGACTTTCTTCACACAAAGCAGTTTATCTACCTTTAAGCGGTGGCTCGTCACCTCTATAAAGCAAGATTCCAGTCCTCATTGTTCTGAACAAAGGGCGAGATTACAATAGAATTTAGAAAGTTGCCATGTACAGCAATGGACCATCCATCCATCTATCTTCCTATACCCTTATATTCATCAGGATTTAACTGGGAGCCTGGAGATGCTTTAGCAGCATCCAGTCAGATGTACGGTCAGAAATGTGTGTGAGAGAAGCATTTCCTCCAGAAGTGAGCTCCCAACACCGCCCTGCTGCTTCTAACTTGGAACTGTGGAAGTGGAAATATTTCCATAGCCCTCGCCTCAGATCTATTTGCATGCCCAACAACCAACTACATCAGACAGGCACCTTTGCTATTCTCCTGAAAGCCCACACAATCACGCCTTCAAATCCATTACACAATATTCACATAATAAATCTAGGCTAGGTTCGAGGTGCTGGTATTGGTGTATAAAGCCTTATGCAGATTTCCCAAAAGATCACATCATCCCTCAAATATGCCCACTTGATTGCTGTGATGGGTAGAACTCTCACTGTGACAAGAGCCGCATAATAACCATTGTGCATTTGTAAGGAATTGATATTTTAGTGTCTCAGCACCTACACTTTGGAACTCCCTGCCTATTAAAAATGGGCAGGCATCTTCACCTTCTCTTTTCGACACCTGCTAAAAGCATTTATGTTCAGACAAACCTACTTGGATGTTTAGAAAGTTGCTCCGAGTTTTAATCTGATTTATCCCTACTGTTATTTTAACTTTTCTGGAAGTCTTAAATTACTCTTAATTTTTCTTATTGATAATTTTATTCGCCATTTTTTGGGGGGGGGGAAACTACATTGAGGTTGTTGTTTTTTTTAATTAAGCAGTGCATAAATTTCATGAAATAAAGATATAACAATCCCCTACATCTCCAACCAACCCCTGTGTTGTGCAGGAGAAGGCACCCTGCAGACACTGTCCTATCAGGAGGTCTTCAGGATGATGGAAGTGGGCCTGTGATGGGAATGGAGCAGTGCAAGCCAGGAGAATGAAACCCACACATTCAGAGACATTCTTTCCAATGCCACCATTACCACACCAGTACTTTTCTGGCAAAGAGTGCACAGAGGACCCTCCTCCAAATCTCACCTCAGCCATAAATTCATTTCGGCCTATCTGCCACTCCCCAACCCCTGTTCAGCCTGCATTGTAGGGGATAAGTAACAACAATATTGAACTGCCTCTCAGAGTTGTTATGTAAGGATGACTGAATCCCTGTAACATGCTTTCAGTATCGTAAACTGTTGTGCAACTTGTGGTCATCAGCACTGATGCTCTGGTTTGGAAATAACAACAACATTAATATTAATCTCTGGATATGCATTTATCAAATCATAATTCAGTTAATGGGAAGCTGCTTTGTGCAGAGTCCAAACATTGGTCCATGTAGCTCAGTATTGTCTACACTGACTGGCAGCAGAAGCTCTCCAGGACTTCAGGCCACCCCACCTGGAGATGCCATTGGGGGTTGAACGTGGGACCTTCTGCATGCAAAGAAGATGCTCCACCACTAAGCTATGACCCTTCCCCTAAACAAAAAGTAACAACCTAGTCCCCATTGTTCTGAATAAATAGAAATGGGGGAACCTTCTGCATACAACACTGAGTAAAAGGCTAATTTGAATAGGAACACATAAGGCTGCCTTGTACTGAGTTAGACACTGACTGGCAGCTGCTCCTCAGGGTTTTAGGCAGAGAACATTCTCATCTCCACCTGGAGATGCCATTGGGAACTGAAGCTGGGACCTTCTGCATGCAAAGCAGGTGCTCTGTCACTTGAGCCATGGCCCTTCCCCAGTTAACCATGGTGTGTGTGCATGTGTGTTTGTGTGTAATAATTGATTTCTTATTATTGTCACCACCACCAGTCTCAGGACACAGGAGACAAGCCATGCCCTTTCTGCCACCTGGTTCACCCACCACCCTCCATCTCTGGGGTATATGCAATAAACCTGAGAGTGATGCTGAGTGAAGCCTGTCCCTGTCTCATTTGTCCTCCTCATCTACTTTCCCACCTGCCTCTCCCCACACTATTCCTGTGTTCAGATGCAGAATGCAAGGACCTGTTCCCCTCCTTTTCTCCCTGACAAATGCCACCATTGTCCTTGATCAAAAAGATGGGGGGGGGAATCAGTGTGGGGAGAACAGGTGCCTCTGATCATAAATGCAATTTGGAGGGGTATGGGCTGCACTGGAGGGGTGGGGGTGGTGGGTAGGGAAGGGGCACCAGCTACCAGTTTGAGACACCCCATGAAAGAAAGCCTCCCTTATTCATCTATGGGGGTAGGTGGGAGATAGAGAATTGTACCACTCAGCAGGGATACTTTAACACAGTGTTGTCTCAGCACATTAACAGACCAGCTGCTCTTTGTCAATTTCAGAGCAAGTCTTTCGCGTTTCACCCTTGCCTTTGTCCAACCCTGGGACATGCGCAGTTTCCCTTAATAGGCATGATCACCCCCCCCTCTCTCCACACACTCACACCGAAATTTTGGTTGCCAGGTGCAAGCCTTCTTCAGCCTCCCCCCAAAAGCCAGACCTCCCCACTCCCAAACCCTCTCTCCCCATCCCTGGTTTTTTTAAATAAAAAACCCACATCTTTCTAACACCCTCCCAGTTAGCCACCAGTCCTCTGTATTATTAACAGACCTGTGTTGGAAGCAGTTTTAAAGATGTGCTCTCTTCAATACATTTCAGGTTCAAAGGAAACCAGGCAGGGAAACAAGGGAAGGGATGTAAAAGGCAGGAAAATGGCAGGATTTCCCCCTCTGAACAGAGTAGAGAACAGGGTTTCTTTAAGAGAGGGTCCTTTTCTTATTCCTATTTACTCCCTTCCTTTCTCTCTTTAGTCACAGCTTGGATACAACATATCCGGAGGACTTCTCACCATGCCCTCTCCCCAGCACGGGATGGAAAAACGGGCTGAAGAAAAGCAAATAACTCCCCATGAAAAAAGTCATCTTTTTTCTCCCTTGCAGACTCATTTACCTGGTTGGGGGAGGGGAATGTGAAGGTGGGGGAAGGGCTCCCACACTCTTCCAGCAAGAAACATTTGAATACCACTCTCTACAAATCCCAACGCCCTCCACTTCCTTTGATTTTTCTTGAAAGGGTAGGAAAAGACACAGGTTGTAGAATCTGAACTTGGAAGCATACATAGTCAGAAGCATTGCAGGGGGGTTGGAGTAGTAAACCCCTTGGGTCCCTTCCAACTCTACAATTCTTGAAATCTATGAAATAATAGATATTTTGAGGTCTGCAGCCTCTTTTTCAGTTTCAAGTCTTGGTTGCCCATCTCCCCCTGGCTTATCCTCTTGCTAAGTAACTTGAGAAGTATCTGCCAGGCCAGATTTCCTTTAGAGGCTTCCCCTAGAAGCAACGCCCCCATTTCCCCCCTCCCTCCCTCCCTCCCTAGCGTCCCACCTGCTCCGCACCACTCCCAAGCTTGTGGGTGGTGGGGGAAGCACCCAGCACCCGTCTTCAGGACATTGGATAGCTCCTGCCACCGCTGACCTCAGTCTCCTCTCCTTCCCACTCTTTCGCCCCAAACGAAAAGTGCGAAAGCACAACAGAAAAAGGGACTCTGCCCTTTGGGGCAGGACCTCAACTTTTAATTGAAGTTGCAGCTTGTGTGTGCGCGCGGGGGAGCATCTGGTCTCCAAAGATGCAGCGGTTCTCCACAAATGAAATACATCAGCCTTAGACACCCCCACCCTCTCCAGACCAATTTTAGCCCCCCCCCGCCCCACAGAAGGAGGAGAAAATAATGACCTTTAATGGCATGCTGGTTTGTAAATGTGGGGTGAGGGGAAACGGTGGAGAGGGGACAGCTGAAAAGCTTCGGTGCTTTGGTGTGTGTGTGTGTGTGTTTGTGTGTGTATGAGAAGTGGTGTTGGTTGTGCATGGCATTAATGGGAGGGGGAAGGAAGGATGGGGTGACGTTAGGGTGAAAGGCACCTACTTGGGTGAGTTCTGTGCCCATCAGGAGGAGGAAGAGGAGGCTGAGGAGCTTGCTGGCGGGTCGCATGGCTCTTGCGGGGGGCTCCAGGCTCGGGCATAGACTGAGCCGCCTCGTCCTCGGGGCTTGGTGGGGTGGGGGTCTCTTCCTTCCTGCTGCCGCCGCCTCTTCAGCTCCCGGATTCCGTCGCAGCCCGTTGCAAAGGATGCTTCGCTGCCTCTCTTGAGGAGGTTCAGCACCACCCTGGGAAGGGACAGCGACCAGCTTCAGCGGCCCCGGGCATCTTCCTCTATTTCTGGCAATGCGCCCCCCAGTTCCCCTCTATCTCTCGTCCTCTCAGAGCTCTTTCCTTTCCCGGTCTCTGGTTATATGATTCCCCCCCACTGGGTGTTTCAATGGCTCCCCTGATCGGAAAAGCATCGGAGAGGAAGGATTTCAAGCCAACCCCAAAGGATGGTGTGTCTTTCTCCTTTCTCTCTCCTGCCAAAAGTTTGCCTTGGAAAAAAAGCGGGGGGGTTGAGGAGGAAGGAGGAAAGAAGGGGGGCTAAAGTAAGGATTAAAAATAAGAAAAAGAGAGAAAGAGAGGAAGCTTTGCAAGGCACTGACTGGGAAGGGGGGGGGGCTGTCGGAGCAGGATGTGACATCAGCCAAGGCGGGGTGAATTTGACTAAACAGAGGGAAAGTGAGGCTGGATCGGGTGGGTGGATGCATTGGGAGGGAGGGGAAGGGGGCTGACCAGGGGGCCAGGGTGTTTGGAAAGACTTCCCCTCCCCCCCAGATCGAGAACAGCTCTCTATGGTCAACCTCCACTTCTGAAGATGCACCCCAGCTCCATATGGGAAAACGTAGCCCCTCCTCTAAACCTCTCGTTTCAACTACGCTTCATGCCCTCCTCACCCCAAAATTCCCACGGATGGGGTAGTTCAGGGGCCGATCCACGTGCTCAGTGAACCTTTACTGGAGATAAACTGGGAAATACTGGGTGCTCCCCCCTCCAATAATGACATCTGCTTTGCTTTGAATATGCAAGTTGAAGGAGCTTTGTGGGTGGGTGGGGGGGCAGCGACTGAGTGGACATGCCCTGGCAGTAATAGCCTTCCCAGGAGGAACAGTCCCTCTGTGGAAAAGAGGTAGCTCAACGTACAGGACACCTGCTTTGCATGCAGAAGTTCCCAGGTTCAAGCCCAGTGGTGTCTCCACATAGGGCTGGGAAACCCTGGACAGCTGCTGCTGCTCCCAGTCAGTGTCTACACCACTGAGCTAGTTGGACCAGCATGACTGTATAAGGAAGTTTCAGAGGTGTACCTAGGGTCCCTTTTGCCTTTGGCAAGCTGTATCAGCACCCCCACAGGGAAAAAACCACACACTTTACTGCATTAGCCACATTAGAAATGACTACATTTTATGTGACTCAAGTTCTCGAAGCATCTGGAGTAATTGTGTGGCAAGGAGGAAGGGCGAAAAAATTCACGCATCTTTGTGCCATGGTGCAAGATCTCACCATGACAGAGGTGTCACATTGCCACAATTATATACATTATACACGCCATAGTCTCCAGTGGTCTACCTTCACATCACCTTGGCACTTTTCTTACGGCTCAGCTCCCAGCTCTTGTCTAAACTCACAACCTTACACAGATAACTGGAGATGGTTTTCTGGAGTGGTTTTTGCACCACCCTGGGCCTGTGCCCATGGTGGAGACCAGTTTCACCAACCCCTAGATATACCTCTGAGCTGCATCCTATATTCCAAAGCCCTGATGCACCAAATGCTGACGCTGCTGCCTCTTCCCACCCAGAAACTCACAGTGGTAGGATTTTCCAGTGAGATCCTGACTCAGAGCATCTTCCCCCTTTTGCTTGTTCATTCCAACTGCAATATGGACATAATAATAATAATAATAATAATAATAATAATAATAGGATCATCGAATATTTAGAGTTGGAAGTGACCACAAGGGTCATTCTGTCCTGCAATGCAGGAATCACAGCCAAAGAATCCTGAACAGGTCACCATCTAATGATAGACTTTAACTGCAGTGGCAGTAGCAGAGTGCTTAAAAAAAACAAATATTTACAAATTCAGAAGAAAATCACATGCTGTCTTATGCTTCTTGTATAAAAATAGGACACAAATTATCAAGATAGTGACTACTGTGGTTTGTTCAGGGTTTCTGGAAATCACAATTACATGAGGCACAAACTACAGTACCCAGAATTCTTTGAGGGAAAGAATGTGCTTTAGAGGCATAATGTATAGGCAGCAATGCTCTAACAGCTTGCCAAGAATAATCTCTGGAAATCTAGAGTAGGTATCTATAGAAGGGTGAGCAACTGCACCACTGCTTCCTCTAGGCACTGGCTCCCAATTTGGCCAAGGAGGACATTTATCCCAAACCACAACACACTTTCCCCTCATGGAATCATAGAAGGGTCCAACCCCCTGCAATGCAGGAAGCACAGCTAAGGAATCCCTGTGAGATTCTAACCTCTCTTTAAAAGCCACCAGCAAAGGAAATTCAAATGACAGGAGAGGAGAATCTGAATACGGTAATTTGGAAGAGCTTTCTGGTGGCAAGGGTTGTTTGGCAGTGGAAAGGACTCCCTCAGAAGGTGGTGGACTCTCCTTCACTGGAGACTTTTTAGAAGTCTGCCAGGGATTATTTAGCTAGGTGACCTTTGAGTGCCTTTCCAGTTATACAATTCTATGATTCTTTGACACCCTCATCTTTGACTCTTCTAGAAGAGAAACAGTGTTGACCATGGATGCAAACATAAAGTGGATACCAGTGATCTTTTCTTTTTTATGAATGACATTTATTTCCAACAAAACAAGAGTGCATCCTTCCACAGTGGTTAATTGATGTCTGTTTTAAACAGTTTAATGCTTTTAGTGTATGTTTTTATGTTTTCGTTGCTATAAACCACAGCAGTGTACAAATATTTTTTTAAAAAACCAAATAGATAAATAAATAACAACATCAAATAATTTAATAGTCTATAGTGAGCATTTAAATAAATCAATAATGGCAGTACTCTTAACGCGCTTCATAGAGCAATGGAGAAAGAGGAGGAGGATAGGAAAAAAATAATATTTAGCAAGCAGTCAGGATCTGGGGATTGAGGGAAGAATCTCCTGGTGTGAACAGCAGTTTAAAACACGCATACTTCTGGCACACACAGACACACTCATGAAACACAAATACACTTCTTTTTTTAAAGGAAGAGCCATCTCTTAAATAGATGTTACCCATCGGCCAGATTAACATATGCGCTGGCATCAGATGTGGGTTTTACTGCTGGATGCCAATTTGCTCTAGAAGACTCCCTTTTGCTTTCTTTTCTCCCCACCCCTTTCAAAAAAGGATGTTGGTGCTGTTACCGTGGCAACTGCCTCATTGCATTAGCTTTATGCTCTGCCTGAGGGATGGGGAGCCCCCTCTTAAAGGGACACACACTGATTTTAATTGTCTGGAGAAGCTGGGTCCTGTTCCTCACCACTTGCATTTTCCAGGAAGAAGTTTGATGGCACACAGTGCTTGAAATAGGTGAGCTTTGCAGTAGGGAAAAAGGGCCAAATCTTGCGAGATACAGGGACCAGTTTACTCGCAATGTTGCCTTGCCCCACCTTCACTCACTCAACCACTGGCACAGAATAACCATTCCACGTTTCCAAGAACTCTGTTGTTTTTTTAAGTGTGGCAGCACCTGTGCACTTTGGAACTCTGTCTCTTGAAACCAGGCAGGTCCCTTCATTGTACTCTTTTCACAGTCCACTACAAACATTTTCATTTAGGCAAGCCTACCCCATGTAGAAGGGATGCGGGTGGTGCTGTGGTGTAAACCACTCAGCCTAGGTCTTGCCGATCAGAAGATCGGCGGTTCGAATCCCCGCGATGGGGTGAGCTCCCATTGCTCGGTCCCTGCTCCTGCCAACCTAGCAGTTCAAAAGCACCTCAAAGTGCAAGTAGATAAATAGGTACCACTCTGGCAGGAAGGTAAACGGCGTTTCTGTGCACTGCTCTGGTTCGCCAGAAGCGGCTTAGTCATGCTGGCCACATGACCCGGAAGCTTTTTGCCGGCTCCCTTGGCTAATAAAGTGAGATGAACGCCGCAACCCCAGAGTTGGTCACAACTGGACCTAATGGTCAGGGGTCCCTTTACCTTTACCTTACCCCATGTAGAAGGGACGTG
This sequence comes from Podarcis melisellensis, assembly GCF_964234715.1. Classification (NCBI taxonomy): domain Eukaryota; kingdom Metazoa; phylum Chordata; class Lepidosauria; order Squamata; family Lacertidae; genus Podarcis; species Podarcis melisellensis. The sequence goes on along the minus strand of NC_138547.1, from coordinate 17,882,312 downwards.
GGTGGCGCTGTGGTGTAACCCACTGAGCCTAGGGTTTGCCAATCGGAAGATTGGCGGTTCGAATCCCCACAATGGGGTGAGCTCCCGTTGCTCGGTGCCAGCTCCTGCCAACCTAGCAGTTCGAAAGCACGTCAAAGCGCAAGTACAGTGGTGCCCCGCAAGACGAACGCCTCACAAGACGGAAAACCCGCTAGACGAAAGGGTTTTCCATTTTGGAGGTGCTTCGCAAAACAAATTTCCCTATAGGCTTGCTTCGCAAGACAAAAATGTCTTGCGAGTTCCTGCGGGTTTTTCCCCCCTCCCCCCTTTTCTAAGCAGCTAAGCCGCTTATCAGCTGATCCGCTAAGCTGATAAGCCGCTAAAAGCTGCTAAAAGCCGCTAAACCGCTAATAGCGCTAATCCGCTAAGCTGTCAATGGGCTTGCTTCGCAAGACGAAAAAACCGCTATACGAAGAGCCTCACGGAACGGATTAATTTCGTCTTGCGAGGCACCACTGTAGATAAATAGGTACCGCTCCGGCGGGAATGGAAAGGGTGTTTCCGTGCACTTTCTGGTTCGCCAGAAGCGGCTTAGTCATCCTGGCCACATGTCCCGGAAGCTGTCTGCAGACAAACACTGGCTCCCTCGGCTTATAGAGCGAAATGAGCGCTGCAGCCCCAGAGTCGTCCGCGACTGGACCTAACAGTCAGGGGTACCTTTACCTTTTTACCCCATGTAGAATGTTGATGTACATTTTAATCTGTTTTTAGTGTATTGCTGATTTTTAAAATACTAATAACATTATTGTTTTATTCTTTTTGTAAACCCCTTTGAGGTTATGTCCCCTCCCAAAAACACAATCAAACAGTGTACAAATTTCATGATAAAATAAAATAATTGATAGTTCCTCAGTCCTTGGGTCTAGCATCAAGACTGACTTTGCTAGATCACAGCAAAGATTTGATACCATTTACTATTTCCAGGAACAACACCACAATAATAATAATAATACTGGGAATTTCAAAGCTAGGCATGAAAGTGAATTTCCCATCCTGTTGTTTATTTTCCAACCTCTGACTCTGAAAGGTAAGTGTCGACTTGGACACCTTCTCTACCAGCTAACGCTGCAACCAGTATCTTCCTAGAGTCTCTTCCTAAAGGCAATTGATGGCTTATTGGGTAATGTATCTTGTTAGGGGCAAATATTTTACACGAGTTACAAATAGCTTCATTCTCTTTGTAAACTGCTTTGTGGTTTGGGTGGGGGTTTTTTGGCAATCAAGTGGTTTATAAATCTGTTGAAATAAGTAAGTAAGTAAGTAAGTAAGTAAGTAAGTAAGTAAGTAAGTAAATCTAATTATCTATTTTTCTATCTGTCTACAGACTGGCCCGTGAAGGTCACTCACCTGCCTGAGAAAGGATATTGTAGACATGGGTGGCGCTGTGGTCTAAACCACAGAGCCTAGGGCTTGCCAATCAGAAGGTCAACGGTTCAAATTCCTGTGATGGCGTGAGCTCCCGTTTCTTGGTGCAAGTCGATAAATAGTTACCACTCTATCGGGAAGGTAAACGGCGTTTCCGTGCACTGCTCTGGTTCTCCAGAAGTGGCTTAGTCATGCTGGCCACATGACCCGGAAGCTGTCTGTGGACAAATGCCGGCTCCCTTGGCTGGTGGAAACTGCAGGAGAGGAGAGTGTTCTTGTCCTCAGGTCCTGCCATTGGGCATCAGGCTGGCCACTGTGAGAAGAGGAGGCTAGGGAGGTTTGTTGTATTTAATCTGCACCTACAATTCCACTCCCACTATATGTTAACATGGCAGGATTTTTAATTTTCTTTTATGTAGCATCTGCTGCCTTGTAACAGAGAAATGTAATAAACAAGTCAATCCAAGCGCTGTTTGGTTTAGAACAAGTGCTTCTATAATAACAACATGGAGGGGGCTGTAACTCAGAGGTGGAACATCTGCATTGCATGCAGAATGCCCCAGGTTCAATCCCCAATGGTGTCTCAGATATGGCTGTGAAAAGACTCTCTGCCTGAAACCCCAGAGAACCTCTGCCAGTCAGTGTAGGCATCACTGAACTAGATGGGCCCAATTCTCTCAGTCAGTCTGAGGCAGCTTCTTATGTGCCTATGTAATCCAGTCCATTAGTTTGGAACTATGAGGACTAGCATCTTGCTTTATTTTAAGTTGGAGAGGCAGTCATGATTCTGAATAATGATGGAAAGAAGGAAGAGAGGGTGCTGCTTTTGTGCTCAGGTCCTGCTTGTTGGCTTCCCATTAGGGCAGCTGGTGGTCCACTGTGAGAACAGGATTCTGGACTAGATGGGCTCCTTTTGGGATGACCCAGCAGGCACTTGCATTCATATGTTCTTAACCACCGCTGCTTGCTGTATCAATACAAAATGGTTCCTGTTTGTGTTAATTAAAATTTCATTGGAGTGCATGAATTAGAACGGCACTGTTCATCCATCCATCAGACCCGCCCTCTCTCCCTCAGCCATTCTCAAGAAACCATCCATCAACAGTTGAGTTTGTTTTAATTCATGGTGACAATGACAGTCATTTTGCTACAAAGCCTGAGATGGCGCGCTTGGAGAGTGATTTGGCAGCCTCAGTCTGCCGCCCCTCCAGCAATCTGTTCCCCGAAGTCTAATTTTACTTCCGTTAGTGTAGGAAGAGAGACCGTCTGGAAATAAATACTTCCACTGGGCTTTTGTGCTACGCAGTGGATTGAAACAGAGCAGGTTGCAAAGGAGGAGGCAAATTCTGGTGGATGTGTGTTTCTGTTCAGCAATGCGCTGACAAGAGTTTTGTACGTTTTAGCCAATTTGTAATGCAAAAGCATAAGAAAAGCCTCCTGGATCAGACCCATGGCCCATTTAGTCCAGCAACCTTTTCTCACAGTGGCCAAGCAGATGCCCCAATAGGAAGTCCATTTGGCCTGCCGGATCAGGCCAAATGCAGCCCATCTAGTCAACCATCCTGCTCTCACACTGGCCAACCAGATGCTCCAGTGGAAAGTCTCCAAGCAGGACCTGAACCCAAGAGTCCCCTCCTCTCCTACGATTTCAGCAACTGCTGTTCAGAAGCATTGCTGCCTCTAGACTGCGGAGGCAAAGCCAAGCCACCATTGCATGCAGCCATCAACAGCTTCATTTGTCCAATCCTCTTTTAAAGCTGTTCAAGTTGGTGAGCATTACTGCCACTTGTAGGAGTAAGTTCCATAGTTTATGAGATATTAACGTTAAGCAGGGATAAATATCCAAAACTAGTACTACCATCACCACCAGTGAATTTATTGGGGCAGCGGGGGTGAAAAATGGGTTTGCAAGACATTGCACAATGAAATGTGTTGTATATAATGAGATGCAACAATGATTTGGATGTCCATCGAGTTTTTGACCTATCAGGTAAACTATGGAACTCATTGCCACAGGAAGCAGTGATGGCCACCAATCTAAGTGGCTTTGAAATAGTATTGGACAAATTCATGTAGGAGAGGGCTATCGATGGCTACTTGCCTCCACGGTTTGAGGCAGCAGTGCTTCTGAACACCAGTTGCTGGAAACTGCAGGGGAGGAGAACTGTTGTGCTAAGGCCCAGAATAGGCACCTGGTTGGCAACTGGGGAAAGTAGAAGCTGGACTGGGTGAGCCCCCTTTGTCCTGATCCAGCAGCAGGCTCTTCTCATGTTCTTGTGCATGTTTTAACCAAATCAAGTAACACCTGGAAATAATTGACCAGCTTCATGCTAAAAAAAAATAAATCGGAAGTGTTGCAGAGTTTTTGCAGAATACAAAATCTTCATTTGCTTAGGCTCTCAACTTCCTTATACTGAGGTACAATGGTTGAGAATCAGATGACTTTGTTTATTATAATTGAGCAGTAAAAACAACAACAACAACAACACACACTACTCTCTGTGTGTGCATGTGTGTGCATCAAAACAAAATATCCCAACTGAAGTTTTAAAGGGAGTTGAGACACTTCTTTGGGGTTTGCACTCATGAAGATAGCCAGATGGAGTTGTTACGCATGAGAATCCCATCTCTTCCAGGGCAAGGCTCAGCATGCAGTCCTGCTCAGGGTGGTGGACATAATCAGGAGAAAGTGTTTTGCTGAAGAATATTGGCAAGAAAGAGCACCTCTCACCTCCCACACTCAGATAGAAGGTTTATGAAGGTCAGGTTTAATTGTAATTGGGGGTGGGGGTGGTAATTCCTTTGTTTATTTTATTTCATAGAATCATATAATTTTATAGTTGGGAGGTACCCATAGAGTCATCTAGTCCAACTCCATGCAATGGAGGTACTTGGTAATTTACACTTTCATAAAGTTACAGCAAGACAACATATGCCAGGTAAAATAACAATGAGGGGAATAAAAACATCAGTTAAAAAGCCATTGGTTGATAACGGTTGGTTTTTAAAAAATGATGGTCTGAATAACATATATTTTATTAAAATATTTATATCCCACCTATTATGGAAAGGTGTGCCTCATTGGAAGTTTTTGAGCAGAGTCTAGATGGTCACCTGTCAAGGATGCTTTAGTTGAATAGAGGTTGGGTGGCTATCAGGGATTATTTAAATGTTAATCCTGCATTGCAGGGGTTGGACTAGAGGACCTTAGGGTTCTCTTTCAATTCTATGAACAAGGGCCTCTGCCAGAGCAACTGTTCTTAAACAAACTTGCCCACTTGCCCCCCCCATAATGCATTGAAAAGCTAACATTGATCTAAGTCCAATAGCCTGTAATTATCTCACACATAGCATTATATTTTTAGATTTGATGCAGTCCAGGCTGAGCCAAAAACTGCTCACAGTTTTTCATGAATGTTTCTTGGCAGAATGGTTGAAAAAAAAATTAAAATTAAAACCTCATGTGTGTTTGATTTTTCAGGATGCCTTCCAACCTTCCAACAATTTTTGGTCATTCATATTATAAGAAACTGCCTTAGGCCCATCTTGCTCATTATTCAGACACTTAGAGAAGATTAAGCAGGGATGGGAAAGGTCCAGGAAAGGGCAACCAAACTGACAAAAAGGTGGTGGAGCAACTCCCCTAGGAAGAAATGCTGCAGAAGAAAGAAAACCATTCTTCACAGCTAGACTATAGAACTCACTGCCACAGGAGGCAGTGATGACCACCAACTTGGATGCCTTTAAAAGAGGATTGGACAAATACATTGAGGACAAGGTTGTCAATGGCTACTAGCCACAATGGCTATACAGTGGTACCTCAGGTTAAGTAGTTAATTTGTTCCGGAGGTCCATTCTTAACTTGAAACTGTTCCTAACCTGAAGCACCACTTTAGCTAATGGGGCCTCCCACTGCCGCTGCACCGCCAGAGCATGATTTCTGTTCTCATCCCGAGTAACCCGAGGTACTACTTCCGGGTTAGCGGAGTCTGTAACCTGAAGTGTCTGTAACCTGAAGCATATGCAACTCTGGGCTCCATCATCAAAACCAGTTATGCATCTGACTGCCAGTTGCTAGAAACTGCTGGAGGGGAGAGGACTTTTGGGTTCAGGTCCTGCTTGTGGGTTTCTCATCAGGGCATCTGGTTGGCCACTGTGAGAACAGGATGCTGGACTAGATGGGACTCCCTTTAGCCTGATGCAGCAGCCTCTTCTTGAGTTCTTATGTTCATTGACCAGCAGCAGCTCTCCAGAGATGAGTCTTTCCCAAGATTTACCTGGGGATTGGGTCTGGGTCCTTCTGCAGGCAAAGCAGATGCTCTCCCACTGAGCCTTATGAGGAATGGTTGAAGGAGTTGGGTATGTTTAGCCTGGAAAAGAGGAGATTGAGAGGAGACAGGATAGCCATCTTGAAATATATAAAGGGCTGTCATATGTTTTTGGAGACTGGATGGTCATCTTTCAAGGGTGTTTTAGTTGAGTATCATGCATTGCAGGGGGTTGGGCTAGATGACCCTTTGGGTCCCTTTACGATTCTACAATTCTATATATGAGCAATTTCCTGCTTTTTATCACATCTCAATACAACACGTACCCATACAGCTGTCTCTTTAGCCCAGACTGCTGTGTGTGTGTGTGCGTACGGGCGCGCAAAGATCCCTCGCTTTCAAAACATGATTGATATTTTAAATACAGACAGTGAGCAAGACTTATCGCTGTCTCTGCAAAAAATCCAACTCTGAAAAGCGAGGGAAAGTCTTAAATTAAATTTGGCTTTAGGATGCCATTACTTTCCCAGCATTAAAACGCTTGGGGGATTATGGAGATAAAAGAACACAATCCAATCTAGACAGGCTGTGAGGAGATAGTAGACAGTCTGCAATCCGGCTCTTGCCTTTAATAAGCCTCATCCTGGAGGGAGGCAAGGAACAGAGAATAATTATTTAATTCCATTTGTGAGGCAGAGCAGACAACCTCCCAGGGTTTAAAAGAAAATATGTCTGGGGATCTGGTCCCTGTCAAGGCCAGCCTACCAGTAAATCAAGCAGAATATCTTCCCCACAGCCACACAGACCAATATCAAGAACAGCAAGAGCAATCTACTTTTTTCTAGTAAGGTCTAAAAGAATCTCTCTCTGTCTCTGTCTCTGTTTCTGTTTCTGTCTGTCTGTCTGTCTCTCTCTGTGTGTACACACACACACACACACACACAGAGAGAGAGAGAGAGAGAGAGAGAGAGAGAGAGAGAGAGAGAGAGAGAGAGAAATAACCTACCTCACAGGGTTGTTGTGAGGATAAATGTGATGTGAAGAACTATGCACGGCCCCTTGAGTTCTTTGGATATACAAAGCACAGAAAGTTCTCTTACTGCTTTTAATCTGGTTGTCTGCAAAGGGTTCAGCTGGTAGAGCATGAGGATAATGTGTTCAAGCCCCATGCTGGGCAAAAGATTCCTGCATTGCAGGGAATTAGGCTAGATGACCCTTGTGGTCTCTTCCAACTCTACAATTCTATGATTTTAGGATTGAGATCATCTGCCTGTAGCTTGAAACAGCAATAAACTACTGGAATATGAGTAAATAACATCACAGGCTACCAGTCCTCCCCGCCCCCCTCTCTCTGTGTTAGTGTTACAGGAGCCACACAATATGCATTTTGCATTTGTAAAAATAGATATTTTTGGTGTAGTAACACCTATGCATTTTGTAACTCCCTGCCTATTGATATCAGATGAGCACCTCCACTGTACTCTTCTCATCTGAAAACAGTTGTGTTTAGGCAAGCCTGCCTATATATCTAGAATGCCAATGTGTTTTTTACTTTATTGCTGCTTTTAATTCTTTTTTTTTAAAAAAGCTTCAGTTGTTTTTACGATTAATTCTATTTTTCGTTCTTTTTGGAAATCCTTTTCTTTTCACAACCAAGCAGCATCCGAAAGGCGAAGACCTCCCTTCGTTGCAATGTGTGTTCCTGAACCCCTAACCCCTGTTCCAACAGACCTTTGGAAACAAAAGGGCTCGTCCAACACTTCCACAAGTTCCATTGCTTTCCCTAGGAAAACCCCTTCTTTACCACTGATTCAGAACAAGTGGCAGTTGGGTTTTCTGAGGATTGACATTCGTTCTGATTCAGTGGGTTTTTCCCAGGGAAAGTAGCAAACTGAAAATTTATTGGACCCATGCCTAGGAAGCACAGGGAAACAAAAGTGTGGAATTGCCCTAAGGTTCCAGGCGATGCTGATCCACTGCACTGCTTTCAGGGCGAACTGGATTTCATTTGCTTGTTCTGATGTATCTTTAAAATGCATCCGATGTAACTCTTTAGAAAGAACTGGTTTGCTTTTATTGGCTGCGATTCCCTGCATTGCAAGGGACTGGGGACTGGATGACCCTCGGGGTCCCTTCCAACTCTACAGTTTTTAGGGCTCTATTACTTTGTATTTCATAACGACAGTTTTAAAATACTAGAAGCCACCCTGAATTCCAGCTTGGGAGAAAGGCTGGATGCAAAGACATGAAGCAATAAATGAATGGCAGAGAAGCTTTTTGAGGGAAGAAAGCAAACCCCCTTGTGACCTGGGAGATGCAGTTCATAGGCTGGAAGCAGAAACATCAGGACAGGAGCAAGAGACATAGTGAGAGACTGCAGGATGGTGCAAAGGGCTCCCAGGGGCTTGCAAACTCCTCATCCACTAATTTGCTTCTTCTGCAAGGTTGAACACAAGCTGGCCTTGAACATGAGTTGCTACTTCAAAAAACAAAAGCAGGGCTGGAGGGTGGGGTGAGGCGAGGTTGGAGAGAATTGTGTCATATAGCAGCAAAGTACCTCCAGCCCTCCTGTGTTTATACAGGGTCTGGAGCTTTAGCCATCCACACACAACAACAGCTCTGTAAGTTTTCCAAGGTTAGAATGCTAGCCAAGTGATAAAACATTTTTCACCATCCTTGCACACTCTGGATATTGTTGTACTACAGCTCCCATTAGCCCTAGTGTCATACAGCCATGCTGGCTGGGGCTGATAGGAATTGTAGTCAGGGGCGCAGCAAGGGGGGGACAGTAGATGTGGTCCACCCCAGGTGTGACTACAATTCCTATCAGCCCCAGCCAGCATGGCTGTATGACACTAGGGCTAAAGATGTGCCACTGAGGGGGGGTGACAAAATGGGGGATGGCACTCACAGTGGGGCCTGCAGCGCGCCTGAGCCATGTGTCTCCAGCGCCTGCAGGCTCCATGCTGTCCACCTGCTGCCTCCCCCACAGCTGTAGGGCAGCTGAGGCCCCACGGCATGCCCCATTCCTATGGGCGCTGTTCATCCCATGCCATCCCTATGGGCGCCATGCTCCCCATCCCATGCAATTCCTATGGGCACTGCCTGTCCTGTCCCTCCCTATGGGCGCTGTTCTCATCCCGTGCCCTCCCTATGGGTGCCACACTCTCCACCCCGCCCCACCCCACTCCTATGGGCTGTTCACCCCACCCCTGGGAATGCTGCCCCAGGTGCCTGAGAGGCTTCCTCCACCACTGGTTGTAGTTTGGAGCATCCATCAGGGAGGGCCCCAGGTTGGCATGTGTGTGTTAAGGGGGGGGGTGTAAGTTGAGTGGTTAAAGTGCACATAATTCTTAGGTAGTTTCCCAGTCTAATCTCCAACAGGGCTTGGGAAATGTGCAAATATAAGCTGAACTTTGTACACTCTCCAGCCATGAGAACCAGTGTACTGTAGTGGTTAGAGTGTCGGACTAAGGCCTGGGAGACCAGGGTTCAAATCCCCACTTGACCATGAAGCTCCCTGGTTGACCCTGGGCCAGCCGTTGCGTGGCGAGTTCCCGCCTCCCACTAAGGGTAAATAAAGACACCAGACACCAGAATTTAAGGTTAAATGGGCGAATTAGGCCACAACTTTATTGAATTCGGGAATGAGAAGCATTGGCTTAGGCATTGGTCCTATCGACTATCCGGCTCCAGCCCATTTGCTGGAGACACGGGAAGGGTTAACACGATAGAGGGGGAGTCTCCTGCTGAGGCACGTCAACTAGGAGCTCCCCCGGGTCACCACTTGGGGGCGTGCCTTAGGCCCACACCTCCATAGGCTTCGGACAGGGCCACACCCCCTGGAGTCCTTTATCGGACCACCCTTCATTCTCTGGGGGGAGGTGATGGCGTTCCTCCCCCCCCGCACATCCTCTAAACCCCTTCTTACCAATGCCTAACCGCCACACGAGCAATCGCTCGCTGCCAATACTCTCATGCCTGAAACCAATCCCTTATCCCCCTTGCTATGTCAGTCAGCCAAATATCATTTCCCGCATCTGAGAGATGCACGCCATCAAACCAGTAGAGGGCCTCACAGTTGAAATGTATGCCCGGGTGGTCAATGACCCTACCACCCAGGGCTGCCACTCTACGCACCACCGCCCGATCCAAGGCTTTCCTAGCCCTATTCATAGCTATCGGGCCCCTGCAATCTCTCCAAACCCGCCTTTCCATCAACGAGGCCCAAATAATGGTGATGTTTGGGTAAGAGGCCTTAAGCTCCTCAAAGTCACTAAAGATGTGCCACTGCAAGTCAACTGCCTTTCTGTAAGCTAGATCATTTTCTCCCAATTGTATCAGTAAAGCATCTGGGGGGCCCTCCACTGCCGCTCTGGCCTTAATTGCAGGCAACATTTCAGCCCAGCGCATTCCCCTCTGAGAGATCCAGGATATATTGACGCCAGGCGGTAAGTCAAGGCGCGGCCCGAGACCGAATTGATGGCGCGGACCCTGGCACAGTGCACAATGCTGTGCCCTCATAGCTCCTGCAAGAAATTGAAAGAACAGGCCAAGGTCAGATAACCCCAGGTAAGCAGTCATGGGTTCTTTCTAACATAGCGCTTGTAAGCATCCGATTTCCAACGGCCCAGGTCCTTAATCCTCTCGGCAGTGAGGCCCAGGTGCATTGCCATGGTGGCCGCTCCTATCCTAAAGGAGTGCGCCGCAAACTCCGCAGGGGGTAAGCCGCATGCTGCCACTGTTAAGCGCATGACACGAGTGAACTGGTGCCGTGTCAGGGGTAAGCCATCTGCATGGATCAATAGTGGCCCCCGCTCACGTGGGGTGGGCATGAAGCCTGCAACCCCACCTCCTGGGCAGGCTGGAAGTGGCTTTGCTGTTTGGTCTAATTTAACTCACAGGGTTGATGTTGCAGGGATTGAATGAAGAGGAGAAGAAGCATGTATATCACTATAAGATCCCCGGAGAAAAAGACGGGATATAAATAAAACAGATGCAATACCAATGCAAATATGCATATTCTCCAGTAATCCCTGGGGAATGTGTGTATCTTAAATCAATTTTGCATATTCTCTGGCCATTATGAATAACCCCCAATGAACCCATTTTCACCAGAGATTCCCCAGGGCATCTACAGCCATGTCTGACCATTGTTCACCATCCCTACTTTTTTTTTGGGGGGGGGGACATGGACAACTTCACGGCTCTCTGCTTTGGGCTGCTGGATTGTGATGGCGGAGCAACAGGTGGGGAGATTTAACAGTCATGTACAGAGGGGCTTTCTTGATATTTCCCCACCATGATTCAATCTGAAAGCATCCCTGTCTCCCATTCTCCCATCCTCCCCCAACAGCTTCTCACACCTGAGATGCCTGGCATGCTTTCTTTTTAATTAAAAAAGCTGGAGGCAAATATAACATTCCCCTCCCCTCCCCACTGCTGCCCCCTACTACAGTAAATCACCCCTGTAGATCCCTTTCCCTTTGTCATTTTAATTAAAGCCAGGCCCATGCTGGAACTTTGATATTCCTATTTAGTAGCATTAAATCAACTTCCAAGGGCTGGGGAGCAGGTCTCCCATTTTTAGGCGAGTGAAGAATGAGGGCAGTGGGGAATAAATACTTGAGGGGGTGAAACTGGCAGAGAAACAAAGGCTGGCAGTGTTGCCGGTATGGAGAGGGGCGCTCAATTCATTCTTTGTGCCCCCTGCAATCTTTGCCTGCTTGATGTATGGATCAGGCAGACATTTTCTTTCTCCACCTCAGCGCTCTGAGCTGATTGGCTAACCCTCTTACTGGGGGGGGGAAGGGGGGCGCATACGATTTCTGCTTGTGCGAGAGAAAAGATGCTCTTAGTGGGATTATGTCTGCTTGGATAGCCAGAGACTCTATCTCTATCTGGAAGACCGTCACTTAACATTTGCACATGGCTAATGATAGTAGCCATGGGCGCGGGTGGTGCTGTAGGTTAAACCACAGAGCCTAGGACTTGCTGATCAGAAGGTCGGCAGTTCGAATCCCCGCGATGGGGTGAGCTCCCGTTGTTCGGTCCCTGCTCCTGCCAACCTAGCAGTTTGAAAGCACCTCAAAGTGCAAGTAGATAAACAGGTACCACTCCGGTGGGAAGGTAAATGGCGTTTCCGTGCGCTGCTCTGGTTTGCCAGAAGCGGCTTAGTCATGCTGGCCACATGACCCGGAAGCTGTACGCCGGCTCCCTCGGCCAGTAAAGCGAGATGAGCGCTGCAACCCCAGAGTTGGCCACGACTGGACCTAATGGTCAGGGGTCCCTTTAATGATAGAGCTGGCTTTTGCTAGAGTTGTGGAGGTCACTTGATTCAATGGGCCTTGTGACATAGGTTTTCAATGGAAGAGATGGCACCCAAGTGGCTGGAGAGACGAGAACCTAAGAAGAGCTTTGCTAGATCAGGCTAATGGCCCATCTAGTCCAGAATCCCATTCTCACAGTGGCCACTCAGATGTCACAAAGGGAAACTTACAGCCATTAGGTGAGGGGGGGGATGTAACTCTGAAGGATCCCCCCCCATAAGATCTTGCTGAGCTCCAGTCAGCAGAAGCAGCAGCTGTCTCCCGCCCTCCCCCAGAGGCCAGGCCTTATGAGGAGTGGTTGAAGGAGCTAGGTATGTTTAGCTTGGAGAAGAGGGAACAGAGAGAAGATATGATAGCCATCTTTAAATATCTTAAGGGTTGTCACCTGGAAGATGGAGCAGACTTGCTTCCTTCTGTTCTGGAGGGCAGGACTTGAACCAATGGCTTCAAGTTAGAAGAAAGGAGATTCTGAGTAAACATCAGGAAGAACTTTCTGACAGTAAGAACTGTTTGACCATGGAATGGACTCCCTTGACAGCTGTGTATACCTCCTTCTTAACAGTCACCCAGCTTTGTGGGAACAAGGAGAATGAGGCAGGAAAGGACCTGTGCTGTGTGTTTCTTGCTTTTCTTCCCCACAGTAACAAATTATTCTTCTGATCTAAATATTGTTTTCCTCTCTCCATCCCAACCCCATGCACACTAATTTTGGGAAAGGCAGGCTAGGGTTGCCATGTGGAGTGCATCAGGGGCAGAACAGATATCTGTTGGGGGTCTTATGTATTTGGATTTCTTGCATCAAGCAGGGGGTGGGCTAGATGGCCTTGCAAGTGCCCAGTGACTCAATGATTCCATGGAAACATGCAATTGTGTATACAAGCAAAGAAACCTACCGTGTGAACTCCAGCCCAGTACATTTCACAGCCCATCAGGGAGTCCTAATTAAGGATACAAGGTTCATGGTTTGCAAAGAAAAAAAGACACGCTCTGACTGGCAGCTGCTCACATCAGCAGATTTTCATGTCCTGCTGATTAAGAAAGAGGGGGAAAAGAGTGTTGTTTGCTGCCCTAGAGGGATTTCAAAAAGCAGAATTGAGAGAGAGTGAAATAACAAATTATTTTGGGAATTCAAATTTTCCCAGCAATGCACCAACAAAGAACTCCAGATATACATGTAATCAGAGACATTTCTTTGCAAACTAGTTTCCATCCAAGGATAGAAAAAAACCTTGAAAAGGACAGTTGATATTTGCCTCTGAATCACAACAAATTGCTTACTGTGCAGGGTAATCCTCAAGCGCATCAGAATTGCAGTTTTCCAGAATGAGCTGAACCTACAGGCTGAATAACCAGGAGCAGAAGAAGGAAGATAAAAAACATAAGAAGGACCCGCTGGATCAGGCCAATGGCCCATCCAGGCCAGCATCCTGTCCTCACAGTGGCTGAACAGTTCCCTGTGGGAAACCAGCAAGCAGGATGCAAGCACAAGAGCAGCACTCTCTCCTCCTGTGGTTTCCAGCAACTAGTATTCAGAAGCCTCCGACTAGTATTATTTCTGCCTCCAACTGTGGAAGCAGAGCATAGTCACTGTGGCTAGTAGCCATCCGTAACCCTCTCTTCAATGGATTTGTCTCATCCTCTTTTAAAGACATCCACGTTGGTGGCCATCACTGCCTCCTGGGGGAGCAAGAGCCATAGTTTAACTATGTGGTGCATGAATAAGTCCTTCATTTTATCTGCCCTGAAACTTCCAACATTCAGCTTCTTTGGATGTCCACAAGTTCTAGTTTTGAAAGAGGGGAAAAAACTTTTCTTTATCCACTTTCTCAATGTCACAAATAATTTTATAAACTTCCACGGTGTCATTTCTTTAGGTAAAGGTAAAGGGACCCCTGAAGCATTAGGCCCAGTCGTGACCGACTCTGGGGTTGCGGCGCTCATCTCACTTTATTGGCCAAGGGAGCCAGCGTACAGCTTCCGGGTCATGTGGCCAGCATGTTGGAACCTTTCTTCACAGAGGAGGTATTTTGTACCCTTGATCATTTGGGTTGCCCTTTTCTGAATCTTCCCCAACTCTACAATATCATTTTTGAAGTAAAGCAACCCAGAACTATTCACTGTATATCAAATGCACTCACGTTTTTTCCATAAGTTATGTAGAATCATAGAATCGTGGAGTTGGAAGGAACTCGGAGTATCATCCATCTTGACATGCAACCAAGGCAATGGGGGCATTTGGCAGGCCCCCAGCTGGCTCCAGCCCACTGCCCAGTGTGCTGGGCAATCTCCAGTCCTTGGTGCAGCATCTGCGACCTGAGCTTCAGAAGCTAGGGCACGCTACTCAGCAGAGTAAAAACTACACAACAGAAGTGGCAGGAGAAGTTGTGTGAGCATATTTACAAGCAGTTTATTCAGCATACAGCAGGACAAAAGGAAAACATGTCTGATCCCCTTCGTGTCCAATGGGACACACAACAATTCTACACATCTGTTCTTAAGGTGGAACAGAATATCCCAACAATGTCCCAACAATCAGTTCAACCTTACCTAAGTACTGTATCCATGACAGATGGCCATCCAGCTTCTGCTTAAAAACCTCCAATGAAGAGTCCACCACCTTCCAGTGGAGTCTCCACATGTGCAGAATAGAGTAGAACAGTACCTTCTTTTAATTGGGACACTAGACTTCAATAGATACAGTCTAGAATAGCACTGATACCTTTCCTGGTATCAATGTCAAGCTGATATCTGGGTTTCGTCCTCCATCCCGCTTCTGAAGATGGAGACAACATTTTCCTGCCTCCAGTCTGCAGGGACCACACCTGTTCTCCAAGAATTCTCAAAAGATTATAGACCGAGGCTCTTAAATGCAAACTCCTTGGTTGCAGCTCATCAGTCCCAGGACATATTATATGTCATATTATTATACAGTACTGTGTATATGTTAATGCAGGAACAGATCTACTATGACACTAATGAAGCTTAAGCTTCAGGGACCTTAATCCCGGAGGGGCCCCAAAAGTGACTTTAGTTCAGATTTCTTAAAAAAAATTAAAATGGGTCCAGTAAACCCAATGCGAAATTGCATGACTCATACGGATTATTTTTGTTGTTGATATGTATATTTCAACAATCCCAAAGTTTGAGAGTTAGTGGCAGAGATGTTGTAAAGGTGGAATGTCACGGTAACTTGAAAAGTATAAGGCACAGGAAAATTTATTCACGCCAGTCACTGTGACATGTGAGATAATTCAGTACAGCAATTTTAATCCAAATATGAGAGTAGTAGTTTTTTTGTGAGCTGTCATGGAAAAGCCCCATTGATGAAGATAGCAGTGGTTACTCAGACCTCATTGCTGGTTGCAAGAGGGTGTCCATAACAGTTCAAGCGTCTGGGCCCTCAAAATGTTGGTCCCTTTCCCCCCATGGCATTATACAGGTCCATGTGTGTGTGTGTGTGTGTGTGTGTGTGTGTGTGTGTATGTGTGTGTGTTTTCCACAAGCCCTGTCATCTGTAGAGGCTAATTTGTTTGCGGGATTTTCAAAGCATGCTGTGCCAAACTTTTCTGTATCAAGCAAATCCTCACTCTCTCCACCAAACCCTATAAAATCATTTTAAAACCTTTCTTTTTACAGCTTCATAAATTACTTTCCATAACTACTCCACTTTACAACTAAATCAACAGCAATCAGTCTGCACTGGTCTCTAATTACCACTTTTGGACATTTGTGTTGGGAGGGTGTGTGTGTGTGTGTGTGTGCGCGCGCGCGCGCAGGGGTGGGGGAGCCGGAATATTGCTGACTCATGTGACAATACATCTCAAATAATATTAACGGTGTGTTAATTAAAGTGACTTGCCAAGTAATAAACTACAACATAAATTGATTGGTATGTTAACATGGTGAAACTGGGCCTCTCCTGGGTATGGAGGACATGTTCTCTGGAAGGAAAACTCATGTAACTCATTTTTAACTGCTGCTCTTTTTGAAAAGGAGCTTTAAATAGAAGGGGATTTGAAAGAAAAAAAAATCCTTTGATTCAAATTGCAAGAAAGGAGGTTCCAACTAAACATTAGGGACTCAGCTATAGTCTTAAAGAAAAAGCGCTTTATATGCATTATAACACTGTGACACCAGATGGCGCTGTGGAGTCCTGACTTTCATCAATGTGATTTCCCTTTATAAAGTTTACAACACGTTTAACTGAAACGCTTTTTTTGATGTGTCTAGATCCAGCCTAGGAGGACCTTTCTGAGAGCAAGGGCTGTCGGACCATGGGATGGACTCCCTCAGAAAGTGGTGGATTCTACTTCACTGGAGGTGTTGAAACAGAGGTTGGATAGCCATCTTTAGCTGGCATTGTGCATTGTAGGGGGTTGGACTAGATGACCTTTGGGTGTACCTTCCTATTCTACAATTCTATGTTTCTGTATGACATGGCACGGCTCATTTGGATACTGCTTTTTGGTTCCAAATGCTTCCAAAGCAGTGGACAGGCTGTTAATACATACAAACAGAGAAAAATTAAGCAACCCTTTGAGTCCTCAGTAGGTCAGGTTGAGAAGCATAGTGACTGGCTCCACAGTCACTCAGTAAGGTTCATGGCCAAGTGGGAGGATTTGAACCCTGGTCTCCCAGGTCCTAGTCTAACACGAACTACTATACCACCACTGACTTCCGTTAAATTTGCTCTCTTAATTTCTCATGCAAATTTAGATGTTTCCAGTGAAGGAAGCCAGATAGCAAAGATAAGGAATGCAATAAATTCAGTTTGCAAAGGGGATCGGAGAAAGAATTCTATTTTTAACCACATCTATAATAAAATGTTTAAAAGTGGAAACATTTATGCATTTGCAATCTCCCAGAATATGGCTTGGCCCTTTGAATTTCACATTTTTTTAATTAAAAAAAAAGCAACTAATAACCCCTCCCTCCCAAAAAAGAATCCCAGAAAGTGGGAGGGTGTGTGTGGCTGGTTCTGCCACCTTCTCTTGGCTGTTCCAAAACATTTACAGGTAATGACAGGAATGAACAAATCTGCACGGCCGAAAATGCTGTTTGCAAATCCCACTGTCTGCTACCGTATCCTTCACCAGCACAGAGCTGTTCCTTCAGAAGAGGAGCCCAAATAATTGATAAGTGTTGTCAAGAGAGATTTGTACTAGCCTGCAACAAGGAGCCAGCCTCTAAGAGGAACATTTTATTAATTCAAAGCAAGCTGGTCTCTTCCTAACCACCCGCTGAGCCTCCTTGTGCTACTGGCCACACAGGAAAGTGTGTACCCCATCAACCACGCTAGACTGAGCTTAGCCTTGCTCCAGAGAGAGTAACAGAAGTTTTGATGGTGGATAAATACTGGTGGGTGCCCTTCTTAGATGCAAAAGTGCCAGCATGGATTCCAGGCAGTTCAGTCGAGCATGTTGGGTGAATTCCTCCATGTTCACTGTTGTATAAACACTGAAAATCAACATCGCATCTCCACGTGTACCTGCAAAGGTGGCCTTTGGGGAAAGGCCAAGTTGCTCAGTGGGCACAGCATCTGCTTAAAGGTAAAGGTAAGGGGACCCCTGACCATTAGGTCCAGTTGTGACCGACTCTGGGGTTGTGGCACTCATCTCGCTTTATTGGCCGAGGGAGCTGGCGTACAGCTTCCAGGTCATGTGGCCAGCATGACTAAGCCGCTTTTGGCAAACCAGAGCAGTGCACAGAAACGCCGTTTACCTTCCCACTGGAGTGGTACCTATTTATCTACTTGCCCTAGGACGTGCTTTCGAACTGCTAGGTTGGCAGGAGCAGGGACCAAACAACGGGAGCTCACCCTGTTGCGGAGGTTTGAACCACCGACCTTCTGATCGGCAAGTCCAAGGCTCTGTGGTTTAACCCACAGCGCCACCCGTGTCCCAGCATCTGCTTAGCATGCAAGAAGTTCCTAGTTTCAGTTGCCAGTGGTATATCCTGGTAGGGATGAGAGGGACTCCTTGACAGGAACCCTGGAGAAGCACTGCCCGTCAAAGTAGACAACACTGAGATAGATGAACCAGTGGTCTGACTTGGGGCAACCTCTGAAGGTGACTTGGAAACTACAATTAATCAGAATGTGGCTGCCGGACTGGGGACTGGGAGCAGTCATAATTGATCTACATTGGCTCTCAGTATGTTTCTGTGTGCAATTCAAAGTGTTGGTGCTGAACTTTAAAGCCCTAAATGGCTTTGGCCTTGCTCTGTATACCTGAAGGAGTGTCTCCACCCAGTGGCATAGCGTGGGTTGTCAGCACCCGGGGCAAGGCAAGTCTTGGGCCCGGTCTTATTCAACATCTCTATCAACGACTTGGATGATGGACTCAAGGGCATCCTGATCAAATTTGCAGATGACACCAAACTGGGAGGGGTGGCTAACACCCCAAAGGACAGGCTCACACTTCAAAACAACCTTGACAGATTAGAGAACTGGGCCAAAACAAACAAGATGAATTTTAACAGGGAGAAATGTAAAGTATTGCACTTGGGCAAAAAAAATAATGAGAGGCACAAATACAAGATGGGTGACACCTGGCTTGAGAGCAGTACATGTGAAAAGGATCTAGGAGTCTTGGTTGACCACAAACTTGACATGAGCCAACAGTGTGACGCGGTAGCTAAAAAAGCCAATGCAATTCTGGGCTGCATCAATAGGAGTATAGCATCTAGATCAAGGGAAGTAATAGTGCCACTGTATTCTGCTCTGGTCAGACCTCACCTGGAGTACTGTGTCCAGTTCTGGGTACCACAGTTCAAGAAGGACACTGACAAACTGGAACGTGTCCAGAGGAGGGCAACCAAAATGGTCAAAGGCCTGGAAACGATGCCTTATGAGGAACGGCTAAGGGAGCTGGGCATGATTAAGGGGTGATATGATAGCCATAAGGGGTGATATATAAAAGGATGTCACATAGAGGAGGGAGAAAGGTGGTTTTCTGCTGCTCCAGAGAAGCAGACACGGAGCAATGGATCCAAACTACAAGAAAGAAGATTCCACCTAAACGTTAGGAAGAACTTCCTGACAGTAAGAGCTGTTCGACAGTGGAATTTGCTGCCAAGGAGCGTGGTGGAGTCTCCTTCTTTGGAGGTCTTTAAGCAGAGGCTTGACAACCATATGTCAGGAGTGCTCTGATGGTGTTTCCTGCTTGGCAGGGAGTTGGACTCGATGGCCCTTGTGGTCTCTTCCAACTCTATGATTCTATGATTCTAAGTAATTTGCGCCCCCAAACCCGTGGATTTTAGCACTCAAGGTAGGGGCAGAGAGCTGCGAGTGCGAGCGCCCCCCCCCAGATGTTGCGCCCGGTGCGGCTGGCCTGCCTGCACCTCCCACGCTACACCACTGTCTCCACCTCCATGGCTCAGCTCAGACACTGAGATCATTGCGAGAAGTGAGATTACAGGGAACCAGGCAGAGGTCCTTCTTGGTGGTGGTGCCTGCCCTGTGCAACACCCTCCTATCAGATGTCAAGGAAATAGACAACTATATAACTTTTCATAGATATTTGAAGGCAGCTGTGTTTCAGGAAGCTTTTAATGTTTGATTTTTATGTGTGTTTTTGCCTTTCCCTTTCACTCTGTATTTTTGTTGGAAGCTGCTGAGAGTGGCTGGGGCAACCCAGAAGGGTGGGGTATAATTATAATAATAATAATAATTGATATACAGTAATGTAATTTCTAGTGTTCATCAGGAGCAGCTATAACTGAGTGGCAGTGCACTTGCTTTTTATGCAGGAGGTCAAAGGTTCAATCCCCAACGACATCTGCCGATGGGGTTGGGAAGGAGTCCCTTGCCTGAAACCCTGGAGAGCTGCTGCCAACCAGTGTGGATGATATTGAGCTAGATGGGTCAAAGGTCTCACTCAATATAAGGCAGCTTTCTATGTGTAGAAACTGGCCTACAGTACAGAGGGAAGGAAATTCACATCCTTTGCTCCTCCTAACTTCTTCTCTAGTCCTTCCTGCCAGTTTGTATTTGGTAACCCAGAAGAGAACATGGTGCTTGGACTGAAAAAGTCCCCACGCTCACATCCCAGATGGTGGCTCCTCCAACTCTTCACCTCAGAGAGGTAAGGTATACAGGTAGTGATTAAACAAGGAGGTGCTGTGGAGACAGAAGGCTATGAAAAATGGCAGGGGGGTCCCTTCATGGGTGGGTTCCCAGGCAGGTGCCCCCCCCCAAGTCTATTCTTGGTGCTTGATTTTTGCTCTCCCCATCCGAGAAAACCTCTCTCTCTTTGCAACATAAGCCATTAAAAGATGATGGAATATCACTCTTGAAAAATGTCACACCAAAGGTTTTAATTAAATATTGGGTTGGGCGGGGGGGGGGGGGAGATTCAGGGCATTGTAATTTAATTCAGCCTTTTAATGGTTTCCTAGCAACTTATCATGCAAATGAGCCACTCCGCTTTCAATCTTGGTGCCTCAGAAAAAAGATGACAGTAAAAGTTTCGTTGCGGAACCTCATGAGGGAACAAACAAAGAGAAGGGTCCCCGTCATCACAGTTAAAGCATCTTTTGTGAGGAAACTGCAACAGGCAGGAAAACCTCTGAGGACGGTCAAGGGAAGATGGAACGACTCCCCTTTGAGGAAAGTTTGCAGGGTCTGGGACTTTTTAGTTTAGAGCAGTGTTTCCCAACCTTTTTTGGGCAAAGGCACACTTGTTTCATGAAAAAAATCTCGAGGCACACCACCATTAGAAAATGTTTAAAAAATTAACTCTGTGCCTATATTGACTATATATAAAGTAACTCTCGTTAATAGGCATCAAAGAAACACAAAGAAAGTATTTTATAATTACTTTATTATGAAATAGTAAGTACCGTATTTTTTCCTTTATTTCCCCCCCTCCCAAAACCAGGTCGGGGAACAGGGGGATGGCGGTGCTGCGCCTCCCCGCTGTCCCCGAGCTTGTGGGGCTGGCCCATGTCTGCCTGGCGCAAGGGGCGCTCTGCTTCAGGGCGCCCCGCGCTTCGGGCGGCAGGCTACAGTCCGCAGCATGGGGAACCCTCTGTTTCAGGGCGCCCCACGCGCCCCCCAGGTGCACAAGGCTGGCCAACACCAGCGCGGAGCACGGGGTGTCCTCCGAAGGGCGCCCCGTGCTCCGCGCTGCCAGCTGCTGCCCGCAAGCCTTGTGCTCCGGGGGGGGGAGATCCCCCGGTGCGCAAGACTTGCCAACACCAGCACGGAGCACGGAAAGGCCTCCGAAGGGCGCCCCGTGCTCCGCGCTGCCAGCTGCCGCTCGCAAGCCTTGCGCTCTCGGGGGGGAGGAGATCCCCCGGGTGCGCAAGGCTTGCCGACACAAGCGCGGAGCACGGGGCGTCCTCCGAAGGGCGCCCCGTGCTCCGTGCTGCCAGCTGCCGCCCGCAAGCCTTGCGCTCCTGGGGGGAGATCCCCCGGGTGCGCAAGGCTGGCCAACACCAGCGAGGAGCACGGGGCGGCCTCCGAAGGGCGCCCCGTGCTCCGCGCTGCCGGCTGCCGCCCGCAAGCCTTGCGCTCCTGGGGGGAGATCCCCCGGGTGCGCAAGGCTGGCCGACACCAGCGTGGAACACGGGGCGTCCTCCGAAGGGCGCCCCGTGCTCCGTGCTGCCGGGTGCCGCCCGCAAGCCTTGCGCTCCTGGGGGGAGACCCCCGGGTGCGCAAGGCTGGCCAACACCAGCGAGGAGCACGGGGCGGCCTCCGAAGGGCGCCCCGTGCTCCGTGCTGCCGGCTGCTGCCCGCAAGCCTTGCGCTCCTGGGGGGAGATCCCCCGGGTGCGCAAGGCTGGCCGACACCAGCGCGGAACACGGGGCGTCCTCCGAAGGGCGCCCCGTGCTCCGCGCTGCCAGCTGCCGCCCGCAAGCCTTGCGCTCTCGGGGGGAGGTCCCCCGGGTGCGCAAGGCTTGCCGACACAAGCGCGGAGCACGGGGCGTCCTCCAAAGGGCGCCCGTGCTCCGTGCTGCCGGCTTCCGCCCGCAAGCCTTGCGCTCTCGGGGGGAGATCCCCCGGGTGCGCAAGGCTTGCCGACACCAGCGCGGAGCACGGGGCAGCCGGCCGAAGCGAGCGGCGATGGGATGTGGGAGGGAGGGAGCTCGCCGCCCCGCGTGTGCTCGCCGCCGCCCGGCCTCTCGCCGCCTGACTCGCCCGCCTCCCTCCCACGGCACACCAGGCAGCGTCTCGCGGCACACTAGTGTGCCGCGGAACACCGGTTGGGAAACACTGGTTTAGAGAAAAGGTGAGGAAGAGGCAACAAAATGGAAGTTTATAAAATCATCCCCAGCATGGAGAAAGTGGAGAAAGAAAAGTATTTCTTCCTCTCTCATAACAGTAGAACTGGACATCCAGTGAAGCTGAATGTTGGAAGACCCAGGGCAGATGAAAGAAAGTCCTCCATATAATGACAGAATTGGAAAGGACCCCGAGGATCCTCTATTCCAGAGGTTCTCAACCTATGGGTCCCCAGATGTTGTTGGACTATAACTCCCATCATCCCTGAGCTCTGGCCTTCCTAGCTAGGGGTGATGGGAGTTGTAGTCCAACAACATCTGGGGACCCACAGGTTGAGAAAGGCTGCTCTAGTCCAAACCCCTGCAATGCAGGAATATGCAGCTGTCCCAGGATCGAACCTACAACCTTGGCACTATCAGCACCGCACTCTAACCAACTGAGCTACCCAGGGCTTCTTCATGCAGTGCATAGTTAAACTGTGGAATGTACCCGCATGAGGGGCAGTAATGGCCACTAGCTTGAGTGGCTTTTAAAGAGGATTTAGACACATTCCTGGAAGACAATAAGACTATTAACATCTGCTTGCCATGATTGCTATGCCATCAACAGGAGGGGGGAGTGCTCTTGTGCTCTGGTCCTGCTATCTGGCTTCCCATTGGGGCATCTGCTTGGCAGCAATGGAGCATATGCCTGCACTGCCCAGGGTGGGCGCGTTCCCGAGGGGAGAGTGGCATGGAGGGTGATAGCGGCTCAGGTGCATGGAGCGGCGCACACGCCCTGCAGCCGGGTGCGGAACGAGTCGCCAATGGCGGTCATTCGGCGCGCCACCCATCCGTGACTGCCAAATGTCACCCCCTTCAGCGAAGACACCTGGGGTGATCTGCCGCCACCACACACCCCTTCCTCCGCCCCTCCTGCTTGGCTACTGTGAGAACAGGATGCTGGACTTTGACCCAATCCAGTATGGTTCTCCATATGGACATCTACTGTCATAGCAGAACCTCCATGCCCAGGAGCAGTCTACCTCTGAATACCAATTGCTGGAAATCAGAAGTGAGGATAATACTGTTGCCCTCAGAGGTCCTTCTGGATGGCTTCCCACTGAGACATCTAGTCACCCACTGTGAGAACAGTGATGGCCACTGGCCTGATTCAGCAGGCTTTTATATTATTATATTATTCTATGTTGTGACTTGAATGCCAGCTGGAAACTGCAGGAGGGGAGAGGGCTCTTGTGCCCAGGTCCAGCTTATGTACTGAGCAACTGCTGGACTTTCAGAGCAAGCTAACAATTCTGTCTCACAAGCCATGGTAAGGAAGCCGTCAGTGGAAGACAATAAGTCTGATACTGAAAAGAGTAATTGCAACCATTGTTGAAAAGCTGGAATGGATTTTTATCATATGCTCTGGGAATATAATAGACCAAATAGATATTGGGGAATAGCAGCAGGAGATATGAATGAAACATTGTGGCTGGAATTGATCCCCCTTCCTTTATTACACCCCCAAACCAAAACAGAAAATGGATCCTTTGAAAAGATGCAAGGATGTCCTCCCCATGCAATATTGATTGCAAGGATAATATTTGCAAGTTTCTGGAAAGGAGAGTGAGAGGCAGTGTGAGTTAGTGGTTCAACTAGGACCTAAGGGAGACCAGGGTTCAAATCCCCACAGTTGGCCCTGAAGCTCACTGAGTGTGACGTTGCATGCAAGCAGACTCAAATGAGTGCTGCAAATTAGATTTCTCCACCTCTAGTTAATAGGGCTGGTGTGCAGCTCCCTCTGTAAATTTCCCAGCATTCAAGACCAGTGAGAGTGTTTGGCACAGCAGCCCCAAAGTCTTCATTGGTATTCAGGAAGTGGTGTTCACTAAGGCTGTTAAGGCCAGTCTCCGTCGCAAAATTTCATCCTTCCCAAGGAAAGACTTAAAAGGCTTCAGGAGAAAAGTTATTAGAGAAGTTTGAACTCACTTATGAGTGATTTACCAAGGCTTCTGATCTCCCCTTTGAAGCTGTGTGTGGATTTGGGGGCTTACTAAGGAGCGGATGCAGAGTGCTGGAGACATCTTGCCAACCTGGAGCAGATGCCTGTCAAAGGTTGGCCCAGGAGAAAGACGAGTTCATAGGTGTAAGAACACAAGAACCACCTCTTGTATCAGCCCAGCGCTGTTTTTCTAGGAAAAGAGGTGCTGCAGCTTAACATTAACTTCTCCCTTGTTCTCCTAGAATGGCAATGGTGTCCACTTGAGAGGTGCCATAGCTGAACTCCTGTGAGCTCTGGATGAAAAATAAAATAAAATGCCCTGCTAATGTCCCATGTAGTCCAGCATCGTGCCCTCACAGTGACTAACCAGATGCCCATTCTGGGAAACTAGTGAGCAGGACCTGAGCATAAGAGTCCCAAGGGTCATCTAGTCCAGCCCCCTGCAATGCAGGAATCTCAGCTGAAGCATCCATGACAGGAGACCATCCATCCTCGGCTCAAAAACTTCCAGTGAAGGAGAACCCACCACCTTCCAAGGAGTCCCCAGTAAAATTGCTCTTCCCATCAGAATGTTCTTCCTGATGTTTAGTTAGAATCTCCTTGTGGCATTTGCCTCCTAGGATGGGTCAAGGAAAGGGTTAAAATGGATGTGATGTGATTGGCCAGTGTGAATGCAAGGGGGGAGTAAAAGATAGAGTGGGAGGTTTTGAAAAGTCAGTTGAGGTTTGGGAGCTGGGAATTGAGGATTGTCAGTTGGGAGTTGAGGCTTGGGTGTTGGAGAAGGAAGAGGGTCGGATAGGCAGTGGGTTGGTCGAGTTGTATTGTGAGAGAGTGATAGGAACTGTTAGGGAGTTAGATAGGTAGTTGGGAATAATTCAGTTTGAAGATTTAAGAAACTGACAAGAGAAAAATAAACCGAAACCATACGCTTATTCCTGCACTTAAAAATAAACTTGATTATTAGTTTATGTTAACAACTGTCTGGACTCCGTGTGTCCCCATGAGAAGCAGGGTGGTGGAGGCGAAGAAAGCAACCACAGTGGTGGCACAGGGTCAATAGACCGAGAAACGTCCGGGGGCCCTGTGTGATCGCCACACTCCTTTCTTGTAACTTGAAGCCATTGGTTTGGGAAGACAGCCACCTGCTTGATCATTTTGTTTCTCCGTTTTCTAAACCTCCCTCAACTCTATAATATCCTTTTTGAGGTGGTATGACCAGAACTGTGCACAGTGGTATCATAGTGCTTTAAATATATGGTACCAATGGGGTATTAATGTTCACCCACACTACCAAACGGTAAAGGAAGTGGTTGTGGAAGACAAAAGTAGCTGCTCCCAGATGTTGGAGGTCCCTCCCAAGAGAAGCCAGACTGGCTCCCTCCTTGCTGTCTTTCTGCCGGCAGGTGAAGACTCTTGTTCCAACAAGCTTTGGGGAACTGTTTTTAATTCAAGGGCTGGTGCCAAGCTGTTTTTATTGTAATTATTGATATGGTTAAAACATATTTTATAACTGTATATAGTTTTAATTCTATTAATGTTTAATTCCTTTTTAATGATTGTCCCCCCCCCCCATGTTTTAAGTGGTTCTTATTCTCTGCAACGGGGTGAGCTCCTGTTGCTCGGTCCCTGCTCCTGCCAAGCTAGCAGTTCAAAAGCACGTCAAAGTGCAAGTAGATAAATAGGTACTGCTCCGGCGGGAAGGTAAACGGTGTTTCCGCACGCTGCTCTGGTTCGCCAGAAGCGGCTTAGTCATGCTGGTCACATGACCCAGAAGCTGTACGCCGGCTCCCTTGGCCAATAAAGCGAGATGAGTGCCACAACCCCAGAGTCAGTCACGACTGGACCTAATAGTCAGGGGTTCCTTTACCTTTACCTTTTTATTTGTATCTGTAAGCTGCCTTGCATTCCATCAGGAAAAAAGGCGGGGTATAAATAAATAATAATCATTATTATTAATACACTGATGTGAGGACAAACCACATTGTGACAACTGACCCCATTCACAATTTCCAAGTTCTCCCCCGCCCCAATATCCTTTTTTGCTGCTTGTTATCCTCAAAAATTCAGGACATAGAAGGGCGCAGAGAGGATAAATTGCCCAGCTATTATGGCAAAGCCATTGATGAACTTGCTCCGTGACATTCAAAGGAAATCCCTCCTCAAATCATGAAAAAGGTTTGCCACTGGGGGATTTTAATAAATCCATTTAATTAAGAGATATGTTTTAAAATTAAATTATGATGAATGGCATTAAATCCCTTCTCCATCAAACAGAGCTGTGAGGCAGTGGGTGTCAACGGCTTGACTTTCAACTTTATGTCCCCCCCCCCAATTGTCTTGGAAGGACGAGATTCAGATCATTAATTACCAAATACAAAAGGAATGGTTTCATTTATTGCCTTGAAATCCTCCTTTTCTGGCTTGCCTGAACCTACTATGGGGACATGCTTTGAAATGTTTGATATTGTTACAGGCAGTGTTTTTTTCCTCCCCTGGTAGTACTCAATGTTATGCAGTACCGACACCTTTCCCCCCCTTCTTCAAATCTTGCAGCAAGGTAAGTGGAGGATAGGGAGAGCAAGCAAAACAACTGTGGCCAAAAGTGGGGTTGCCAAAAGCAGCAGCAGCAGCAGGAAGAGGAGTTCACAGCATTGACACCTCAGGAGGGACTAACACGTCTTAGAGGCATAGAATTGGACTTAGAATCATCCTAAGCAACAGTGGAATGTATGCTACAGCTACCTGGGCCAGGTGCATGGGGCGTGTCCCCAAGGGGAGCAGGATGCTGAGGGAGCACACCTGACCTGGGAGTGGAGCTGTGACTGGGCACGAGAACCCTGCCTCAACAGCATGTTTGCACATTGGCGTCCAGCCGAGGAATAGCATTCGTCTCTTGTGCTGCTGCATCACACTGCTGACTCATGTGAAGCTTGATCCTTTCATATGTACTACTGGCAAGCTTTTTTTTTATTATCATGACAACACAGAAACAAAATCTCAAGCAAACGTGATCAAAGGAAACAGATTTGAAAGTGATAAGAGCAGCATAGCTTTAAGTAAGAAGTGAGGAAGGTGTTTTGCTCTAGGCTCTCACCTGGTCAATTGAAAATACACAATCAACATGCTCAATGACAGGGACCGGACTGAGGAGGAATGGTGGGGACTGCCCCCCCCTCTTCCTGAACATTCCTGAGAAGAGGAGGACAGTACAGTGGTGCCTGCAAGATGAATGCCTCGCAAGACGGAAAACTCGCTAGACGAAAGAGTTTTCCGTTTTGGAGGTGCTTCACAAAACAAATTTCCTATGGGCTTGCTTCGCAAGACGAAAATGTCTTGCGAGTTCCTGCGGGTTTTTTTTCCTCCCCCCCTTTCTAAGCCGCTAATAGCGCTAATCCGCTAATCCGTCAATGGGCTTGCTTCGCAAGATGAAAAAACCGCTAGACGAAGAGACTCGCAGAACGTATTCTTTTCGTCTTGCGAGGCACCACTGTATAGATTTAGAACAGTGGTTTGCAGAAGGTCATGGTTCAGAGGCTGCAGAGGGGAAAAGCTGGGAGATATTGGGAGAGCAGCAGGAAGAAGAAGCACCAGGGGAGAGACAGCTGCCAGATTCAGTGTCTTTGGAAAGCATTCCTGACTGCCCGCCCCCCAGGACCCTGCATGCATTGAGAGCAGTAGAACAGAAAGCTAAGAGGCAGAAAGCACAGATCAGGGATGACGTAGAATAGGAGAGATGGAGGCGGTGGGACTTAACTTGGAGCAACACCAATAGCTGAGAGTCGGCATCATCCGTCTCTCTCTGTGAATAGTGAATAAAATACCATTGTAAGAACTTCTTGTTTTCCCATTTCTAGCTGCCAGCCGTGAGGGAAGGGGATCAAATTCTCTGGAGCCTGACACTCAGAGGGACCCACCTCCAGCGACCCTCTGTGCCCCCAAGTAATTCTACTTCCCCAGGAGGTGCTACTGCCCACTTTGAGAACCACTGTTCTAGCACAGGAACCTATGCGCTTCTGGACAGTGAACAATGGACACAGCCCTGTGATTCAGTGATCTGGTCTGGAATGCCCTTTGAACTACCCCCTGCACTACCCACATCAGAAGCACCACCAGTAAATTTTCTAGTTAGTTCAAAAGGTGCTGATTTATTAAGCCAACTATATTGCTGTACATATTTAAGACCCTGAATGACGCTGGAGGGAGGTAGTGGGAGAAGCCAGCACAAGATGGAGAAGAAAGGGAGCCTTGTCACACAGAGATAAAGCAATTATTGTTTCATTAAAGATGGATGGCAACGTGCTGCTGCCCTCCTGAGTAATGGCTGCCGTGACACCTTCATACCAAATGAGGAATAAGTTTCCTCGCGGCCCTTCCGATTGGACTCTGGAGTGTGTTCCCGGTTGACTGGTGGGGAAAACCACAGGGATGCTTCCACCCCTGAAAGGTCAGCCTGAAATATTCAAGAGCTGAAGGTCACGCGTTTGTGGAGAAAGGCCATTGTCAGCCCAGAATACATTACAAAGTCATTATCCCATCCTGCCTCCTCAGAGCGAGTGCAGCACACTGGCTGGTAGCCAACTAGGCAGAGCAGGCTGTCAAAAAACATCAATCCAGCAACAAACGGTGTTACCATTAGTATATAAAGTCCTTAACAACTTGGGACCAGTTTATCTGTGAGATCACCTCTCCCCATATATGCCCACCCACCTGCTTCAGTTGGTGGAACGGGCACTGTTACATGTGCCACATAATACTCATTACACATTTGTAAGAACTCCATCTTTTAGCATGGCAGCACCTACACTCTGGAACCCCCTTGACATTAGGCATGTGCCTTCTCTGTATTCTTTTCAACACCTGCTAAAAAACATTTTGTTTAGAGAAGCCTATGTCTAGAAGTTGTTGTGAGTTTTCAATCTGTTTTTAGCCTATTGCTATTTTAATGTTTTGTACGTCTTAAATTATTGTTGTTTTCTTGGTGACAGGAAACCCTCAATGTGTGTGGTTCCTTGGGGTTATGTTTTATCCCCTATGCTCTTTAACATCTACATGAAACCACTGAGTGCAGTTTTCCAGATGTTTGGAGAACGTTGTCAGCAATATGCTGATGACACACAACTCTACCTTTCCTTTACACCTGAAGGTGAGGCAGTGGGTGTGCTGGACGGTTGTCTTGACTTGGTCATGGACTGGATGAGAGCCAACAAACTGGAGCTCAATCCAGATAAGACAGAGGCACTCTTAGTGGGCAGTTCCCTAGACCGAATGGTGGGGAGGCTGCCTGCTCTTGATGGGGTTACATTCCCTCTGAAGGAGCCAGTATGCAGCTTGGGGGTACTCCAGGATCCATTGCTGACATTCGAGGCTCAGGTGGCCTCAGCGGCACAGAGTGCCTTCCATCTGTTCTGGCTGGTGGCCCAGCCCTATCTGGACAGGAATAGCCTAACTTCTGTTGTCTGTAACCTCTAGGTTAGTTTACTACAACATATTATGTGGGGGGCTGCCTCTGAAGAGGGTTCAGGAAATTCAGGTAATGCAAAATTCAGTGGCCGGGTTGCTCACTGGGGCAAGACAGTTTGAGCATACAGTATTACACTGATCCTGGCCTGACTGCAGTGGCTGCCAATTAGTTTCAGGGCACTGTTCAAAGTGCTGGTTTCGACCTATATAGCCTCAAACTACTCAGGACTGCAATACCTTAAGGACTGCTACTCTCCATAGGAATCTACCTGGACCCTGAGATCATCCTTTCAGGCCCTTCGGACTAGTGGAAGGTGACACAGGAGCAGCGAACATCTCCTGGCTGTTCCCAAACCTGCCCATGTAATAACAAGCTTCATTTGATACTGTGGGATCTCCAAGTAAATTTGCAGATGATTGCATTGCACCTCTCTCCTTCCATCCCCTTAGGGATGCAGGTGGTGCTGTGGTCTAAACCACCAAGCCTCTTGGGCTTGCTGATTGCAAGGTCAGCAGTTCAAATCTGCATTGTGGGGTGAGTTCCCATTGTTGAATTTGACTGGACTTCACTGTTCAGAGGTCCTTTACCTGTCCTCTGATAAAAACCCCTAAACATTATTTAAGCACTGAGCTTCCTTTGCTATATTCTCTCCCTCTCTGCAATACCAACATCCCAGAAAGTTGTTGTTTGCTCAACTTTAAAGGGTTTGTGAGGGCAAAGGAGCTTCCTGGGTGCGTGGGTGGTGCAGCAGGCAGATTCCTGAAGTGTGTGGTAATGTGGATTATATGTTGCTTTTCCACCCCCACCCCCAGACTCAGACCATCCCGGTCTTTTTTTCTGGAGTGCATTTGGCTTACAAGCTGGGAGGATGTTCTTGTCTGCAAGACAACATCATGCATGACAAGAAACAGACAAAAGCACCAATCTCTAAAAATTGCTGCCTTAAATTGTACAGTAGGGTAGAAGGACAACTGCACATCTGTCTGGAGTAAATAGTAAGAGGTGATTAAACAAAAAACCTTGATGGTTTAAGGGGCAGCTAATATCACAGATGACAGAATTGGGATTCAAGATGACCTTAACAGATTGGAGATCTGCGCCAAAACTAACTAAATGAATTTTAAAAGGGAAGACCCAGCCCAGGTGCAGCTTCCAAGGGGATGCCTGGTTGCGGTTCCTCAAAAAAAAAAAAAAAAAAAAGTCCCCAGGGCCATGCCCCCCAACCACCACACTACGCCAGTGGGAGGTTGAACTAGATGACCCTTGGTGTCCCTTTCAACACTACAATTCTATGACTCTATGAGAGTTAAGGTTCTCTTTCCTGTTTACTCAAGCTCTGGAAATCTGTGAAATTGGGGGCTTAGGCTGCTGCCTTCACAGATGCGCCCTGGATTACTATGCGGGGCTCAGCCATTCTCTTAGGAGTTGAATAATAATATAAAAGATTCTGTGTTTCAACTATTAGGTAGTCGATGTAGTCATGTTCCATTATACAGCTTCCCAGCGCCCTGAAACTCATTAAATCTAGTTTTAATAATGGCCTGACATTAAATCAACATACAGGCACTGTCTTATTAAAGTGAAATTAAATCATTCACCTGAGACATTTAATTGTGAGCAATTTCTTTTTCCCAAGGTGCCAAACAATTTAGGGACTCTATTAGGATCGCCGTCTGTCTTCTCCTCCATTTCCTGACCTGTCTCTCTGTCTTCTCCCATCTCTTCAAATTAACTTAGCTGCTTGCAGTGAACAGAGGTGTTGGGCTCTAACGTACAATGCCCCTGTGGGGAAAGGTTGCAGCGTTTGAGGCTTTGTAATTTAGAGAAAAGGCGATGGAGAGGCAATATGATGGAAGTTTATGAAATGACGCATGGCATGGAGAAAGGGGAGAGAGAAAGGTCCCCCCCCCAATAACATTGGAACTCAGGGCCACCCACTGAAGCTGAATGATAAGAGCATTCAGGATACACAAAGGAAATCCCTTCTTCACACAGCGTATAAACTGTGGAGCCTGCTGCCACAAGAAGGAGCCTTAGCCATCAATTTGGATGGGTCAGGGACGCGGGTGGCGCTGTGGGTTAAACCACAGAGCCTAGGGCTTGCGGATTAGAAGGTCGGCGGTTCGAATCCCCGCGACGGGGTGAGCTCCCGTTGCTCGGTCCCTGCACCTGCCAACCTAGCAGTTCGAAAGCACGTCAAAGTGCAAGTAGATAAGTAGGTACCGCTCTGACAGGAAGGTAAATGGCGTTTCTGTGCACTGCTCTGGTTCTCCAGAAGCGGCTTAGTCATGCTGGCCACATGACCTGGAAGCTGTATGCCGGCTCCCTCGGCCAATAAAGCGAGATGAGTGCCGCAACCCCAGTAGGTCACAACTGGACCTAATGGTCAGCGGTCCCTTTACCTAAAAGAGGGTCAGACAAATTCATGCTGGATAAGGTTATTTGGGACTATGAATAACAATGGTTCTACCTCCAGTGTTGCTCATTAGGAGACTCCCTCTACCCCCCCTTCCATTGCTACAATTCACAGTGTGGTTTAACAGTCCCTCTGCCCAGGGAACTCTGGGAAATGTAGTTCAGCAAGGGGAAATAAGGGTTTCCTAACAAATCAAAGGGATGTGGGTGGCACTGTGGTCTAAACCACTGAGCCTAGGGCTTGCCAATCAGAACGTCGGTGGTTCAAATCCCCGCCACGGGGTGAGCTCCCGTTGCTCGGTCCCAGCTCCTGCCAACCTAGCAGCTTGAAAGCGCGTCAAGAGCAAGTATTGATTCATTTTTCTGCATTGTTTACCTTGTTGTGTACACTGCAAAATCCAGGAAGGTCCATAGATACAGAGCAATCTGTTTTGCAGGCAGACTATCCTAGGTTAAATCTTCAAAGGTATCTTCAGATATGCTGGGAAAAGACTCCTGCCTGACACCTGCTTATAGACAGTGTAGACATTCCTGAACTCGATGGACCATTGGTGTGACACAATATAAGGCAGCTTCGTATGTTCCTATTTAATCCAGCCCTTTATTCAGAACGATGAGGACTAGAGTCTTAGGGGATGGACCTGGGCTCAGGGGTAGAGCAAATGCTTTGGATGCAGAAGGTCCCAGTTTGGAACCAAAAAAAGAGACATCTCCAGGTTGGTCTGGGAAAAGACTCCCTGGCTGAAACCCTGGCAAGCTGCTGCTGCTAGTCAGTGTAGACAATACTGAGCTAGATAGATCAGTAGTCTATCTAGAGCATCCGCCTTGCAAGCAGAAGATCCCAGGTTCAATCCCTGACAGCATTCCCAGGTAGGGCTTGGGAAAGAATCTCTGCCCGCAACTCTGAAGAGCAGGTGCCAGTCAATGCCAACAACACGGAGCCAATGGACCAACGATCTGACTAAGTGTAAGAAAGCTTTCCTTGAAATACACTGGCAAGGCTCTCCTCTAAGACTCATGTGTGAGAACTAAGTGTTCTCTCAGCTATTTCTCTCATGGGCTGGCCACATGGCTTTTATCTCCTTTCCAACATAAAAGCAAACTATGCCTCCACGCCAAGAAGCATCTCCTGTGATCAGGGCCATTATCTCCAGCTCCCTGCCCACCAAGCCCACAGCATGATACTCCCTACTACCAGAGCCAATTAATCCTCCTCTGGGTGCCAGCCATCCAGCGATAAACAGGAGCTGTACATCTCCATTAAAGGATAATACAAGGCCATTAAACTTGTTTTTAGCTCTTGCTGTTCAATTATCACCAGCATTTAGGTACCTTGGCCTTGAGTCTGCAAATACAACCCCACCTCCAAAAAAACACACACACAAGAACAAAAATGACTCCCAAGCATAGCTAAGGGATTTCAAAATGATACACGAAAATACGGCTCACTTTTGAGCTAGTGGGGGTTCCTTGTCTGGTGCCTCCCACAACTCCTTTGCATCCAGCCAGTCCCTGACAGGTTCCACAGGTCAGACAGGTCAAAATTACAATATGTCAATCAGAGCATTTTGCGAATTACAGATCTTGCACCTTCCGGGCAGAATTTTCATTTGGTATTGACATTCTGAACAGTTTTTGCAAGTTACCTTCACATGTCAGCTTGAGTGATCAACAGAGTTGGTACGTCTTGTTCATTGGACAGTCTGGGCAAACATCATTATTTGTGTTATCGTTCACCTCCATTAGGTTCCATTGTACTGGAGAAACCATGCCTGAACACTCCCCCAGAGGAGCTGCAGCCTACGTGTGACCTCACACTCCAGGGATTATGGCAGCAGCAGTTTCCCAGGACACAATAGTATGCATGTGATTTCGGAAGTTCATTTGACAGAATTAGTCATTCACAAACAATTTTATACAGTATTCCATTCACAAGTACACAATTTCTGTAGCAAAACCAGTTTAATTAACTGTTTCTGGTTGAAATGGAAAGCCTCCATACCCTGCTGTGCTGCTTGCTACATTTACACAGCAAGTGGTCCCATTCATAAAGACCAGCAGTATTACCTGCTATTACAGCAGCCCGGCCATTAGGTGTGCTATGGCACAACAGCTCTGACAGCAGAAGTTTGGACATCTTGTCCCATTAAATTTTAAAGTCTGTCAGGTGCGAGCCTTTACTGAGGATTCCGTTAAGGTTTTTGGGGTGGTGTGTGTGATGTTGTGCTTTGAGGAGACATGTAGGTGCATTTATGGCTTTGTATCTGTGAAGAGGTAATGGGGTTTCGCACTTATGATCACACTTATATATCACTACTCTCCTCCACAATAATGAGAACATAAGAAGAGCCTGCCTGGGTCAGGCCAAAGTGGCCTGAAACACAATAGAGAAAGCAGGACTCTAGCACAATATTTTAAAAATCTACTTCCCTCAAAATTCCCACAGATGGCTTGCTTTACCTCAAAAAGGAGACTGGAAAGGGTTAAGAAAAGGGCACCCAAAAAGATCAAGGTGTCGTGGCCTTATGAGAAAAAGGTGCATTTGGGACTTTTTAGGTTAGAGAAAATGCAACTAAGAAGTGACATGATAGAAGTTTATAAGGTTAGGCAGGGCATGGATAACGTGGAAAGAGAAAGGTTTTCCTCCCTCTCTTAGAAAACTGGAATTCGTAGACACTCAGTGAAGCTGAATGCTGGAAGATTCAGGACAGATAAAAGAAAGTGTTGGAAGAGCTTGCAGCTTGGGTGAATTAGATTGAAATAACTACTTATAGTTCCTGGAGTTCAAAGGGCTTATTCATGCAGGAACTATTTACAGAATGAATTGAAAAGAGATAGAGAAATAGCAAACATCTTTTATCAGCAAATTGAGCAAGGAAAAACAAAATGGTTCAGCCATTTTAGGATTGGAGTTAAGTTAACCACAAGGGCTACAAGGGAAGTGCTGGATTGATAGCTACACAAACAGTGACCTCATACGGTTTAAAGTAATACATTAACTAGAAGTTCTGAAGAAGGAAATGTGCTTGCTTTTCTTCAACAAAAAGTTCTTCTTCATGCAGCACGTAGTTAAACTATGGGACTGCCTTCAACAGGAAGCAGTGGTGGTTACCAAGCTAGATGGAGGAGAAGTCTTTGGGTGCCTACTAGCCATGATGGAGGCTATGCCCTGCTTCCACATAGCTAGCAATGTTTCTGAATATCAGTTGCTGCAAACCACAGGAGGGGTTATTGCACTCAAATTCTGTTGCAAGTCCAGGTTTCCCTTTGGGGCATACTACTGGCCACAGTGAAAACAGGATGCTGGAATAGATGGACCATTGGCTTGAGCCAGCTGGGCTCTTCTTGGGTTTTGACTTTATCCATGAATCCACAGATTACAGGAAGCCGAGCAGAAGAAAGTGTAGCAGCATCTCTTAGCTCTTACCAGCTCAGTCTTCTTGGGTGTTGAATGATTCAGTGACTAATATAGCTGAAAGCTTTTGAGGTTTGCAACATTTGAAGCAAGCACATTACATTGGCATAAATATAATAAAAGGGATTCACAATTTATGGATTACAAAATTGTTGCAGGGAATCTGCTAACCATTCTGATCTCCCCACCTCTGCATTGTATGTAAAAAGCCCAAATTTCAACCCTTGGCAGCATGTGCAAGAAGGCCTGGTAAATGTTCTCAAATTATACTAGTAAAAAAAGCATACAGAAATGCATTATATGAATTAAAGCTGCAGAGGAAAATGTGGATTTCCATGAAGGAAATTTTATTTCTGGAAATGTTCCTTTCAATTATCTGCCATCTGAACTGGAGCAAAAAATGATGTAACAGACAAGCAAACTTGCCTCTACATTCATAAATGGGTTATATTTCTCTTCCTTATTTAGCCTTGTTATAAATACATCTGTAATTAACTGCAGGGAGGAATTATTCCCAGGGCTTCATTACAGTAGGCGTGGGAGGAGTACATTTGTTCTCACATACATCAGGAAATCTTATTATTTATTAAGCTTATTAAGGCAATTGCCTTATACTAATCATCTCCTAGGTGATTCACAATAAATTTTTCTATTACAAGTAGAACTTCTCCAATCTTGCCTCCTTCATCAGAATTTCTTTGATGACTGAGAAGTGTGGAAGGTCCTCTTCACTTAGGCAGCAATAGCAAGCTGCACAAATATAAGATAGGAGACACCTGGCTTACCAGTAGTACACCTGAAAGGATCTGGGAGTCTCAGTGGATCATAAACTTAACATGAGCCAACAGTGTGATGCAGCAGCAAAAAACACCAATGCTATTCCAGGCTGCATTAGGAAAAGTATAGTGTCCTGGTTAAGGGAAGTAATAGCCTCACTCTATTCTGCCTTTGTCAGAATACACCTACAGTCCCATGTCCAGTTCTGGGCATCACAATTTAGGAAAGATATTAACAGGTTGGAACATGTGCAGAGGTGGAGGCAACTGCTTGCACTCTGGACCCTTGATCTTCTTGGCAAATAAAAAATAGAAGGGAGGGGACAACTGACTGGGCCAGGGAGCCACTGGTGGTCCTTGCCTGCTTGAAGGAGAAGCCCTCCCTGGATTTGGAAAATCTAAGTAACTACCAGGGAGTTGCCAATCTCCACTTCTTGGGCAAGGTTGTTGAGTGGGTGGTCAAACCAAATATAGGCACTCTTGGATGAAACTGATTTTCTAGATCCATTTCAATCAGAGTTTATGCCCAGTTTTGGTACAGGAGCTGCTTTGGTCACCCTGCATGACCACCTCTGTTGGGAGAGAGACAAAGGAAATATGTCCCTGTTAATTCACCTTGACCTCTCAGCAGTTTTAGATACTATCAACCATAGGATCCTTCTGGAGCAGCTTTCTGAGTTAAGGGTGGATGGCACCACTTTATGGTGGTTCTGGTCCATAGCTGTCAACTTTTCCCTTTTCTTGCGAGGAATCCTATTCGGAATAAGGGAATTTCCCTTTTAAAAAAGGGAAACATTGACAGCTATGTTCTGGTCCTACTTGGATGGTTGTTTCCAGTGGGGAGTGTTCTTCAGCCACGTGAAGCCTTCAATGTGGGGTTCCTCAGGGTTAAATTTTTATCACTCATGCTCTTTAACATCTACATGAAACCACAGAGTGGGGTCATCCAGAGTTCTGGATTTGCAGAATCATAGTTAGAAGGGATTAGAGTGGTCATCTTGTCCAGCCCCCTGCAATGCAGGAATCTTTTGCCCAAAGTGGGGCTCAAACCCCACAACCCTGAGATTAAGAGTCTCATGCTCTACTGACTGAGCTATTCAGGCAGTTTTGGAGTACATTGTCATGAATATCCTGATGACACACAGCCCTACCTAACATCTGCAGGTGTAGCAGTGGATGTGCTGGACTGTTCTTTTGCCTTGACAATGGACACGATGAGAGTCAATAAACTGAAGCTCAATCCAGATAAGGCTGATGTGGGAAAATCCCACCTCACATCTGTTGCACAGCCGAGTCATTTGCTCACTAGCAACAATCAGTGACACCCAAGAGTTCCTTAAAAGTAAAGTTTTATTTCTTGCTTGAGCAGGAAAGCTTACAGCAAGTAATCAGGAAAGCAATCAAAGGCTGGAACACCAATCTCTGCTTCCACATAGCTTTTATAGTCATATAGGTTAGACATGCAAGATACACAGCTTAACCGCAAAGACAGATGCTTCCATACCTCAACTAGGTCATGGCCTAGCACACTTCTAAAACTCCCCTTTACACACCCTCTTGTGATTTGCTCTTTCTCTGTTCCTCTCGTCAGCTTGCATTTCAGCATGATTAATAAATGATTATGAAGTATCAGAATGGTGCCTGCCACCTGGTACAAAATGGTGTTCGTCTTGCTTAAACTGCAATAAAGATAGAGGTGGTCTTGCTTCAGTTACAAGACTGTTAGTGGGTGGTTCCCTAGATAGGATGGATGGGAGGTTGCCTGCCCTTCATGGGGCTACACTCCTTTCGAAGGAGGGAGAATGCAACTTTGGGATGCATTGTGGTTGCTTGAGGCTCAGGTGGCCTTGGTGGCACAGAGGGCCTTCCATCACCTTCAGCTGGTGGCCCAGCTGCAGTCCTATCTGGACAGAGATAGCCTAACTTCTGCTGCCTATGCTCTGATAACCTCTAGGTTAGATTAATGCAACACATTATATATGGGGCTGTTTTTGAAGATGGTTCAGAAACTTCAGCTGGTGGAGAATTTGGTGATTCACTGGAGCAAGATGGTTTGAGCATATTACACCAAACCTGGCCTAACTGCACTGGCTGCTGATTAGTTTCCAGGCCCATTTCAAAGTGCTGGTTTTGATCTATAAAACCTTAAATGGCTCAGACTGCAATACCTCAAGGACTGCATCTCAGACTCAGAGATAATCATCGGAACCTCTTATTCATGTGCCTCCTCCACAAGAGGTCTGGAGATTGGTAATACTAGAAAGGGCCTTTTCTGTAGTGGCTCCCAGCTTATGGGATGCTCTCCCCAGGGAGACTCGCCTGGCACCTTCACTACATATTTTTAGGCAGCAGACAAAAACATTCCTCTTCTCCCAGGCCTTTGGCTAATTAAACAATCTATGAAGGGCAATATAGAAATATGATGATGATGATGATGATGATGATGATGATGATAATAATAATAATAATAATAATAATAATAATAATAATAATAATAATAATAATGGTCTAAAGCAGTGGTTCCCATTTTTTGGGGTGGTCCACACTCTCAGTTCCATAAACTCACCTGCTGTGCCCCCTACACTACACTATAAAAAGCATTGCTCAGAATAGCAGTTTGCACAACCCACCAACAAAGGTAAAACAGTAACAGAAAAATAGAAATCTGTCTTGGGTTGTATTTCACTGTAAATCTCCTTAATCTGCAGTTCTGGAAAGAATGCATAAACAGAACCTCAGCTACTCTCAAAAATTCACGCATCTCCGAATTTTGTGATGCAGTTCTCAAACTCTCTCCCAAAATGTGTACTTTAAAAAATTTGGACAAACTGCCTCCCAAAAGGAATGATTTAAGAAAAAACAGAGTACTGTGGCGCATTATATTATATGATTTGCAAAAGCAGAGAGAGAAGGCAAAATTGATCTGTGCCTCCATGG
Source organism: Podarcis melisellensis (assembly GCF_964234715.1). NCBI lineage: Eukaryota > Metazoa > Chordata > Lepidosauria > Squamata > Lacertidae > Podarcis > Podarcis melisellensis. The sequence continues at coordinate 17,843,099 of NC_138547.1, read as the reverse complement.
ACAGCTGTGATTCCAGAATGACTCCCAGGCTGTGCACCTGGTCCTTCAGGGACACAGCTACTCCATTCAGGACCAGAGAGTCCCCAACTCCCATGCACCCCCTGTCCCCCCAAAACGGGGGGGGGGGGCGATGTCAGGATTCAACCTCAATCTGTTAGCCGCCATCCATCCTCCAACCGCCTCCAGACACTCACACAGGACCTTCACTGCCCTCACTGGTTCTGATTTAACACAGATGTAGAGCTGGGTATCATCCACATATTCATGAACACCCAGCCCAGCCCCCTGATGATCTTTCTCAGTGGCTTCATGTAGATGTTAAAAAGCATGGGGGGGGGGAGAGGACAGAACCCTGAGGCACCCCACAAGTGAGAGCCCAGGGGTCTGAACACTCATCCCCCAACACCACTTTCTGGACATGGCCCAGGAGGAAGGAGCAGAACCACTGTATAACAGTGCCCCCAACTCCTAGTCCCTCCCCAAGGTGGTCCAGAAGGATGCCATGATTGATGGTATCCAGCAGAACTAGGAAGCAGCTCTCACCTTTGTCCCTAGCTTGCTAGAGATCATTGACCAGAGCGACCAAGGCAGTTTCAGTCCCATGGTGAGGTCTGAAACCTGATTGGAAGGGATCCAAATGGTCCGCATCCTCCAAGTGTGTCTGGAATTGTTCCACAACCCCCCGCTCAATCACCTTGCCCAAGAATGGAAGATTTGAGACTGGGTGTTAGTTGGCTCTATCGGCTGGGTCTAAACATTTTTTTAAAGAAGCGGTATAATGACTGCCTCTTTCAGTGGGTCTGGAAAAGCTCCCTCACAGAGGGAAGCATTCACCACCTTGCAGAGCCCATTGCCCAGCCCTTCCTGGCCTGCTTCTATGAGCCAGGATGGACAAGGATCAAAAAGACAGGTGGTTGGTATCACTCGTCCAAGTAGCCTGTCCACATCCTTGGAGGTAACAGATTGAAACTGATCCCATATAACTAGTTATGTTAGGACTTCAGCACTCTCCCACCCCGGCCCTGCTCCCATGGTGGAGTCTACCTCCTTCAAAATTTATCTGCAAAAAAATTGCAAAAGCATTGCACAAGATCTTGGGGTCCCTACCAGGCCCCAATGACAAAGGTGGATCTGATAGATTGCAAACCACCTGAAAGAGTCTCCTGCTACTATTTTCTGCAGATGCAATAGAGGCGGTGAAGAAGGTCCTCTTTGCTGCCTCCGCCACTTGGTAGGCTTGACATTGAGCTTTAACCCGTGTCTGGTCCGATTCAGAATGAGTTTTCCACCACTGGCGCTCTAGCTGTCTCAATGATTGTTTCATCACCCTCAGCTCCAGGGAAAACCACGGGGCTGTCCGGCTCTTTGGAGGGTGCTTTGGAGCCAGACAGTCAATAGCCCTGGTTAACTCCACATTTCAACAGATCACCAGGGAAACAGCTGAAAGGCCATCAACATTGGATAAACATCCCTTACCACTCTCTGGAAACCATTTGGATCCAGTAAGTGAATCTTTCTGCTCCTCTGTTACATCAGAGCATCTCAGCCAATCCTATTGAACCTCTGTCATCACTACACAATCCCTTTTTGCCAACCTGAGGCATAATGTGTACTGTTCCTGGATCATCAGCATTCAGAAGTTTCCCATGAATACCTCAAGATCTCAGATCCCTCACTCCATGATTTATGAGGCCTGAAGACAAACCCTGGATAAGGGCTTTTAAGTTTTCATTTTTACATGCAGGTGCCTTTGCTAGCAAACTGTTTTGACACAGGCAGTTAGTGTACCTTGGAGGAGGCGCTGAAAAGTAGCAGAGACATTTCACTGAATGCAGATGTTAAAAACATCCTGGAGTATATTCTTTCCCTGCCCCCCCCACTGCACATTCAATATACTTTTCTCCTAAAGTAGAAATGAAATTTCCACGATTTCTGTGTTATTGTTTTGCATGACTTGCATAGTTATTTTAGTTGAGCATCAAGGGCTTGACATGCCTTCCTGTTTAATGAAGAAGGGCTGTTGTTCAGTGGCAGAACATCTTGCTATAACCCCCTCCCCCAATAAAAGCCCCTTTTGAGCCTTCAGTTTGATTTAGGAACCTTTTTGGGGGAAGTGGTAGTATTAAATTCAAGCCTTTCTTTAGAACAATAGGGATTAGAATATTACTTTATTTTTTAATGGAAAAGTCTTGGCTCAGGGGTGGAGTACCTGTTCTGGATGCAGAAGGTCCCAGATACAAACCCCAGCACCCTCTCTAGGTAGGGCTGAGAAATTAAACCCTGTCTGAAAACCAGGCAAGCCTCTGCTGCCAGTCAGTGTGGACAATACTGAGCTAGATGGACCAAGGGTCTGGCTTTGTCTAAGGCAGCTTCCGATGAAAACACTTTAAAAATGGCAACGGAGCCCAGTGTTTCTTCATTAGCAGTGCCGTGCTGCTGCTCACTGCCTTAGGCTGATTCCCTTCTGCTCAAGGCCGAGGGGGAGGAAACTGCATGGAAGAGCTTTAGAAAATCTCACCTTGTCCAACCGGTGACAACTGAAACCCTTGAAAGCATGTTGCAACCAGAGCCACAGCCAAGGACGGGAAGACCTCAGCGAATTGCGGAGATTAAATGCAATACCAGTGATTAATCAACAGAATTAGCATGCACACTGCACTCAACAGCATCCTAGTCATCTGATAATTGCAATTATTGCATAATAATAATTGCTTTTAATAAACACGGGTGTGTAACACTTGGCATATATTATCTCAATAATCTGCCTAGCACCAAGGCCACACTGACAGTGCACATTCAAAGCAGTATCATACCACTTTAAACAGCCCCATAGGAAATTTTTGGAGCTGTAGTTTGCTTAGGGGGCTGAGAGTTCAGAGGAGACCCACATTCCTCTCCCCCCCCCCGAGTGACAGTTTCCAAAGTTGTTTAGAACTCAATCCCTCTTCCCCAGGGAACTCTGGGAATTGTAGCTCTGGGAGGGAAATGATATGTCCCCAAACCTGCTGGTGAAGGGCAGGTAATAAATTTAACAGTAGTAGTAGTATCCCCCAAATGTTAAGAAATAGAATTGTCATTCTTCTTGGATTTGACACTATGTTGTAAATGTACACATGTGGGCATAGTGCAAACCTTGAGGTCACCCCCTTCCATCAACCCTCAGGATCCACCTAGCTACTCCCCAAAGACTACAAAAGACTGAGCCAGATAGAAGTTGGCTGCCCCAGTCTATTGCCCTTGTATTATGGTGCAGCATCTTCCAAGCACAGCCTCACTGAGGTTCAGAAACATTTGCAGCTCTCGCACGCCTGCCAATATCCAGCAGGTGTAGGTGTACAAAAATAAAATGTAGTAAAGCTTCCCTTCCTAGTCTGTCATTCTTCACCAGAGGTCACCAACATTGCCTGGGCAGGAGGAGCTCGTAATACCACTAATAATATGGATTTGTCTGTGCAGACTTTGATTTTCTTTCTTTCTTGCAAAGGGATGTGGAAATGGGGCAAACGAAATTTCAGGTTGGGGAAAAAACAAGAAAATGAATTTCGGAGGTTCTCTCCTCTGTATTTGTAGGAGAAGCAAACAAAACAAAACAAAACAAAACAAAAAAACCTGATCTCTGGTTTGCAGTGTTCCAGAAGCCAAAGATGAAGGAAGTCAGGGAGGGGGAATGCAGAATACTTTGAAGTCACCAGCATGCTGAGTTGCAGCTTTGTGGCTCATTGCTAGTCATTGTGAGTGCCTTTTGCAAAGGAGGGCTGGGGTGGGTTTGTGTGTGTGCCTTTGTAGGTCATCTTTGAGTCTAAATCACAGGTGCAGAGAGTAATCAGTCGCATATTGCAGCCTGGCAGTTTGCTACAGGGGAAGGAGTCATTAATTTATCACCCTTCTCAAGGAGCTGAGAAGCAGAGGAGGAAGAAGGGAGAGGGAAGGATATTGAAAGTGGGATGCAATTTGGATGCAAAAAGGACAGCACTTGTATATTTTTAGCATCACTCATGATCCAGAAGCGAAGGGTGTGTGTGTGTGTGTGTGTGTGTGTGTGAGAGAGAGAGAGAGAGAGAGAGAGAGAGAGAGAGAGAGAGAGAGAGAAAGGGGGGGGGGGAGAAAAAAGAAATCAGTCAATTAAAGGCTTTTCTTATCTCAGAGATGGTGCCAAGATAACTTAGTTCTACGCAGAGTAGATCCATTAAGAACATAAAAAGAGCTTGTTGGGTCAGATCAAAAGCCCATCTAGTCCAGCATCCTGTTCTCATAGTTGCCAACCAGATGCCCATTATAGGAAACTGTTGCAAACAGGACCTGAGCATAACAGCAATTCTTCAGTTGTTGTTCCTTATCTTCTAGTATTTGATGGTAGACTATTCCTGGGCATGGAGGTTCTGTTAGTAGACCTTGCAGCTTCGGTGAATTGGATTGGAATAGTCACTTACAACTATCTGGAGTTCAAAGGCTTTATTCATGCTGGAACTATTTACAAAAGGAGTGGAGATGAAAATAAAGACATCTCATTGGGAGGGAAGAACAAGCTGGCTCAGCTTTTTAAAGTGGTGTAGTTAACTTAGACAGAGAGACTACAAGCAAATGCTGGCTAGTTTGCAAACAGTGCTCTCATGTGGCTTAAAGTAACAACATGCATTAACAATGAACTCAAGGGAAATAAATGTATTTCCTTTTCTTCAACGAGTTCTGCTATCACAGTAGACCTCTATTAGAAGAGCCTTGCTGGATCAGGTCAATAGCCCATATAGTCCAGCATCCTGTTCTTATAAGAGCATTCCGCCTCCTGCAGTTCCCATCAACTGGTATTCAGAAGCATGCCAACCTCTGACCTTGGAGGCAGGGCATAGCTATCATGGTTAGTAGCCACTTACAGCCAAATTAATTAATGTCCTTAAATTAGCCGCATCCGTCAATTTTGATGGATCTCAAAGGCTGCAGAGCAAATTAACAAATATTCATGCCTGTTCACAGATTCTTTTCTTTCTTTTCTTTTTCTTCTTTTTTTATTAAAAAAACCCCAGTATTGGCTTTTCACCGGAGATTAGTCCTGACATTTGAATAAAAGCTGAAACAGGAGAGCAAACAGCTTAACAAAACTGCATTACATCAGTTAACCAAAAGTGAATCTTTGGCAGGCTCAGCTGGGCATCTTGGAGGGGAGGGGATGAGCTGATGCAGAGGGTGTCACTGGTTTCAAATGAGGATCCCAGGAGGCTGGAAACTAACTTCTTATGCCTTACATCAGGGAGTCAAACTATGCTGTCATCACACTCCAGAATCCTCATTTCCCTTGTTGCAGCATTTGCAGAGAAAGCGGAGAGAGAAGAGTTTTTCTCCTTCTGTCCTAACACTAAAATCCATGGAATCCAATAAAGCTGAATGTTGGAAGATTCAGAAGAGATAAAAGAAAGTCCTCCTGCACAAAGCGCAGAGTTAAACTATGGAACTCCTTCCCAGAGGAAGCAGTGATGGCCAACAACCTAAAAGGTAAAGGTTAAGGGACCATTAGGTACAATTGTGGCCGACTCTGGGGTTGCGGCACTCATCTTGCTTTATTGGCTGAGGAAGCTGGTGTACAGCTTCCGGGTCATGTGGCCAGCATGACTAAGCCACTTCTGGCAAACCAGAGCAGCGCATGGAAACACCATTTCTCTTCCTGCCGGAGCGGTACCTATTTATCTACTTGCACTTTGAGGTGCTTTTGAACTGCTAGGTTGGCAGGAGCAGGGACCGAGCAACGGGAGCTCACCCCGTTGCAGGGATTCGAACCGCCGACCTTCTGATCGGCAAGCCCTAGGCTCTGTGGTTTAACCCACAGCGCCACCCGCGTCCCACAACCGCGGCCAACAACCTAGGCAGCTTTGAAAGAGTATTAGACACATTAATGGAGGAGGAGAAGGCTGTTAGCAACAATGACTATGCTCTGCCTCCAAAGTCAGAGGCAACAATGCTTCTCAATATCTGTTTGTTGGAAACTGCAGGAGGGGAAGAGCGTTGTTCTTGACTTTGGGTACTGCTTGACGGATTCCTATAATAAGTATCTGGCCAGCCACTGTGAGAAAGGAGTCTAGACTAGATGGAACCCTTTGGCCTCATCCGAAAGGTTCTTCTTATGCCATGGAAGATAAGGCTATTCTTGGAGGATAAGGCTATCCATGGCTACTAGTCATGATGGCTATATTAGGCCTCCACAGTTAGAGGAAGTGCTTCTAAACAGCAATTGCTGGAAACTACAGAAGGGGAGGGGACGTGGGTGGCGCTGTGGGTTAAACCACAGTGCCTAGGACTTGTCAATCAGAATGTCCTGCCAACCTAGCAGTTCAAAAGCACCTCAAAGTGCAAGTAGATAAATAGGTACCACTCTGGTGGGATGGTAAAAGGCGTTTCCATGCGCTGCTCTGGTTCGCCAGAAGCGGCTTAGTCATGCTGGCCACATGACCCGGAAGCTGTACACTGGCTCCCTCGGCCAATAAAGCGAGATGAGCGCCGCAACCCCAGAGTCGGCCACGACTGGACCTAATGGTCAGGGGTCCCCTTTACCTTTACAGAAGGGGAGAGCACTGTTGTGCTCAGCTCCTGCTTGTGGGTTTTCTCTAAGGGCACCTGATTGTCCACAATAAGGATTGGATGATGGACTAGGTGGGCCACTGGCCTAATCCAGTATGTTCTTAGAATGACTCAGGTGGGATCCAACTAGTGATGACTTGTGAGCTTCCCAGAGGAATCTGATGATGAAATTTTGAGCTAAATGGACCTCTACGACCTGATCAAGTGGGGTTCTTCTTTCAAGGTCTTGTTGTTGCAGTGCAGTTGCTCTGAAGGTTGGGAAAACACTCAAGCTCAGAAATGGAAATGCCAAGTGCATCTGAGGCCATTGGGCATCAGTTGTTAGGGCCGATAGCTCTTCATCGAGGGGCTAAGTTTTTGATTGGGTTGCTTTTGAAAGGAGCTTTCAGCCGAACGTTCAGAGGTGAATGGGGCCATAACGTAAGTGATGAATGGAACAATGCAGGAGTCTGATGGTAAACCCATTATACTGGCACTTAAAAGTCATCACGCCTAGGGAATGACAGAAGGTGTTTTGGAGCTGAGCTGTGTTTCAGGATACATATTTCAGCATGAAATTTCTCTTCCCAATGCTGAGGGTCATTTCGTGAACACAGCTGAGCTAAGCATTTTTTTTTTTTACGGACCTCATACATCTGGATAATATAATTCTGCTAACACCCCACCACCTGCAATTTATGAGTAGTGGCAAGAGAGAGGAGGACCAAGGGGGAGAGGAATTGCAGGTGAAACCTTTAAGAGGCACTGATTTGAAATTGGTCCTTTGGCTGAGCCCAGCTAGAGCTGGGGATTCTGAATTGAAGATTCTGCCTTGGATTTTTTAAAATCTGCAGAGAGAACACAATCTCTCCAGTTCAGTCTCTCCATCTCCTTCCTTCTCCTTCTCTTCTTCCTCTTCTTGAGGTTTTAAGCAGAGTTTGGATGGCCAACTGTCAGGAATTATTTAGCTGTGGTTCTTGCAATAATTGCGCTTTGGGTCTTTTACGATTCTATGGTTCTACAATTCTCAGGATACTTTCAGTACTTTAAGTGGTACTGTATCATAGTGGTTTCAATGGAGGGTGTTAATGTGGCCTAAGACTGATGGTACATTCTCATAGATTCATAGAACTGTAAGTCTGGAATTCTAGATTTGGCTCTCCTGTCTTCTCTTCTCCAGACTAAGCATGCCCAACTCCCTCCACTGTACCTGCACAGTTTCCAGCTTGTCCATATCCTCCTTAAATTGTGGTGCTTAGAACAGGACACGCTCCAGGTGAGGTCTAACCAAGGCAGAATAGAGCAATACTCTTACATCCCTTCACCTGGACACTTGACTTCTGCTGATGCAGTCTAGAATTGTTTTAGTCCCCCCCCCCCATTAACCCGCTCCCCCAAGCTTGAATTTATTATTGCAGCTAGATAGCAGGCACTTTTCATAAGAATGTAGGATACAAGAAGAACTCCTGCATCAGGCCAAGGGATGATCCAGTCCAGCCTTGATTGTAGACATTCCCATTCTTGACTCTCCATTCCCCCTTAACATTGCATTTCCAGTGCCTGAGAAAGACTAATAAAGGATTTAACAGGAGGTAGCAAACTAGAGCCACTACAAATGCTTGAGCAAATGTTCTCTGGTCTACCAGCCCTCAGCTGGCAGAGCAGGTTTGAGATTCTGTATACCCAGAAGAAGATATATCCCAATTTATGGTGACATAAACTATTACTGTGCAAACAGCAGGCATCTGTCTTCCACCGCCTCACAGGTGGGTGTTCCTATCTCTGTGAAATTAAAAACAAAGATGTAAGGAAAGAGACCACCTTATGGGAACTTGTCCTTTGCAATAACAACATCTACTAGGAGGCAGCGGTGGAGCAAGCCGATTGGGTTCCTGGGGTGGCGCATGTGCCTTGCGCCCAGGGGCGGGGTGATCTGGGGCAGGACACTCTTTGGGGCCTCCAAGGAGTCTGCCTGCCTCCTCCCACTCAGCCACCCTACAGCTGAGGTGGAGGCAGCAGGTGGACTGTTTGGGCAGTGCAGAGCCTGCGGGCGTCCAAGCCACCGTGTCACTCCCAAGAGAGACGTGTGGCTTGGGCACACTGCAGGCCCTGCGGTGAGTGCCGTCCAGCATTTTGTCACCTTCCTCAGTGGTGACACCTGGGGTGGACCGCCCCCACCCCCTTCCTCTGCCCCTGCTTGGAGGTGCGTTAGTGGATTCCCAGGGGGGGGATTTGACTTAATATAATGGTCTATTGATGGCTGGGCGGGGTGGGGACAATGCAGGAAGAACATAAGAAGAGTCTCTCTGAATCAGGCCAAGACCCATATAGCCTTCAGAACTGCAGAAGAGCCCTGCTGGATCAGGCCAGTGTCCCACCTATTCCAGCATCCTGTTCTCACAGTGGCCAACCAGATGCCCCAAGGGGAAGCCTGCAAGCAGGTCCTGAGCACAAGAGCATTCTCACTTCCCACGGTTGTCAGCGAGTGGTATTAAGAAGCGTCACTGCCTTTTGACTGTGGAAGTAGAACATTGCCATGGTGCTAGTAGCTGTGGATAGTCTTTTCCTCCATGAATTTGTGCAGTCCTCTTTTATGACCAAGTTGGTGGGTCCCCACCTCCTGTGGCAGCGAGTTCTATAGTTTAATCCATTCCCATGAGCAGTGAAATTATTTTGAGTGCCCCAAGAATGAGGTGGAAAAGCAGAAACCTACCCCACAAAAATTTATCCCTGCCACCCTTTGATCATTTTAAAAAAATCAGTTTGATAAAACAGCTAAAACAGGTCAGTAGCAAAAGTAGAAAAGAAGAATAAAAAGAAAGCATACAGTAGTGAAAAACAGATGGTGATGGAGGTGATCAAGTCACCAGCTTGACTCCCCACATCCCTCCTATGCATCTGCTTAGTGCAATTAATCTTACTGTTAATTGGTGGAGAATTGGAGGAATATTCAACAAAGCACTTGTAGAACCCAATAGCCCTGCACCACACCTCTTCTGCAGCGATGCTGCATATGTCTGTGGTGGAATCTACACACATATAAAAAATGTTTGAAAAATGCTTTATTAAAAAAAGTGCTTAAAAATACATTTTCCATAAGGCTCATTATCGCCATCTAGTGCCACATTGTATATTGCACTTAAAACACACCTAAAACGTTTTCTTTTCTTTAAGAGAGAGTAGATCAAGATCAAGGAGCCCAATTAAGAACCTCCAGATATGCCTGGTTCTCCTCCTCCTTTTCCACCTGTAAGCAGTTTGAAACCCGCACCTTTAATGGGATTTATTCTCCAAAGCATGAAGGACCCAGGGTTAAAAATAACATCATGGCCCACAAATTCTTACATCAGAGGAACTGGGGAACAAGTCATCATCATCATATATATAAACCAAACTAAAACCCTTCAGAAGAAGTTGCTTACAGTGGTACCTCAGGTTAAGTATTTAATTTGATCTGGTGGTCTGTTCTTAACCTGAAACTGTTCTTAACCTGAAGCACCACTTTAGCTAATGGGGCCTTCTGCTGCTGCTGTGCTGCCGCCACGTGATTTCTGTTCTCATACTGAAGCTAAGTTCTTAACCTGAAGTACTATTTCTGGGTTAGCAGAGTCTGTAACCTGAAGTGTCTGTAACCTGAAGCGTATGTAACCCGAGGTACCACTGTATACCTAGTCAGATCACAGGCCCATTTAGCTCAGTGTTGCTTGCACTGACTGGCAGCAGCTCTTCAATATTTCAGGCAGGGGACATTCCCCACCCTACCTGGTGATGTCAGGGATTAAACCTGGGACCCTGTACATGCAAAGTTCATTCTACTAGTTATGGCCCTTCCTCTAAAATCAGAAAAAAATTCCAGTCCTTGTGGTTCTGAAATAAACAAGAAGTAGGGAGCTGTCTTATACTGAAGCAGAAGAAGCTGTTGACTTCGGAAGGAGGGGTGCAACTTTACTCTTAGAACATAGTATTGGACATGGGCTCCAGATATGAGGAGAGAAAACCTGCATTCTGCCATTTGGACAAACCCAGGAGCCATTTGCAGGCCCCAGTTGGTTTATTTCATTGCCCGTGGCTTCCAGGCACTTAGGGCTCCAGCGCTGGGTCAACATGCAGATAACCTGCTCTGTTCTCTCTGCAGGATAATATATCCACCCCGCCCCCCACAAATGACTGCTGTGAAACTTCCCCACGTGATAAATGAACATCCCTCCTGAGGTGATTTTGTTTTCCCCTCCAAATAGCAAATTATACCGAATGAAGCAACGGCAGTAAACCTGCTGTTTCCCCCCGATGATACATTGTTAAAAGGGAGCTGCGAGTGCTAAAATTACATCTTGTACAACACAGACTGTCAGGTTGTTGTGTTCCCTTGGAATTGTTCACTCCAGCACAGCAGAAAATCCCGTCTTTCAGTCTCCTTGGGGTGTGCCTTCCTTTCACAGGTGAACATAAGAACATAAGGAGAGCCTTGATGTTGGATCAGGCCAGTGGCTGACTTCACCCAGCATTCTGCCCTCCCACCATCATGGCTAATAACCATAAATAGTCCTCTCCTCCTCCATGAATTTGTCTAATCCTATTTTAAAGCTACCCACATTTGGTGGTATGCACTACTTCCTGTGGGAGAGAGCTTTGTAGTTTAACTTTGTGCTGAATGAAGAACAGACCCTCCAAGTGTTCCAGGGACAGTCTTGGATTTACAGAAGCCATCCCGCTTTCTGATTTGATCCCAGAATGTCCTGCTTTTCCTTAGGACATCCCTATATTCATCAGAGAAATCTTGGAGGGTATGGAGTTATCAAACCCCTGAGCCATCTGAAGACAGCCCTCTATAGGGAAGGTTGTTTTTTTAATGTTTACTGTTTTATTATTATTTTTAATACGTTGGAAGCTGCCCAGAGTGGCTGGGGCATAAATGGTACCATTATTATTGTAATTTTGGAATAAAGGTAAAGGTAAAGGGAACCCTGACCATTAAGTCCAGTCGTGACCCACTCTGGGGTTGCGCGCTCATCTCGCTCTATAGGCCGAGGGAGGAGGCGTTTGTGGCCAGTATGACGAAGCCGCTTCTGGCGAACCAGAGCAGCACACGGAAACGCCGTTTACCTTCCACGCCGGAGCGTCCCTATTTATCAACTTGCACTTTGACGTCCTTTCGAACTGCTAGGTTGGCAGGAGCAGGGACTGAGCAACGGGAGCTCACTCCGTCGCGGGGATTCGAACCGCCAACCTTCTGATTGGCAAGTCCTAGGCTCTGTGGTTTAACCCACAGCACCACCCGCGTCCCTAATTTTGGAATAGGACACCGCTATTTTCTTCAGAGAACTGTTGGAGGGTATAGAAGAAGTCCTTCCTTTTTCCATCTGTCCTGAATCTTCCACCATTCAGTTTTGTTGGATGTCTACCAGTTCTAGTGTCATGAAAGAGGAAGCAATATTTCTCTCTCCACTTTCTCCATACCATGTGTTGCATCATTTTATAAACTTCTTGTTGCCAAACACTGCAACATTTCCTCAGAGCAGAATGGGCAAGTGCCAGCCTCCCGGATAAAATTGCTAAGTGGGTCGCAGGCTATTCCTCCCATCTGGCAAGGCACTTGGAGATGCAGTGAAGTTTTCCAACCTGCACAAGCTGGCTTCCAGCAGAGCCGTAGCTCAGTGGTTAGAGCACTTGCTTTGCATATAGAAGGTCCCAGGTTCAATCCACAATATCATTTCCAAGTTGGCCTGGGAATTGTTCCTAAATCCTGAAACCCTGGAGAGCAACTGCCAGTCAGTATAGGCAATATGGAGCTAGATGGATCAATAGTCGGACTATGTAAGAGGCAGCTTTATATGTTTCTGGGATGGGCTATAGCTCAGCGGCAGAGCATCTGCTGTGCTTGCAGAAGGCCCCAGGTTTAATTCTCAATGTTCAGGCATCTGGAGCAGCTGCAAGATGTGGGCTGCTGGCAAGGCGATTTGCCGAAGGAAAAAAAGGGTACTCACAGGGACACTCCTGGCCTCCTTGAGAGTGAGGAAAGAGAATTTCTCAAGCATTTTAACTCCCCTTGGATCATTTTCAAACGCAATCCGTGTTTGCATTAATTGACGGTGAATGAAAGTGAGGAAAGAGAATTACTGCAAAACGTTCTTTCCCCCTTGTTCATGGAGAGGCAGTGTGGTGCAGTGGCTAGAGTGTTGGTTGAGGATCTGGGAGACTGGGGTTCAAATCCCTGCTCAGCCATGAGGCTCACTGGGTGACCTTGGGCCAGTCACTCACTCTCAGCCTAATCTACCTCACAGGATTGTTGGGAGGAAAAAATGGGTAGAGCTATGTATGACACCTTGAGCTCCTTAGAGGAAAGGCGGGATACAGTGGTACCTCGGGTTAAGAACTTAATTCGTTCTGGAGGTCCATTCCTCACCTGAAACTGTTCTTAACCCGAGGTACCACTTTAGCTAATGGGGCCTCCCACTGCCGCACCTCCACCGTGTGGTTTCTGTTCTCATCCTGAAGCGAAGTTCTTAACCTGAGGTACTATTTCTGGGTTAGCGGAGTCTGTAACCTGAAGCATCTGTAACCTGAGGTACCACTGTTTAAGGTTAATAATAATAATAATAATGCAATTTCTCTTCACATTGACTGATGGCGAACCAGTGGGTGGCAGGGATATGGAGCCCTTTTGGGCATAGCACTAGTTATTATTCAATACAGGTGTGTCTCCCCCGCTCCCCACCATCAATCAAGCAGCTGAGCTGCCCTCCCACCATATTGCCATGTCAGCAGAAACTCCTGCTTTGCTCCAAAGCAGGTATTCGATCTGATGCTCCCCCTTTGGTAAAAATGTGCCCTTTCCACATCTGTCTTGCATAATGGAACAAGCACCACATCTGAGCTCTGAGCACATTGCCCTGGAGCTGAGCAACAAGCCCAAATTGGCTTTGATATCCATTGCAGGTGATTCATTTGGAATCTTGAATGCAGGAAGAGAAAAGAGGTGGGGAGGTGTGATGATGATTTGTGGGTCACTATGGGAGAATGCAGTGTCTCAGGTTGATGAGGCCATCAATATCCATCTAGTCCAGTATCTAGGTCCAACAGTGGCCATCCTCTCAGTCTAGCCTACCTCACAGGATAGTTGTGCAGGTTAAAATGAGGACTAGGATCTGGGAGACCAGGGCTCCAATCCGCACTTCATGGCCATGAAGCTCACTTGAGGACCTTGGGGGCTTAGTCCTTGCCTCTCAGCCTACCTCACAAGGTTGTTGTGAGGATAAAACATGGTGGTGGGATAAAACATGTACATCACCTTGAGCTTCTTGGAAGGGGGAATATAAATGCAATAAATACATGATAATTCTATACATCTTTTCCAAGAAAGATCTCTTGTCAAATATACACAGTGTAATTGATTTCAACTGAAGGGTGGAAAGGGTTGTGTGGTGGAAATTACAGTATATGCTTTGATAGCCTGCATTCTAAGAGATGTAAAACCTGTAAAAGAGAATGTGAGAGGATGTTGTTAGGATAATCCACTTTCTCATTCTTGTATTAAGAAAGTGTCAAGAATATTTGTGCAGGAAAAACTCAGCTTCTGGTAGAGAAGAGACAGCCTGTTCTCTTTGCTGAATCAGGCATCTGGCTCTGATACTGCAGGCATGCTTTTCCTCTAAGAATGGGACTTAATTTCTGCACCTGTGTAAAGCTACGGCAGGAAAATGCCTATGTATAAGCCTGTGTGATTTATAGGCCTGTGGACTCTACCTTTGTGGGTTCCACAGCTGCTGCTGCATTGTCCAAAATAAAGCTGGCATAATGGTGTGTTCGTTGAAGATCTCCACCACAGTTGTTTTAGGAATTCGAAGAGGGCCTTCTTGGGGCATTGGTCTTCATTTGGAAATGCATTGCCTGGCTCACCTTTCCCACTAATTGCGATCAATCCATCTTGCTTAGGTTAAGTGAAAGCAAATCAGGAAGACAGATGGAATCACACTCGTGAGAACATATGAAGAACCTGCTGGATTAGGCCAATGGCCCATCTAGTCCAGGTTCCTGTTCTCACAGTAGCTGACCAGATGCCCCAAGTGGAAACCTTAACTCAGGATTCAAGCACAAGAGCAACTCTCCCCTTCTGGGGTTTACAGCAACTGGAATTCAGAAGCATTGATGCTTCTGACCATGGAGGCAGAGTACAGCCACCGTGGCTATCAGCCATTGAGGTCCTCTCCTCCATGGACCTGTCTAATCCTCTGTTAAAGCCTTTCTTGTTCAAGAAGCATTCAACGTCAGGGTGGGTCAGGTGGAAACAGTAAACTTGATTTATTGGAAAAAAACTATTACATTTATTCCTTTATTACACAGGTTTAAATTCTGTTTTTCCCCTTTAAAAAATTACCTTTCGATGGGCACTGTTGGATTGGAATGTTCGAACCTGTACAAAGAGGTCTGGGCATTCACACACATATCCCATAATACTTTAAAAAAAGCCGGGGGAGGAGTATGTATTTAAAACTTTGTTTTTTCATAGGTTTATTTTTTTTTCTCAATCAACATTTGTTCAAGTCATAATATATATTAAGAGAGGAAAAGGGGAGGGGATAAAATTACACAGAAATATATGTCTGCAAATACAAGGAATAATTTTTATTGCAATATACCGTTAGGTAAGTGGTCTGGGAGGGGAGGAAGGAAAAAGGGTCAAAACTTCAGTACAGTTTTACAACACTTGGTAGGATTATTTTTTTTGACAGAAACACCCAACAGAAAGAAGGGGGGGGGGAATTAAAGATTCATTGAAGAGAAATTAGCAGAACAGAATCACATGACCTAAGTGTGTGGGTGTGCTTAGTAGGTATCTCCATCCATCCAATTAATAAGCCATTTCTTTTGCAGGTGCAAACACTCAAGCCTTTGGATTTCCTAGCATTTTTCAAGGTGCAAGGAAATAAAAATAAGTTATGGTATTCCCAAATTGTCTTTTTGGCTAAAGATGCTGTTCTAGAATGGTAGGGCTCAAACTTTATAACCTTCGGGGAACCTGATCCATCAGCTGTGAAGGGGCTGAATGTCCACCATGTTCAGAAACTGCCTTTCACAACCTGGTGCCCTCAGGGCTACAATTCCCAGACATCTTGAGGGCACCAGGTTGCAGAGGGATGGTCTAATGCATAGGCACCAGTCGAGCCTCTTGGGGCTGACTCTTCATATCCATGAACCAAAAGTGCAATCTAGGGTCAAACACCACCTTAACCAAGGGGGTGAGAGAAGGGAGGCTTGCTCATTCATTTCAGGGTGTCATTATCCTTAACCTAATGCATTTCTGCCTCTACCTGTTGCATTTTGGGGGGAAGCTCAAGGAATGCTATGTGATAGCAGTTCTACATCCACCAGGGAAGCTGCCTCGCTCTCCCTGATCTTATCAATGAGGGATCCCTGGTGTGTGTTTCCAAGCTTGCCCAAGAGAACACAAAACGCTCTGAGAATTCTATGGTACAAATATGAATGGAGTCTGAACTAGAAAGCACCATGGAGCACCTCAGGGCCCTGTCCCCTTGGTTCATTTAAAAAATAGGAAAATACATCATATAAAGGCTCCTGTTCACAGTATACATGATGTATTTTCCTTTGTAAAGACTGACCTCCAATTGACCTCCTTGGACAGGGGTCTTTGGCAAAAGTGCTCTGCTTCTTATTTTCCTTCTTTAGGAGTACCACTCACCCAACTCATGGAGAGAACAAACAAAAAAAGTGAAGGCCCCAACTGAAACAGTTTATTGCTAGCAAGCTTCTGCCCTCCCCTTCCTCAGTGGTCTTTAGGTAAAAGGCACACAGGATCACACCATCTCTTATTGCTGTTGCAATGCAGTTGTTTTGGGTTGGGGGGGCAAGCTTGACTTCAGGACATCAAACAAATACATAAATTAGCACCACAAATATTCAGCGCACGAGTACAAATCTGGCATAGTTAATCATCCTATAAAAATGCATGAATATTCTATTTGTTACAAAAGGAAAAACAAAACAAAACAAAACCCTCCCCGCAAGCAAGCACAGCTTTAATACTTTTCTACAGAAGTGGGCTGGTCTATGCATTGAAATAATTAGACTAGCATGCAACTCCATTCAAGACTGTGGATGGGGTGGGGGTCGAGAGGGGGGTAGAATGGGGTGCTGGAAAGGTGCTCAATCAGAACATCATTAAATGAGCCTTGGAGGGAGGTAAATGGCAGGGGGGTGTCCACCAGTGTCGTCGTCAGAGATAGCACCAACAAAAAAAGAGAAAATGTAAATAATAATAATAAAAAATATAAGCACCTGTGTTTTTATTATTTTTTTTTAATTATTTTAAAAGTAAAAATAATAATGGAGATCCCTGCCATGTACAATCCTCCAACGAGGGAGGAGGAATTTTGGGGAGGGGGGAGAGGCTTTTAGTTTTGGGGGGAAATATATATATATATTTAAAATGAAACCTGTACCTTGAAATCAAGTGGAGTGACAGCTGACCCCAAGTCTGTACTACTTGTCAGAGCTGACAAAGGCACTTTCTTTCTCTTTTTGCAGCAGAGTCATGGATTTCCAGTATAACAATATGCTTTGTTAATTAAAAAACACACACAATCCTGACATTCCTCAGGTTCTCTTTTCCTTTGGAGAGCTGCGGCATGGTTTATCTGATCACCTCCCCCCCATTTCAAAAGTAAAACCACTCAGGCACATGAGGAATATTGTGTATATTGATTGTGTAATCATCAATAGAGAAAGCACCAACTTAGTCAGAAGTAAGGGTAAAATCCTGGAAGAAACGCTTACTCGGGAGTAAGAGGGATAAACTCAAATGCAGCCTTACATCTGTCTTTATGCATAAGGCTCAAAGTGCCTGAATGTTTTTACCAGGTGCACCCACCCCACGGGTGCAGGGAGGGAACCGCAACAGCAATTCATTGCCTAAATTGCAGGAGGCTGGACTAGTTGACCCTTGGGGTGCCTTCCAACTCTACATGATTTTATGCCTCCTGGACTGGTGTTTTTCATCAGATGGGCTGGTTTGCTGGTAAGAAATGTGGGCTCGTAAAATTATCAATCAGGGACATGGGGCAAGTCACACGCATGCTTTGAACCAGAGGCATTTTATATTTAATATAATAATATACAAATATTTACTTAACAACATACAAAAATAGAAGCACCTTTATCATATGGGGAAGACAGTCAGAACCTGGGAAAAGTTTTCTTTCCTGTAATTGGTTTCAGTTGTAACTTTTAGGATCAAAGTTTTACAAAAAGCAATTTTTAAAAAAAAGTTTATTCCATATGAGTTCTGTTTGAAACACCAGCGGTCTGGTAATCTGACCTGGGAGGATTCTGGAGCATCCTAAGTCTACGCTCCTATGCCGAGGACAAGTGAGTTGTTGTGTCACGCCTGGAGAATAGTTTTCTGCAGGATTTTTCCAGAACCTTCCAAGAGATGGGGAACTTTAACGATCCACAGTACCTGGTCTTCCCCCAGCTTTGGCAAGGTTGTCAAAATTACGGAAGAACAAGACCTGGTTTTGTGGTCTCAGTGTGTTGAAACAACAGCTGTATGTTCAAGTGCAGGAAACTCTTTGGTGGCCTCAGAGGAGATGCAGAGCAAGAGGGTTTTTGGAGAGATGGCCTTTGCTGGTAGTGGATGTCCTTAGGTCATGTGATTCTGGAGTCTGCAGTGGGAATGATGATCCTGGGGCTTAAAAATGGCTTGGGAAGGGTGATCCAGCGGCAGAGTTGGAGCACAGGCAAAACAGAAGCGGGGGGAGGAAAGAAAAACCCAAATAGATAGCAATCCCATCAAACTGTCCAGTTTTAGAACGTGCATGTGACGATGACACAAAAATGGAACCAAAAACCAAAAGCGCGATGAGGTTACGAGGTTGCTCATTTTGGAGAACTAGTTTTCTGAGTGGTCCCTTAGCCCATGAAGCAAGCTGGTCCCACCTCGAACCCAAACTTCTGCGATGCTTCTCCAAAGTCGTTGAACATGATGTCAACAATGGGGACCTGCTCCACTTTGGGGGTGTTGATTTCCAAGACCGTCTTCTGGTAGCCTTTCTTTGCCTGGAGGGAAATGGAGAAAATTGAAAGGCAGGCCACCTCGCTTATGATTCTGAGCAACTGGCAATCAAAAGCATACTGCTTCCAACAGTGGAGATAGACCACAAGAAGAGCCTGATAGATCAGGTCAAAATGGGCCCATCCAGTCCAGCATCCTGTCCTCACTGTGGCCAACCAGATGCCCCAACAGGAAGCCCATAAGCAGAACATGATCTGAACAGCCACTCTTCCCACTTGGGACTCCCAGCAACTGGTATTCAGAGGCATCCTGCCTTTAACAGTAGAGCTGGCATCCAACCCAGAGGGGTGGAACCCCAGGGCTAAAATCCTTAGCCATCAAATATCCTTCTTAGAAAACATGCCAAAAATCAAGGTCTGTTGCCTTCTGTTTGCAAAACAACTGCTCCACCCCTGAGTTGCGACCTCCAGGCTCTTGCTGTTAGTCCAGCCTGGACTGTGAATCACATTAGCTATGATTCCTGCGTTGCAGACGGTTGGACTCAATAACCCTTTAGGTCCAACTCTGTACAGTGGTACCTCAGGTTACAGCCACTTCATGTTACGTTCTTTCATGTTACGTCCCGCGGCGACCCGGAAGTACTGGAAAGGGTTACTTCTGGGTTTTGCCGCTCGCGCATGCGCAGACATACAAAATGATGTCATGAGCATGCACAGAAGTGGCGAATCGTGACCTGCGTGTGCGCAGACGTGCCGCTGCGTGTTGCACTCTTTTCATGTTGCGAACGGGCCTCCGGAACGGATCCCGTTCACAACCAGAGGTACCATTGTAGTTCTATGATTCTAAGACATGCAGATACTCACTGCACAGCCATCCAGGACAGCCCTGATGAAGGGGTTGTTGTCATAGGACATCTCCTCGTCATTGGAACCCAGGAAGCGGATGGCCTTGTCATAGTTGCCAGCCATGGCGTCGTGCCAGGCCACCGACTGGAAGCAATTGTAGGTGAGGTTCTGGTGGGCGGAAGCACTCAGGAGCCTCAGGAAGGTCATCTGCACCACGCCAATGGGGTTGCCATCGGAATCAACATAAGAGAGCTGAGGGGGAAAGAAGAAGAGGAGAGGGAGGAAGCAGGGAAGGCAAGGCTATGCAACAACTTGGAAGGTGGTGGAACTCTCCTTGGAGGTTTTGAGCAGAGGTTGGATAGCCATTTGTCAGAGATGCTGTAGTTGAGATGCCTACATTGCAGGGGGTTGGACTAGATGACTCTCAGGGTCCCTTCCAACTCTATAATTCTATGATTCCATGAACTTGGGAGGCATCCTGGGCTAACAACAGATGGTGTATGGAAGGCAGAACATCAGAAGAGGCTTGCAGCTGGATCAGGCCAAAGGACAGCTGGATCTTACAGTGGCCAACCAGGTGCCCCAATGGGAAGTCCACAAGCAGGACCTGAATGCAACAGCGGAGCTCTCGCCATTTGTGATTCCAAGCAACTGGAATTCAGAGTTATTCATGCTGCCTCCAACAGTGGGTGGAGCCCTGCTGGTTCAGGCCAATGGCTCATCTGTCCTTACAGGCCAACGAGATGCCTTTGATGTCAAGTAGGACACAAGCACAAGAGCACTCTCTACCCACTGTGGCTTCCATTAATTTCATAGAATCTTAGAATTGTAGAGTTAGAAGGGACACAAAGAGTCCTCAAATCAAACCCCCAGCAATGCAGGAATCTCAGCTCATTTCAATGGATCTGCTCTGGGTAGGTAGGCAGGGAAATGTGTATGCAGCAAAGAACAGGCTACTGGGTGTAACAGATGGTATATTTGGGCATTCTGTTCTGGTTTTGCAACTGCTCTCAGACAGAAGTACCTGCCCTCGCTAGATATTATAGACTGCATTTTAGGAACGTGTTCTGCAGACAGCCTGTTCCTTTGAAAGAACCTGGAAGGGGGCGGAAGGAAATAGGGATATACCAAATGAAAACAGGAGAGACTCACAAGGAAGGCATCACAAAGAAATAAAGAAAAGGTATACCAACCAATGATCTGGATCTGTGTCCACGCTTATCCGGAGAGATCAACATGACTAATCATGGCAAGCTCAGCATGCCAACAGAGAAGGCGCTACCTGCATTTTAGAAGACAAACTGGCCAACCAGCTGTCACCACCTCAGAACTGCCATATTCCTTTCTTAGTCATTTCGGGGAGGCGGCACTGATTTATAGCCACGGTGGCGATTGGGAAAGAGGAATGCTCACCCAACAGAGGATCCCAAATCAAATTGGAAAAGATAATGGAGCTCGCTTGTGCCATTCTCCAAGACTATTACAGGTCATTGCTTTTTAATGAGTATTGTAGAATGCAGAATGTCACTAGCCTTATCATCCTCCTTGGAATTCTTCTAGTACAGGAGAATTCTCCAAATCACAGGCCACCGTACATTTGAAACACAGTGATACCATTTTAAACAGTCATGGTTCCCCTTAAAAAATTCTGTGAGCTTGAGTTTATTCAGGGTACTAAGAGTTCTTAGGAGACCTCTATTCCCTCTCCCAAAACTACGGTCTCCATAGTTTCCTGGGAAGAATGATTACTTATTAAGGCATTCTGAACAAACTACAACTTCTAACCTTCCTTACAAGGTTGTTGTGTGGACTTTCCCCAAAGAATTATGGGAGCTGTAGTTTGTCAAAGGTGCTTAGAGTTGTTAGGAGATCTCTGTTCCTCCTTTACAGAACTACAGTTCCTGGGAAGAGGTGAACCACTCTGGAAATTGTAGCTCTGTGAAGGGAATGGGGCGGATATTTAACGAAGCAGATTTTGTGAAATAATAATAATTATTATTAAACCAACAGGACAACATGTCCTCAGAGCTGCTTGTTTACTTATAATATTATAATAATAAGAGTTCGTGACTGGAGCCATATGGCTGCAAGATTATAATGAGCTTGAACAGGTGCAAAAGCTCATAAAAATCTAATGGGAGTTATGCATTTGTTCCAGGGCTGGAGCAGGGGGAGGGGGAACCCCCCAAGGTGAAACTCACAATTTGTAATCCCATTTTTCACTCTCCTGGATGGAAAAGGTGCTCTGGGCAATTAAAGGAGGGGGGAACCCTCCTTCTAAATAGCTTAGGAGTTTTGAGGTGAATAAGGGACATGGGTGGCGCTGTGGTCTAAACCACAGAGCCTAGGGCTTGCTGATCAGAAGGTCAGCGGTTTGAATCCCCACGACGGGGTCAGCTCCCGTTGCTCAGTTCCAGCTCCTGCCCACCTAGGAGTTCGAAAGCATGTCAAAGTGCAAATAGATAAATAGCTACTGCTCTGGCGGGAAGGTAAACGGCATTTCCGTGCGCTGCTCTGGTTCGCCAGAAGTGGCTTAGTCATGACCCAGAAGCTGTACGCCGGCTCCCTCGGCCAGTAAAGTGAGATGAGCGCCACAACACCAGAGTTGTCTGTGACTGGACCTAATGGTCAGGGGTCCCTTTACCCTTTTAAAGGTACTCAGAGAGCCACATCCAAACCAGAGATTGAGAGCACAGTGATGCCACGTTCAACTGTCATGGCTTCTTCCCCCCAAAAATCCTGAGAACTACAGTGTGTTCAGAAATGGGGTTAGCCACATTAAAAGCCCTGCAGTGCATCACCGAGGAGTGGGGTCTTCTGAGACCTTTTGAGACTTGCAGGAGAAACTCTCCCACAGACCTCAGCATCCTCTCTGTCTGCACCAGAAGAGTTTGTGGGGGTTGTTCTGCTTTGAGGCTAGTGACATTTCTCCAACAAGTCACCTGCTCCTTCCAAAATATCGGGTTGGGGTGTCTTCTAGATGCTGGTAGCTATTTTGAACAGAAGATGCAATACTAAAGCAGAAGGAGAGCAGCAGGACATCAAAATGTGCAAAGAGGCAGGAAGGGAGATTTTGAGTAGTTGCTAAACATTCAGGTCTCCCTGACCCCAGCACAAAAAGTTTTGCCTATGGCTAGCAGAGAGCAGAGAAACTGGCCAAGGCACAAAGACTATATGTGGTGCAGCACCGATACTGCAAATTAGTACAGTGCTGTGCATTTGCGGACATAACAACTCTCTTCCCTGCACGGGGAGGGAAGGGCTCTTAACACGTACACAGGAGATGGCAGTTGTGCTCTGTTAAGTGGGAGCTCCCTTGCCAGCCATGTGGGTGCAGATTCAAGAGTGTCGCATGCAAAGTGATGGTGGCTGAAGGACCAGGATGCCCATTTCGTTTGTTTTTGAAGATTTAAGGCAGAAGCATCACGAGCTAGTGTGGTGTAGTGGTTAGAGGGTTGGACTAGCACCTGGGAGCCCAGGGTTCAAATCCTCACCTGGTCATAAATCTCACTAGGTGACCTTGGGGGCCAATCCCTGCCTCTCAGTCTAGCCTACCTCACAGGGTTGTTGTGGGAATTAAATGGGGAGTGGGAGATCCATGCAGAAGATCTTTGGTGAAAAAGGTGATATAGAAATGCAAGCAATAAACTTCAAAGAGGTTTTGCAAGAGAGCCATAGACTGAAGGGATGAATCTAAACCAAAACCAACAGATTCTCATATTCCATAAGGCTGCTCTGAGTAGACCTACTGGCATTACTAACTTGGGTATGTTCAGTTCAGTAGGTGTCCTCTGAATACAACTTAGCTGGAACCAACCCATTTAATTAATTAAACTAACTGGTACCTTGTTAAAGGTATCCATGAATAACATATTAAGGTATCTAATGAATTTGGAGCTTCAGCAGTCAGTAAAATCTTTTTATTGCTCCCACTCCATCAATGGCTCAAGTTCGAATTTGCAGACTTTCAAGTTCAGAACCATGAAAGGCTGAATCCTGAGACTTGTCTAAGTTATGCAGAACTGAGTAAAAGTTGTGCACTAGATTCAGCCCAAGCCCAAATCCAAAATCAGTGCATTTGAGATCTGGGCTTTGGCCAGGTCAGGTAGAGACAGCCCTAGGTTGCCCTCAGTTGCATCAGGCAATCTGGAGTACCCCAGGAGTGGGGCGTTGCAGGGTGGGGTGGAAAAGAAACTGTGTCAGCTGCACACACCTATTCCCAGCACGGGAACACCAACGTGAACCCTCTATTCACTCACTGACTAAAGGCACTGGGGAATCAGACCCCAGTGCTATTGGATCCTCCTGTGCTTTCAGTGTTGTCAGGAGCGTGGAAGGAGACACATCCTAATTAGAACTGATTCAGGGACACATCTAGGTCAGCTGTTACCCAGGTTGGGGCCTTGGATTGGGTCTGGGTGCATGTGTGCTGCGCCAGTGCCCTAGCCAGCCACTTGTGGCTAATATTGGCCAGCCAGATGGTGACAGGCAGATCTCGGAGGAGGCATGAAGCAAGGATACACCCCAGCTCCTCCTTAAACTGTTCCTCTGTAGTCATTTAGAGCCCCCCAATGCTTGTGCTGGTTAGTCCATCATGCAGTGTGTGAGCGGGCAGGTTTTTCAGGAGATGGCCATAACCAAGAAGCGGGCGTGTCTGGCGTGTCTCCTCCCAGTCAGAGGCGTGGTGGGGTGCCAAAAGCTGAGCAACTTACCAGGGACCCCCGCTTGAAATGACTATACCATGTGGCCGGCTGCTCTTTGGGCCATCGAGCCATTTTGCTCTGCAAAATATGAGACACGTTTAAAGCAAAACTGGAAAGTGAGAAGAGGGAGTGCCTTACCAGTTTACCACGCTTGAATTCACTGAACCAGGAGCCTGGGTTTTCCTTGGGCCATGTGGTAATCCTGGCCTGAAAGTGGCAGAAGAGGCGTGGCGAGGAGGAAGAAAAGGAAAAGGGTTGAGAGAGAAAAATAAAGAGAAGAGTTATATTCGGAGGGGCACAGACTCACATTGAAATATCTCCAACTTCTCCCCAAAATACACATAAGGACATCCTTGTTGGGTCAGGCCAAAGGGGTCCATCTAGTGCAGCATCCTTTCATGACAATAGCCAACCAAGTGCTCCAATGGGAAGCCCACAAGCAGGACCGGGTACAACAGTAACACTACCCCCACTTGAAATTAATGTAAACTGGTATTCAGAGGCATATCAACTCAGACACTGGGGGAGGAATATAAGATAGGATTTTGGAATCTGTGGCCCTCCAGTTGTTGTTGGACTCCAACTCCCATCAGCCCCAGCCAGCACGGTCAATGGTTGGAGATGATGGGAGCTGTAGTGCAGCAACACCTGGAGGGCCACAGATTCCCCACTCCCTTGACACAGAAAATAAGAAGAGCCTGGCTGTTGGATTAAGCCAAAGGGTGCTCATCTAGTCCAGCCTCATATTCTCACAATTGCCACCCAGGTGTCCCAGTGGGAAGCCTTGGAAGCAGGACCTGAGCAGAAGAGCAACTTTCTCCTGTGGCTTCCAGCAACTAGTATTCAGAAGCATTACTGCCTCCAATAGCAGGGTGAAAACACAAAAAGAGACCTCCTGGATGAGGCCAAAGGGGACCCAAGTAGTCCAGTAGCCTGTTCTTACAGTGGCCAACCAGGTGCCCATTAGGAGAAGCTAGCAAGCAGGATGTGACCACAACAGCAGTTCTCCTCTTCTGCAAATATATTTTAAAAATGTTTTTGCCCCTGTTAGGTAGGAGAACGGCATTGCAAAATTCAGAAAACTGTTGATTTCAAAGGACAGTGGTGTTTTGGTTCCAGAAATGCAATTCTGAAAAGTTCACATTAGAAATATAAGCGGATCAAATCCCCCCCCCCCATCCAGAGGTATTTTTGTTACCATGACAGCTATGTTCCTCCTTTCTGTTTAAAATCAAGGTGACCTGGTGCCAAATCTGAGCTCTCTCTCTCTCTTTATCTTGGAAGAATTCCTGAACTGGAAAGTTAACTGCTTGACTTCAAGATCAAACTTTTCAACCCTTACGAATGCACAGCTGTAAAACAATTATGCCCCCGGTGACAACTCTCATTACTTTGGGGTTAATGGTCTGTATAACCTCTGGAGAGGTGTTGGGCTACAACCATCAGCAAGCCCTGCCAGTAAAGAACAAGCAGAAATATCACTCTCCTGGGTAAATGGTCCATTTATCCAGGAAGGTTGGAGGTGGCTGAATAAGGTTTGGAAGCAAATGGTCAGAATGGCAAAACTGCTACTCTGAGCCCAGAACCAATGAAGAGCACATGTAGGGTCAGCCCAATTGGTTTGTATCACAGGAGCCACCAGTGTTGAATCTTTCGGAGCAATGGTCCCCTGACATCTTTCTTGGGCACCCATGATGCCACAGAATCCACTTGCTAACTGCATAGGTTGGTGATTACCTTGAACATGAGGCTGCTGGAATGAGGCTAATGGCTCATCTAATCCAGCATCATGTTGTCATAAAAACAAAAGAACCTGCTGGATTAGGCTAGTGGCTCATCTAGTCCAGCATCATCTTCACACAGTGGCCAACCAGATGCCCATTAGGAGAACCTCTCAGTACCCAAGCACAAGAGCCTTCTTCTCTCTTGTGGTTTTCAGCAACTGGTACTCAGAAGCATTATTGACTCCAACTGCGGAGGCAGAACATAGCCATTGTGGTTAGTAGTGATCAATAGCCCTCTCCTCCATGGATTTGTCATCTTTTAAAACCACCCAAGTTAGTGGCCACCACTGCCTCCTGTGGGAGCAAGTTCCATAGTTTAACTACCGGTTTGTGCCGCATGAAGAAGTGAAGAAAAGTGCACAGAGCTGAAGGAGGAAATTGGAAGCAATTCCATCCTTAGGGAAAGACAAGAAATAGGATGTTGCCTTCTACTGAGTTAGACCATTGGTCCATCTGGCTCAGTATTTCCAGTACGCAGTGGCAGAGGCTCTCCGGGACTTTGGGCACAGGAAATTGCCAGCCCTACCCGGAAGGACAGATTGTGAAGCTGAGGCTCCAGTACTTTGGCCACCTCATGAGAAGAGAAGACTCCCTGGAGAAGACCCTGATGTTGGGAAAGATGGAGGGCACAAGGAGAAGGGGACGGCAGAGGACGAGATGGTTGGATAGTGTTTTCGAGGTTACCAGCATGAGTTTGACCAAACTGCGGGAGGCAGTGGAGGACAGAGGTGCCTGGCGTTCTCTGGTCCATGGGGTCACGAAGAGTCGGACACGACTAAACGACTAAACAACAACAACAACAACCTGAAGACTGAACCCAGAATCTTCTTGCACGCAAATAATATGTTCTACTACTGAGCCCTTCCTTTAAAAATGAAGTAGGAGTCTAGTCTTCATACTTTTGAAGAAAGGGTTGAGTTGAAAAAGGAACACGGGAAGCTGCATTATACTGAGAGAAATCCATTGGTCCATCTAGTTTAGTACTGCCTACACTGACTGGCAGCAGTGGCTCTCTAGGGTTTCAGGCATACGACATTCCTACTTGTAGATGCCATCAGGGATTGAACATGGGGCCTCCTGCATACAAAACAGATGCTTCATCACTAAGTTGTGGTCCTTCCCCTAAAAACAAAGATTCTAGTCCTTGTAGTTCTGAATAAAAAGTTGAGTTAAATAGGAATATAGGAAGCTATCTTAGAATCATGGAAAGATAGAATTGTAGCACTGAAAGGGACCCCAAGTGCCATCTAGTCCAACTCCCTGCAATGCAGGAATAACAGCTAAAAAATCCTTGATAGAGGGCCATTCAACCATGGGATGTTAAAAATATCCAAGGAAGGAGAAGCCATCACCTTCTGATGGAGTCTGTTCCACCACTGAATGACAGAAAGCTATTCCTAATTTTTAGTTGTAATCTCCTTTCTTGTCATTTGAATCCATAGGTTCAGGCCCTCCCTTCTGGAGCAGCAGAAAACAAGCTGGCTCCATCTTCCACATGGCAACCCTATCAAATATGGTTTTACTGAGCCAGGCCATTGGTCCACTCAGCTTAGCATTGCCAAAAGCTCTTCAGAATTTTGAACAGGGGTCTTTCCCAGTCCTAGCTGGAGATGCAAGTGGGGGCTGTTCTTTGGACCTTTTGCATGCAAAGGAGATGTTCTGCCATGGAGCCCTGAAGCCTGGAGTTCTTTGAAGCATAATCTTAAAGGATCTGACCTGGAGGGCTTTGACTATATCCTGACCAGTGTAATGATTAAGGAAATCATGTTTTCTTCCTAAAATGTTCATAACAGCCCACTGGACAAAAATATCAAAGTCTCCTGTTCCTCCTTAATACAGTTCTACATAATCTCTCCACTCCCAGCCTATTAACTGCTCTCATGATTTCTTTATGAAATGCAACACAGCTACATTTTTCCTGCATTTTATATGCAAACATGGGACAAGGCTACTTTCAGGACAGTGAGCTATTAGGCTTATAAAAAATATGTACTGTGAATAAGCAAGTACTTTTTCTTTATCGCAATAATTTATACACAGGCCTTTTGAGCTACGGCCTCTCACTTCAAATATAGTTCTGGAAATCAAGCCATTATTGGAACTGAGTAGCTTTTTAGGGTGCAATTAGGCACAAGATAGGGGCCGCTTGGTTCTAAATAAGGTGGTGGACTCTCATTCATTGAAGGTTTCTTAGCAGTTGTTGGATAGCCACCTATCAGGGATTCTTTAGCTGTGATCCCCGCATTGCAGGGGGTTGGACTAGACGACCCTTGGGGGACCTTCCAACTCTACAGTTATATGATTTTAAGCTTCCTATAGAACCAAATCAAGGATCCAATGGAAAGGTCAACTTTTCTGCCTGCCTTCCAACATGAAATTGAAAGGGATGCCCAGATTGGTGAGAAAGAAAGAAAGAAAGAAAGTAACTAAGAAAGAGAAAAAGCTCACAAGAATCACTTACCCCTTCTGACTTCTTATCTGGGAAGATGCAGGTCTCCCCACCAGCGGTGAAATTACAGTAAACTTTGAAGGAATCCCTGGAACAACCTTGATTAGGATCTACCCAGTATTCACCTGGAGTTGGGACCATGTTTTTTTGAGGGGAGGAAGGAAGACAGGAAGAGTTGATACAAATCCTACAATTTAATCATTTAACACATTCCTATGTTTGTGAAAATCCTACTATATGACACCAATTGTTTTCGCAACAATAAAAAGGGACTAGGGATGGAAGGATCTGTTTTGTTTTCTAAGTAGCAATTTGCAATCTCTCTTAAAAGAATCCTCATGAAAATCCACCAGCATTTTGGAGCGAATTTCTCCTAATAAACCAATTTTATGCAACAAATGCTTATGTGCAGTTTTCACTAACAAATATATTTTTGCAAGAGATTTCCCTAAACGTTATTTGTATTTGTATGTTATTTTCACTAATATCCTCATTTTCTATGCACACTTTCCCCTAAGCTATGCATTTTGTGAAACACTGGTTGATTGGAGAACTGCATCATGAAATTTGGGTAAGTGCAAATTTTTGATTCACCTATTGTTTCAGAAAGTGTGAATTTGATGGAATCAGCTTTAGACTCAAGAGTTGTGGAGGTGGGTCAACTAGTCTGAATACCTGCAGCAATCCTAGCAATGCAGTAATCCCAGCTACCGAATTAAGGTACACTGTTCTGGTTCCCAGATGAACCCTCCTTCCCCTTCCTGCATATCCACTGATGCCCATCCATACCGTCTGGGAAATCCGGATGACAGAGTTGCAGATCTTTGCAGGTGCGAGCTGGGTTGTGCTGAGTGCCCAGCGGGTGCTTCATCTGCTCAATTTCCAGTTTCAGAGAGTTCAAGGAGCCAAAGATCTCCTCCATGCCGTCAGCGTAGTCCATGTAGTTGTCAGCATTGCCTTCGTTGACCAACTGGCTGGCGTCAATGTTCCGCCGGGTCCTCTTGGAGGACTGGATGGGAAGTGGTTGGATCACTTCCCCTGGAGGGCCCTGGGGCAAGGAAGAAGTAGAGTGACACGGTTTAACTGGTGCTGAAAACAGAGAAAGACAACATGTAGGGAAGGGGCAACATCAAGGATGGACTACTGTAAGCTGCTCTTCAAGGGACTGCCCTTGGGCCTGGTTTGGAAGCTCCAGCTGGTGCAGAATGTGGTATCCAGATTGCTGATGGGGGCATCTCGCTGAGAACATGGGAACTACTGTTAAAGCATATTTACTGGCTGCCCATCTCTACCAAGGCAGGTTCAAGGTCCTTGTATTAATTTACAAAGCCTTGAACAACTAACATCCAGGGTACCTCAGAGATTGCCTGAGCCTTTATATTCTACGCTGAACAATGAAATTATCTGCAGGAGGATTGTTAGTCATCCCCTGAGTTGGGGAGGCTTGTTTGACAACAAAGAGAAACTAAGCCTTTAGTGTCATTGGGCCAGTCCATTGGAACTTTATGCCACTGGAGTTTCAGCAGAAGCCTTCTATACCAACTTTTTAATCCCCATTGAAAACATTTGTTATTTTCCCAGGCCTCTGCAGGCAGTTAAGAAGAGATCCTTCCACAATGGTTAACTGATGTCTGCTTTTAACTTTCCTGTGTATTTACTGTATGGTCCTATGTCTTTTTGGTATAAACCACTTTGTTATTTGTTTATGAAACAGCTGCCTGTAAATATTTCCAATAAAAAGGGGAGAGGCATTCCAAAACCACAAAGGACATGGTGACCAGTACTTACAGGAGGCCCTGGTGGCCCAGGGTGACCCGTTTCCCCTTTTGGACCTGTTGGACCCTAGAAAGACAAAGAAACAGAAACCAGCACATGTTAGTTAGGTGGGCAATACAGGCAGCCACAGATCAGAGGCTTGTCATCAAAGGATAACTTCTATTTGCTGTGGGCCAACCCTCTGACCCCAAGTCCTTTATATGGGAGCAGCAACATGATGAACAAAGATAGCCTTCTGAGTGTAGTTAAAAAAACCAGGTAAGACCACCTCTTAACACAAGGATTCCCAAAATAGGGGTGGCAGTTTTCATCAATGTTTGGATACAGAGAGCCATTTTGATTCAAGATGGTAGCCCAGAAAACAACATTGGTGTGACTTTGCACACTTTTTTGGCGTAGGTTTGGCTGCTTCTCAAGATATCATTGCCAAACTCAATTCAGGGGTTCCTTGGGCAGGGATCTTCTTTGATGTTCAGTCGCCAGGTGCCATTTTGAATCAAGATGGGAGACCAAAATGTGACTTTGGTATGACTCCACCAAATTAATGTTCCCAGTTGCATAGGTTTGACTTACCGATGATCCTTTAGCACCTTTTGGACCAGGGGGACCCTAGACCATGGAGAGAGCCAAACCAACAGTTAGTAGATTCACACACATACACAAATTATCACTCACATTAATGTAAGCTACTGATTTAAAACCCAAACACTATTGCAGGTTTCAAATGAATGTGCTAGGGATACATTCATCTCTCCTCAAATATGGAAGATGGAGCAAGCTTGTTTTCTCCTGAGCCAATGGATTCAAGTTACAAGAAAGGAGATTCCAACTGAACATTAGGTAGAATTTTCTGACAGTAAGAGATCTTCAACAGTGGAAAGGACACCCTCAGAAGGCAATGAACTCTTCTTCACTGAAGGTTTTTAAGCAGAGGCTGGATGGTCATCTGTCATGGATGCTTTAGTTGAGAGATTCCTGCATTGCAGGGGTTTGGATTAGATGACCCTTGGAGTCCTTTCCAACTCTACAACTCTATGATTCTATGAAGCCCCCAAGCAATATTTTGAAACATCTGTTTAACATTAAAAAAAAAGAAATCCCAGAATTACCATGGGTTATATCCCACCGACATTTTACTCAGAGTATCATAGAATCATAGACTCACAGAAATTTATGTTCCAAAGTTAGTCATGTCCATTCATTCTATTCGGGGGCCAACCCAGCCAACTCCTAGGTATGCTCCGGGATGGGCCATAGCTCATGTTTTAGTGCATCTGCTTTGCATGCTGAATATGCCAGGTTCTATCCGAAGATCTCTAGGTAGGGCTGGAAAAAGGGCTGCTTGAAACCCTAGAATGCTCTTCTATATAGAAGAGGGTCAGTGAATTCTAGGGATTGATCAGTAGAATCTGAGAAAGATCTGGTGCAACAGGAGGTTTCTGGTAGTTTCCAGGCCTCCCATTTTCTTGTTGAACCCACAACAGGTCACAATGACATGTAGCCTACCAGGGTATTTACTGAATACCTCGCCTCTCTTATGCACAAGTGACTCATTTGCATCATCGTTTTGGGAATAAGGATCTCTGAGAACTTGCTACGTACCGGTAAACCTGGAGGACCAGGAGGCCCAATTGGACCAGACGGACCTGTTATACCCTATAGAAAGAAACCCAAACAGCAAAATCAATGTTTATTCAAGAGGAATTCAGAAAGTATCTGTTGTTAACAACAAGCTTTGGAGGAGCCAATTCTAAATTTGGATGTTTAAAAATATTTAAAGATTTAATCAAACTAATTAATTATTATACAATACAGAAGTACTCGTGAATATTTATAGGGATACAGTAAATTAGAAGGAATGTATGGTTTTATGTTATGTTGCATATTTATCATTCCAAAATATTTCCCCATAAATCTCTTTGGTTGATTGATAGCATTAAAGTAAGTTAATGCTATCATCATTACAATTGACCAGGTGTAGGGAACCCCCGGCCTGCAGATGTTGCTAAACTACAAAGTCATTCATCCATTGTCATTGGCCACGTTGACTGGGGCTAATGGGATAGGAGTCTGGCAACATCCAACAACAGACTCCCCACATCTGTGACAAACTATGTTTTCTCAATCCAATCTAGCAATTTTATTAATTTAAATTTCATAAGCATCTTAGCATGATTTCCCACACACTCTACCCCAAATGAGTAACAGTTTGACAGCAATTTCTCCATATATAACATATTTTTATATGCTATTTTTACTAATGGGTTCTCACATTCCCCCCACAAATGCATTTCTTGTACAGGTTCTAAGTGCATTGCAAAATATAGGAATGTGGAAATTTGAAGGATAGCTGCACAGTGTATTGGTATGAGTAGTGCAGATTAGGTAGCTTCTCATTAAAACACAAGCAAAAATCAAATTTCTCTCCCAGTCACCACTTAGAAATCAGTCTTGCTGATTGAATGGAAGACATAAGAATGAGAAAGGAAATTTCCCATCAAGCTCCTGGGTGCTCACCTGTTCTCCTTTAGGCCCCGATCCTCCTTGAGGGCCTGGAAGGCCTCGGTCTCCCTTTTCACCTTGCTCACCAGGGGGCCCAATCAGACCAATCAGACCTGGATGACCCTAGGAAAGATCAAATGATGCATTTCAAAATCTCAAGTGTGTGAAGGTAAAGAAAAGCTTATTTATTAAATTTAACACATTAATCAAATTTATATCCCACCCCTTCCTCTCCAAGGAGCCCAGGACAGGAAATGAATCAGTGATAAAATAATCTCATTAAAATAGATCAATTAATTAATTAATTGAAGTACTGAACAATTTAAAGCATCTTAAAAAACCATTATTTTTTTAAAAAAGAGATGTAAGCAAATCTTGTGGACTAGTGAGCTGGCATGGCCTAGTGCTTAGAGGGTTGGACTGGGACTCGTGTGTCACAGTGCTGTTAGGCCTGGAGTGAGGAATTAACTCTTTATCATCAAAAGTACACTTGCAAGTCTAGTCCAAAATCAGGCCACTCACCTTTTCTCCCTTTGGACCAGAATCTCCTTTCAAGCCAGGTAAACCAGGCGGTCCCTTAAGAAAGAAAGAGGAACATACTATAAATAAATAGCACCACACCATAAACTTTCCTTTAGATAATCAAGATCTTAAACTTGTTTTAGATGGAAATTATGAGGGAGGGGTGAATATGTCAGATTCTGGTTTCTTATTTTTGCAGTCTTTAGCTTGGTTCTCCATTATTTCCACATCAATTTGTGATTTCTATAGAAAGTTCTCATGAAAACATTAGGTGCAAATCTTTCCTGATATACACATGCCAATTTCACTAATGCATGCATTTATAGGGATAATTTATACTAGCATTTGCCTTTTTGTACACATTACTTAGCTGGAAAACGTCAAAGTAGGGTTGTGTTTCAGTTCTCAAATTGTTTTGCAAAGTGCTGTTATGAGTTTGAGGGTTGGGGAGGAAGTAGGCTGTATGCAGTTCCTTCTAATTCCTGGATCTAGCATGTATTAAAATATAAGCCAGGTTAGCTTCCTGGCCTCGGCCTTCCGAAATGGCCTCGGCTCAGTATACTTGAAGGAGCGTTTCCACCTCCATCGTTTAGCCTGGACACTGAGGTCCAGCTCTGAGGGCCTTCTGGCGGTTCCCTCCCTGCGAGAAGTGAGGTTGCAGGGAACCAGGCAGAGGGTCTTCTTGGTAGTGGCGCCCACCCTGTGGAACACCTTCCCATCAGATGTCCAGGAAATAAACTATTTGACTTTTAGAAGACATCTGAAGGCAGCCCTGTTTAGGGAGGTTTTTAATGTTTGATGTTTTATTTTATTTAATTCTGTTGAGAGCTGCCCAGAGTGGCTGGGGAAACCCAGCCAGATGGGCGCAGGGTATAAATAAATTATTATTATTATTATTATTATTATTATTATTATTATTATTATTATTCCTGTGTTGTGGTCGCCTCAGTGATGAATCAAGAGAACAAAGGAAAGGGGGCTCTGTGCAAGATAAAATATGAGTGGGGCCCCTCCCTTTGGGTTGTTAATGCTTTGAACTCTTCCATCATAGGCTCAGGTTGTATAAATGAAAATAAACCATATATTATAAAGACACCACAGTCTCCTCTGTGCTTCATTCCAAAAGGAAACACAAACCCTGGCAAGAGCTTGGAACCCCTGAAATCTCGCATCACTCAGAGATGGGGGTGCAATATGACCTGAATCAAATTTCTCCCCCATCCAGACCCAAATCATCTACTTATACTCATGTTTTCAAAAATGTAAATCTCATAATTTACATTTGGAATCTTTGGCATCTCATAATATTCTCAGATGCAAACTTTCTTGCCACCACCCAGCTCTAGCAACATACATGTTAAAGCAGAATGTGTGGGTTTGGGGTGTGCAAGGATCTGGACCTGTAACAGGCTTGAGCCTGCTTTTATCTTAAGCCCACATCTCTGTTCAAGTGTAAGAAGAGTCAGAATGAAGGAAGGATGGAATGCTGTTTTTCCTGTGTAACTTGTTTCTTGTGGTTTCTTATTAACCAGGTTGTGATAACTTTGTCATCCCTAGAAAAGGTCTTAAGCTCTGTGTATAGGTAGAACACTTGAATTAACAATTCAGAAGAGATGGTGATGGAAGTCTTCTCTAATGCAATTGCTGCTTCTTAATAAAGAGAGTCTTTGGCAGACTTAGTCCAGCCACAGTGGTGCTTCTTCCACACAAATAAACACGGTTTTGTAAAATACAGACAAGTTATGCGAGAGAGTGGAATTCCAAGCTGCATTTTGACTGCAAATGGGAATACACCCCTCATTTCAAAGGCATGCTGGGCAGCTAAGACTGCAGCTAAGCTTCTGCAATAGCTTTGCCAGGTTGGGCCTGATGGGAGTTGCGAGTCCGAAACATATCTGGTAGCAGCTTGATAAAAAGTGGCATACAGTTTATGACTGCAATGTCCATCATTACAAAGCAGACTTCTTTAACAAGATCAGGACACCTGATTTTGGAAATACAGCAGATCCCAGGAATATGGTGGAATCAGAGTGGAAGTGAACTTCCACAACCATCCCCATTATTGGCAAGCAAACAAATAACAAAAATCCTGCAAAACTTCCAGACGTACCAGTGGTCCTGGAGGTCCGTCTGGGCCTGGAGCACCGGGAAGTCCTTGCTCACCCTGCAAAAAAAGGATTACTCATTTTTATTCATTTGTTGAATTTTTAAAGCAATTTCCATAGTTCAATTCAGGCCCATGCAGAGCTTCTCTGAGAGCTTCTCTTGATACATGGCAACTTTCTATGCCCCTGTATTATGCGGCAGCCTCTGAAGATGCAGAACCCATTCATGGTTTTTTATACTGCTTTGACTTCAGGGAACCAGCACAGAGTCTAGGATGCTGATGTAATGGCCTGCTTCTCTTACAACAGAAGGCTTTCCTATAGATGACCTCTGTGCTCTTAATACTCACCACTGGGCCGGGGATCCCTCGAAGTCCATCTGGACCAGGCTTTCCTGGAGGTCCCTGAGGGCCAACAGGCCCCGTTTTCCCAGGAGGTCCCTCCAAGCCTGATTCACCCTGTGGTGAAAAAGTAAAAGAGAATCAGGCTGTTGTTGGAGGGAAACAGAGGCTGAAGCTGAACATGGATTTGACCTTCTGTACCCTCAATAAAATTACGTTTTTTACCTTGGCACCTTTCTCTCCTTGTCGGCCTTCAGGACCCGCTGGCCCAGGTGGGCCCTAAAAGAGATAAAGAAGGTTGATAAACAAACAGAATCAGATCCATATATCCCTGTGATTCCTGCATTGAAGGGGATTGGACAACCATTTGGGCCCCTTCTGATTATACAATGATTCTCCTTATATGTAAGCCCCTTGCCTCTATGTCCCTGTGTGTTTCATCCAGTATCTAAGGCCCTGCTCTCTCTCTCTCTCTCTCTCTCTCTCTCTCTCTCTCTCTCTCTCTCTCCGCCCCCCCCCCCCCATGTCTTGTTCAATGGAAGTATGGCAGCTGCTTTTTCAGTGGTGGTACCAACATCTATTCCATGGAGGAATTAACACTTTGGAACAGCAGATGCTGGGTCCAGACCTGACCCTTTCAGAAGGCCTTTGTCGAGGGTAGAAACCTCTATGTGTAGAAACCTCTCACTTATGTGTGTGGCTGGAATGTAGCCTAATGTGCAAAGGGAAGTGATGTATGTTGCCCTGCCTACTTTTGCCTTTGGCCCGTACCACCTCTGCTGGGTGTCCCCCCCCCCCAGAAGGGTTGCTCACAAGGCTGAAAGCCTTCCCCATCCCAGAAGAGTCTCATGTGTGATTCTGTTGTTGCCATACACAGGCTGAGCAACAGATATGGCCTCTGTTCACATTAACAACAGCAACAACAACAACAATAACAATAGAACTGAGCTTCACATTGTCACTCTTGAATTACGACCCATATAGGGGATTGGACAAGAGGATCACTGAGGTCCCTTCCAACTCTACAGTTCTATGATTCTGTGACACCCACCACCATTGCTGGTCTTCCCCTGAAAATTTCTGATAAGCCTTGCCATGAGGTTACAGGACACCACGTAAAACGATAACTTACCCTT
Organism: Podarcis melisellensis; assembly: GCF_964234715.1. Taxonomy (NCBI): domain Eukaryota; kingdom Metazoa; phylum Chordata; class Lepidosauria; order Squamata; family Lacertidae; genus Podarcis; species Podarcis melisellensis. The sequence goes on along the minus strand of NC_138547.1, from coordinate 17,806,362 downwards.
TTCCCTGGTGGACCTGAAGGACCTGGTTCTCCGGTTGGACCAGGAGAGCCCTGTATATATGAAAGGAATGTGAGCCAGTTCATCATTGCACCTCTGAGATGATACAGGAAGACGCCAAATGGTTTGACCCCATGCAACCAACCAAGATAGGCCATTAGCTGTCTTATAAAGGTGTCAGGAGCTGGCAGAGCCAGAAGGAGGATGGGTCTGGCAGGAACACAAAATGGGGACAGGACAATACCAGCGGTGCCCAATGGGTTTTGGGGGGCCATCACCAGGGAGGAGGGGAGAGAATCAGATGCTAGTGGCAGCGAAGGGGAGAGGTAAGTACCCCTTGATTTCCTGCCCATGCCCTCACCCCAGCAGGCTGGGCTCATCTCCCCGCCGCCATCTCCTTCTGGGGAGGAGGAGTGCAAATGCTTGACAGCTGGTAAATCTGGCCTTTAACAAACAGATGTGACACACAAATGGTTACTCACAGTCTGACCGGGTTCTCCATCATCTCCTTTATCACCTGGTGGACCATCTTGGCCCTGAAAAGAAGACAAGAGATAGATTCATATTCTGCCATCCACCAACTCGTGTTCTTTGAAGGCAGTCACAGGATATGGAAACCAAGGGTTGTTAAGACTGAGTGACTGCTGAAGACCACACCCCAGAAGGGGAGCCCCACTGAATAAAGACCCTGATCTCCTTCTCCTTCTGTTTACAATTGCACTGTTATCACTCTTTCCAGAAAACCATGCAAAATTTGTTATATAAAGATCTAATCATCCACCTTGTGACAATGGCTAGGCTAGGCTGGAACTGGTCCAGCACTGGAGACATTATTCCCATTGTACTCTAAAGGGATGGTGGAACAAGGTATGGCTGTTGGCAGTTGCAGGAAAAGTTATGGAGCATAACAGGCAGCTTAGAGGGCTTAAATCCAAAACACTCTTCTCAGTTATTTGCTCTCCATTTGTCATATTTGTTTTGAAACAATGGGGAGCCGTCTTCCCCGCAGATCTCCATTGTCTATTATGGACTGGTGTTATACCTATACTGTACACTTTTGGTCTTTAGATTAAAATCTAAAAAATATCTTGGTCTACCAGATTGCTGTTTCTACAGCAAATGTTGTTTGGGTTTTTCCTGCTTTCTGTGCATTTATAAGCAGCACCTACGCTTATAGTCAAGCTTTGTTGTATGTGCCTTGTTTGTTATTATGTGCTTTTTGTTTATCTGAAAAAATTCAATAAAAACTAATTAAAAATAAAATATTGCAACCTATGCCAGAAAATTTCAAGAAAAATGGAAACAGGATCCATTAATTGGCAATTGATGAGGGACTTAGCTTGACATTTGTTAATGATATGGAGAAGATTTGTTAATGATATGGAGATACTGTATGACATTTGTTAATGATATGGAGATATGGTCATATCTACAGAGAAGACTTGGTTTTCCCAACCCAGGAATTCTGGAACTATTGTTCTTTGCAGGGGCGTTAAGAATCTAGCAGTTTTCAGCATTCCAGTTACCACACTATGATTCCCAGGGTTATTTGAAGAGTTTCATATCTTGCAAATATATTGCAAAAGCAAAGATTATAAAATACATGCATGTTTATTGGACAGCAACCTAAAAATGGTTGATTGTGTTCAGTGTTGAAATGGGTTTTGAATTCAGAAAACCCTAGTTTTAAGATAATTGTTGACCACAACTAATTCCACCTCTACTGCTCACCTAGTGATCTCTCAAGGATAGAAGGACACATCTTATCCTCTTTAGACTTGCAGTTTTAAAAAAGTCATGTTTATTTCTAAAAAACTGGCCTCAAGGGGGTGAAGTAGACACCTCAGACTTTGACTCTTTTGGGGTGGCTGTTTGTGATTGATTTGGCCAAAGAATCTCATGGCTGGCACCTACCTACTAAATTTGATTTTATCCAGCAATGTTCATGAATATTTGATATGTACTGCATAAATATAAGCCTTGTAATCCACCATGGGATATATTTTATGCTATTCATTCTTTTACAGGTTTTTATATTATTATTGTTGTGTTTCTACTCATTTTGCCTCTATGTCCATTTTGATGGTGTTTAGTTTGGTGATATGCTTAGTTTGATGTCTCGTTTGTTATATTTGCACATCTTATTAAATAATCCCTTTAAAAGGATACGATAGATAACAGAGGCTTGGGTAAATATGAAATGCAGAATCATAAACCCGCCACGATTTCACTGGTGAAAATGAAACCATTTTTTGCCTGAGTAAGTGGGGTGGAATTTGGCAACAAGGCTTGGTGGATGAAGGCGGAACAGTGTTGTCTGTACTCAAATGAGTCACAAGTAGAGATGTCAGAAAAATTCCAAAGCAAAAAGCAGCAGGAGTGGAAACTTACAATGTTTGCTTATTTGTTCCATACCCAGGACAGAAATCAGCCCAAAGAATATGATCAGAATCTACTGCTGTTGTTGCTTTGCAGGGGGTTGGACTGGATAGTGCTTTGGCTCCCTTCCAAATGCTATGATTTTATGCTTTTCGTGGACAGATAATATGCAATTGGCCACATCCCTTTCCTCATTTGCATTGTTTTTCCTTTGTATTAAAATACACATGGTGGAATAGTATAACGACCATTACATAATTGATTATTTAAGTTACACATTTTGCCACAGTGAGGCAAATAATGTTTTTGGGTGGAAGACGAACGGCAGTGAAGCGGAAACAGCACTGCATTCAACAGATACATGGCAGAACAGAAAATGATGGCTTCTCACATCCCCACTACTTGCTCTGCTCATTACAAGGGAAAATGTCCTCTGTGACCTTCATTTCCCTCCCCTGCAGTAAGGCTACAGAGGCAGTTGAGTAAAAATGAGAGTTAAGTCTTTGATTCTGTGCACGCTTACAAGAAAGTCCGTTCCACCAAACCCACCGGGACCTACTTCTGAATATTGCACTGTGAGGCATATTTCAAAGAGGAAACCAGGAGGAGGAAGTTATGCAAATTAACAGCTTCATAATTGGTACTTACGGCTGGGCCAGGTTCGCCTGGAGGTCCCGGATCACCAGGAAAACCAACTGGACCCTACCAAAAAAAAAAAAAAGGATAGAATGAAACCATGTAAATCTACAGTTCCTGGGTGGGCATCTTACAAAGAATGTAAACTGCAGCCTAGAGTATGAGCCACTGATTCAGCAGCACACAGGGTTGTATCAAATATTAGATCTTAGTTGTTAATTCATTTTAACAATATTTAAAAATATGTATTTATATTTATTTCATAAAATTTATACACCACTTGGTTGTTAAAAAACTAACAAATCCTCATAGTGGTTTACAAAGAGAATAAAGCAACAAAGTCATCCGAGTTTACATTCAAATGATAAAATCAGCAATAAATTAAAAGCAGATTATAACGCACATGAACATTCAATGTTTCTGGACAGTCTTGCCTAAACAAAAATGTTTCTAGCAGGTGCCACAAAAGCATATGGCTAATGACAACAATGTCAATAGGCAGGGAGTTCCAAAGTGTGGGTGCTACCATACCGAAAGACTGATTTCTTACAAATGTAAAACAGGTGTTATGTTAATGGTGCCAGTCAATTGAAAATCAATGGAAATTACTCACTTAAGCCCACTGATTTTAATGGGCCTACTAACATTGGGCTAACACTGGATACAACCCACAGACATCTAGAGCCAATCCAAGGATGTACAGAGACACACCCAGCTCCATGCAACAGCTGTGGTTTCAGTTACTCAAACAGGGTATCAGAACATGAGGCCACCACTCAAGTTTGCAAACTGAGACTCGATTCATCAAAAAAATGATTAATGAAACCGAAGCAAAAGCAACCCTTACGAGTGATTGTTCCAGAATACACTGCAAACACAATTATTGATTGGCCAAGATCAGTCAGTTATGTAGATATGGGGAAAGCTGTCCTTTTGGAGATCATGGCCTATGAAATCCACGTGGGGGCTACTTACAGGGCTACCTTTGGGTCCATCATCACCCGGGGGACCTTTGGGTCCTGCGGGGCCAGCAGCACCTGAGGGGCCCGCTTCTCCCTTTTCTCCTCTCTCGCCTTTAGGACCCTGAAAATGGAAAAGAGATCACATTATTCACAAACTTCTTGAAACACTTGCCACTTCGGTTAAAGGTAATACACAGAATCTCTAAGGAAATGATGAAAAGGATCCTCCTCAACTCAGCATCTTTATATTATTATTATTATTATTATTATTATTATTATTATTATTATTATTCCCAATACCCTCCCCATCAGAAATGCCTTGGTCCTCAGTAAAGACAAGTAGTAATTGCTTCTTCTTTTTCTGAAAGACTCCCTCTCCTCACGGCAAAAGACTTCATTAAAGTAAATAGAAGAAATCAATACAATAAAAACAACAGAAGTCCACAAAAGCAGCACAGTATATTTGGGACTTAATATCAGGTGGGCAGAGTAGTTAAGGCCATCAGGAAAGGCAAATCTGATATTGTGCTATGGAGAGGCAACCCTGAGTATCTGCATGTAAGGCAAACAGCATATTTTTCAGAGTCCTGCTGGCCTTTGGCAACACATAACTGATGAGTTATCTTTTCAGTTAATGTGGACTCTGGTTTGCTGGAGGTTTTTACACAGAGGCTGGGTGACTATCACTTAGGGATTCTTTAACTGGGATTCTTGCACTGCAGAGGGTTGGACTAAATGACCCCTGGGATCCCTTCCAATTCTACAATTCTATGATTATATTAATTACTTATTCTACAGTAACATAGTAATGTCCTGTATGTCCCATTATTGTGCCTATAGCAGAAAAGTGGATTGGGTTGCTATTGAGGTTATATGAACCTCACACTGAAAACTTTAGACAGGACAACTTCAAAACCTCAGCACCATTTCATACCATCTTATTTCCAAACACAGTCATTTTTATAAGAAGATAAAGGCCTTACCGGGGGTCCACCGTCTCCAGGTAAGCCAGGTTCTCCAGATTCTCCAGGTTCACCCTGTAAAAATTGCAGGTCAGGACCATGAAATATAGCCATGCCCTTTGCTTTTGATATTGGGAAGAGCTGTACTCTAGCCCTCACCACTGACATTCCTGTGCCTCCTGTTCTCCTTTCTCTGACAATCCTGGAGCTCAAACCTCCGTCCAGTGGTGTGTATGACCTCACTCTGCAGGAGCCACTCTGGGTATTTTAGAAACCAAACTTCCTAACCCCTCAGACCACAAGCTTGCCTGATTCCATGGTGGCATAACAGCATAAAAAGAGCATTCTGGGTCATGCCAGTGGCCCAACTAGTCCAGTGCCCTGTCCTCATAGTGGCCAACGCATTATGGGAAGCTCACAAGCAGGAACTGAGAGGAAGAGCAGTTCCCCTTTTGCGGTTTCCAGCAACTGGTATTCAGAAGCATGGTTGCTGCCGACCATGGAGGCAGATCATAGCCATCTCTTGCATGACCACCGAAAGCTGAAATGAGGAATCTAGCAAGTGTCTTGTCTAGCTTAAAGGTTTAAGTGGCCAAGGATGCTTGAGCAGATTCTCAATCTCCTTGCCGTGACCAGTTCCACCCTTTGATGGTTAGATGGTCCCCTGATGGCCTCTTGGTGAGAGGAACCCTCAAAACACTGGAGCTAACGATACTCTTGGCTTTCCTTCAGATGTCTCTCCCTCTGAGCTATAGCCTAGGCAAGATCCATCACTTGCCTGACTTTACCTATATCCAGGTAATAACATTGCTCAGATGCTCATCTCCTCCTCTCAAATCACCACCCCAAAGGACTTGGGCATAGAGATGAGACAAAGATAGGTTACCTTCTCGCCGACAGATCCAGGATTTCCAATCCCACCTGGTGGACCTTGAGGCCCATCAGCTCCTGGGGCTCCAGATGGACCCCTTGGCCCTGGAGGCCCTGGAGGACCCTGGAGGATAGGAAAAAAAGAGACATTTAATTGGTGAAAAAGGTAACCTTTTGGCATAAGCAGACTGCAACAATAGCAACACTTCAGGGAAAATGGGAACCTTACCATTTGGCCAACATCGCCTGTTTCGCCCTTCTCACCAGGAGGTCCTGGTAAGCCCTGTGGAACAGTGTCAGAAGAGTGAGTAGAGCATCTGAATCACACATTTCTTTCCTTTCCCTTCCTCCCATAAATCACCTTTAACTTGTTTTGGAAATTACCTGCAACCCCACAGGTCCTGGAGGGCCAGGGAATCCTCTTGGTCCTTCGTCCCCTTTCTGACCAAAGAGACCCTGCTGTCCTCGAGGGCCAGGCTCACCATCAGCTCCCTAAAAAACACCCCCCAAAAACCCAACCAAAATGAATGAGGGGATGGAGTAAATCCCTTATGAAGGATATGGTTGGGGCTTTTTCAGATCAGGAAGGAAGGACGGATTTCAGCACAGCAAATTTACCCTACTGTGGCTGCCATCTCAGAACGGAGCATGTTTCATTTGGATGGCTGGTAACTGGTGCAAGAGAGAAACTTAAGGAAATGAGTCTCTTCCCTTTTTGTTTCTACAGTCATGTCCCCACCCAGGGCTTGATTTGGGGGTGGCCTTTGAGGTGTTGTGGTCTCCAATTCCCACCACCCCGATCAATATATGTTGACTTTTGGGAGTTGTGGTCCAAAAACATCTGGATGTCACCACATTGGCTGCCCCTGCTTTAATTTTGAGGAGAAAGGGCTGTGAGGTCCCAGCTCAGCCTGAAGCCAGAAGACTAGATCCTTTAATCCTAGGAAACAGGTTGTGGCTTCTCAATGGTAGAGGAAAGGCACTCTGAACATGATCAGAGACTATGATCTTCACATATTCAAGGATTCCTGGAATGAAGTCCAGTACAGTTCCCACATAAGTGAAATTTGACAAGATATTGGATGATTGAGAATAGTAGCCATACTTACAGCTGGACCTGGTTGCCCAATTGGGCCCTGTGGACCAGTAGGGCCTGGTGGACCCTGGAAAAAAAGAGATGCATGCTCAGTGAAATGACCAGGGGATAGCAAGCTGCCTACCTGCAAATGACATGTAATTGATTATGTTCTCCCCCACACTGCGTTTCCTTTTCATTGAAACAAACAGGGTGGAATGACGTAATAACAAGATAACCAAATTACATAATAATGCCAGGTTCAGTGGAAGATGAACACAAGGAAATGAAATTCAGGTTTGGTAGCAAAATGAAAAGAATGCTGCATGAGACCATTATTATTATATACTTCTTTATACTCCGCCTTTCCCCCTGACAGTTCTCAAGGCAGCTTACAGATAAAAACAAGAACTACTAAAAACATATTACAAAAACCATAATTAAAAAATAATTATACACTGATAGAATTAGAACTATATACATATATAAAATCAGTTTAAACCATACCAATAATTACAATAAAAACAGCTTGGCACCAGCTCTTTAATGAAGAGCAGGCAGATCTCTAAAGCCTACTGGCAAAGGGAAGTCTTCACCTGCCAACAGAATGAGGAGGGAGCCAGTCTGGCTTCTCTAAGGAGGGAGTTCCAAAGTCTGGGAGCAGCCACCAAGAAGGCCCTTTCCCACATCCCCACCAAGTGGCCCTACGAGGGTGGCAGGACCAAGAGAAGGCCTCCCCTGAAGATCTCAAAACCTGGGCAGGTTTGGTTGAGGGAATACCATCTTTCAGGTACAGGTGTAAGAGAAATCAATAAGGTTTGGCTTCAGGATTAAGGATAATGAACTTAATGCTGGCCAACAATAAGAGAGAATGTGATATGGAATAAGGATGAGGGTGATATAAGCTGTGCAAAAATGTTCTAACTTGAGTAACCTCAGACTGCCAGGAGAGCTAAATAACTGCTACACAAACTGAATCTAAAAGATGAAAAACTATTTCTGCAACATTGCTTTGGACACTCTGTAGTATTCCACTATATATGAGGAAGTTAGTCTCTGTGATTTGCGTGACAATGACTACATCCATGTTGTGCACTTGTAGTGTGTTCAGAGGACTCTGGGTCTCAGGAGTTCAGGAACCTCTCCCAGGTACTTGGAATAAAGAGGAGCATCAGGTGAAGAACAAAAGTTGTCCTGTGGTTTGATTCCCACAGGGAACAGAAAATAATACCTTCTTACATCGCCACTTGCAACAACCCACCTCAAGAGGAAAACCACACCTTACCTGTTCCCCTTTGTCACCTTTACTTCCTTTCTGTCCTGGTTCACCAATTTCACCCTATTCAACAAGGGGAGAACACAAACAGCATTATATTTTGTTAGAGCAATCAATAAAGTTTGGTTTCAGGATTAACGATATTGAGCATTGCTCTGGTCAGCAATCGATAAGGGGTGCGTGTGTGAGGGTGGCATTAGTTTGGTTCATATCCTGCACTAGTTGTGCAAAAACACTCTATCATGTATAACCACAGCTTGCCACATAATGCTAAGAAAGCTGATTTTCAAAGGGCAAACTGATTATAGTAACTTGTTGAAACCTTTTTGCAACTTTTGTTAATTTCCCAGTACTGTATATTTGCTTGTTGTGTGTCAACCACTGACTAAATCTTTTGCACTTTGTACAATGTTCAGAGTACCCAAGGTGACTCTCCAGAAATGCACATTTGAAAACAAAGGGATACCCTGGTGTACGTTTCAAACAATTATCTTGAGGGCTCATTTCCACAACAATGTACTGTAGAGCAATCCCTCTGCAGGTTAAACAAAACCCAGTGAGAACATTAGCAAGGAGAGGATATCCTTCACTGGATACATGCTAGATTGATAATTGATTAGTGGCAGGTTTTCCTAACCTGATTATTTGGGGGGTGGCAGAGGGTGGTATTGGGAAATGTCTCCTACCTTGTCTCCATCTTCCCCTGGTGGTCCAACAGGCCCTGCTGGGCCAGGTAGCCCAACTGGACCTTGGATACCATCACGACCAGCTGGTCCTTGAGGGCCTTTTTCACCCTAAGAAAGGTTAGAGGGGGAGGAGAAATCAAAATCCCAGATCAAATTCCTCTCCACTATATTGGTACATGTAACTTGCTCATTTTAAAACAAGCCTAACTCCGATCCTTGCTCTGAGGAATAAAAAGTAAAGTAAGATGATGATGATGATACTCCACCCATCTGGCTGGGTTGCTTCCAACACGTATATAAACATAACAAAACATCAAAAATTAATAACTCTCTAGTTGTCTCTACCTCAAGAAGGTGAGGAGGAGATCTATATCAGAGAGTAAGTAATGAGCTCAGGCAGGATGGATCTCCCCTCCCATCAATGTGCAACTAAAGCTCCCCCCCTTTAAAATATATATATATATATATATATATATATATATATATATATATATATATATACACACACACACATACATACACACCATATATTAAGAAAGCACATATATCAGCAGCTTTATACAGAGTGAGACCCACTGGTCCATCTCTCAGTATTGTCTACCCTGACGGGCAGCACCTCTCCAGGATTTCAGGCTAAGTATATTCACAGCTGCACCTGGAGTTGCCACCAGGAACTGAACCTGCATGTAATGTGATGCGAAGTACCACTGACCCAAGACGCTGAATAACAATACAGGAAGGTGCCTTACATTGAGTCAAAAATCAGGGATGGGGAAACCTTTGGCTCTCCAGTTGCTGTTTGACTCCAACTCCCAGCAGCCCTTGCTGCCAGAATGAACAATGGTCAGGGATGATGCAAGTTAATGTACAGCAACATCTGGAGGGCCAAATGTGTTGCATTCCTGTTCCACAATGTCTTATCGGATTATCTCCATGGTTTCAGGCAAGGAGTGTTTTCCCTAGCCCTGCCTGGAGAAACCAGTGGGGACTGAACATGGGGCCTTCTGCATGCAAGGCAGATTCTCTGCCACTGAGCCATGGCTCTTCCCTAAGCACAAAGTAAGGTTTTAGTCCTTTTAGTTCTCAAGAAAAGGCTGAATTAATTTGGAATATAGGAAGCTGCCTTACTCAGACTGCTGGTCCGTCTGGCTCAGGATTGTCTACACTGACTGCCCGCAGGCAGTCTTCAGGGTTCCAGGCAGGGCGTGTTCCCAGCCTTACAAGTGGGAATTGAAAGTGGGACCTTCTGCATGCAAAGCAGGTGCTCTGCCACTGGGCTGAAGCCTTTCACAGTGGAAATATTCCGCCGTACATCCTAGCCGAGGTGCTACATTTCAGTGGGCAGACTTTTAGCTTCAAATGTCACTGATGCTTTGTACTGAATGGAGAAGAAATACTGCAAACTTTGAAATTAGCTTAGCTTCTTCAGTTGTCATTTCTGCATTGCATGGGGTTGGACTAGATTGCCCTTTGGGTCTTTTCCAACTCTAGACTTCTATGGCTTTATCATTCTTATGAGCTGCTGTTTCAAAGCATTTCCTTTACTTGAAGGCCTAGATTTAGAGTGTGAGCGGAGAGAGGTAGTTGCCCTGCACTCCCTCCCCCTGCCTGCAATAGGATGAATGTTTGATGTTTCTCTCCTTTCCAAGAGCATCACTTCATCCTCTCCCTTGAATTCCAGGCGCTCTCTGCAGTAACCAATCTGGCATCAGATAAACTACCCATTTCAGCTCTCTGAAAACATTACATATATAAACGCTACGGTGCAGACGTCTGCGACACAGCTCGGAGAGGGAGATTAGTGCCTCAGGCCTGGCTGCCATCTTTCAAAAACTCTACGCCAACACTCAGTTCGAGGTGTCGGGCAGGCAAGAGGGAAAAGGCCTTATTGAGGCTGTGTTTTCCGTGCCTCTGAAAGTCACAAGCTGTGTGTGGTGGGAAAGAAGAGAGAGATCAACATGGCCCAGGGTGGAGGGGAAAGGAAAGCAAGAATAATAATGATATCCTCCTTCCAGACAGAAGGGGTGTCATGTAGGAAGGGTCATCAACCATCAACATCAACACCTACCCACCCATTCTGCCCAGTGGTACATCCCCAGCGACTGGGAGCCAGGAGATACACTGCTACTGAACATGGAAGCTCTCTATTGAATTAACATACCTTTAAAACACACACACACACAGGCTTCTTCCCCACGCATCTCACCACATTACACGTTTAGATGGTTGATCCAAGTTTTAATCTTGCTTAGCCTATTTTGATTTTAACTTTTTGAAAGCCTTAAATTGTTGTTCATCTTTTCTTATTGTTTTGTCTTTTTTTTGTAACCTCATTTTGAGGCTGTTGTCTTTTTAGGATCAATCAGTGTATAAATGATATGAAAATAAATAAATAAATAAATAACCCAACGTTACAGGCTATTTTGCTGAATTCTGCTGAGATTGCATGTGCTGTAGCCTATTATTTGCGAGCTCAATGGGCCCTGTTCCGTTTCTCTTTAACGTTCAATGTTTTATTATTTTTTGTATATGCTGGTACAAATAATAAAATCATTATTATTACTCAGAGTAGACCCATTGAAATGAATGCACACAACTCACTCAGGTCTGCTCATTCTCATTGGCCTACACCAAGCAGAACTTAGGGCATGACCCTTTCAACTCAGAGTTACATCTCTACAAAAAATATTGCCATTCTAAACAATTTAGCTTTGATTCCTGCATGGCGGGGAGTTCATTCCAAGTTTAAAATTCTATTATTCTAACTAACCACTTGCATCACTTGCAGGATCACACCACCCCAGCCCCACCCACTGACCGTGATCCAAATGTAAGACTTACCGGGGTCCCTTTCTCACCAGCAGGGCCCGGTGGCCCTTGTGGTCCAGGCCGCCCTGGCAGACCGATTGGGCCGGCTGAGCCAGCAGGACCTCGCTCACCAGGAGAGCCCTGGATGAAAGGATGGAGAGAGGGTTGGTGGACATTCAACAACGAGACAAAGGCTGCTATGAAACCATCAAAAATAATGTGAGTGTGAACAGCATTTGCTAACTTCAGGTTCAGTGATCTCTTTCAGGCTGCTTGCAGACCTGGAGCCCTCTTTAGTGAGGGGATGGAGACCTCCTGTGGGATGGAGACCTCCTGTGGCTTCCAGCAACTGGTACTCAGAAGCATTATTGCATCCAACAGTGGAGGTAGAACATAAGAAGATCTCTTCTGGATCAAGCCAGTGACCATTTAGTCCAGTTCCCTGTTCTCACAGTGGCCAACCAGACATCAGTAAGAATCCTTAGCAAAAGAGCACTCTCTTGTTTCCTGTGGTTTCCAGCAACTGGTATTCAAAGTATTACTGCCTCTGACTGTGTAAACAGAGCATTGCAGGTTCAAACTCTGTATGAGACAGTTGCATATTCCTGCACTGCAGGGGGTTGGACTAAAATGATCCTCAGGGACCCTTCTAATTCTACAATTCTATGCTTTTATGCCTCTAACAACTACTGGTTCTCAAAATAGAAAAATTAACATCCATAAACAATGTATAACGGCTTTCTAAACATCACACTGATGTTTCCATTACATTGAGATCAATGTCAGTTGTTACCTACATGATGTAAAAAGTTACCTAACTTACATTAAGTAGTGAACAGTGAGACTAATAACATAGTATTGGGAAGAAACTGAACTGCAGCAGCATGTAAACAGCACTGATTGTGACAAATGCAGGTCAAAACCAAAATCACAGCCTTGTTACACCCTCTACATAAGGGCTACTCTTCCAGCTTCCTAATGGGTCAACATACTGCTGGCTCTCAAACAAGAGTAGAACCCCACTTTCTGTAGAACCAATACAGGAAATCCAGTCCTATCAAAGAACCCAGGGCCAGACACCAGATGCCACAGTTTAGATGCAGCAATTTGCTTTGAATAGAAGATAAGCAAACAAAGAACTGAACAGTCTGCAGCATTTCTAAGGTGGAAGAATTTGGCTGTTGGCAAATGTGAAGATTCAAGGCAATTCTAAGTTTTGTACTTACTGCTGGGCCTGGGGGTCCAGGAGGTCCTTCATTGCCCTTCAATCCCACAGGTCCCTGCAGGCAAGAAGATGGGAGAGAAAGGTCACCCAAATGGAAAATTAGCAGATGACCAATCAGGCTTTTGTTAGGGGAAGTCAACTGTATACTAGTGCTTTAAAAAAAAAACATTTAAGAGAGAAATATGCAGGCACCCCCAAGAAATATTTAAATGATGTTTTTGTCTATCTGACCTCAGCCTTTGATATAACCAACAAAGCTATGCTCTGGCTCAAATTATGGAGGCTAGGGATGGCTAGTCGACTGGTGACCATAATCAATAACCTGTGCACTGGAAATAAAATGTAAGTTAGAGTAGACAGGCAATGTCAGCTGTACAGTCAACAAAAGTGTAAGGCTTGCTGGCCCCTTTTTTGGTTATCATATATGTGAATGATATCATTGTCCACTCATCCAATAAAGCTACCCTTCCAGCATTCCCAGGCTCACAGAAAAGGAACATACTGAGGTACACAAATTATATGGTTCTGTCATCTCAGACTCAAATTGGTATGCAGAAACTATTAAAATTGTTTGAGGGAAATTAGCAGAAGGCACAGCATGATGCTTCCAACGTAAGTCCTGTTACTTACGATTGGACCAGGAAGACCCCTATCTCCTGGGAATCCTCTCAGACCAGATGGACCATCTTTTCCAGGAAGGCCAGCAGGACCCGGGTCACCCTGCAAGGAAAGGTTCAAGGTTCAGAATTGGAAGGAGAAACTCATTGCTTATTTGCACAGTTGGATTTTTTAAAAAACAAAACTTTTGTTGTTAACATTCTGTTTATAATGTGAGGATTCAAATGTTAAGAACAGAAATTAGTAAAATAAAAATAAACAAAACGTATTTTAAAAAAACAACAAATCAAGAGGCATTTTTAAAAAAGCAATTCCTATTCCTTGGGCCATTTTTAAAAAAGTTTCTTGTTTTAACAGAGAGAGAGAAATCAAATTGATGAGGGACATCATTAAGTTCTCCCTTATGGTCAATACAGACCAATCCTACCTGGGGAGGGGCTATAGCTCAGGGATAGGTAGAGCATCTGTTTTGCATGTAGAAGGTCTCGCTCAGGTTCAGTCCTTGATTGCATCAAAACAGACTCACCTTTGTTCCTTCCTTTCCAGCTAACCCAGGAAGTCCTTGTTCACCTGGAGGTCCAGGGGGCCCTGGATGGCCACGCTCACCCATTGGACCAGTTTCCCCAGTAGGACCCTACAAGGAAAGCATAGAGAGTAATTAAATGCACAGAAGGAGAGACTTCTTTTCCATATGACACTGAAAGCAAGAACAACACATGCAAAAATACCGGAACAAGAGAGAGGGAGCTTGATCTGAGAGGTATATCAAGCTCTGTGGTTTAGCAAGAATAAGTAAGTCCCAAGTGCTGCAACCTTTTCACATCTATAAAAGTCTGTGCATATTTGTATATTCTGCCTAAGGACTGGGACTGTTTAAAATAGTTATGCAATCTGCAACTGAATGAATGAATACATCTATGTACATCTTGGTGGTCCTGACCTTTCTGCTCCCTTAGCCACTCTCAGACCAGTGGAGAGGGAGCAACAGCACTGAAAGGGCATTTCCACTTTTCCATTTGTCCCAAGTTTTCTACTGCTTGTTGCAGTGCAGATTAATACTGCCACAAGTTTTGTCTGGGATTCTGGGTCCTCATCCCACACCTTCCTCCACAACTATTCAATGAGGCACCCATAGAAGCTCACAATATCCTGTCCATCACTGTTCCACTTTTCTTCCTTCTTAACCACCCCTTTCTCTGCCCCCTTGTGCCATAGCACTGCAGTGCATGCCCTGTTTTCCTATTGCTCTTTTTCAGAGCTTCTTGAAGTCCATTTTGTTCCTGTGCACATGTTCACAAGCACACAATTAATAAAATAATAATAATAATAATAATAATAATAATAATAATAATAATAATTTAAAAGAATATTGCCACTTCTCTGGAACCCCCAAGGGGAAGTCCAACAAGAGCAAGTTAAAAATAATAATATTAAAGGAAGACCACTCACATAGCCCATAATGTAAACATTTAAGGTGTCAATAGCACAGGGTGCTGACCGCTGCTGCAGCCAAGGAATGGGGGGCTACGTGGATGGTTGACATTCCCCTGTTATTGCCCATTTTTGCATTGTGGTCACACATCTGATATTACTGGCACTGGAAAGGGAAGCTGCTTTCGCTCTCACACACGTACACATATATGTGCAATGCCCACATGAGCGCAAAAGGGGAACCCTTTTGTTAAAAAAAATAGTGTAGGGCAGAGAACCAGAAGTGCACATCAAGAGGCTCTTGAGGCAACTGGAAATTTTTACACAAGGCATAGGCAGAGACAGAAGTGGGGAGGTGAAAGAGGAACACCTACACAATGTGTCACAAGGGAAAGTGTGTGTTTTTCCATTCAGGAGCCCCCCAAAAAAGAATGGATCAGAAGAAGAACCAATTTCTAACTGGGTTTTAATGGGTATTTTGTTTGTTCTGTAAAAAAACCATTTTTTGTAAAAAAAAAAAAAAGGTTTTCGCATTTCTGCATTGGGCTTAGCTTTCAGATCAG
Organism: Podarcis melisellensis; assembly: GCF_964234715.1. Classification (NCBI taxonomy): domain Eukaryota; kingdom Metazoa; phylum Chordata; class Lepidosauria; order Squamata; family Lacertidae; genus Podarcis; species Podarcis melisellensis. The sequence continues at coordinate 17,790,874 of NC_138547.1, read as the reverse complement.
TGCTACTGACCCGATGCAAATTATAAGAAAGCATGAGACAAATGGGAGTGTGGGCAGACCCCTAAGTGTCCCAATCCTGCATCTCCTCACAAAGGAAAAGCAAACATCGCAAAACTTCTCATTGACTCCATTAACAATACCTTGGCAACATGCTGTTTCCAAAGATTACACTAATTACGTTTTAGCATATCCAAACAATAATTACCAGGCAGTCAACTTTTACACCCCAGAAAGCAGAAACAAACATGGGCTTACAGAATTAACTCTGCCATTAATCCGACAGGGTCTACTAATTGCTAGATAATTGGATAGTTGGCAGCTCTCCCTGTAAGGTTGGGAGAAGGAAATTGGCAAGAGAATGGGGTGGTTTGGGCTGGGTGGGCAGGGGGTGCTTACCTGAGGACCGACAACTCCGGGAGGCCCAGGGGGACCTGTCTTGCCTTGGAAACCCTGTTTGAAAAAAGTAAATAAGAAATTACTGTTTTAAAAGAGCAGTGGATAGCTAAATAAATTGCCAATCTTTTATCATGCAAGATACTGATCCAGCTGACATTGATTAGCTTATTTTCTCCAAATACCGGTAAGTTTTCTTATCGTCTTAGAAAGAGGGAGAAATCCCAAAGGACTTGATACATATTATCATTTATGCTTGGAGTGTATGTTGGTGCAAGATTCTTGGAATTTAATTTTGACAGAAATGATAGGTATTACTAAAGAAACTATTGTTTGTTGTCCAAAATTAATCTTAGTGAATATTTTTGATGGTACCAATGTAGATATATTGTCAAAAGAACTGGTCTTATGTATGACAGTAGAACAAATTCACTCAGAAGGTGGTAGACTACATTGCGGTTTTTAAAAGCAGAGATTGGATGGCCATCTGTCATGTATGATTTAGTTGAGATTCCTGCATTGCAAAGGGTTTGACCAGATGACTCTCAAGGTCCCTTCCAGCTCTGCAATTCTATGATTCTATATTATTGGCAATTCAGATAGTAATTGCAACTCAGTGGAAAACAGCGCAAAATCCGACACTGGACATGGTGCCACCTACTTTGGAATATAGCTAAAATGGATAAAATTATGCATAATTTTAAATTTCGACAAGGACCAGAACCTCCAGATACATTAAATATGATTTGGAATTCCTTTATGACATAAACAATAGAGCCATCATTTTCAAGACAGCCCTTGTCACCAGCCTGGCAAATCTGGAACTAGACTTGATAATTAGATAATATTGATAGTTTTTACTTAAGAGTGGCCTTGCTATTTTAACCCATGTGCAAGTGGACTCATTCTAGCTGCCTATTTTGTAGTTATGTTTGTCATATTTTGTTTTCATTTTCATCTGTTGCTATAACTGTTCTGTCTGTTTTACATACATTATAAAAAAAATAAATCCTGAAAGAGATAGTGATAGGGAAATGAAAGGCGACAGAAGGAGTATCTGAATATTTGCAGGTTATCAGATGGGAAAGCAGATTATATGAGGTTCATAAGTTTGGTTGTTACTGAACCAAAACTTTCCACAGATTGGAAGGTGTATGAATCAAGTGCAACAGAACTGATGGTTTGCACCAAAACCCCCCCAAATCCAGCACAATTAGCTGGTAATGATGAGAGTTGGGGTGCAAAACATCAGAAGGACACCAGATTTCAGCAGAGGAGGCTGGTTTAGGCTGTAAGACTCTGATGAATGAGCTCTAAGAAGAAAAAGGGATTTGTAAGAACATAAGAAGAGCCTGCTGGATCAGGCCAGTGGCCCATCTAGTTTTGCATCCTATTCACTTAGTGGCCTAACAGATGCCCTAATGGGAAGCCCACAAGCAGGACCTTAGCAGAAGAGTAAAGCCATAAACTCCTGTTCCCAAGGAGGCAGGAATTCTCATTTGTCATTTAAAGAATGGTGGCAACCGGCTACAACCTAACCAAAGGAATACTGATGATGGTGCTATGTGCCACATTCCCCCACTCATTTTATTGTCCCCTGAAATGCTGAAATGTCCCCTTTTAATTCCTTCTGAAAAGGGTGCACAATAGGTTGCCTGTTGTACTTACCACTGATTTTCAAATAATGTCTAGGGGGACCCTTAGATGTTTATCAGTGGCTCCTTACAATGAAACGATCAGCAATGGCAGACAAGGCCCCATAAAGATTTATTAAGTGCTATGGTTGGTGTTTCAATATATCTTGAGTGTCATGGTTCATCTTCCAAGAGATCTTGAACACAGTTAGCCTTCCAAGGTACCTTGACTGCCATGGGTGGCCTTCCAAAATATATTGAATCCCATGGTTGGTCTTACAAGATATAATGAATGCCATGGTTGGCCTTCCAAGATATCCTGACTGCCACAGTTGGTCTTCCAACACATATCCCCAGCAGAAAGTTGAATTCTCATTCTGCAGTGGAACATGCCCAAGAATCCTCTGCAAATACACAGAACACAACCACACATCAAGTACCTATCAGAATGGGGAATATCTCTGTGTACTTACAGTTTCACCTCTCTGCCCAGGATGTCCTGGCAACCCGTCCTTTCCTGGTGGACCCTAGAGGAGGAAAGAAAATGCTAAGAGGACACAGCCAGCAAGATTTTCTTCACATACAAGGTGTGATGAATCCGAGCCAGTGGGTTGTCTTGTAAGAGTTTTTAAAGCTCTGTTTTGGTTTACTGGGTGCATTGGTGGGTCAAGGGCAGATGCTTCTCTCCTTGTTGTACTTACTGGAGGGCCTTTGGGTCCAGGAAAGCCAGTAGGTCCTTGGGGCCCTGGAGGACCCTTAGAGACAAAAGAACACAAGAAAGTTAGTGTTGCCACCTGGTGATGCTAAAGCAATTGGCCTCTCACTTGGGGGTGGGCTCTAGAGCAAGGAGTGGGGTAGGTTTGGTAGAACCTCAAGATCCATCAGCCAGAGGCAGGTGCATAATTACAGCAGAGGGAGGCTCTTCTGTTGTTGTTGTTGTTACTACTACAACTTTCCTTCATGAGAACGTAAGAAAAGCCTGTTGGATCAGGCCCATGTCCCATCTAGTCTAGAATCCTGTCCTAAAGGGAAACTTGCAAGCACAATTCAAGGACAAGAGCCCTCTCCCCTCCTGAGGTTTCCAAAATGGATGTTTGGAAATGTTACTGTCTCCCTCCATGTAGGCAGAGCATAGCCATTGTGGCTATCAGAAATTGATAACCTCCTTCTCCTCTGTGAACTTGTTGAATTCTAGTTTAAAGCCATCTAGGTTGGTAGCTATCACTGCCTACTGTGGAAGCAAGTTCCCCAATTTCACTATGTGCTGTGTGAAGGAGGACTTTCTTTCCTCTATCCTGAATCTTCCCACATTCAGCTTCACTGAACGCCCACAAGTTCCAGTGTCAGGAGAGGTGGGTGGGAAACCTCTCTCTATCCTCTCCCCCCTGCTGTGACATAATTTTATGAACTTCTATCAAGTTGCCCCTTGTTTATCTCTCAGCTAAGCTCCTGTCTCAGTCTGTTTTTTTCTTACCCTTTCGCCTGGAGGACCAGGGGGCCCATCACCGCCAGAGTTGCCCTTTTAATGAAGAAAAAATAAGGACATTAGAATGAGAGGGCTACCAAGGCCAAAAGGACATAAACATCAGTTTGAACACACAACATAGATCTGGGGGGAGGGTGTCTGGAATCCCAAATACCTTGGGTCCTGGTTTTCCGGTGATGCCTCTCTGCCCACGTTCTCCTCTGGGACCCTTGAGATAAGGAAGGAAACTTGTTACGGTGTGACCTGTCTGATGATGCAGAAATTGGCCCAAAAGCCAATCCCAGAGAAGCCAAGAAGCAGGAAGGGACAGGGTGGCTTACCGTTGGGCCCCGCTGTCCTCTTGGTCCAGGTTTACCAGGAGTACCCTAGAAGCAGAAAAAAAGAGGTGACCTTAAATCACTTGGAACAGAGTCCCTTGGAAGGTAGTGGACTCTTCCTCATTGAAGGTGCTCAAGCAAAGGTTGGATGTCATGGCACTCTCAGGCATGAGATGTCCGGAGTGAGGAATTCACTCTTTATCATCAAAACTATACAGTTGTACCTCAGGTTACATACGCTTCAGGTTACAGACTCCGCTAACCGAATAGTGCTTCAGGTTAAGAACTTTGCTTCAGGATAAGAACAGAAATTGTGCTCCGGTGGCGCGGCAGCAGCAGGAGGCCCCATTAGCTAAAGTGGTGCTTCAGGTTAAGAACAGTTTCAGGTTAAGAACGGATCTCCGGAACGAATTAAGTACTTAACCTGAGGTACCACTGTATTTGCATGTTAGGAAAAGGCATGCCCATCAGTCGTATGTCTCTCAGCTACCTCTAGGTATGCACCCAATGAGGCAGCTGCAGCAAAAGAGAGGCCCTGCCCCTGACCTCAGCTTATGTGTTGGCCCCACCCAAGCTCCGCACAAGCAGACAAAGATTCTGCCTGTGTGTAGCCTGTTTCTGTTCCTCCTGCTTCAATCCTTTTCTGGTTCCAAGAGACAGTGGAGTAGAAGAGATATGGAAAGGTGGAGGAGGTATGGAAGCCCTTGACTTTACACTTGCCTGGCCGATCTCTCCCTCCTCCTGTACCTGTTCTTCACTCTCCAATCCTGCAGCTTCTCCCACCCCTGACTCTTGTCTCCTGGCTGTTATAGGCTCCCCCAGCCAAATTGACACCATCCTCTTCCCTATCTGGATTGCAAATGTTTGCAATCTACTCTGAGCAACCAGAATGTTAATGAACATCCTGCTCCATCATATCAGTTCAGTCAAATGCTACCCAGGACAAAATGCAGACTTTCAATGGGTGAGAGGAGGGTGACCAAGATGATCCAGGGTCTGGAAACCAAGCTTTATGGGGAATGGTTGAGGGAGTTGGGTATGCTTAGCCTAAAAAAGAGGAGACTTAGAGGAGATATGATAGCCATCTTTAAATATCTAAAGGGCTGTCTAATGGAAGATGGATAAAGCTTGTTCTTGCCTGCTCCAGAGGGTAGGACCAAAACTAATGGATTCAAGTCGGTAAGAGCTGTTTGACAGTGGAATGGACTCCCTCAGAAGGTGGTGGACTCTCCTTCATTTGGAGGTTTTTAAGAAGAGGTTGGCGCTGTGGGTAAAACCTCAGCCCCTAGGACTTGCCAATCGTCAGGTCGGCGGTTCGAATCCCCGCGGCGGTGCGCTCCCGTTGCTTGGTCCCAGCGCCTGCCAACCTAGCAGTTTGAAAGCACCCCCGGGTGCAAGTAGTTAAATAGGGACTGCTTACTAGCGGGAAGGTAAACGGCGTTTCCGTGTGCTGCGCTGGCTCGCCAGATGCAGCTTGTCATGCTGGCCACGTGACCCGGAAGTGTCTTCAGACACTGCTGGCTCCCGGCCTCTTAAGCGAGATGGGCGTGCAACCCCAGAGTCGGACACGACTGGCCCATAAGGGCAGGGGTACCTTTACCTTTACCTTTAAGAAGAGGTTGGATGGTCATCTGTCATGTCTTATATAGTTAAGATTCCTGCATTTCAGGAAATTCGACTAGATGACCCTCAGGGTTTCTTCCAACTTTGTAATTCTATGAGTTGGGCTGGGCTTCAGACAGTTGCAGTAGAGTGGTGCTTTCGCTGCTAGTTTTCCTCACTGCCTGGCATTTGAATTTGTCCCATGATTCAGCAAGGAGAGGGTGGCATTTCGTAAGACACGACTCAGTGGAATGAAAAGCTGCCAAAAGCCTCCCCTATAGCAGGCTAGGGGTGTGGGGTGGGGAAGTGATTTGTGGCTAACAATCAAGGGATGAAAATTGTGCACCAGAAAAATAAGAGCAGCCGGGCTGGGGGGAGGGAGATAGAAAGTACATGGCCCCCCTCCTGTCCTCAAGTTATGTAAACTAAATTTAGATGGCACAATATTAACATGTTGAAAAGCAATTTATACCTCCTGCATTCCGATCAAGCATGCCTGTTAGAAGCAATTTGAATTTAAATGAGAGCAAAAGGGAAATTTAACGCTGTCCATGCTCTCTCATTGTAACATGGGTGCTGTTGAAGAACATGAGAGCCCACCCCCCTCCCCCCAACTGCCAGTTGGTCTCATAATTATGGAAATGGAGTTTGCTTTGCACTTGGACAAATAAACAAAAAGCCTTTTAACCAGCCCCTCAGTGTTATCCTAATCACAAGGGATCCTGGTCACGTTCCTTACGCTTTGGTTTCCCCATCCTCAGGTGTCATAAACATGCACTGGAGGAAAAAATGGGGGCTTTGGAACAGGGCAAAGAGTGATGTGGGTTTCACTAGATGACCCATGGGGTCCCTTCCAACTCTACAATTCTGCAATAGGAATGAGTCAAGCATTGGCATAAAAAGAAAAAAAGGCTCTTACCCTTCCTCCTTTCTCACCATTTGCTCCTGGAAACCCTGGAAATCCAATGGAGCCCTGAAGGGAGAGAAAAGAGAGAGAAAGAGCGTGTAGGAAGTCACTATGAACATTCTGTAGCTGCGAAAATAACATCACAAGGCACCCTAGCGACCAAAGAATTGCACTTCCAAGAGAAGAGAAGGAAACAAAGTTGTTGTGGAGCCCTTAACAAGTCCAAAAGAGTGAAATTCCAAGACCATTCCTTTGTTTGTTTTAAACACTTATATTGACTTACATAGTTCCCCTCCTCCCCATTTTATCCTCACAACAACCCTGTGAGGTAGATTAGTCTGAGAGGCAGTGACTAGCCCAGGGGGCTTCTTGGCCTAGTTGGGATTTGAAGCCTAGTCTACCTGGTCCTAGTCTGACACTCTAGCCACAAACCATACTGGCTCTACCCAGCACCCATCTTCTCACAAAGCAGTTTACAATCACTAAAACGCATCAGATAGTGATCAGTAAAACACTACAACAAGATTATTGAATCCAGGAAACAGGAAATTATGTTCACATGTGGTGGGGCTGTAAATATGTGCAATTTCTTTGGCAAAGGGTGTTTAAGGAGATAACAGAAATCACTGGGTTAAGGCTGACCGAAAGTCCAGAGGTAGCATTATTATTAATTTTCGATGGGGTGGAAGGTTCACAGGCTATGAAGGACTTGCTCACAAATTTACTGATAGCTGCACAAATTATTATAGCTAGGAAGTTGAAGGGGAAAGCAGAATAGAAAATGGAAGAATGGTATAAAGAGGTGTGGGATATAGCTATTAATGATAAATTAACATGTGCCATCAAATTAACATGTGCCATTAAGGTAAGACTGGGAATATGCAGCAGAAATGATTCTGAGGAGATATGGAGGGTGTTTGTAGAATTTGTACTGTTAAAACGGAAAGGGGTCAAACCATCGCAAGAGATGTTGAAATTTTGGGAGGTTTTATAGTTACAATGGAATGGTCTCAGTGGTGGGGTGCACATTTTTATTCTTATTTATTTATGATTATTACTTTGTCAAAATAAAACAACAATGATTAAAAGGAAAAAAAGTTATTGAATCCAATTGCAACAGGACAAACAAGGAAATGGTGGAGTCCTCCCAGAACAAGGCATGGTGAGGTGAGGTGGCCCAAAAGATTGCCCAATGTAGTTGTCAAAACTATGGGTGATGCTTTTTTCGAATGTCATCTTCACAGAGAAGAACATGATAGGTGACTTTGCCCCGTTATGAGGAAACACACCGAAAGGACACTGGAAGTGCTATGTGGAATATTACTTGACTGATACAAACAATATTATCTAGACTCTGATTCCTGCATTGCAGAGGGCTGGACTAGCTAAGCCTTGGGGTCCCTTGCAACGCTATGATTTTATGATTCTGTGAAATATATCCAGGCGAGGAACGAATCTTTCTGGTTAATTATGTCTCAAACATCAAACAAATCTGTCCCCCACCCGTCAAGCACTAAAAATAAATAATAAAACACCATGCTTTATTTAAAAAAATCAAAGAAAAACAACAACATTAACATTGCTCCAAACACACAGTATCTCTAGAGGCTGTGATAAAATATGAGAGGGAGAGAGAGATTGGGATTTCTAATCAAAGCGCAGGGTATTTTTCATTTTCTTAAAAAAGAGAATTTGTGGACACCCACTCAAAATGAAAGTGAGCATGGGGTTGGCACCCCCTCTTATCCTAGAAATGGGGCCACCACTTTTATGCTACAGTGGCACTGCCTTTGTAATCATTATCCGTAATTAATTATCTAACAGTTTGCATGGAGAGTAATATGGGAGCCTGGCTTTGGTGCTCTCCTCCTTAAGACTGCTCAGAGTGGAAGCACAGAGAGGGAGGCAGTCGATGCCGGCATCAAAGGGTTTCCTCAGAGCGCCTACAGCGGCATCACCCGGGATGCTTTGATTCCTTACTCCCCTGGTACCCTGTCGGATCTCTCGTGTGCACTCCTGGCGCCTGGAGTAGCATCCCTGCTTAATAATTTAAGGTTGATGAGGCAGCTTGAATGCTACGAGCTCTCGTCTTGAAGAGACATTTATTATGAGCGTAAATTTTCCTAGAGATTTGCAAAAGGTTTGCAGGCTCTGAAGATCTGTTTATTTAAAATTGCTTTTGTGTTTAAAACTGGGGGGTGGGGGGGGGGGTGGCATAGCTAACTGCAAAGCTAAATGGAGACATAATCTTATGTCTCTGAACACAACAGGGTGAAAATCGCATTGAGGGACAACCATAGGCTTTGGAACAGCAAAAAAATTAACACATGGGAACAGTAATGATTCAAGGATTTTGAGGATCTAAACTCAAGTCCACACATTTCAATCTAATGTGTGAGCAAACTCAAGGCTCAATATCTGAGGACTCAGACAAGGCCTCAGACACCGATATGTCTAATGGGAACGGTTGCCCGCAAAATGGCAGAAAAGTGGCAGCAGTTATGCAGGCCAATAGAGACTCAGATACCTACATAGACAGATATGTATAAAAAGACGGGTATCTGAAGGTATCTGAAGAAGTGTGCATGTACACGAAAGCTCATACCAATAACAAAATTAGTTGGTCTCTAAAGTGCTATTGGAAGGATTTTGTTTGTTTCGACTACGGCAGACCAACATGGCTACCTACCTGTAACTATACATAGACAGAATCTGCCATGCCCTAACGTGTGACTAGACCACAGCATTGGCACCATTTTCACAGAAATTTAAAATCCTTTCTAATTAACCCGCTCTCAAAGTGCAAATGTAGTGCTGAATCTTGCAACCACCAATCAATCTGAAATACAATTAATGCATAAGGCCATGGAGGATCGTGCCCTGAAGCTCGAGAAACTATCAGACAGAAATAGATGTATTTCCCCCAAAAAAACATAGGCCTACCCAGAGAATCAGGAAAGGAGAGGTGTGGCTCAATTTTTGGTGGATTGGATAATTACTTTGAATATAAATACCACCATGTCAATAGCAGATGTGGAGAGGGCACACAGAGTCCCTGGAGGCCGAAGCAAAATGGGTGAAGCCTCGCGTAATATTGTCATCTGCTTTAAGCATTATAGACTTTACCATAGTTAAAGCACTCTGTAACATCAGGGGCTTAAAATATGAAGAATCCAGCACTGCCATATTTCAAGAAATCAATCTGGTCTGGTCACTCTTGCCCAGCAACGAGATTTTCGCCCTGAAGGAGCCTGGCATTGCCTACCATTGAGGCTTTCCTTTCAATATTAGTAGCTCAGCACAGACAGTGTGCGCTGGGTGACAACCAACCAGCTGAAAATATGCTAAAAGATCTTCAACTTTCAACATCGGTTAACGTAGCTGATGGTTCCCTCCCACAACTTAGGAAAAGGCAATCTCCCCTGGAATGTCAAGATAAATAAGAAAAACAGGACACCACATGCTTGAGCACAATACTGTCTGTTTTATTCACCTATCAAGAGTGCAGTTATCCAGTGTCAAAATATTAAAGGTACTTGTATTTGTGTCTATCATCCTGTCATGGGAATTTAAGGCTTGGAGTAAAGCTGATGGCCCCTGCTTGCTCCCATGTTTGCCTGGGCATTTGTGCGGCAGATCTCCACTGCTCATGTGATTCCGTACAAGTGGAGCTTTCTGCTCCCAAGGCAGCTAAAGGTTGCATGTTTGGCAAGGTTGGTTCTGTATCATACCAATTATGATAGTCCGGTGTTTGACGAAAGCCTCCAGGAAGGGCCATTGATACTTTGGCAATTGGTAAAATCTTCCAAAAATATTATACTTTCCTGTACTCATCCTGACAATCCTTCACATTCCTCTCTAGAGCTTTATCTCTCTCAAGTGTGCCTTTTGTCGGAGGTGCACAGGGATTATTTGAATCAACCAATATCCCAATAGGAAGTACAGGAAGCAATAAAAAGACTAACATTGGGCAAATAACCAGGACCAGAAGGCTCCTCATGGGAATATTATGCACAGGCAAACTCCGACCCTCCAGATGTTTTGAGACTACAATTCCCATCATTCCTGACCACTGGTCCTGTTAGCTAGGGATGATGGGAATTGTAGTTCCAAAACATCTGGAGAGCCGGAGTTTGCCTATGCCTGTTATAAGGCATTTGAAATGGAGCTCTCACTCTGGTAAATTAGACTATTTAGTTCCATTTTAGATTGAAGTGAAATTCCCCAAACATGGTGAACCTCAGAATTGACCCTATTGCTGAAACCAGGGACTCTTATAGACCTATTGCTCTTATTAACGTTGCAAAACTTTTCATGGCAGTAATGGCTGAAAAGATTAATAATTTTATTGGACAATATATTTCAACCGGCCAAACTGGCTCTATCCCATACAGGAATATATGAGACTCAGTAAGGAGAATCCTTATTGTTATTCATGAGCTCCACACACAAAACTCCTCTGGAACTTTAATTTCTCTCGAAGCCTTCAAAGTCTTTGACAGAATTCAATGACACTTTTAAAAAATATTTATTTTCTAAATGACAATTTGGTAAGCAATTCCTGCATATGATCAATCAATTTTACCTACAGTCTAAGACCATCATTACAGTAAATGGGTATGACACCAAACCCATCCACCTCAATAGGGGCACTTTTCAAGGTCGCCACTGCTCTTTGTAGTGGTGATAAAGGTGCTTGCCATTCATTTGCGGGCAGATGCAACTATTTAGAGTGTGAAAATTAGAAATATTGAGCACAAAATCAGTATGTTCACTGATGACACTGGTTAATTTTCTGACTCTCTTAATGCACTCCAACCACTCAAAACACAATTGAATACATTTCATGCAGCTGTGGGACTGGAAATAAATTATGCAAAATCTGCCATTCTTCCAATTAATTTACCCACAATGACTTTTGAACAACTAATATCACAATCAGAATTTAGTATTGCTCACGGTGCCTTTAAATATATTGGCATTAATTTAACATCAGATCTTAAGCAGCTTAGCTGCAGAAACTATAAAACTCGCTCAAAGATATTTCCCAAGAATTGGTGAAATGGAAGCATTCAAATCTCAGTTGGCTTGGCAGGATAGCTGTGATTAAAATGTCTATTCTTCTAAAGTTCTCATATTTTTTTTCAGGTTTTGCTCATCTGTATTCTCTCTTCTCTGCTTAAAAATGGCAATGAAAGCTAATTCTATTTGTCTCATTCAGGGGAAAAAATATAGAATAAATTATGAAATGTCATAATAAGGGACGTCTTGGAGCATTTCAGATTAAATCTCAGATCCCCTTGATTAGGGAACAAAATGACATTCCATGGCTGCACACTGAGGCCCCTCCCCCTTCACCATCAGTAGGGGCACTTCCTTTCCTAAAACTATCCCGGACAGAGTGGAGAAAGATCCATACTCCATTTTTAAAGGCTGCTGGAATGGAGGGACTAGGACTTAGTTCTGGCCCCCAAGCTCTCACCATTGGCTCCACTGCTAGACCATACATCATTCCGACAGGAGGATAAATTCGGACAATTTAAAAAGAAACTTGAGAAGAGAGGCATCTATCAGATACAAGACCTTCTTCCTAGAGGTATAGCAATCTCTGAAACTTTCTAATGTGAGCATCCCAAACAGATAATTCTTCACAAACAAAACAAGGCTTACCTTGGGCCCAAGTCTCCCAGGGTATCCCGGTAACCCAGGAACGCCAAGCTTGCCCTGTAAAAACAAACCAATATTTAAGAAATGAAGAGAACAGGTTTTATTTGGGGAACTCTATATTTAACTTAACTCCAGAATTAACCTTTATGCTTACACAATACCAAAAACGGACTTGTATCTATCATTCGTCTTATTCAGAACAGGGTGGTGCAGTTGTACCCAGTGCAAGCCTTGCTCAGAGTAGATCCACTGAATTTAATGGACATGAATGCCTTAGAGCCATTAATTTCAATGGGTCTGCTCTGAGTAGGACAAATAGACCCATTAAAATTAAAAGACCTGACTAACGTTGGTTTGTTAGTTTCAGTTCATTTGCTTTGACTAAAACTGCGACACAGCTCAAGTGTTTTTGGGGTGGGAAGGAATCCCTAGCTTTGGGACATGATTCAAAATGAAGACTAGGTCAGCACTGGATGGGTGAATGATGGGCAGCCCTTTCTCTACCCGACTTCATGGTTCCAGGGTAATCCAAGAAATGGTAACAGTAATAACAGAATAGGCTTTGATCCACCCCTGGTCTCCTGAATCCAGAGAGTCCTGCTCAGACAAGACACTGCCAGTGGCATCAGTAAAATGGCCCAGGTAGGAACTGGTATATCTCTTAACTAGCAGGAAGTCTGATTGGAACAGACACAGATGCTGTGGAATAAATCCTAAATTCTGACTGTTCAAAGCCCTATCACAGAGCTTTCCAAACTATGTGTCATAGGAGTGTCGTGCAAACGCTCCCCACACTCCTCCGAGAGCTGGAAAGGGGTTAGTTTAATCTCCGGTATGCTAGTAAAACTGGACTACAGTGTCACGAAATGATGCATGTCTAAAAAGTGTGCCACCAACATGAAAAGTCTGGAAAGCTCTGCTCTATCATAACTCATCACATGTTCCCCAGTACCATTCACATAGTGCTCTTACTTTTTCTCCAGCAGGGCCCAGAGGACCAGGGTCGCCGTTGGGGCCTCCGCGACCCTTTGGCCCTTCAGGGCCATCTTCGCCTCGTGGACCTGGGGGTCCGATTTCCCCCTGTCAAGAATCAGAAAAGAGATGAATTTCTTGATCCTTTACAAAGCCCATCTCACACTCACCATTAAGCTACAGGTTAATTTTTAAGGGTGATGTTAAACATAATTGCAAAACAACAACAACATCCCAGCTTTTTTCCAGAGCAGAACTCAAGGCAGCTTACAGATAAAAATACAAAACACATATAAAATACAAAAAGCGTTAAAAGCAAATATCAAAATTAAGCAGTAATTAAACTTTAACACAATTAAAACAATATAAAAATATCTATCAACAAAATATACTTCTTCTTCTCCAACTTTCAGGCCTTGTCTGAAGAAGGGAGTGTCAGATTCTGTCACTGTCTAGAGAAAAACTGTTCCTTCCCAGAGGATCTGTATACCTTCAGATGAATTTCAGAAGCAGGCAGGAAGTGAAAGCTTATGTCTCTGAAACACTCTGGAATGCCTCGTTCTTGCAGGCAGAAGGGGTTATTCTAGGGTAGCAGCTCTGGGATCTAATCCCAGTGGCAACCTCAGTATCACAACCAGCTTTGAAGACCATGTTTACAAAAAAAACCTCACCCTGTCTCCTTTGATGCCCATGTCGCCCTTGAAACCTGGGAAGCCATCTTCACCCTGGATGAGGACAAATCATTATCATCATTATGATTAATTACCCGTTCTTCACCCCAAGGTCCCATAACAGGTGACAACTTTAAAATACAATATTAAGAACAATTTAAAATGACTTACAAAAGTAAGGTGGACCCTAAAAATATACACCTCAAGTGCCAAAAGGCAGGGCAGGGAAAAGAGGTGCATCTTCAGCATCCTCCAGAAGCTAAGCAATGAAGGTGCCAGGCACACCTCTGTGGGGAGGGACTTCCATAGCTTAGAGGCCACCACAGAAAAGGCTCCTCCCTTGGGCCACCCCAGCAACTGAGAGTGGAGGAACTACCAAGAGGCACCCCCTCTGCTGATCTCAGCACCTGAGAGGGTCTGTAGGAAAGGAGGATGCCTTTCAGATATTTGGGGCTTTAAATATCAGTGTGGGCACCTTTCATTGGACCTGGAAATGAACTGGCACATAGTTATGGGTTGGAGACAATGGAGGAGTGTGCCAATGCAGCTGTTTCAAAACAGGGGTTGTGAGAGATCTAAATGGAATCTCTGCCAGGAATCTGGCCACTGCATTTTGGATCAACTGAAGTTTGCAAGTCATATTTGAGGGTTCTCCACAGTTAAAGGATAGAGGGAAGGATTGAAATGGCACTTTGCACTTCTATTCAAGGAATCCTCCATTGTAGTGATGGACATCATAATCCTCCCCCTACATCTCAGATTTATCTATGCCCTCCACAGCCAAGGGAGCTCAGACACTATGGCTAGCCCCAAGGTCACCCAGTAAGTTTCATCACTGAGTAGGTATTTGAACCCTGTTCTCCAAGGTCCTAGCTCAACGCTGTAACCACTGCACCACACAGGGTCTCACATTAAAGACTACAATTCCCATCATTCCTTACCACTGGGGTTAATGGGAAGTGCTGCAGTTTTGGGGAGACGTATCATATTACCTACTCCTGATCTTCAACCTTCCCTCCACCTCAACAGCCCATGTTGCTTTCAGGAAACAGCTTGTCTACTAGGGATGCCTGCCCTGTAGCACAGATTTCCTTCCTGAAGGACCCCCCAATAAGCTACTGAGGAACCCCAATGTTCTTTTTATTAAACCCACTTCTCAGGAGAAGTGATTCTCTGCCCCCCATCTCCTCAAAGAGGCTTTTATCTCCCACACAGAGGTAAGGCAGGTAATATTTCGGTCCAGCGGGAAGAAAGGAAGGCCTTGTTTCCACAGCAACCAGGTCCTGCCTGGGGCAAAGGAGGACCAGCTAATACTGTGATGATAAAAAAAAACAGCAACAACATAGCAGTGTGCCCCTCCTCACTCTCCCACCTCCCAGAAATAAGCTTCTGTAGTGTGTAAGGCTATGTTTTCTCAGAGGGAAACCTTTGGCCTGAACAATATATCCGATCAATTTCTGTGTAGGAACCTTGTCGAAGGCTCCCTACCATTGCCTACCCCCCCAACTAAAAAACCCAGGGGTGCCCTCTGTCTGTTCAAGCTCCTGAAGGCAGGACTGTCAGTTCAACTGATATAAATACCAGGAACTTGCCGGCACTCCAGCAACAAATTATTTTCATCGAGGCCATCTCGCGCCAGTCTTTTCAGAGAGAGCTCAAGGACAGCACTAATATTTCTTCCAGGTTTTAACCGCAGACTTCCAATCGATAGTGTATCAAGTCCTAAAGCAAGCCTGTCAGGTGCTAAAATGCGGATGTGGTAATGAAAAAACAACATGGGGGGGTGGGTTTGAGGAGGCTGCTGGTAGCTGGGCTCCCTGCTTATAATTGTCAGATTTCCCTGTGATGGACTATGGGCATGAACAAAGGGAAAAGTGAGGGGGATTTAAAGCTTGGACCAGGCTGGAATATTACACAGCCTCTGCTCATCCTTCGGGAGAACATAACCGTGTACCTGAAAATATACAGAAAGCCTCCTTGTCAAAAAAGCCTTTAAACACAGCATTTTAATAGATGCTGCTGCTGCTGCCTCTGGCTGTTAAGTCCTTTGCACATGCCAAATTCCCAGGGAATCTCCTAAGCTCGTTCTGCAAACGGCATCACTCAGAAACATCTATAGCTGTAATTGGGACTGTCGCATCGTTTTGTGTGTGTGTGTGTGTGTGTGTGTGTGTGTGTGGTTTCCGCCCTGCAAAGAGAAAATATGAAAGGAAACCTCTGTGTGTTAAGACCTCCAGGTTCCATAGCAAGGAAATTCTGCATCGAGGGTTATCATGCAAATTAATCACAGAAGTCTGCATTTAGGGATACAGGCATTGCAGAGGTTCCCCCTCCTCCACAATTTGGGTTTGTTTTTTTATTACCAAGGAATAGGGAAGACTGTCAACCAGGGATGGGGAAGCTTTTTTTGGCACGAGGGCCACATTCTGCTATGGCCAGCCTTCTGGGGTCCATGTCCTAGAGAGAGTGTCATTTAACTAATGGGCATTTACTCACCTTCTCCCCCTTGGTTCCTTTCAAGCCACGGATGCCGTCAGCTCCCTTTGTGGGGGTGGGGAGGGGGAGAGAAACAACATCAAAACAAATTAGTAAGGTCTGGCACAGAGAGGATGGAGGTGGGGCAAGAAACACGACTTGTTCATTAGTGATGGTTTAAAACTCCTAGGGAACACAGGAAGCTGCCTTATATGGTGTCAAAACATTGTCCTTTCTTGCTCAGGATGGTTTATACTCCCAGAGATTTCAGGCAATGGAAATTCCCAATTGCACCTGGGGATGTCAAAGATTGAACTATGGAACTTCTCCCACTGAACAATGGCCATTCCCCTAAAACATGGGTAGGCAAACTAAGGCCCGGAGCCCAGATCCAGCCCAATCACCTTCTAAATCCCACCTGTGGATGGTCCAGGAATCAGTGTGTTTTTACATGAGTAGAATGTGTGCTTTTATTTAAAATGCATCTCTGGGTTATTTGTGGGGCCTGCCTGGTGTTTTTACATGCGTAGAATGTGTGCTTTTATTTAAAATGCATCTCTGGGTTATTTGTGGGGCATAGGAAGTCGTTCTATTCCCCACTTCAAAATATAGTCCTGCCCCCCACAAGGTCTGAGGGACGGTGGACCAGCCCCCTACTGAAAAAGTTTGCTGACCCCTGTGCCTAAAAATATATATATTAATAGTTCTCAAGGTTTAATTATTTATTGCATTTCTACCCCACCTTTTCTTCCTGTGAGGTGGCTTAGACTGAGAGGCAGTGACCGGCCCACGGGCACTTAGTGAGCTGCGTGGCTAAGTGGGGATTTGAGGCCTGGTCTCCTAGGCTCTCTAACCACTATACCACTACTGGCTGTGAACAGTTGAATTTAACAGGAAGCTATCTTCTTCTGAGTAAGGCCACATGCCCTTCTAGCTCAGTACTATTCACACTAACTGGCAGTAGCTCTCCAGGGTTTCCCAGCCCAATCTGCAGATGCCACGTATTGAAACTGGAACCTACATGCAAGGCAGCTGTTCTATTGATTAGCTGTGGGTGTTTCTGATGAACATAGGAAGCTGCCTTCCTCTGAGTCAGTCCATTGGTCCATCTAGTATAGTGTTGTCTACACAGGCTCTCTAGGTTTACAGACAGAGGGCATTCCCAGCCCTAGGTAGAGAGGCTGGGGATTGAAACTGAGACCTTCTGCATGCAAAGCATATCCTCTGCCACTGAGCTATGGCCCTCCACCATAAAGAGGAGGGAGTATTTGACATGAATTTGACATTCTCTTCACATAGCATCAGGCTACAGGGTAATCTGCTCTAATTGTATATTTTATCTTTATGAACGCTGTTTTTATTGTGTTATGCGAGCTGGTCTTTGACCATAATAAATTATCTACACATCTACAGGGTAGCTGAAAGAGATAGTCAATTTCATGGAAAACGACAGCAAAATCAATGGGTCTACTCTGAGTAGGATACAACTAAAAGTATCGAAGATAATACAACAAAACAAAACAATATTTGGGCAATATTTCAACTGCTGAAAACATACATCAAGAGAAGCAAACATTCACACGCAGAGAGAGGAAGGGCTTGGTCTTTTGGAAAAAAAGATGCCCTAAAAGTCAATTGAAGAAACGGGTTGTGTATTTTCCCACTCTGTACTCAAGAAAGATTTTTAAAAGGCAGAGCATTAATTGAAATTGAAGGAAGGGTGCAGAATAATTCTACTTGAACCCATGGGATCTCCAGTGAATCATTAAAAATATGCATTATTTGTTTAACCTGAAATGTATTAGAATATAATTTAAGATTAGGCACTCCTGTTCTTACTTTGTGTCTAGAGCAATATAAAGTTTGGATAGTTGTGCTACTTCACTTACCAATTTGCTTAGGAAGTTGAGGTGATCTTTAATATGTTTTAGTATATTAATACTAAACAATAAAATCAATAAAAATTCGCAACCACACTTTAAAACATACAAAAGTATGGTTGTGGTTTTTTCCTTGGTTTTATTGTTTTATCTTTTTCTAATCTGCTTTGAGGGTATTTTTAACGATCAAATGGCATATAACTCGTATGACAAAAATAAATAATAAATAATAATTGACCAGATGCAAAATATGAGAAAAATGTGACCTAAAAACAAGGCAAATGCAAACTGAATAACAAAACAAATTAACAGCTGTTAGGAACTAAGCAAGCGGCAGGTTGTTTGTTTTTTGAAATAATTTCTTATTAAAGATTTCCATGAACTATAAAGAACAGTCCACACAATAGAAGACTGGGAACCTCAGGATTTAAAACTAGAAGATCGGGAGACATGAGATTTAAAATGAGAAGACTGGGAATCATGGGATTTATAATGAGTAAATTGGGAACCAGAAGATTGCACTCCCTCCCATGGGCATAGCCAGGATTTGGGGCGGGGGGGGGGGAGAGAAGGACACCTACTTTTCATCATCCTCTGCCCGGCTGTCTGGCAGATTCAGAATGAATTGTCTCAACAACAGTTGTTTTAAATTACTTTCTTTTGACCCTAAGTGCTCAGAAAAATCTGTCTGGTATAATAGAAATTGTATAAAGGTATAAAATACCTTTATACAATTTCTATTCTTAGTTAAGTATACGTATTTTTATTTACTTGATTTGGGGGGGGGCAGATTCCCCCCCCCTGTGCCCCCTCTCCTGCTGCCTCCTCTCTCCTCCCTCCAGTTTCTCCTGCTGCCCACAGCCAGCTTTTCTTCCAAGATTTGAAGCCAGAATCTGAGGCTGCTCCCATAGCTAAGAGGAAACCTCCTTAGCCATCTCCATTGTACATACAGATTCTTTTAAACACTTTTCTCTTTCTGAATTATTTAACCCCTTTATTTAATATAATAATAAGAAAAGGGGGGTTCAAGCTGTGATCTGTATTAGGTAGGTGAGTTTCTTCCACTCATAATTTACACCTCTCTCTCTAAGGTAGATCAAAGAGACTTGCATTAAGGAGAAGTTGGGGGAGACTCAATTGGCCAAACCCCCTCTTGTGGCACAAATGTGTCATGCCTGCCATTAGAATCAAGCAAACACTACAAAGGTAAGAGAATCCTTGTTTATTTGGCTGCCAGTTGCAACTAAGGTCCATACCAAATCAGGCCAGTGGTACATCTAGCTTTGCATTGTCATCACTGACTGGCAGCAGTGGCTATCCAAGATTTCAAGCAAGGGACATTCCAAACCCTACCTTGCAAAGCACTTGGGGATTGAATACAGGACCTTCTGCATATAAAGCACATGTTCTACCACTGGGCTATGGACCTTTTCCTAAACATAAAGTATTCTAGTCCTCATGGTTCTGAATTAAATGGGAAGCTGGAGGCCATCTTATATCAAGTCAAATCCTCTGCTCCATCTATCTCAGTGTTGTCTACACAGACAGGCAGAGCTCTGATCCATCTAATTCAGTGTTGTCTACACGGACAGGCAGAGCCATAGCTGTATGTGTGTGTGTGTGTGTAGCCAGGTTTTTTGCCCCAGGTGAAATCTCCAGAGGGCTGCTATTGAGGCTCTCAGCCTGTGTGTGTGTGTGCAAATGTGTAAAGGTGGGTCTTTGAGCCACGTGAAAGATTTACCCCTGCTGATAGGCATCAGCTCTCCATGGTTTCAGGCAGGAGGTGTTTCCCAGGATTACCTGAAGATGCCATTGGAGATTGAACCTGGGACTTGCAAGGAAAACAATTGCTCTGCCATTGAACCATGGCCCAAAAGACTTTGATACAACCCCGTTGGCTGAATTGGCAGCCAAGTCCTATCACTACTCCAACTAATGCCTACTTGATGTTTCTTGTGCCCTTTGGGTAGAGGCCCAAGAAAGAGAGGCGGGGAGGGAGGGAGAAGGAGAGAGAGCGAGCTTTGGAATCTCATCCACAGGCAGGCTCAGTGTACATTTTAACATGCATTTCAACAATCTTGCCAGCTTCTCTAGGGATTGGCTTGAAGGGTGGGAGTGGGGAGCTTGCTTGGCATAGAATGTAGTCAATATTAATAGATTTGAAAGCCTACAAAATTCTTAGCTGGCTGTTGCGGCGCCAAGAAAGGTGAGGAAGGCAAAGGCTGCAAGAAGGGGCTCTGTCTAGGGAGCAGCATCAAGCCAATAGCAGACAGGAAGGAGGCATCTGCCGTTCCTTGGGAGAGTCCAGTGGGAGGAAAAAGGATCAGTCGGTCAGAAATTATTCTTCCTGGATTCCAAAGTTTCAAATCCTTGGTCTTATTTATTTAAGTGGATGAGATGCATTAGTAATAGGAGCTCTCTAAGGTACTGTTGCATACATATGTTGTTGTTGTTTTTAAATAATAATAATAATATCAAAATGCAGTGCAGAACGCTGCCCATCTTAAGAACCTAAGAAGATCCCTGAAGATGGATCAGGCCAATGGCCCATCTAGTCCAGCATCCTCTTCTTACAGTGGCCAAGCAGAAATCTGTAGGAAGCCCTCAAGCAGCACCTGAGCATAAGAGCCCTCTCCTCTCCTGTGGCCACCCTATGCAAGAGCTGCTATTTCTCAACTTCTCTCATGGAGGATAAGCCTATCAATGGCTAGTAACCACAATGGCTATGCTTCACCTCCATGGTCAAAGGTGGCAAACGCTTCTGAGTAACAGTTGTGGAAACCAAAGGAGTGGAGAATGCTCTGGTGCTTGGATGCTTGGGGGCTTTCCTTTAGGGCATTTTATGTTCTTAAATAAAATAACAGGTGCATTAATGTGCAAAACTTAGTTGGGTAGTTGTAGTAGGAGTACTCCACCTATGTGACTAGGTTGTCCCAGCCACTCTGGGTGGTTGCAACCCTTGGTTGTCCCTGACCATTGGCCATGCTACCTTCTGAGGCTCATGAGAGTTGGAATTCAGCAACACTGGGAGGGCCAAAGGTTCTCTTTCCAGCTGCTTTTGAACATACCTGCTGCTGACCAGATGCACCCCATCATATGCTGGATCAGGCCAATGGCCCATCTAGTCCAGCCTTCTGGTCTCACCATGGCCAACCAGTTGCATCAATGGCAAACCTGTAAGCAGGACCTGAGTGCAAGAGCCCTCTCCAGTTGTGTCCCCCATTGTCTGGTACTCAAAAGGTGACTGCCCCTGAGCATGGAGGTTCTGCTATCACAGTAGTTGTCTAAGGAGAGTCCTGCTGGATCAGGCCAAAGGCCCATCTAGTCCAGCATCCTGTCCTCTCAGTGGCCCACCTGATGGCCCAAAGGAAAACAACCAGCAGGATCCGAACACAAGAGCGTTCTTGCCTCCTTTGGTTTCCAGAAGCTGGTTTGCAACACCATTGCAACACACTCTCTTGCTTTTACCCAAGACATTTTCTCTTATTGAGACTCTGGGTTTTTGTTTTGCTTTTTTGCACGATCAGCTCTCGTCAAGGAGCTTGCCTCATCCCTCAGGTGGCAGGAAAGAAATTTCTGATCAAACGGAAAGGAAGATCAAATTATGCGTTGTGCCGGTTCAGAGGAAGGGTGCCCTTCCCCCCACTCAGAAGGCAGCTTCTTTCGTAAGCAATTGGCGGTCTGCTCTTTTCAACAAGAGAAAAATAAACCAAATGAATTTAAAAAATAGGGGCCAGGCCAGGGGGCGGGGGCGGCATTAGTGTTGCCTTTGCTGAGGATACAACATTTTGTGAAAACATTCTTATTTGCTGGGCAAGCAAAAGACCAACCATTGTGCTAAGAGGGTTGCTGTTTTTAAAAGGAAATAACTGGGGAAAAAATACAGAAAAGATTAATCTAAGTTAATTTTCAACGCCTTGTGTTGTTGTTGTTGTTTAGGTAGGTGGTTATAGGCAGAGGTCTTTCCCAGCCATACCTGGAGAAACATTTTTCACCACAGAATAGTGGACTAAGATGGGCCATTGGTCAAATTCAACAAAGCTCTCCTTAGGTGTGAACTAAGTCTCTATGACAAGACCTGCAATGCATCACAAAGGCATCTTCAAGCACTCCTGTTTAACTCCAGTTTCTCAGCACCAATTCTCATGTTATGTGACCAGATGGTAGTGATGATGCATGGGGTGGGAACACCCATTTTTTTCACCTGGGTCACAAAAGATTTCTTCCAGTGCTCATTCAACCTTCTGTGCTTCGGTCAGAAGGGGAATGTTTTGCTTTCCAGGGGCATCTCTGTATTCAGCAGAACCAAAAGGTTTGTTTCCCTCCACTTTCTTACCTTTACACCACGAGGGCCAGGATATCCAATTGGGCCCTGGGGGCCAGCTGGACCCTACGATTAAAACAAAAAGAGATTTTTCTGGTTTTATTCAGCAGTGGTAATTCTCATTCTCTCACCCCACCCAGAGAAAACATCCTTTCAGCTCTCCAGAATCCCAAACAAAGGAGAGTTCCTGCCCTACCTAGAAATACTATTGGGGATTGAACCTGGGACAGTTTGCATATAAAACAGGGGCTCTACTGCTGATCTGTGTCCCTTCCCATAGAAATAAAGCAAGATTCTAGTCCTCATAGTTTTGAATTTTCTGAAGGGCTAATTTAAATAGCAACACAAGAAGCTGCCTTATTCCCATTCAGTATCGCCTACACTGGCAGTGCCTCTCTACGGTTTTGTTTCTCTGCCATGTCTTGTGATGCTAATGAGGACTAAAACTGGGACCTTCTGCATGCAAGGCAGGAGCTCTACCCACTCAGCCAGGGCCCTTTGAAATCTATCTCTGTGAATTTTGTTCACAACACAGCTCTCTATGATTCACTTTTCAAACTGACTTCCAGCTGTGTTGTGTGGGTGGGTGTTGGTGTGGGTGTTGGTGTTTTAAAAGCACAGTTCATAAATTAATGATTTCTCAACAACAGAAGTCCCCGCTGACCCCTTTAAAAGTATTCTGGGCGTTCTTTTTTTAAACAAGAAAATGTTCTGGTGGCGCTATGCATTTGTCTTCTGCATTCTTGTTCTTAAGGAATTATTTTAGGCCGATTTGCTGCACCAACAGAGGCTTCCCACAGTAACACTCTCTTCCTCTTTGGGCAGGTGTGTGTGTGTGTGTGTGTGTGTGTGTGTGTGTGTGTGGATGTGTGTGTGTGTGTGTTTGTGTGTGTGTGTGTGGATGTGTGTGTGTGTGTGTGGATGTGTGTGTGGATGTGTGTGGATGTGTGTTTGCATGACTGAGTGAGTGAAGGTTTGTGTGTGTGGCAGATAAAACGTGTGTGAGAGAAAGAGAGAGAAAGAGGGCGTGTGAGGGAAAGTGTGTATGAGTGTGTGAGAAAATGGGGAGGGGGAGAGGGAGAGAGAAACAGACAGACAAAGAGTGTATGTCAGTGTATTTCTCCAGCTTCGCCTCCTCAACCCTCATGCCCCTGTCCTCGTTGCTTCCCCTCCCTACATTCAATGTAAAAATATGTATTTTTACACATTATTTGACATGGTTTCTACTTTGGCTCCAGTTCTCCCTCAGACTGAAGAAAGGAGGTGCCTGCTGCCTCTCTCCTCTCCACCCCCAACCAGCCCACACCGTCACCCCCCAGGTGTCTCCATCATCTCATATCCAAGTCAACGAGAACAGCCTTAGGTGGGCAGCTTTTGCTCCGAGGTCAAGACAGCCTGTCCTGCAATCTGCAGAGAATGTGGCAGCCTCTCCCAGCCCAGGGACACCTGCGGACTCCCTGCCATTTGCTAAATGACTTCCAGCCCTGCCAGTGACTTCCATGATGGATGAGCCTGCTTGAGGATTCTGTGGGCGCAGACGCTTTGCAGATTCCTGTCCTTGTGAGCAGCCAAGATGGGGACAGGACGCCCTCCGAGTGAAGTCGCAGCTGCAATTTCTTCATGGCTCTCTCTCTCTCTTTCAGTCCCAAGGCAAGGCTGCTCTGAACTTCAATCAGCTCAGCAAACACACACCCATAATGAAATACTTTGGAAATAAATGGATGGGGTGTGGAGACTGGCCAGCCAAATAATTGAAGTCCCTGAGCAAAGCTTTCTAAATTATGGTCAACCCTCATGCTGGAGAGGAGGGAGCTAAACCATAGAATCATAGAGTTGGAAGGGTCCAAAGAGTCATCTAGACCAACCCCCTCTGACCTGCTTGTGCTAAGGTGCAGCAGCTGGCAAAGGGAGGGAAAGAGACCCATGGCCTCAACAGAGACTACTGAGAGGCCTTTATGTTGCTCTAAGGCTAGGGGCCACCTCCCTGTAGCCTTAAAATGGAAAGGGATGAGTGGAATACTCCCTTCCCTCTTCTCCCTTGTGTTCTTTCACTCTGTCGGGGCTCATTAGGAGACCTCTCCATCCATTCTGCTTAAGGCAGGGGTGGGGAACTCATAGCCCTCCAGATGTTGTTGGACTCCATCATTAGCTGTCAGTCCTGCACTGAAGGTGGTTGGATTAGATGGCCCTTCCAACTCTATGATCCTATGATTCTATTCCTAGATTCTATTCTTCTTATGCTCATGTGTTCCAGTTTAATGAGAGAGGGAGAAACAGGCCTTTCTACTCAGAAAGCTGACTTAGTCTGCTGTGGAAGCAGAGCAGAGCCACTGCGGCTAGTGGCCACCAATAGCCCACTCCTCTATGAATTTGTCTGATCCTCCTTTAAAGCTATATCTAGGTTGGTGGCCATCCCTGCTTCCTGTGGGAGGGAGTTCCATTCAGATATTGATCTCACTAATTATTGAATCCCAGTCTTTAAACTCCCCCTCGTACACACACTTCTAACTAAAGAACACAATTCAAGCATGCTGAAGGTTGTCCGTAGGCTAGATACGTACCTGACTTCCCTTCTCACCAGGTGGACCTTCCTTGCCAGGGTGACCCTGTTGTGAAGAAAAGTGGGGGGGGGGATACATCAGCTGATGTATTACTACCTGAATGACCGCCTGACCCTGCATAAACCCCATAAGGTCACTTAGATCAGTGGTTCGGCCCAAATTGGCTTAGATCCGTGTTCACCAATCTTGGGTTCCCATCCATTCTTGGACTACAATTCCCAACATCCCCAGACCATTAGTTAATGGTCAGGGACAATGGGAATTGCAGTTCACCTACCCAATGTTGAAGAACAATGATTTAGATCTTCTAAAGGGAAATTGGACTCAAGGCATGGCACTCTACAGAACATTATCAGGCAGTGATGCAAAATGGGCACTTTCCACTACAGTCATACCTTGAGTTGAATGTGCTTTGGGTTCAGCGTGTTTGAGTTGCACTCCGCGACAACCCGGAAGTAACGGAACATGTTACTTCCAGGTTTCGCCGCTTGCGCATGCGCTCAAAATGACATCACACGCATGTGCGGAAGCAGAAAACACGACCTGCGCATGCGCCATTGCGCCCTCACATCTTGTGTTCCATTCAGGATGCGAACAGGGCTCCAGAACGGATCCCGTTCGCATCCCGAGGTACCACTGTATTACCAAATGTGGCCCTACAGGTCTATCTATCTGGAGCCTGGGAGTCTCTCCCCAGGCAACACACCCCACTGGCCCCGCTTCATACCCCAAATGTTTTTGGCTGGATGGAACATGTCTGTAAACTCTCATCACGCTTCCAGTTTAAGCGGAGCTTGTAAGTTTAGTATATATTAGGCTAGTGTACAAAATTACAATTGATTGCTCCACCCACCTTTTCCCCTGGCCCTGCCCACAACTGGGATGTTGCTGTCGGAAGGTCACCCAGGAGGAAATGCTGCCTGCTACAACAGAGGTGAGGATCCTCAGGCCCAGGGTGTGAATGTGGCCCTCCAGAACTCTGCATCTGGCCCTCCAAACTCTCTTGTTGCCAAACCCCTCACCAGCTCAGCTTCACACCTTCCTGGGCTGCTTCTGTCTGATTGTATCCTTGAACTGTGATAGTGCCTGCCGGGGTGGAGAGGCTCTGACTGTTACTTCTACCAGTACGTTTCCGAGCACAATTCAAAGTGTTGGTGCTGACCTAAATGCCCTAAATGGCATCGGTCCAGTATATCTGAAGGAGTGTCTCCACCTCCATCGTTCTACCTCGACACTGAGGTCCAGCGCCAAGGGCCTTCTGGTGGTTCCCTCGCTGCGAGAGACCAAGTTACAATGAACCAGACAGAGGGCCTTCTCAGTAGTGGCGCCTGCCCTGTAGAACGCCCTCCCAGATGTCAAAGAGAACAACAACCACCAGACTTTTAGAAGACATCTGAAGGCAGCCCTGTTTAGGGAAGCTTTTAATGTTTGATGTATTACAGTATTTTAATATTTTGTTGGAAGCCGCCCAGAGTGGCTGGGGAAGCCCAGCCAGATGGGCGGGGTATAAGTAATAAATTATTATTATTATTATTATTATTATTATTATTATTATTATTATTATTATTATACCACTGGCATGAGGCCTCCAGAAGATCATTGACCAGGGAACACGGCCCTCAGATTGAAAAAGGTTCCCCAGCCTTGCCCTAGGAACAAGAAAGGTCACCAAAAATCCTCAAAACGGCTTACCGGGGGACCGTCTGCTCCAGGCATACCGGGAAGTCCAGGTTTCCCCAGGGGACCCTAAGGGAGAAAAAAAGGAAACATGAAGGTGAGTCACTTCTACAACTGATGTCCACCATGGAAGCATCATCAACCTGATCTGCCCTGCTGATAGTGTTCTGACTACAAAGATCCTTGACACGATTCATCGTATCTCAATTCAATCTTATAGATTGTATTCAACACTGACTATACTCAGAGTAGACCCACGGGGGATGGGAGGGGGCAGAACCAAGTTATCTGTGATGCAATTGGTCAGTTAGTTAAGAATTTATATATATTTTCTTGATTTAGGGGGGCAGCTGACCCCCTGGCTATGTCCATGCGTGACCCAGTAGCAAATGGGCAACCAGTGCAGATCTCTGAGCACAGGTGCTATATGTTGACTCACTCCTTCAGCAATTGTGCTGCAGCATTCTGCAACTACTGCAGTTTCTGGATCAAGCACTGGATGAAACCCCACACAGAGCGCATTGCAGTAATCCAGTCTTGAAGTAACCAATGCATGAACCAATACTGTTTGTTGAAGTTTCAGGGAGTTGTAGCTCCATGAGGGGTAAACTAGAGTTCCCAGGATTCTTTTGCTGAAGCCAGGGGTCTTAAATATGCTTTACATGTGTGGTGTGGATGTGACCTCGGAGGGAAAGTTCTTTGTGTGGAAACTGATGGAACTGTAATGGTTTATTTGTATGTGCTAGAACATCACTTTGAACATGTGTTCATGAACAAAGATAGCCCAGGGTGTCCCTTTGTATATTTACCTACAGAAGCAACCTCTCACCAGAGGCCGATTTCTGTTTTCAGTCTCTCACTCTTTGGCTAAGTTGCAACTCAAGTATACAACATACTGTTTTGGGGTTGATTCTATCAAGTCTGAACAGTCTCTAGAAATCTTAATAAGCAGATGTTGAACATGGAAACAAACACTTATTCAAAGACTGAATATGCACTCAGAGCAGCAGAGAATACTGTAAAGAGCAACTACTTTTAATTAACATACTTTGTCTCCGGGTGGACCGATTGCACCTTGAGGACCAGGAAGACCCTAGAAAACAAAGGGATATCTCAGACACATAGGGATAGCATAGACCCCAAGAAGCCCAAATTGTTGTATTCTGTTATTTGAAACATATTATCTCTGAAAACCATCAGGAAATTATAACAGCTGCAAAAATTATGATCACTAAGAACTATGGAAAATGTACATCTCCTGTTGCATGTGAACAGTCTGATAACATTTGGTGTACAGTAACAATGATTAACTCATTATAAAATAGCACATATAAATCTATTATTCTTATTTATTAAATTTGTATCCGGTCCTTCATCCAAAATCACAGGGTGGTTCACAACATAAAAATATGAAATGAGAACACAAAATGCATAATAAAAACAAACACAAAAACAAACCAATACCCCGCCCCCAATACAATCTAAGACTATAGAACGTTCTATCGGCCAAAGGCCTGGTTAGAGGAACTTTTTCTCCTGGTGCCTAAAAATATTTAATGAAGGCACCAGGCAAGCCTTCCTGGGGAGAGTATTCCACAAATGGGGAGCCACTGCAGAAAAGGCCATTTCTTGTGTTGCCACCTCCTGGAGCTCTCATGGAGGAAGCACGTGAAGAAGGGGCCCAGAAGATGATTACCATGAGGAGACGTAATTTCTGAGGTCCTGAGCCATCTAAGGCTTTATAGGTCAGTACCAGGACTTTCAAATGTGTCTTTCTCATTCCTACCTAGAGATACCAGGGACTGACCCTAGGATCTCCTGCCTGCAAGAAAGATGTGCTATCACTGAACTTTGTTGCTTCCCTAAATGCAGCAGTTTCCTGACATAGCAATTAAACCACATTAGGAAAACGAAACTCCTTTTGATCTGCATATTCCAATCCTGCAGCAAGATTACTGACCCACAATTTTGCATCATGCACTTCAATTTAATGGACACAAAGGTTTTTCTTTTCACTTGGCTCAAAAAGCATTCTCTCACCTGAGCACCTGGGGTTCCTTGTTGACCTGGGGGTCCTGGCTCACCTTGAGGACCCTGAAGAGGAAGAAGAAGAAGACCAAATTTTAATGGGAAGGATCATTTTGAGGTTAAATTAGGTCCCTAAGAAAAAATGCAGAAGGGGAGAGCGCTCCTTTGCTCAGGTCCTTCTTAAGAACAGAAGAAGAGCCTGCTTGATCAGGCTAATGGCCCATCTAGTGCAGCCTCCTGTCCTCACAGTGGTCAACCAGATGCCCCAATGGGAAGCCCCCAAGCAGGACATGAGCAGAACAGCAACTCTGCTCACTTGTGATTCATAGAATCATAGATAGAACCATAGAACTGTAGAGTCAGAAGGGCTCAAAATGTAATTTAGCTCAAGCCCCCACAATGCAGGAATCACATGCAGGATTCCCAACAACTGGTATTCAGAACCATTACTGCCTCTGACTGTGGAGGTGGAACATAACCTTAATGGTTAGCAGCCACCACAAATTTGTCCAATACCCTGTTAAAGCCATCCAAGTTGGGTAGGGTTTGCACTTAGCTGCAAACTCACCTGAGATTCTCCTCTGCTCCTAATGAAAGGGGTTGATTAGAACATCACACAAAAACATCAGGATTAGGCCAAAGGGGCCCCATCTCATCCAGCACCCTGTCCTCACAGTGACCAGCCTGGTGCTCATTATGGGAAACCTGCAAGCAGGACCCATGCACAAGACCCCTCTTCCCTCCTGCACTTTCCTGTAACTGGTGTTCAGAAGCCCTGCTGCCTCCAGCTGGGGAGGCAGAGCATAGGCATCCTGGTTAGTTACCACTGATAGCCTTGTTCTCCTCTTGTCTCATCCTCTTTTAAAGCCATTCAAGCTGGTGGCCATCACTCCTCCTGGGGGAGTGAATTCCATAGTTTTAACTGCACTGCATGAAGAAGGGTTTTCTGTTATATGTACTGAATCTTCCAACGTTAAGTTCATTAGATGGCCACAAATTCTAGTGTTCCTTCTCAGTGCCCTACTGTATGGGATGAATAAGTCGTACATACAGCCCAGCACACTGACAAATGCTATGTGTATCAGAGAGAATGAGAGGGGGGAGGGAGGAAGAAGGAGCGAGAGAGACTGGCATTTGGTGTAAGGCTGTTTTGATGCCCATAAATTACCCCAGTGTGTTAGTTGATATATTGCCCTCACAAAGGGAAGGGATGTGCAACACTACTGGAAAATCAATTTCAAATTAAAAATTAATTAGCAACCATTTCCTTCCAGAAAACAGCACCTTGAACATTCTCCGGCTGTGAAACGAACACAGCTCAGGAAAGCAATTAGTAAATGTAATTTACACAACACATACACACAAAACCTGGATAGTTAAACAGAGTGGAGGAAAGAACTTACCACACTCCCTTTGGGACCCGTCTGCCCATCCATGCCAGCTATGCCCTGGGAGAAAATTTAATATAGGTAATCAAGACAAAGTGAGATGTCTTCAGCATCTTCTGAGAAAATCAAACAGAACCAAGAAGCTCTAGACCTGATCCAGCTTCCTAACTGGCTAATATTCCCAAAATGCAGGACATAAAGGTATAGTGAAATGTTGACCCACTGGATATTGCTGAACTACAGCTCCCATAATTGACCATGCTTGCTAGGGGTTAATAGGAGTTGTACGCTGGCAACATCTGGAGGGTCAAAGGTTCCCCATTCCTGCTGTAACAGAACTGTCAGTGTGTCATGATCAGCTCTAGCTACAGACGAGGTATGTAGAATCATAGAATTGCAGAGTTGGGAAGAACCCCACTGGTCATCTAGTCCAAACTCCTGCAATGCAGGAATCACAGCTGAAGAATCTCTGACAGATGGCCATCCAACCTCTGCTTAAAAACTTCCAACTGAGGAAACTCCACAACACCTTGGATCAGTGAGGCTGGTTCCCACGGGGATAGAAGGTGAGAAGACCAACAGTGGGAGGAGCCACAGCAAATGGGAGCCAGAGCCAGAAACAATGATAGCCAGAGCCACACATTCTATAAGAAGGAAAGCGGGTGGAGGCTGGCCAAACTCAGAGCAAGAATAGTGGGGCAGTGTCCCATTTTGCCCTAATCAGTCAGCCTCCAAGAGGTTGGATGCCATCTCTCTGCAGGGATCACAGCACTCTCTCCTTCCAATCAACAGGCACAGAGGCAGGAATGGCCCCCTTGGAGAGCTTGCAAACGTAGGAAGATAGGAAATCCTGCCTTTGTGAGTGGTAGTCACTATCGCTCCAATAATTGTGTTAATTTTCTGCAACGTTTTGACATTTCCCTTCCATTGAAATTCATCACATGATTTATCACATAGGTTTCAGCCACAGAGGACAGAGGGACATACAGTATAGGTTAAGGTTACCAGATTTTTTTCAGTGACTCCAGGGCACTTTTCAACTTCCTCCTAATAAATGGATTTTGTCAGGGGATTGATTTGTAAATCCAGGGACTATCCCTGGGAAACGGGGACATCTGGTAACCTTAGTATAGGTTTCAGAGGAAGTGGAACTGTAGTGGAACAAAAACAGCATGACCAACACATAAAGGGGTTGGAAACTGCTGCCTGCTCACATCCCTAGCAGCGAATCTGTAGGGTGTCTAGCTCAGAATTATCCACACTGACTGGCAGCAGCACCATTTCAGGTTTTCAGGCAAGGAGTCTTTCCCAACCCCACCTGAAGGTGCCTCTAGGAATTGAATCTGGCTCCTTCTGCATGCAAAGCAACTGTCTGACCACTGACCTATGCCCCTTCTCCCATTTTTAATTCCCATAAGCTCCCCAGGGACTATACTACATCATTGCACTATTGCTCTTCTCCGATTACTTAAATCCCCTCCGTTACAACATTGTAACATCTGATAGGACAGAAACAGAGGTGGTGGGAGCATTATTTTTTTGCTATCTCAGCTGACTCTTTTGTAAGATGAGGACGTGCTCCAAAGCCAGGGGGGAGGAGACACTAAAAAAACAATGCTACTCACTGGAGGTCCTGGGGGTCCTGGAGGTCCCTTGGGTCCCAGCAAACCACGGGGTCCCTATAAGAGGAAGCAAATAAGAGTTTGAACATGTCCGTTAGGGTGAGACGGAGATCACATTCTATATTCGACTTCTGATCCATTTCTCTGAATGCTGTCACTTTTGTAGCTGAAAAACATTTCACCCATACATGGAGTGAAATAGCAGGAGTCTCAGGGCAATCCTGAGGTTTGCCAGAGTGTAAACAAACAAACAAACAAACAAACAAACAAACAAACAAAGTGGGACTTTCATCCAACAGCCAAACAAGGACTGTTCAGTGCCTACCAAAGATGTTGGAGAATTCTGTCAGAAATGGGAACAGAAATTGCCCCCCAGTCTGCATGTTCATCTGAAGTCAGGAATGGAAATCATGCAAGTGAAAATAAGCAGCATTGTGGGGTGGGTGGGTGTGTTTTTAAAGTTGCATAAATATAATTACATTATTCTCTGCATTGGTTTTGAAATTTCTGTTTCTATTGAAATTGATTGCATGTGATTTATTGATAAATTGTTTGCATTTCTATCCCACCTTTTCCTCAAAGGAAATAATGGACAGGACTTACATCCATTAATTTCAGCAGGTAGAACTCAGTTGGTTACTATTTATTTATTGTTTTATTTATTGCATTTGCATTCCACCTTTTTCTCTAAGAAGCACCTAGTTGCACGCATTGCCCCCCCCCATTTAATCCCCACATGCCCATTTATTTTTCAGTGCATCTGCTCTAAGTAGGATGAGCATTTGGAGGACAACCCTTTACTTCCAGTGCCAAAGCCTGTGCAGAAACTATAATCACAGGGAGTTCCTTAGCTACAGCCCAGTCAAAGACTATGTGGTTTTGTGGGTCAACCAAAAGCAACAACCCTGTGAGGTAGGCTAGGCTGAGAAGCAATGACTGGCCCAAAGTCAGCACCCAGTGAGTTTCATGGCTCAGGTCCAAGTCTGACACTCTAATTATACCACATTGTCTCTGTCTCTCTCTGTCTCTCTGGTTGCATTTATTTTTATTCTATAAAATTGTAATCAAGTTCTACTCAGAGTAAACCCACTGAAATCCATAGATCTGATTTAGTAATAGGGCTACTCTAAGTAGGACTAGCATTTTGAGACAATCCATTATGCCCCAGTGGCTAAAGAGGGATCCAGGGCCTGTGTGGAATTAGCTGCATCCCAGTTTCATACTGTGAAGTTGTTATCATTATTTATCGCATTTATATCCCACTTTTTCTCCAAGAAGCTGAAGGTGGTGTGTACACACTCCCCCTGCTCTCTTTTATCCTCACAACCACCCTATGAGGTAGGTTAGACTGACAGGCAGTTACATTGAGAGCGTCAGGCTCCACCCGTCCCTCCCTCATCACTATCCTCTTCCTTCTTCCCCCAGCCATGAATGATCCAGAAAAGTGCCCTGGCTATTTATACTCATCTAAATGCCTTCCTAATTACTGTCAGTACCTGCTGGATTTTAAAGCAGTTTTTAAAGGCAGGTAAACAACCTAGAAGTTGTTGCTTAGAAAAGTATGTTGAGGAAAACAGGAAGGATGACGTCACCTCGGCAGATCTTCACCAGCCTCCTCACCTCATCCAGATATGATGGAGCTTTTTGATATTCATATCTCTCCTCCCCACGCCCACCCCACAACAAAAATCACACACACTTGCCTCAAATGAAGAGTTCCTGACATTTTTGACAAAGGCTGTCATATTGGTAAGCTCAGTTTTTGCAACAGCAGCAATCTTTTAAAATGTTTTCAAAACTCCATTGACAGCTTTCTGTTAGAGCTGAGGGAAAAAACTGGAGAGTCGTGCATCTGTCACTCAGATTTATTGACAGCTTCTGTAATTTATCTATGTATTATTTTGTTATGTGAGTATCCCCCTCTTTTCTACAAAAAGCTCAAGGTGGTGTCCATGGTTCCTGCCCCATATTTTCATTTTCACAACAACCCTGGGAGGTAGGTCAGGCCAAGAGACAGTGACTGGCCCAAGGTCACCCAGTGGCTGAGTGGGGAATTTGAATCTGGCTCTCCCAAGTACTAGTCCAACTGGTATTAATAGGAGATATGACCCAGGAAACACCTGGTTCTAGTGTCATTTGTGCCATGAACTCATCAAGTGGGCTTAAGGAAGCCTGTTCTCTCATTCAGCCTCAGTCCTCCTGTCTGCAGTATGGGGACTCGGTGGGGAGCTAGCCAAAATGGACAAAGTAAGTTGCAGAGGACCTTTTCACACATTATGTTTTAGCAAACCTGGGTTTGCCTTTGAGTATATGCTCTGCGGGGGGGGGAGGGGTACACCACATCTCCAACACTTCATAAGCACTCATGTGAGACACTGGGCATTATGCTATCTTAGAGAAGAATCTTTGGTGTACACCTCTAATACGTAGCTAATGCAGTATATGCTGTATTTTGTTTTGTTTCTATTGCTGTGGTGAATGACTTACGGGTTCGCCAGGGAGACCTCTGGGTCCAACTTCACCATCGTCGCCCTATTTGGATGCAAAGAAATGGGAAGGAAGAAGGCAAGAGAGAGATCAGAAATGGGCTCTACCAACTGTGTTTTCATTTGTGATTAAATAATTGCACAGGCAAAACAGCTCTGTGAGAGTGATAAGGAGTAGCCCGTGCATAAAGAAGACCTTGTCAACTAAGAGAATAATACAACATGTATAGAACTGATGAGATCAGAGAAGCTGTAAGCAATATCATCATAATCCATGCCAACATTTATGAAGATAGATTTGCTTAAACAAAGAGTGGTGTGTGTGTAATTTTGATAAATGAAGGTTAATATGTAACACAGTGGTTCCCAAAGTGCTTCTGACCCCTGGTATCACTGAATCAAGTTCGCCAGCTTTGTTGAATTAATCAAACTAGTTTTAATTGGATTTCGAATAAATGGACAATTAATTGTTACTGTTTTATATTTTGTTGTGTTATTATGTTCCTTAATGGGTCCTGCAAACCACTGACCTGAATAATACTTTTTACAGCATAGGGAAGGGGGAACCACTGAAGAAATGGTTGGAACCAATGGGGGAACCATTGAAAAATAGCCAGCTAAGAGTATCAAATGATCCAAACTCAACAGGGGGGTTAAATATAGGGTCTTCCCTATATTTCTTCTCTTTTCCCCATTATACCAACAGGTCTCCATTGGACAGGAAATGAATGTAAGGATGTTATTCTGTAAGTTACGTCATTTTGCTACAGCAGGATGAAAAAGGGAGTTTGGGGCAGAAGTCAAATTGCAGTGGAATGGAAACAGAGCTGCGTGTGATGGATTCAAGGCATGACAGAAAGCGATGCCTTCTCACATCCCTAAATGCATGAAAAAGTAGTGAATGATTTGCAAGAGCTCCATTTGCACACATGGGCTACCCCTTAGGGTTGCAGTCAGAGAGTGAGGAACAAGCACATCTGAACCTGTCTAGGTTCCTTGCAGACAAAAGAAGAGCGGAATGGACTCACCCTCTCGCCATCTTCTCCAGGGGCTCCTGGGGGTCCTGAAGGGCCTGGTTCACCCTAAGAAAAACAAAGGACAAAATCAGCCACATTCTTGAAGAACACAAGAACCTAGAAAGAGCCCTGCTGGATCAAGCCGATAGTTCATCTAGTCCAGCTTCTTCTGCTCACAATGGCCAATCAAATGCCCAGTGGGATGCAAGCAGGATCTCCCCTCCTGTGGA
Organism: Podarcis melisellensis; assembly: GCF_964234715.1. Classification (NCBI taxonomy): domain Eukaryota; kingdom Metazoa; phylum Chordata; class Lepidosauria; order Squamata; family Lacertidae; genus Podarcis; species Podarcis melisellensis. The sequence goes on along the minus strand of NC_138547.1, from coordinate 17,755,538 downwards.
TTCTAGCCATTCTGTCTTTGGGGCTTGTAGCCACTAATATTTTTTTAATAGAAAAAATATAAAGAATTTTATTCAGTTGCCTTCCATAGCATATAGCTTCCCAGCATTATAAAATTGCAAATGGCTATATGAAATGTTATTTATCTTAATATATCCATCTTTGCAAGCAATTCCCCTTAAGACAATGCACATTACTTTCACTAATGTATGCATTTTTTATTCACATTTTTAATGTTTGAGAACTGCATTGCAAAATTCAGAGAAGTGTGAGTTTTGAAGGATAGGTGCATTTTGGTTTAATGCCCTGCTTTGGGCATTTTGAATTAGGTAGGTTAATGAACCAAACTGAATTCCACCCCCCACCCATCCCAAGTTGAGGTTATCAAAACCAGCCAGCCTCTTCATGATGGCATATAAAGTAATTCAGCCAGAACAAGATATAAACCTGTAATAGACTTACCCTGTGGCCTTTCTCCCCTGGCAATCCAGCAAGACCATCGAAACCTCGGTCACCCTACAGTAAAATTTTAAGGAGAGGTAACTTTTTTAAAAACAACAACAAAATCACCTACCATTTCCTAAAAGCTGTAAGTGAATGAGCTCTCCGAGCAGCTTGTCAGATCAAGAGATGGCAAAGTTTCTTCTTGCCAAATATGCTGAGCATTCAGACAGAATACATCCAGGTTTTGTTGCCTGGTTAAATCATTGGGAGCCACCCATCCCAGAATAGATGCTGCCTATAACAGGAATGGATGGAGGATGGACATCAAGTCACACATGGCATGACTGCAATGAGCAAAGGAAGGTGGAAGTATGTGGGGAAGGTATCTCATCTCAGGGCCTCTGTTTCCACAATGGCCACAGCTTTGGAGCAACAGCTAATTCTGTGCTAAGTTAGAAGATATTTAGCACATACGGTGGTAGTCAATGAAGGCTGCATATGCACTACACATTTAGAGCAGCATCATACCACTTTAAATAGTCAGGGCTGCCCCCAAAGAATTCTGGGAGCTGTAATTTGCTAGTTTGAGAGTTGTCAGGAGGCCCCCTCAGATACAATTCCTAGAGAGGTTTAGCAGTCAATCCTTCTTCACAGGGAACTGAGAATTGAAGCTCTGTTATGGGAATAGGGAATATGGGAACAGGGATGCGGGTAGCGCTGTGGGTTAAACCACAGAGCCTAGGACTTGCCGATCAGAAGGTCGGCGGTTCAAATCCCGTGACGGGGTGAGCTCCCGTTGCTCGGTCCCTGCTCCTGCCAACCTAGCAGTTCGAAAGCACATCAAAGTGCAAGTAGATAAATAGGTACCGCTTCGGCGGGAAGATAAACGGTGTTTCTGTGCGCTGCTCTGGTTCACCAGAAGCGGCTTAGTCATGCTGGCCACATGACCCAGAAGCTGTACGCCGGCTCCCTCGGCCAATAAAGCGAGATGAGCGCCGCAACCCCAGAGTCGGTCAAGACTGGATCTAATGGTCAGGGGTCCCTTTACCTTTACCTATGGGAATAATGGTCTTCTAACAACTCTCGGCACCCTTAAGAAACTACAGTTCCCAATATGCTTTGAAAGGAGGCACCATTCTTTTAAGTGTAGTGCTGATTTAAATATATGGTACAAGTAGGACCTAGGTTCTACTCTGAGTAGACCCATTAAATTATTAAAATGAGTACGTTTGGTCCATCCATTTCAATAGACCTACCCTGTGCAAAACTTTGTTGAATACCACCCACAATATTTAAGCTTTTCAAACAAGATTTATCCGTAAGAGGGGTCAGGAAAATATAATAATTGGAAAATATAATAATGATAATGATAATAATAATAACCTGCTCTTCACCTGAAGGTCCCAAGGTGGGTTACAGCATTAAAATACAATTTTAAAAGTAATTTAAAGCAACTCCCATCATGCATGAGCATTGGATGTGCCAACTAGCAATGGATGAGATATGTAGTCCAATAACATCTAGAGGGGTGCAGGTTTCCTACCCATGATCTATAAACAGGGGTGGGGAACCTCTGGAACAGGGGCTGGATACAGACCACCAAGCCTGTACACAGAAAAATCTCTGTCTTTGTAGTTTAAAATTATTTAGCCACCTCTCATCTCCTCTACCCTGACCCTGAAACATCTCCCTAATTTTCAATATTTTTCGGACCAGGCAATGGTGGCTGTACATCTCCGGGGACAAATGATTTGTGGTCCTCTTCCTTTGCAACAGTCCCTGTCTCCATCCATTTCCACCTTAAGTACCAACTTAATCAAACACTTAAACACTAACATGCAGCTCACTGGCAAAATGTCTCCATATTTAAATTTCCTGTTTAGTGGCTTCTATCCCTTTTGATGATAGCTGAGCGAACTCTGAAGGAAGTGAGGAGCAAAGGAAAAAGGGAAATTTCTTTCTAGATATATAAATTAGCACAAAGGGCAGGTGCGGCCATTAAATCTGCAGTTGCAAATCTTCAGCTTTTGGGCTGACGGGAGCACCAGGCCCCTAGGCGACAGGCTCATCCCACCCGGAATGCGATTGCTCCTTGTAAATGGCAGTATGTTTCCTAGAGTAAATGGGGATTAAAAAAAATACCTTTGGCCCAGTCTGGCCAGGCATCCCTCGAGCGCCATCGCTTCCAGCACGTCCCTAAAAAGAGAGGGGAAGAAATTAAGGTACAAAGCTAGGGTTACCAGACGTCCCCGTTTCCTGGGGACAGTCCCCGGATTTGTGAATAAGTCCCTGGACAAATTCCATCCCTGGAATATCCCCGGATTTCATCTAATGTCCCTGGGAAATGCAGCAACGGCAGTCTCAGCAGCCTGGAGCAGTTAGCTCCTGACCCCAGCAACTAAGCTGTGAAGGGAGGCTTCATGCTGCCTTTCAGAGCAGCCTCCCAACTCCTACTTGCATGCAAGCAGGAGGGGGTCGGGACCTCTCAGTTAGGCAATGGGAAGCCTCCTTTCCCAGCTGAGAGATCCCTGCTCCCTCCTGCATGCACGCAAGTAGGAATGGAATTGGGGCTGCTCCGATGGGAAGGGAGGCATTGCACTGCCTGAGCCTCACTGCTATTCTCGGCCCTCCTTCTCCGCCTTCCATGCCTGACCCACCATGCACCACTTCCCCACCACCACCACTGAAGAAGAAACAACTCAGGGGCTGCCCAGACTCATGGAGAAAGGAGATAGAAGCCTTGGAGGAAGGGGAAACATGGCGGTTGAGGTCAAGGCAGCGGCCACCCCTCTGCCACTGCCATCGCTGCAGCATCAACGTCCTGAATGTGTAGTATGTATGTATGTATGTATTTAAAGTGTCCCCAGATTCATTGGGGGAAAAATCTGGTAACCTTATACAAAGCACCAACACTAGCAAGGCATCAAAGGGCACATCACTATGACTTTGATCATGGTTAGCTGAATGGCTCGGTATATGGTGCATTATTCTTATTCCAGAAGAATAAGGATGAATCAACATTACAACAGAAGGAGGTGGACTATACTTTGTTGGGAGTTTTTAAACAGAGGTTGGATGGTCATCTGTCAGGGGTGCTTCAGCTGGGATCCCTGCATTGCAGGGGGGGGAGGGTTGACTGACCGGCGGGTCCCTTTCAACTCTACAATTCTATCATTCTCAATAAACTTTGATGGATTGAATTCTATCATTCTATGAACTTGGAACATGGACTCTCCTTCACTGGAGATTTTTAAGCAGATGTCAGAATGACACCTCCCAGGGATTCCTTAGCTGTTATTTCTGCATTGCAGAGGGTTGGACAGGATGATCCTTGGGGCCCCTTCCAATTCTACAGCTCTTTGAGAGCAGGACAGAACATGGGGGACCAGCACAGCTCACAATCCCGACCACAGAATAGGTCCATGGAACACCATTCCAAAGAGATGATAATTTCAGTATTGATGGGTTCTGCCAAGATCAGCAGTGCAAATATGTGCCCAATGGCCTCTTAATTTTTCAATTAAACACACAAGGACTGGCCACCAACTCAAATTAAGCAGAGAGAAGTCAACTGCAAGAGTCACGTGTTTCTGCAGAAAGCCTTGACAAAAGGATCTGCTTCCCTCTTACATAATGCAACTCAGGAACAGCTGGAGGTGCAGATGGCGGGACCTCCACTGAATAGGAATTAGAAATGGACACCTGCGTTTTCCCAAAAGTGAATTTGCTGTGAACGTGGGGAGTCAGGAATCCCTCCCTAAAGGAAGCCAAAGGGGGTCAACAGTGCCATTGATAGCGCCCCTGCTTCTGCCCCTCTGAACTCTGCTTGCTGCTCTGGATCCTAAGTTTGGGGCTGACTGAATCTCATATCACCCTCCCAACCAACCATCTTTAGGGCTGGACAGAGGCTGGAGACCAATCCAGCAGCTGCAAGCAGGATAATTGAAGGCCAACCAAATCCAGGCCCTGAACCAATTCAGGGGGCCTTCCACAGTCACGCAGCCAGGAGAGGTTTCCCCACAATTAAACATGCCTGCACACATCCTTCTCCCCACACTTTGCCACCAGACTGCTCCAGATCACTCTGTGTGGACCCAATACATAAGACCATACCAAGCATGCTTTTAATCTCACTGCACACGTACTCGTCGTCCTGGTTTCCCCGATGGGCCTGGAGGTCCTTGTACCCCTCGTGGTCCCTGAAACAAATGGAACAGAGCATGGGGAAAAAAGATAAGCATAGGAACACACAAAGCTGCTGTATATGGAGGCAGACCAATGATTCATCCACCATGCCAGTGAAGACTGAATTTGGGATATGCTCTACCATGTGCCTTTCTCATAAAAAATAAAGTAAGATTCTAGTCCTCACTGCTCTGAATAAAGGGATGATTTAATACATTTAGGCACCAGGCAGAAACATTCCTCTTCTCACATGCATTTGGCTAATCAAACAATCTATAGCCATTTAATCTGTGAGGTGGATGAGTGTGTCCTTGTTGCTTGTTATTATGGTATGTATTTTTGTGTTTTTATATCGTAAACCGCCCTGTAATCTTCAGACGAAGGGCAGTACAGTAGAGAGAGAGATAGATAAAACTTTATTCGCATTAGCCAATGGCCATAGCAACAGTAAAACATTACAATATACACAGAAAAGGAAATTTGATATAAGAGCACAATTTAAAGTCCTGAATCAGCAGTCAGTTAGTGGCCCTTTTTCTGATTGCCCCTGCTATGAACCTAGCAACCTTTGCTGTGATCTGCTCATTTTGATCTGATAGAAGAAAGGACATTGTGGCAGTGTTTGAGCGTCCTGGGATGGTTAGTGCGAGTGGGGTGATGATCTCATTCCTCAGGTCTTTGTGCAGTACAGTATAGAAATTTAATAAATAATAATAAAGTTAGTAAGCTGCCTTACACCAAGTCAGATCATTGGTCCACTGAATTCAAGTATTGTCTACATTGAGTGTCAGTGGCTTTGTGTGGTTTCAGACAGGAGATGTTGGGGATTATACCTAGGGCCGTCTGCATGCCAAGCAGATGCTCTCCTGCTGAGCTATGGATATTCCCAGTTACTTGCGATAATAGGACCAGGAACATAGGAATTTGCCTACACAGAGACAGACCATTTGTCAACCTAGCTCAGTACTGAGGGGATTTCTGTTGATATTTTGATATGCTTTGCCACTGAATGATTGCCCCTCATCTAAAAAGGAAGTAAGGCTCCAGTCCTCATGAACCTGAGCAGATGACATGGATTGAACCTGGGACCTTCTGCATGGAAAGCCAATGCTCTGCCACTGAGCTACAGCCCTTCCCTCAAGTGAATCACAAAGGAGGGCAAGGATGCAAAACCTAGTGAGGGCCACTGGCGCAGTCATCCTGGCTCCATGTGGTAAAGGTAAAGGGACCCCTGACCATTAGGTCCAGTCGTGGCCGACTCTGGGGTTGTGGAACTCATCTCGCTTTATTGGCTGAGGGAGCTGGCGTACAGCTTCCAGGTCATGTGGCCAGCATGACCAAGCCACTTCTGGTGAACCAAGGCAGCGCACGGAAATGCCATTTCCCTTCCTGCCAGAGCGGTACCTATTCATCTACTTGCACTTTGACATGCTTTCGAACTGCTAGGTTGGCAGGAGCAGGGACCGAGCAACAGGAGCTCACCCCATCGCGGGGATTCGAACCACCAACCTTCTGATTGGCAAGTCCTGTGGTTTAACCCACAGCGCCACCCACGTCCCTGGCTCCGTGTGGTACCTATGTGCAAAGAGCAACATCTTTGCCCTGAAAGGTGGAAAGGGATAAGCACAGTTTATCACCAGCCCCAGAGCACTTAAGCCTCCTAAAGGTATTTCATTTTGTTATATGCAGTGAGATGAAGGCATTGAACAGGCAACTCAGAAGGGAAAGTAAGAGGATAATAGCTTCCTCTAACTACTCTCTTCAAGCTCCACATTCAGATTAATTTGTAGGGACGGCCCTTTAGGGCTTATTAAGCTGCTAGGTATCCATATCCTTTCTGAGATAAATGGAGCAGCCTTTCTTAGGAGGGCAAAGTCGCACGCGCACACCTCATAGGTAAAAATGGCTCTATTGTGTATGATTTAAATTAATGGCAGAGCTTGCGAGTCAGATCTTTCCTTGTGATCCATCCTGGGAGGAGGTGAGTTAAACGTCACCTGCTATCTCGACCTAGTCAACAGAGGCTTTTCAAAATGAGTGTGTTGATTGATTAAAGAAAGTACAATGTGGTGGATCAGTTAGAGTGCTGCACGAGGATCTAGGAGACCAGGTTCCAATTTTTTACTCAATCATGAAGCTCACTGGGTGACCTTGGGCCAGTCACTGCCTTTCAGCCTGACCTACCTCACAGGGTTGTTGTGGGGATAAAATGAAGAGCAGAAGAACTATGTAAGCCGCCTTGAGCTCCATGGAGAAAAAGGCGGGCTATAAATGCAACAAACAAACAAACAAACAAACAAACAAACCTACCTGCGGTCCCATGTCTCCTGATTCACCTTTTATGCCTCCACTGCCTGGGGGTCCCTAAGAGAAGAGGAATATTCAGAAAGAAAGGGGAAAGGAACGAACTGAAAAATTAATCAGTAAATTCTTAGCCCACCCCAACCAACTCTTCTCATTCCTGGATTATGGTTACTGGTGATTTTGGCATCCTTTCCATGCCCAAATCACCAGTTTTTGCAAGCAATTTCTCACTCATAACAATGCACATCATTTGCACCAACGTGTGCATCGTAATGCGCATTTCCCCCCTGCAGCCCCATGCGTATTGTTACATGCCACTCCCAATTTCTGTTGAGTGGTAACAAGACTCCAGGAGGTTACAGATGCTTATCCAGAGTTTGTGCTTCCATTGGGAAAGCAGGACACAGGAGAGACTAGTGTCTTTAAGAAACACAGCTTGTTTTACACATATTTACACCTAGAGCCTTCAGTGGAGGCGGGTGCAGAACATTATGTCCCAAGATTGTCTCTTATTGCTCCTCTAGTAGTCTTCCCAAAGCCCCTCCCCCTCTACTCACAGCTTGTCCCAAACTCCAGACCCCCTTTAAAATGGAGAGGTGGTTTGCTGAACCACCATTCAAAGCACCTTTACCTGCTTGCTGAAAGGTGAGCCACCAGCGCTACTTCCTAACTTTCCTGCCTGCTGCTGCAGACTGCAGAACGTGATGACAGCCTCAGGTTTTTATGTATACAGAAAGATATAAAATAGTGAGCTTTGCACTGCTTACTTACCATGGGGCCTGGCCTTCCAGTAAGACCCATTGGACCTGCTGGTCCTCTCAGCGCCAACTGTGGGGGGGGGGGAGAGAAAAGAGGGTGTGAAAATGGCACTTGCAGTTGTCACCTTGCTAGAGTTGTATGCCAACCAGAGGACATAGCTGCTCATAGTGGTGAAGCCATATGGTGCTCTCCAAATTAGGTTTACTCAGAAGTAATTCCTCTGGGTTGTTACCCAGCTAAATTCTACTCAGAGAAGAACCCCTGAAATGAATCAACCTAAGGTAGTCATTTCCATTAATTTTGAGGGGTGTACTCTGCTTAGGAAAAGCATTGGTTAGAAAACCCAGCGACTTTACTTTTCTAGACAATTTATATGCTATCCCATTACAATTGTCAGTTAAAATGATAAAATCCGAATGCAGCTGGGACTTTTTTTTTTAGCCTCAAGAAAGCACCGGGGGGGGGGGGTAAACAGGGAGCCTTCAGTGTGGCAGGCCCTGCCCAATGGAACTCCCCACCAGTGGAAGTTTGGCAGAAACCAAGCACACCTTCTTTTAGAACTCTTCTGAAAACTGTCTTCCATGGATGTGCCTTTGCAATTACGAATCTTTCCCTTTCATATTAACCAACCAGTATTTATTGATTTCATTATATAAATACATTATATAGTATTTTGGACACTACCTTGGTGAAAGTGTTGACAATAAATATGTGGGGGCTTCCGTTTTGCTCAATCTGGAAGCTGCAGTTAGTGCAGGATACTGCAGCATGATAGTTGACAGGAGCAAGGCCTTGTCACCACGTAGCACCTGTGCTCAGAGATCTGCACTAGTTATTGATCTGCTACCGGGCCGTATTCAGGGTGTTGCCATTAGCATATAACGCCCTTAAAAACTTGAGACCAAGTTATCTGAAGTGTGCATACCAATAACAAACTTAATTGATCTCTAAGGTGCTACTGGAGGGAATTTTTTTATTTTGATCACTTTGATCAGTGGAATTGACGCTATTACAGGGGCCGCCACATAAATACCCTGTCCGCATTTGTATGAATTCAATATTTTAGTGCGGCGGCGCCTAGACTTTGGACCTCCCTGCCTATTGACACCAGTCTATTCAGTGCCCGCTAGAAATATCCTTGCTTAGAAAAGCCACCCCAGATGTTCAGAAAGTTGATGTGTGTTTGAGTCCATATATATATGTGTGTGTGTGTGTGTGTGTGTGTGTGTGTGTATATAGGGACGCGGGTGGCGCTGTGGGTTAAAGCCTCAGCGCCTAGGGCTTGCCGATCGAAAGGTCGGCGGTTCGAATCCCCGCGGCGGGGTGCGCTCCCGCTGCTCGGTCCCAGCGCCTGCCAACCTAGCAGTTCGAAAGCACCCTCGGGTGCAAGTAGGTAAATAGGGACCGCTTTCTAGCGGGAAGGTAAACGGCGTTTCCGTGTGCAGCTCTGGCTCGCCAGAGCAGCGATGTCACGCTGGCCACGTGACCCGGAAGTGTCTTCGGACAGCGCTGGCCCCTGGCCTCTTGAGTGAGATGGGCGCACAACCCCAGAGTCTGGCAAGACTGGCCCGTACGGGCAGGGGTACCTTTACCTTTACATATATATATATATATATATATATATATATATATATATATATATATATAGTTAATTCAGCTTTTCAAAAGTCTTAAATTATTGTGGTTAACTTTTGTTAGTAAGAACTGTTATCAGTTTTTCTTTTTCTAAAATCACTTTGAGATTCTTTTTACAATCGTGCAGCACATACATTTTATGGAATAAATACCGTATTTTTTGCTCTATAAGACTCACTTTTCCGCTGCTAAAAAGTAAGGGGAAATGTGTGTGCATCTTATGGAGTGAATGCAGGCTGCGCAGCTATACCAGAAGCCAGAACAGCAAGAGGGATTGCTGCTTTTACTGCGCAGCGATCCCTCTTGCTGTTCTGGCTTCTGAGATTCAAAAATTTTTTTTCCTCCTCCAAAAACTAGGTGTGTCTTGTGGTCTGGTGCATCTTATAGAGCAAAAAATATGGTAAATACGTAATAAATAGGTAAATGCGACATTTACAGGAGTAGAATCTTGGGACTAGAGAGCAGATGTAGGAATAGCAGCTCCTTGTTTGTACCCTGATGCCAGGCTTCCTGCAACCTGGTACTCCCTATATATTTATTTGGACTGCAACTCCCATCACCCCTGAATATTGATGGCAATGACCAGGGCTGATGGGACTTGGATTCCAACAACACCTACAGAGTGCCTTGTTGGGGAACGCTGCCCTCTATGAAAAGAGCAAGGATCCAGAACTTCAGAAATTGTCACAGTCTAGGGATCTTTGGTTTTTTTGTTTTTTGTTTTCAACTACTAATTAAAAAGTCATGTAGCTAGGCCAGAGTCAATAAATCTTTTGGCAGGTAATGGGCCTGTCCGCACTTTATAACGTCGCCAGGACAAATTTGTTCCATTGCAAGAATTCAATCCCTTAAAAGACCTGTAATTATCTGTGTTCTCCAGTAATTAAAATCCAACCAAGGGCTGCAATCATAATGCATTGGGGAGGGGGAGCGGCAGCGGAGAGAAGTGCAAGATAATTTAGTGAGCTGTGTGCTGTGAGTTTAACTAAACTGCTCCACCATTAAAAGGCCAATGGGGGGAAAAGTCACTGCTTTGGTCTTAGGAAGCCAAATCCAAAGTATGGAGAAATATATATAAAGTGAAAAGCAAAGAACAATTAGCTGATATCGGTGGGATTTGAGACCTGGCTTAAATTTCATGCAGCCACACAGAACACAGAAAACTGCCTTACACTGAGTCTGAGCATTGGTCCATCTAGCTGAGTACAATCTGCACTGACTGACATTGTGTTTCCAAAGTTCTAGATAGCAGGTCTCTCCCTGCCCTACTGGAAATGCCTGGGATCAAACCTGGGACCTTCTGCATGCAAAGCTCGGGCCCTGGCACTGAGATGTGTTCCATCCCCTAAAAAGTAAGATTCTAGTCCTCATAGTTCTGAATACAGGGGCTGAGGTACGTAGGAGGCCTTATGCAGAGTCAGACCCTTTGGTCCATCTTACTCCATATTGTCAGGAAATGCCAGGAATGCTGACTGGAAATGCCTTTCTAGAGCCACAAGTAGGGGAAATTTCCAGCCCTACCTGGAGATGCCATTGGGGACTGAACCTGGGACCTTCTGCTTATAAAGCAGATGCTCTGTGCCTGAGCTATGGCCCTTTCCCTGAGCCTAGGATCTGAGCAGGCCACTTGAATGCTAAATTAGTGACTTCCAGAGCCAGACAATACTGTTCTACAAACTTCCATGAATGGTGTTGCCAGACCTCCTAGTCTGACCTGAAACTTCCCTCTTTGCCTGGTCCCTTTCAGGTATCAGGGGGAGGTCCTGAATCTCCAGGTGGGCAGAAGTGCCTTTGATAATAATTTGCAAGCTTCAGCCCACCAGGAGCTGGCTACAAAATGGTAGAGGGTTGCCTTCCTCCGGCCCCCTCTCCCAATTAACCTCCATCTCCAGGGACTATGGGTGACAGTCTCTTTATTATTATTATTATTATTTTTAAAAGGAAGACTGCGAATGCAGCTTGCAAACTTCAGCCAGGCAAGATAGCACTGCAAATTATAGCACAGACACTCTGGTTGGGTCTGCCCTCTTCTGCTCCCTTCTCCCAATTAACCTCTGTCTCCAGGGTCCACTGCAATGACTTTACCTGGGTTTCCCCCCCAAGTCTCAGGGTTTGAATCCTGAAATATCAGAGGCTGGTAAGTTTCTGACCTGGCAACCCTGCCCAGGAATGCCTGACCTTGTGTATCCTTGCCTAGTCACTTCAATTCTCAGGAGAGGCACTCTTAGGGTTGCTGTATGCTCCGGAGATTCATCTTTCATTGATTAAAAGCAGGGTGTTTAGCATGGTAGCACCTTCCTTTTGGAATGCACCCTGAGCAAACAGCAAGCAGATGTCTACACTAATGTCATGCAGGTGCCTGCCCAAACCTCCCCTGCTCACATAGCCTTTCCCTGAGGGGTGATCCAGCTATATCTGGCATACTCAGCTGAGCATAGAATTATAGAATTGTTGAGTTGGAAGGGACCCAAGGGTTATCTAGCCCAACCCCCTGCAATGCAGGAATCAGAGCTCATCAGCTGATGGGTGATATATTTCGTAGTTGTTTTACAAATTTCATTACTGCTTTTATGCCACCCACCACCATGCGAACGAAGTAGAGAGAAGCTGGCCCAGTGTCCCACATGCCAAAGTGGCGCCTGTCACTTACCCGGGCTTGTTGGAGGATGGCTTGTGCCTGGGACTCTTGAGCAGAGACCATGGGGCCTTTCGAGCCGCTATCACCTCCCCCGCTGAACCGAAACTGAAGTGGAGAAAGCAGAAAGAAGAGGATCAGTTGGAGAATGACATCCTTTTTTGGGGGGTGGGGTGAGGTGGGAAGGACAACATTATCTCACTTCTGGAGGGCTGCTGGGAATGAGAGTAGATTGGTAGCACCATTCCCAACAGGACATTGTAGGGGGCAAAAAACCCCACCTGCTGTTTCAAGTGGCTGTGAGATTTACTTTTTGATTGTAAAGGAAAGACGTGTGTGTCACCTGGTCTAATAATCTTCTGCCACCTCATCTTACAACAGTCAGGTTTTTCCCCCCACTGACAGTCACTGGAATTCTCCTCCACACAGCCAAATGACCTTAAGATGCTGTATCAGGTAACAGCAAGTGCCTGTGTGAAAAAAGTTGTCTTTATACTGTAAAATTGCCAGTTAACGGGTGCTCACCGGCAGCATCAACATAGTCCCAGGAGGTCCTGGCAAACCATCTGCCCCAGGCAGGCCTGCTCGTCCAGGAGGCCCCTGCAAATTGAACAGAACATAGAACAGGTGTTAAAAACTTTGGACAATGCAACTATTTTGGGTTTATTAACGGTGCAGAGACTGCGGGATGCAGCGGTCAGGTGGAGAGGAGACCCAAGTGTTTACTCTCTTCCTTTTGGGACCTTTCTAGTTGAGAGAGGAAAAGTGGTGGGAAGCAGAGGGAATTTTATAGATCAGGGGTCAGCAAACTTACCGTGCCTCAGGCAGGGTGGGGGAGTGCGTGCCCATATTTGTGCGCACACGCTATTTCCAGCACACGTCTGGGTCGGAGGAGCACCGGAAATAGCTTGTGCACGTGTGCACAGGCCTCCTCTGACCCGGATGTGCACCAGAAATAATGCTTGCGCATGCACACATGCTTGCGCATGCGCAAATAACGCTTGCGCATGCGCACAAACTATTTCCGGTGCTCCTCTGACCCGGAAGTGGGCAGCCATGCAGAGCAGCACCGGTAAGAGCAGGCAGCAGGGGTCGCTGCGGGCCGGATAAACAAGTCCCTCGGGCCTTATCCAGCCCCTGGGCCTTAGTTTGGGGACCCCTGTTATTGTGAATCTTCCTTTATTCACTAAATTATAAACCATCTCACAAATGTTACTTCAGGACACAAGAGGAGCCCTGCTGGATCAGGCCAAAGGGGGCTCATCTAATCCACCATCCCGTTCTCACAGTGGCCAACCAGAAGATCCACTGGGAACTCTTATGTTATTTCGAAAAGCAGACCGAACAAATCCCAGTCCTCTCCCTCCTCTGCCCTGAAGTGCAAGTCCTGTCCCTCCTCCCCCAAACAAAGTCAGAGGGAATCGAGGCCCACAGCTGGGTGGAGCCACCAAGGGAGCTGCCTGCCCCAGCCCCTTCCGAAAGGACAAGCTGCAGTATTGACTTCCTTACAAGGCAGGATTGATGCTGCATGGCTGAGTCTTTCATGCTCTGTCATGTCACAACCGTGGGGAAGATTATTACTGGGCCCTCGAAGAGTCGTAAATACAAGACGCTGCATCGGAAAAGCAATAGCTCAGTGCCACCCGTTTGACAGACCCAACCCTCAACAGGACTGGGAGCAGAAGGAAGCCCCGGGAGAAAACAAATGATAATGTGAACAAAGGACAGAGAGTCAGAGCACTGGTCAAACTAGCTCAGGGTTGTCTGCACTGACTGGTAGAGACTCTCCTGGGTTTCAAGCAAAGGGTATTCCCAGCCCTACCTGAAGATGCCAGAATTGAACTTGGGAAGATGGGAAGTGCTCTACAACTGAGCTACATCCCTTCCCATAAAAATAAACAAGGTTCTAGTCCCTATGGTTCCAAATCAAGGGCAGATTTAAATAGCAATGTAAGAAGCCAACTTATTCCAAGTCAGATGCTTGGGTCCAGATAGCTCAAGATTTCCTACACTGACTGGCAACAGCTTTCCAGGGTTTCAAGTAGGAGTTGTCTTTTCTGGGGATTCAATCTGGGACCTTGCACATACAAAGCAGATACTCTGCCCTTCCCCAAATCCCTCTCCCAAATTATAGCAATCGCCTGATTTTTCAGACTAGAGCACAACTTGATCAGGATGTTTTTTATAGTGGCCAGGTCTCACCCCAGGCTTTTTCTGGCCTATTGCTGTCCAAGGGGTTATTGGGTTGGTAGACAACCATTCCATCTTTGGGCCAAAAGCCTGCATTTTCTCCATCTGCATCTTTCTTGGGGCAAGGTGATTGGCCAGGTTTGTAGGTCTGGACAAAAATAGGGGTCTTGGATGCCATACAAAAGGGACAGTCCCTGGAAAACAGGGACATTTGGATCCCATTGAAATGCACCATTGAAATGGACCAATGGTATGATCAGTTCTTATTAGAGGATTCAGAATGAAGTTTGTTAAGTTGTGGGTGAACATATCAGAAGACACAGCGATTCTTCAACAGCTCTTGTTTATTCACAGGCCAGAAAAGAACTGAACTGAAGGGTTCAGCCAGCCTGCTTATATAGAGCTCCACTACCATGCAACTATAACAACTTTTTGTAACTATCCAATCACTGAACATCACTTTCAATCCCTTATTTGCATATGTGGACCTGAGTGAAAACTATCTACAGTATCCCCCTGCTGGCCCAGGGTGAGAACTTCAGTACATAATAAAGTTTATTCTCCCAGGGATGTACAAAGGCATCATATTCCACCCTGTATTCATCACATTCAGGACTGTTTCCATTCCACTGCAATGCGTCTTCCACCAGAAACTATGCTATTCATTTCACTATGCACTGTGGTGAAATTACACGGCTTACACAATTAATTACTTAAATTACATCACCATTGTGTTATTTATAGAATCCCAGGGATGGATCGCAAGTGGAGAGAGTGCTGTTGTGCTCAGAATCTGCTTGCACACTGGACCAGATGAGCCACTGGCCTGATCTAGCAATCTCTTCTCCTAAACTCTTTCGGAGCATTTGTTGTGATTTTTAAAAATACTTTTGCAATGTCATGAATGAGCACCATGTTCCTTTTTCTTTTAAAATAAAGGGATTTGTAATCCCTTTAATAGATGCAAAGCATACTTATTTGTTTAGAAAAAACAGTTGCCCGTTGTCTTGAACCAGACAGAAGGGAAACCTGATCAGAAACAAAGAAGCCCAAAAATTATCTCTCTGAGGTCATGATATACCCAGGCCTGCTTCAGCTAAAGCACAGATGAGATTCCTGCTCATTTCTGGGAGCAGAGAGAGAGGAATTTCTCTAAAATTTGAAATTTTAGGAGAGGGAGTATGCTGATTTAAAAAAAAATTAAAGAAAAGAAAGAAAACTGGGTATCAACCAGGGAATGCAGACATTTGTAAGTTGTGGAAAGAGCCACACACTGCCCCCTGCTGGCCACACTTCCTCAATGCAATGTGAGGCGGCATCATTTCCAAGATGTTCAAGGAATTGCAGTCTTTGAGAAGCTGCAGAGAGTGCCTTAAATGTTTAAAATACTTTAAAAAGGGTGGGGGACTACCTGCACCTTGTAAATATGGTACGGTGCAATCTCTCCCAAAAGCATCAATTAAATAACTTATTTTTAGGGAGGGTTTTGTATCGCTCCCCACCCACTCAATGAAAGGTTAAAATAAACGAAATATATTTTTGTAATGTTCAGTGCAGCTCAGTTTTAAGAAAGTCTAAAACAATCACCCAGAAACTGCTTGCAGTGTTGCAAGGATGCCACTAGGTGTCAGGCCTAAATCAATTGCTGTAAAACAGATGTGACAGTAATACTCATCTACTAAGGCAGTGTTTCCCAACCTTGGGCCTCCAGCTGTTTTTGAACTACAATTCCCATCATCCCTGACCACTGGTCTTGCTAGCTAGGGATGATGGGAGTTGTAGGCCAAAAACATCTGGAGGCCCAAGGTTGGGAAACACTGTACTAAGGAAACCCAGTAGGTCTCTTTGAATCCCTCCATGATTGTTACAAAATATAAGGAAAATGTTACAAATACATGCATACATATATATTTCAAATAAGTACATATATATGAAAAAGGAACATAGGAGAAAAAAGAAGAAAAAATAAAGAGAAAAGAAGAAGAAGAAATGTTGGAAGAATTTCTTCCAAGTTTATTCTTCAGATATCTCAATATGAAAATAATAATAAAATTTCATTGATTGACTTCCATCGCTTACACTGCACTTCCTATATACATTTTAAGCAGGTCTGTGTCTGTTATTCCGTATTTTCTCCAAACAATCTCACACAAATTGAATCCCTGCATGTTTGCATTTCTAAGGGGCACAATTCTCATCCCACCATTGGACATCAGCATATGCCCAGACAGGGGCAGAAGAAGGGGGATGCGGTGGGTGTGAGCCTCCCCGGATGTCACCACTGAGGGGGGTGACAAAATGCCATGCGGCACTTACCACGGGGCCTGCAGCGCACCTGAGCCGTGCGTCTCTCCTGGGAGAGAAGCAGCGACTTGGGCGTGCGCAGGCTCCACACTGCCCAAACAGTCTGACTGATGCCTCCCCCCCAGCTGTAGGACAGATGAGTGGGAGGAGGCAGGCAGACCGCGGAGACCCTGAGGTGCACCCCACCCCTGTGGCGCACTACCCCAGGCGCCCGAGCAGCTTCCTCCACCACTGTGCCCAGAGGAACTAGGAATGTGCCATGATTTTGTCACACTAGACAGCAAGATGAATAACCGTTGTTTGGTTTTCGTGGGAAACAAACTGCAGTGCAAGGGAAATAGTGCTTCATGCAACAAATGCAAGTGGGATGAAAAACGAGGCCTTCTTATATCTCCAATCATAGCAGAATCATAGAACTGAAAGAGTTGGAAGGGACACCAAAGGTAATCTAGCCCAATGCAGGGATCTCAACTAAAGCATCTCCATCCAGCCTCAGCTTAAAAACCTCCAAATGAAGGAGAGTTCACAATCTTCCAAAGAAGTCCATTCCACTGTCAGACAGCTCTTACTGTCAGAAAATTATTCCTGGTGTTTGGTAGCAATCTCTTCTCTTGTAACTCAAAGCTATTGGTTTGGGTCTTACCCACCGGAGCAGGAGAAAACAAGCTTGCTCCATCTTCCATGGGAAAGCCCTTGGGATATTTGGAGATGGCTATTGTATTGTGAGGAGGAATTAAAGAACCTCTTAATGAGGGTGAAAGACAAGAGTGCAAAATATGGTCTGAAGCTCAACATCAAAAAAACAAAGATCATGGCCACTGGTCCCAACACCTCCTGGCAAATAGAAGGGGAAGAAATGGAGGCAGTGAGAGATTTTACTTTCTTGGGCTCCATGATCACTGCAGATGGTGACAGCAGTCACGAAATTAAAAGACGCCTGCTTCTTGGGAGAAAGGCGATGACAAACCTAGACAGCATCTTAAAAAGCAGAGACATCACCTTGCTGACAAAGGTCCGTATAGTTAAAGCCATGGTTTTCCCAGTAGTGATGTATGGAAGTGAAGCTGGACCATAAAGAAGGCTGATCGCCGAAGAATTGATGCTTTTGAATTATGGTGCTGGAGGAGACTCTTGAGAGTCCCATGAACTGCAAGAAGATCAGACCTATCCAATCTTAAGGAAATCAGCCCTGAGTGCTCACTGGAAGGACAGATCCTGAAGCTGAGGCTCCAATACTTTGGCCACCTCATGAGAAGAGAAGACTCCCTAGGAAAGATTGCAGGCACAAGGAGAAGGGGATGACAGAGGACAAGATGGTGGGATAGTGTTCTCAAAGCTACCAACATGAGTTTGACCAAACTGCGGGAGGCCATGGAAGACAGGAGTGCCTGGCGTGCTCTTGGTCCATGGGGTCATGGTCATGAAGAGTTTGGCACGACTAAACGACTAGACAACAACAACAACAAATTGTAACTCCTCTCAGTCTCCTCTTTACCATCTTACATCCCTAGGTACAACCTGAAATGTGTGTTTGTGTGTTGTGCATTACAGGTTGCATATAACTATGCGCACACAATATAACACGGTATATTGACTGCTGCCTGCAGACTAATCTGCATTGTTTATTGAACAAGAGCTCTAAAACCATGTCACATGGGCTTAGAGTAGGTGTCATAAGAAAGGCATCCAGAGTTGCTTTTGAACTTCAAGCGGAAACAATTGCCAGCCCAGGAAATAATCCAAACTGAGCAGAAAATTTATCCCAGATTATTATACCAATGGCAGGGGTGGGGAGGATCCATTTAGAAGAAACAGATTGCATACTGGAGCTCCTCCTGCTGGCCACTGTCAGAATCACATAGGGAGCCTTCTCCATGCAACTACATGGCAACCAGGGAACAAGGAGGAAGTGACAGCCACTAATTGGATGGCTTTCAAAGAAGATTGGAAGAATGCATGGAGGAGGAGAGAGCTATCGATGGCTACTAGCCAGGGTGGTTATGCGGTGCCCTCCATAGCCGGAGGCAGTAATGTTTCTGAATAGCAGTTGTTGGAAACCATGTGAATGGGAGAGGGCTCTTGTGCTCAGGCTTGCTGTTTTCTCACAGGCAACTGTCCAACCATTGTGAGAACAGGCTGCTGGACTAAATGGGCCATGAGCCTGATCCAGCATGCTCTCCTTACATTCAAAAACTCAATTTAAGCATGCTTTTTTTTAAAAAAAATTACATTATCTTACAAATGCAAGCATCGTATTGCAACAGAAACCCAAGTCAATTGTTGTGGTCCAAGTATGATCTGGACACTGGGTAGTAATAATAATAACAAAGAAGTTTTGTTGAGTTTGCTCTGGCAGGCCAGCAAAGGAAACCGCCATTTCCCATGAAATCCAATTTTGGTGTGAATCAGATTTGCTTAGAATGTCATCCTGTGTGATTTATGCTAACATATTTCAACTCAACATTTACTTCTGATTCAGCTTCAGCCAGAATCTCCTTAGGGAACAACTTCAGATGGAGAAATTGGGCCCAAACTACCTATCTCTCTATGTGAACCTGCCCAGTCACTTTGATCCTTGAGAAAGAACATCTTCTCAGTCCCATCAATGTCAGAGGTGTGGTTAGTGGTGGTTTCAGATCAAGGCAGAAAAATTATTTGCAGAAAGACAGCAGCAGCATTTTGTACTAGGGCTCACTCCCTGTGCTCTGAGCATCGGGAATTTGCAAGATAACTCACCCTTTCGCCAGGATCTCCAACTTGACCCATTGGACCAGTCGTACCTGGAGGACCTGGAAGACCCTGATGTGGAAGAAAAAAAGAAGGGAAATTAGCTGCAAGACAAAAGGAAGTGTGTGTGTGTGTGTGTGTGTGTGTGTGTGTGTGTGTGTGTGTGTGCATGCACACACTGAACAGGAAAAGTATGAGAAAGATGTGTTTACTTTAGCATGGTCAAATTGACCTCACAAGGCTTGTAGAACCATGCCCATCATATGGAAGTAATTGAACCCAGAGAACAGCTGCACTCAGGCAGCAGTCAAAAGACACACAAAGAGACAAGGTTGTGATGAGTGAGAGAAAATAGGGGGAAAGCACGGAATATATAGGTCATATTTTGCAACTCACCGCTGGTCCTTCTGGCCCAGATGGGCCCTCAATGAGCATCCCCTGAAACAGAGAAAGAGATTGCAATACATTTAACAAACAGGCCAGTGGGGAATCTAAACTTGTTTTTTTAAAAAAATAAAAAATTATGCAGTCTAAAAACTGAATTCTGCAATAGTACAAAATTGCATATTTTGAATAACAGAGTTGGAACAGGCTCAGAAAAGGGCAACCCAAACGATCAAGGGGATGGAGCAACTCCCCTATGAGGAAAGGGTGCAGTAGTTGAGACAAAAGGTGAGTAAGATAGAACTGTACAAAACTGCATGGTGTGGAGAAAGTGGATAGAGAAGAGTTTCTCTCCCTCTCTCATAACAGAAGAACTTGCAGTCATCTAGTGCAGCCGAATGTTGGAAGATTCAGGACAGATGAAAGAGTTACTCATGCAGTGCATAGTTAAACTGTGGAACTCCCTCCTGCAGGAGGCTGTGATGGTTGCTAGCTTGGATGGCTTTCAAAGAGGATTAGACAAATGCATTGAGGTCAGGGCTATCAATGGCTACTAGCCGCAATGGCTATGCTTTGCTTCCACAGCTGGAGGCAGAATCGCTTCTGAATCCTAGTTGCTGGAAAATGCAAGAGGGAAGAGTTGCTGTTCTGCTCAGATCCTGCCTGGGGGCTTCCCATTTGGGGCATCTGGCTGGCTACTGTAGGAACAGGATGGTGGACTAGGTGCTTAATCCAGCAACTCATCTCTTCTTATTTTTCTTGTGTTCTTCCTCTGTAGCAGCTGCTGCTTTTACCCCCTTATGCACTGCAAAAACGACAGGGTTGCAAGATCCTGCTGCACGTTGAGCTCAAGAAAACTGGCACACACAGTGGCCATTCTGAAAAGTACAGTAAGCAGCTGAAATGCAACCCCCACCCACCCCAAAAAACCCAAGGCCTCAACTTCAAGTAAATTTATTATGTAGTGACTTGAAGGGCCTCTGTGGAGTTGAAGAGGGGAGGGGGAAGGCATCCAGCGAGCCTAGCTTGGAATGCATCTAAGCCTGATAAGGAGTGCATTAATAAAAAAAAAAGCAAAAAGCTCCAGAATGTTTCTTTTTTTGGACAGTGGAGAGAGAGAGAAAATACAAGCATTTGGTCTTGTTTACATTCTAGCAGCCTCTCGGTGGTCTGGCATTTTCAAACCCTGCTCAGAGCTGCCAAATTCTTATGCAACCATTTTCAGCAGATCCCCCTCCATGCTGAGGGCATCTCTGATTTTTCTCTGTTGCACACACACACACACTAGTGTTTCAGCTGCAAGCTCCCTCAGAGACAGGGGTGAGGGAAGAATGGGAGGCAGCTAGAAAACAGTTAAGAGGAGGAGTTGGTTCTGACTTCATTTCCCCTTGTAGGGAAATCATCAGGGAGAAGTAGCAAATGGAGACCTTTCAACTTTGCAAGTCAGACAAGCTTGCTGTTACTTTGGCTGGTCTGCCAGCAAAAAACTGGGTTAATTAGGTCGCTAGTGTACAGAAAATGTTAGATGGGGAGGACTGAGCTGGAAAAACAGAGTTGCTTTTTTTCTTTTTACGGAACAGAGAAGGCAATAGCTGTTGAAAGGGTGTGGAAGCAGCTGGGCTGAGGAACATAAGAGCCTGCTGGATCAGGCCAAAGGCAGCCCACCTAGTCCAGCATCCTGTTCTCACAGCGGCTAACCAGATGCCAACAGGGGAAACCTGCAAGCAGGACCTGAGTGCAAAAGCAGCTCTTCCCTCCTGCGGTTTCCAGCAACTGGTATTCAAGAAGCAGCGTTGACTGCCTCCAACCGCAGTGGTAGAATGTAGCCATTGTGGTTAGTAGTCATTGATGGCCTTCCCTTCTATGAATTGGTTTAATAAGACCTGAGATTGCATGTAACAGATGCCATTGTTTTGTCATGTCCCCCCACATAAACAATTCTGCGCAAATTTAAAAAAGACGGGAACCTCAACATCAGAGTGAAAAGATCCAGCTCATTTAGAAGACATCTGAAGGCAGCCCTGTTCAGGGAAGTTTTTAATGTGTGACATTGGATGTATTTTTAATCCTTGTTGGAAGCCGCCCAGAGTGGCTGGAGAAACCCAGCCAGATGGGCGGGGTATAAATAATAAATTTATCATTATTATTATTAGGCAGAGAACTTTTGGAGGCTGGGAAAGGAGAAGACAGAAAGATAGGATAGACTTCTACCCTGCCACCAAACTACAGAAATGCAGAACAGATTGCTTTGCAGTTATCCCTCCTTGTTACTGGAGAACCTCTTGCAACTATTTCAGCGGTTGAGAACTTATGCAGTCCATGGGCTTCGTTCTACTCAGAGCAGCCTTCCAGGGGTCATATGTCAACGGTGCATAGGGTTGCCATATGTCCGAATTTTCCCGGACACGTCCAGAATACTGCAGTCAGCAGCAGTGTCCAGGCGAAAATTGGGGAAATGTCCGGGAAAATCCAGCCGTATGGCTACCCATGTCAGCAGTGCCGTTTTTGCAGTTTTTAAATAAAAATAGCTCAAAAAATTGGTGGGAGGGTTGTTGGTTTTTGCGATTTTGCCCAAAAGCTCAACAACTTTGGGCAAAACTAAAAAAAGAGAGAGGAAGCTCACAACTTTTCTGTCCACATTTTCACTGTTTGAAATATGGCAACCCTAGTGGTGGACAGGGCCAGAAGCAAAAAAAACTAGGTGGAGCAGCAGGTGTGGGCACGGCCAAATACACAAACACATTCCCATCCTGGCTAGCAAGAGACATTATCACAGCTCAAGGACATATTCCAAATAGGCAAAAACACTCAAGGAGATTGTGGGTCGAGGCCCTCTGTCCTGAGAGCCAGACAGAGCAGCCCAGAGGGCCACATTTGACCTGCAGGCTTGAGGTTTCCCCATCCTTGCCCTGGTTTGATAAATTGATGGATTTCTAAATGTTATCATTGCACAATTTCCACATGGATTCTCCAGCTGCAAGGCAAAGGCAAAGCGACAGCTCTTACCGGTTCAATTATGGCTGGCTCCCCTTTCTGTCCCTTTTCACCTCGTGGCCCACCAATCTGCAGCAGACACAGGAAACAAAAGCAAGAACTCACTGAACAATGAGCATTGCTCCACTTCATTGGCTACATTCATTGCCACCAAATCGATTGCCACCAAGCAGAGTGTTGCAGAAGCAGAACATCTCATCTGTCCAATGAGACTCTGACATCTACATATTTTTTAAAACAGATCCTTTTAGGAAAAACAACTCAGAAAGAAAATATTTTATCTACCTATCTCAGTTTTTAACAGCTTACTAGGCCACCATAATACAAAGCGAGGAAAGTGTTTTGCTCCAGACTCTAGCCCAGTCAATTGTAAATAAGCAATCCAGGCTCCTGGAAGAACCCACCTGGAAGAATCCACCTGCCTCTTAGTCCCACTGCAATCCCACTGCAATCCCCAGGGGGCACAACTGCTCATCTTCGGAACCATTGCACTAATCCAAGGCACTGGCTTCACCTCCACATAGCGTGGACTGTGAAGTCCAGTCTCCTCATTTCTCAAGGAACCAAGTCTTCCCTTACCCCTTCATAAATCGTGTCCTGGTTAGCAGGCATGCCGGGTCCAATGTCCGGAGAATCTGTCCGGTCATAGTTGCCGTAATAGTACCCATCTTCATACTCTGTGAGGGTCTCCTCCGTGAAGTCCTTGTTGGGGTCTTCTCCTCCTTCACGCCCTTGTTCTGCATCCTAAGTGGAAGAGAACAGAAAACAGGAGGCGCTAAGACCTTTTCCTCCAAGCCAGAGGGATTTCCAGATTTCCTACCATCAGTGGACCATTCCAATATAAGCTTCTGCATACCAAAGCTGTTGCTGGTTGCAGAGGATTCTAAAACATAAGTTTGGGGGGTAGCACATTTTAGCTGTGATTCCTGCAATTCAGGGAATTGTGCTAGATGGCCTTTGGGTTCCCTTCCAACTCTACAATTCTATGATTCATTAATTTCCCAAAATTCATAACAACCTTACAGCAGTTTATGCAAAGAATAGAATAATGACTATTTAAAACTTTCAAAAAAATAATTAAAGTCAATGGTAAGCTAAAGGCTAGATTAAAACACCTGTCAACATTTCACATGTCTGAAAAGGTTTGCCCAAACACAAATATTTTTAGCAGGTGCCAAAAAGAGTACAGCAAAGACACCTGCCTGATGTCAAGGGAAGATAGCTCCAAAGTATAGGTGCTGCCACACTAAATTATGGATTTATTGTAGATTAGGCCTTACTGCTGCCCCACATGAACAGAAACCCAACTGAATACTCTTGTTGTAAAATCTGAAAAGCAGGAACTCATCATGAGGACATGCCACCCCACTCAAGCAGCACAGGTACACCTCCAAGGTTTGAAAATGCAGGCAGCTGTGTTGATCCAGGTATGCATAATGTTCCCCTGCAAAAGAGCAGCGGTCCTTGGCATAATCACCAATTTACTAGGATCCACCAACAGCCATCAACTTTCTAAAATGAAACTTAAAGACAACTTCAGAACCCATGAGGCAGTTCAAGAATGTGGGCTGTAGCCAATGTTGGTCCTACACAGAGTAGACTCATCTGAAACTGACTAGCCTCAACAACTACAGCCCTTATGATGGCTATGCTCTGCCTCCATGGTAATGCTTCTGAGCACCAGTTGCTGGAAACCACAAGAGAGGGTGCTGATCTTGTGTTCAGGCCCTGCTTGTGTGTTTCCCATTGAGGCATCTGGCTGGCAACTGTGAGAACAGGATGCTGGACTAGATGGGCCACTGGCCTGATCCAGCAGGTTCTCCTTATGTCCTTATGACAAAATCAGGCCTGTTAATTCTAGTGGGTTTACTCTGGGTAGAACTTGATTGGGTTAACAACCCAAAATGCCTGGGCTACAGACCGAGACAGAACACGGATCACAGTTTTGAGGCCACAAAGAATTACATTGGTTCCGTTGAGGGTGATCACTGTGCTGGTGGGAACCTCCACCTCGACGCCACCCTCTGGGAGCTTATCAAGGTCATCATAGCTGATATCTTCATCAGGGAGTGGAGTGTAATATTCATCAATTATGGTTCCATAATTATATTCATCCACCAGTGGGTCCTCTACCCTTTCTTTCACCGTGGTCTCCTCTTGAGTTCTCTCTACAATGGGTGGGGATGCTGTAGATGGAGGGGCAAGTTCCTGTTTCCACAAAAAGAAGAAGAGGCCACAGTTACCTGATATTTGAGGATACCCTTTCTTAGGATGCACACAAGCTAGGAGACACATGCCCTTCTACACTGTTAGCACCGCAGCATGTCAGAAGAATCAAACTGGCTGATACCTGTGCCCCCTAATTAATTAAACAGATATTTAAAATATGAAAAGGAATAGTTTACTGATTTCTGGTCAACCAAGCCTAAACCATACCACACACTCATCATATTAATAGAGAAACCACAAAGCAAAAAAATAAGCATCAAAGTAAGTACATTGTCATAAAAGACTCGTTCACAAAACTTCCCCCACAAATTCAGAACAACGAATCCATTTTAATCAGTGTGATCTTCAGGTGCAATCAATGGCTCTCACTTCTCTGAATCCTGTTTAACAAATGCGACGGTTCTATATGACTAGTTGAGAAAGATGCCTGCTATTTTCTCTTTCTCATCTACACTCATCTTGTAAATATATTCCTATATAAATAAACCCTTTGAACTCCAGAAACTATAAATGATTATTCCAATCTAATTCACCCAAGCTTCAAGCTCTCCTAACACAGAGTATACTCTGTTAAGAATTGTACCATGCTGTCCTCTTTAAAGCAGATGGCCGTGAAATATTTATATATGCCGTTCTGAGTCCTATAACGCCCCCATCACCTGCAAAGCATTTAACCTACATTCTGTCAAAAGCCATCTCAGCCTGTGTAAATGGACAAGGGGCAAATCAGGGGGTACCGTTCCAGGAATAATACTAAAACCTTTGCACATTGGATTGGGTTGGCACCCCAAAATGAGAGCCATCCAGTTCTGTATATCAATATCACATAATAACCATCTGGAAACATCTGCCTGAGCCCAGGCATGACCTTCTGCAGTGCCCTGTTACTGGACACCCCACTTTAGGATTTATAAAGCCTAGGATATTTCACCCCCTACACCATTGGCTTAGTGCTGCAACATGTCAAAAGGGTAAAAATAGATGACATCTGTGTCCCTTATGAATTAAATTGTTATTTCAAAGAGTATCTTAATACAAGGGCTTACGGAAGCCACTCTGGGAGAACCAATAGCATCTCTACACCCTACGCCACAGGGAAAGCTTCTTCAAACATGGCCTATGTTTCTATGCCATGTGTGCAGCATCTGAAAATAGGGGGAGGGGGCTGGATTGGAACCAGTTCACCAATCCAGCTGTGGCCCCCCTGTTCCATACCTCAATGGTTTCAGCCGTTTCCCGTGCCACTTCTTCAGTATCTGTAGTTGGGGTCGTAGGTGGTACCACTTTGCCTGTGTCATCTGTGTCCTCATAGTAGGGATATTCGTAGTAGTAAGTTTCTCCTTCCACTTCGAGGTTCCCATCTCCATCTGGGTACTGCAAGGCAGAAAGCACAGCAGCTAGAACATGGGGAGGCTGTGAGGCATTGTCACCACCATCCACAGTTTCACTGAGTCAGGATCAGAAGAGGCAAAAGGAGGAACCTCTTCGCACAGCACAGAGTTAAGTTATGGGGTTTGTTACCCACAAGCTATAGTGATGGCCACCAACCTGGATGGCTTTAAAATGATGAACATCTGGAGAGGAAAAGGCTATCAACAGCTACTAACCACAGTGGCCAAGTTCAGATACAAGTCAGATACAACATGCCTTTAATTACCAGTTCCTGGGAATCACAAGTTGGGGGGGAGGACACTCTATTGGGTTCAGGTCCTGCCTGTGGGCTTCCTATTTGGGGCATTTGGTTGGCCACTGTGAGAACAGGATGGTGGACTTTAATGGGACTGATCTAGAAAGGCTCTTCTAACCTAAATATCTGCAAATGAAATAGAGATGGCTGAAGCGGAGCCCTGTTTGGGAGTGGATGTGTTAGTCAACGGAATTTTGTGTGAGTGTAGACTCCATGGAACAGTCAGCTCATTGCAGTTAAAAGCCAAGGCTCCTGCCCATTAATGCTTTTTCCATTTTTTATTTTCTTTTGCTATAGCTTAGGCTGCATACCCACCATACATTTAAAGCTCACCCAACATAATAGTAGTAGTAGTAGTAGTAGTAGTAGTAGTAATAGCTGTAGTTTAAGGGATGTGGGTGGCGCTGTGGTCTGAACCACTGAGCCTAGGGCTTGCCAATCAGAATGTTGGAAGTTTGAATCCCCACAACTGGGTGAGCTCCCATTGCTCGGTCCCAGCTCCTGCCAACCTAGCAGTTCGACAGCACGTCAAAGTGCAAGTAGATAAATAGGTACTGCTCCGGCGGGAAGGTGTGCTGCTCTGGTTCACCAGAAGCGGCTTAGCAGCTGGCCACATGACCCAGAAGCTGTACACCGGCTCCCTTGGGCAGTAAAGCGAAATGAACACCACAACCCCAGAGTCATCCACAACTGGACCTAATGGTCAGGGTCCCTTTACCTAAGGGTGCTGGGGACTGTAGCTTTGCAAGGGTGAACTACCATTCCTAGGATTCTTTGCAGGAAGGAATATGCTTTGAATGCATGGTGTATATGCTTACACAAAGTCTGTTACACTTGCTTGTACATACAGCCCATGTTAAAAAAAAGACACTTAGAATTTTCGTAGGTATTTAAAGCAAAAAAAAATCAAGGTGGTATTCACCTAAGTTTTACTCTGAGTAGACCCATTAAAATTAATTTCAATTAATTTCAATGGGTCTACCCTGAGTCGAATGGTATCTAAAACAGACTGGAGTGGGTTTATGAATAAACCGATGTGAAACTGAAGCAGAGGCAGATCCCTCCCTCCCCATAGAAAAGTGGGGTGTTATTTATTGGGGAAGGGGTGGTTTTGGCTCATCACTCCACTTCCATGAAGGGATCGCATGGGGTTGCCTTGCCATCCCTTGCTCTGGATTGCATGGGGAGCAATGGATCTTCTGTCTCCCTGCTGAGCCAGCAGGCTGCCTCCAGATTTTGCACTGACATTGTGACAGTCGTCCATCTCTTTCCACTTACGTATTCATCAGGGTTGGGGTCCTGGGACTGCGGCGCATCTGGGACAGCTGTGTCACAATCCGGGCTGTAGTGCTCACAATAGTCGTAGGCTGCTCGGTGGTCTGCTACCACGAAGAGCTGCTGGATGTCACCCTGGGAGGAGAGAGACAGAAAAGATGCAGATGACACAAAAGCATGGGACAACACACTGTGGCAAGGCGGACACCCACCATCTATAATGAGTTAAAGAAAATGTTTAATATCCCATTCACTAAAAGACCCGAGGCATTTTTATTGGGAATCATGACATCACAGATCAAGAATAAAATTAGACCATTATTCATGTATTCAACAACTGCAGCAAGGATTCTAATAGCAAGAAACTGGAAAAGTGATACCATCCCTTCAAAGATTGAATGGCAAGCCAAATTAATAGAGTATTTACAGATAGCAAGGAGAACTGGGACAGTGAGAGGAAACTCAACACAAGATGTTACTTAATAAGGAATGGATAATGATTAAGGAACATCTCAAAGGGTACTGTGATAATAAACGTTTCCTGGCAGATATCGAATGAGTCTTGTGATATAAGGAAGTATTTTAAAAAGTTTAAATTAAGATATAGAAAAATATTAATAAGAAACTGTGTAAAAAAAATTGAATGCAAAATAGTACAATGGGTTTAGTTCTTTTTTCTTATAGAAAAGTTCTTTTTTCTTATAGAATGTTTGTACTGTATGTTTGTTTTGTGTGTATTTTAAGATATCTTCTTGTTTAATAAAGTTTATTAAGAGAGAGAGATAGAAGATGGACACCATCCCCATCACCTGGGAGGACAGGGAACTGTTTTTTATTGTCAAGCGCTGCATACCCTTTTTTTAAATTACAGTGGTATCTCGGGTTAAGAACTTAATTCGTTCTGGAGGTCCATTCTTAACCTGAAACTGTTCTTAACCTTAGGTACCACTTCAGCTAATGGGACCTCCCGCTGCCGCCGCTGCACAATTTCTGTTCTCATCCTGAAGCAAAGTTCTCTACCCGAGGTAATATTTCTGGGTTAGTGGAGTCTGTAAACTGAAGCGCCTGTAACCTGAAGCGTCTGTAACCAAGGTACCACTGTATATACCTACTGTATGGAAGTTGACAACTGGACAATGAAAATAGATTCTACGTGCCCCAACTATGGCCAAAAGACTGCCATTGATGAACTGGAATAATAACGTTATGGTCCCCTTTAATCAATAGACTGAAGACATGACATGAATGGATTGCTTAAAGATACAGACTGTTTGGATAAATATATTGGCATTTGGAATGACTATTGTAGGTTATCAACAATCATATACAGTATTAGGACAATAATTGTACTTATATACCTATATAATGTGCATGAAAGTGTAACTGGTTACATTTATTCTGCTATACTATGTATTTTTATTGCACTTTTTCTTCTTTTTCTTTGTACTTTCCTTCTTCTTTTTCTCTTTTTTCACTTTATCTTGTACAACTGAAATATTCTCTATCTCTCTCTCTCTGTGTGTGTATGTGTGTGTGTGTGTGTGTGTGTGGCTGCATACCCTCAAAGGGAATCTGTCAAGGGACAGAGCAAGGAGTACGTGCAGCCACCTCTTCTTTTTTCCCTTTTCTCTTTTTCCACCCCGCCATTCCTCTCCCTTAACCCACAGGGAACAAACAGCAGTGTCTCATCCATAATAGGCCTGATCACCAGGCCTTACCGTTTCCTAGGCAAACCAGCACTTAGAAGAGATTAATAATAATAAGAATAATGTGCAAAAATGTGCATCCTTAGGAGGATATTTTGTGGCTTCTCTTCCCTTTCTCGTTTTTTCAATTTGGCTCCAACACCAAGCCTTAGCAAACCCATTTTGCTGTTGTTTGGCTGGTGGTCAAAAATTCACTTTAGCCCTGGCTGGACGTGAAGGTGTGTAAACAGACCACTCTTGCTCGCTTTCCCATGCCAATGACCAAATTTATCCAGACAGCGAGAACATCTGGAGGGAGGTGGACAGCATCACAGCCACAATCTGGCCCTGCCAACAGGAGGGCATCAGAGCAGTCGCTCAAGATCAGCGCAAAGTAAGAGGCCCTCAAAAGACCAAGGGGCTTCATGGTCCAGGACAGGTGCCAGTTGGTGCATGCCAATCTGAGCTTTTCCTATGGTTTATTACTGCTGGCATAAACTTGATATAAAATATACCTCTCAGTGAAATTTCTTGTGTTCTGGAAAGCTTCCTGATCTCCTGTGATTTTATGTAAAGATCAGGACAGCAATCTGGTGTCACGAGCAAAATTTAATTTGCATCTCCTGTAAAATGAATGAGTTTTACATAGGCAGTAGTAAGGTAAATTCAGAACTCAGGGAATAAAGATATCCAGTTTAGGAATTTCTCACTGGGATTGTATTCTTTCAGTTACCAACTAAGGAAAAACCGAATAACCAGCAGACAGGAACTTAACAGAAAAGAAACAACAGAACAAAGGAATATAGGTGTTAATGCAAATCACTCATCCCTTGTCCATAACCTAACATGGGCTCAGAATAGTATTTAAGCCCCAGATTGTCCATGGTTGGTTAGCTCTCACAGCTTCAACATGTGCCGCCTTTTCAATCTGCATTCTCAAGGACAAGCTTGACACTCTCCTTCACTTCCGGACAGGTTTACCCTTTTCCCTCCCTTTTCTACTTCACATACGAGTCTCTGAAAAATGTCAGAGTTACTCTCTCTTTAGGCTTTTGATAGGTCTCCTTCTTTTACTCTTTAGCTCAATGTGTGCTTTACAGTGGTACCTCGGGTTACAGACGCTTCAGGTTACAAGACGCTTCAGGTTACAGACTCCGCTAACCCAGAAATAGTACCTCAGGTTAAGAACTTTACCTCAGGATGAGAACAGAAATCGTGCTCCGGCGGCGTGGTGGTAGCAGGAGGCCCCATTAGCTAAAGTGGTACCTCAGGTTAAGAACAGTTTCAGGTTAACAACAGACCTCTAGAACGAATTAAGTTCTTATCCCGAGGTACCACTGTATTTGTTTGCTTGTTTATTATTTTATAAAATGTATATGCGGCCTAATTGTGGAAATAAAAAAAAACCTCAAAGCAGTTTACAAAAAAAAAAAATCAAATTATCACCAGAAAAGTTTACAACCATACTGTAAAACATACAAGAAGTTAAAGCAATAGTGGATGGAAACAAATCAAAATTCATCACATCAACCTTTGAAACATCCGGGGAGGCTTGACTAAACAGAATGTTTTAGCATGTGCCAAAACAAGTGCAATGAAGGCACCTGCCTGATGTCAATAGGCAGGGAGTTCCAGGGTATAAGTCCCGCCACACTAAAATATTTCCCCCCGTAAATGTGCAACAGGTACTATGTGGAAACTGTGGTAGTGCCACTTCTGCTGATCAAATCGGTCAGGTGGGCACCTATGCAGTAAGGTGATGTTGGGGTCAGGTTTTATATACTAATAGCAACACCTTGAACTTGACCCAGAAGCAAATCGGCAACTAGTGCAGATACATGGACAAGGCCTCACTCCTGTCAGCAATCGCGCTGCAGCATTCTGCAGTAACTGCAACTTCTTGATCAGTATGTACTGTACTGTACTGCTTATACTGTAACTCCGATGTCTGAAGTAGCACCCAGATACTCTGTCACTGTTGTTTCATGTAATAAATCAACCTTTTAAAAATTCATTTACGTGTGAAACTTTTGGGCCGTAAGGTTAAGGTGAAACACATACAGGCAACTCCCCACTTGCATGTGATATACTTGCATGTAAGCGCATACATGTGCAGCACTGGGAACCCAGAAATAGCAGGCGACTCACGAGGAGACCCTCCCTCTCCTCGCAAGCCAGAGGTGCAGCAGGGCTTTGTTGAGGCTGCTCAGCTGAGCATAGGACAGAGTCTGCTGCACTACCATGCGCACTGATCAGCCTCAACAAAGCCTCCATGCACCACCGGCTCATGAGGAGACCCTCCTCATGAGGTTCTGTGGAGGGTCTCCTCATGAGCTGCCTCCACTTCTGGGTTCCAAGCGCTGTTTGTGTGTGTGGTCGCATGCAAGTGGGGAGTTAATCTGTAAACGTTTAAACTGAACCTTATGCCCCCCAAAATGAATTTAAAAAGGTTTATTTATTATACGAAATGAGAGTGACAGGGAAGGGTCTCCTCATGAGCAACGAGGATTCTCCAGGGTGCTTCCCACTTACGCCACTTCCAGACCCTATTTTCCAGGGACGTCCCTGATTTAGAGAAGCCGTACTGGTTTCTGATTTGATCTCGAAATGTCCCGCTTTGAATTAGGATGTCCCTATTTTCATTGAAGAAATGTTGGAGAGTATGGAGCTATCCAATCTGCCGCCCCGCCCCCCAGCCATCTGAAGGCAATCCTGTATAGGGAAGTTTAATAGTAATAATAGTAATAGTAATAGTAATAATAATAGTGCTTTATGTTTTTATATATGTTGGAAGCTGCCCAGGGTGGCTGGGGCAACCCAGTAAGATGTGTGGGGTATAAATAGTAAAATTATCATTATGGAATGGGACGTCTCTGTTTCCATTGGAGAAATGTTGGAGGGTAAGCATTTCACTTAAGAGCTTGGAGAGCCCAGAGTATAAGCCCCACGTAAATGGGGAGTTGCCAGTATTCAAAAACAAACATAGGTTATGTTTCTAGCAAAAAGATCCTTGAAATCCTCTGAGCTCAATATTTAGAAGGCATGTGGGTGGTGGACACAAATGTAGGTTCCAAATACATAGTCTGCTGCCAGCTAGCTGATCAGCAGAGGGGGCCCTTTTAGCTGTTCCTCTGCCCTCAGAAGTTCAGAAGGTGGCAGCCCAGGGGAGGAGGCCCTTAAGCTGTGGAACAATCTCTCCACACAGATGCATCTGACAGCTTCATTGCGCAGCTTCCGGATGATACTGAAGATACACCTCCTTACCCTGCCTTCTGACACCTGAGGGGGGTATGTGGAGCCTTGAGTGCCATCACTGTGGAACTCTCTGCTGCTAGAGATTCAGCAGGCACCTACTGTGCCAACTTTTAAATGCCTGCTGAAAACTTTTCAATTCTGCCAGGCCTATGTAGGCAAGTAAGAATGCATTCCCCTCACAATGGTTAATTGATGTCTGTTCAAATAACAACAAAAACAAATACAAAAACAATAATGGCTTTGTTGTATAGTTTTTTCCCTTTTATTGCTGTATAACCTGTTATGTATTGAAGTTCTCACCCTGGCCACCAGGAGTATTGTCTATGTAGTTTTCACTCAGGTCCACGTCAGTTATTTTAGGCGGGAAACCCTGGGTTGTTCTTGCTACAATGTTGACAGCCAGCTGCCTATAAAAGCAGGCCGGCTGAGCTGTTTGCTGTTCAGTCTTCTGTTCCAGCTTACAAAATAAAGAGCTGCTTGGAGAAATCGCTGTGTCGTCTGCCATGTCTACCCACTATTCAACATAACCCTCCTTATTTCTCTGATTGTAAATTGTTTTAAACTGTTTTTAATTGTTGTAACCCATCTCGGAACCTTAGGGTGGGTGGTGGGTAATATATTGTGATTTATTTTTTCTGTAAGTTGTTTTTAACTGTTTTTAATATTGTGTTGTAATGCTGTAACCCATGTTGGACCTTAAGGTGAAGGGTGAATAATAACAATAACAATAGTAGTAGTAGTAGCAATGTGATTATGATGATTAGGGCTTCCCCTGCAAATTTCCAGCTTGTACCCAGCCATGGTTTATCAAAATCTCTAGGTATAGGGGGAGCAGAGAGTGGGGTGATTAAAGGATGCATGCAGGGACACTGTTTGGTTAGGAGAACCAGGGTGGCATTGTGGTTAGAGTGCTGGACTAGGACCTGGGAGACCAGGGTTCAAATCCCCTCTTTGCCATGATGCTCACTGAGTGTGACCTTGGGGGCCAGTCACTGCCTCTCAGCCTAACCCAACTTGCAGGGTGTTGTAGGGTTTAAAAGGGGGGGGGGAAAGAACCTTGGATTCCACCTTGACTCCTTGGAGAAAAGGTGGGACATAAATGCAATAAATAAAATAATGCCTATCCCTGTTCCCATTGCATCTGCCATGCCCTCAGCTGAGATGCTGTATGTGCCTCAATGACAGAGAAAGGTATGTGAGGAATTACTCTCTCTGTGTGTGTATGTGTTGAAATAAATAATTTTTTTTTTTAATTATCCAGTAGCACCTTACAGACCAACTAAGTTTGTTCTGGGTAGGCAGGGGTAGGCAACCTAAGGCCCATGAGCCAAAAGTGGCCCACAGGGATTGTTTAACTGATCCATGAGCCACCCCCAAACCAAGCCGCCCACTCAGTGAGTCCCCATGCACTGCGCTAAACCAACGCAGTGCGGCATAGGGACTCGCTTCCGCAGCACCAGAAATCACATCTGCGCAGATGCAGGTGTCGGAAATCATGTCTGCACAAACACCGGAAATCGCGGGTGTGGGCACTCATGCGCATGCGCAATCCAGTCCACAGAGGGATCTCCGCTGGAGTGAACTGGCCCAGGTGAGGTAAACCTTGCTAACCCCTGCATAAGCTTTCATGTGCATGCACACTTTTTCAGATACACTGAAAGAGAAGTCACCAGACCCTTATAAATAGTGGGAGGGTGGGTTGGGGTTTTTCTCAGAAGGGTAGTAGGAGATGGGTAATTAACTCAATGGGTATGGTAAACTTGTTGATTACTGTTAACGGCTGCAATTAGTCCGACAGGAAAAAGCAAGGGATAGTATGCAGATGACCAAAAATAGCTTTAGCATGTGTAATGAGCCAAGAATCCAGTACGGTCATACCTTGGGTTACAGGCGCTTCAGGTTCTGCGTTTTTGGGTTGCGCACCACGCTGAACCCAGAAGTACCGGAACGGGTTACTTCCAGGTTTCGGCGATTGTGCTTGCACATGCGCAGAAGTGCCGAATTGCGACCCACGCATGCGCAGCTGTAGGACTAATTGCAGTCATTAACAGTACCACAACCCCAGAGTCGTTCGCGACTGGACTTATCGGTCTGGGGTCCCTTTACCTTTACGATGGGGAGGGAGTGGCACTGTGGTCTAAAGCACAGAGCCTAGGGCTTGCCGATCAGAAGGTCAATGGTTCGAATCCCAACGATAGGGTGAGCTCCCGTTGCTTGGTCCCTGCTCCTGCCAACCTAGCAGTTTGAAAGCACATCAAAATGCAAGTACTGTAGATAAATAGGTACCGCTCCGGTGGGAAGGTAAACGGCGTTTCCGTGCGCTGCTCTGTTTCGCCAGAAGGGGCTGTCATGCTGGGCACATGACCCAGAAGCTGGCTGCGGACAAACACCGGCTCCCTCGGCCAGTAAAGCGAGATGAGCGCTGCAACCCCAGAGTCGTTTGTGACTGGACTTAACAGTCAGGGGTCCCTTTACCTTTACCTTTAAGGTGCTACTGGACAATTTTTTAATTTATTTCGACTGCATCAGACCAACACAGCTACCTACCTGTGTGTCTGTGTGTAAGACACACACACACACACACACACGATCTGCAAAGCTTGTTGTGCAGGCTTACTTTCTAAACACGGCTCTTTCCAAATCTTCACCCAACTAGACAACTCTGAGAATAACCTATTGCTCTGTATTTAGCAGCTGAGATTTGCAGAGGTCATAAGGTTAATTCGTGTTACTTCCTGGCTGATGGCTACCAGACCCCCTCAAAGTCTTAATCCAAACATATCAGGAGAAAACCTATCTTCTCCCACCCACTATCATCCCTGGCAGGGAGATGTCAAATATATAGTTAGAGATATGAGGCATTGGAGTCTATTAGTGGATAGTAGAAATTAATAAATGGTAGCATTTTGATTATTTGGAATATGAAAGGGCAATTCAAGCTGTAGAGGAATTCCTGGGCTAGTCTATGCAAAACAATCTGACCAATTAAGGACAATTAAGAAACAATAGAGGCCCACTGAGGGCCACTGGTAATTCAAGAGAACAGTCTTCCCCCCACCTTGCCCTGAGGTGTGAACAGACATAGGGGATTTAGAAGGTTGCCAGAGTAAGTTGGTGTGAGGTGACAGGAAGAGTTGGGGGCCTTTGCTATGAGGCTTGGAATAGCTGAGAAAGGGCAGAATGGTCTTGGCTGGCTGGCTGAAGGCAGGCTGGGAGGGATGCCTTGGACTCCAGTGCTGCACGACTGTGGGGAGCAAGCTCCTCTTGAGATGTACTCCCTCTGTGTAGACTGAAGGTGTTGTTGTTGTTTAGTCATTTAGTTGTGTCCGACTCTTTGTGACCCCATGGACCAGAGCATGCCAGGCACTCTTGTCTTCCACTGCCTCCCGCAGTTTGCTCAAACTCATGTTGGTAGCTTCGAAAACACTATCCAACCATCTCGTTCTCTGTCGTCCCCTTCTCCTTGTGCTCTCCATCTTTCCCAACATCAGGGTCTTTTCCAGGGAGTCTTCTCTTCTCATGAGGTGGCCAAAATATTGGAGTCTCAGCTTCAGGATCTGTCCTTCCAGTGAGCACTCAGGGCTGATTTCCTTAACAATGGATAGGTTTGATCTTGCACTCCATGGGACTCTCAAGAGTCTCCTCCAGCACCATAATTCAAAAGCATCAATTCTTCGGCGATCAGCCTTCTTTATGGTCCAGCTCTTACTTCCATACATCACTACTGGGAAAACCATAGCTTTAACTATACGGACCTTTGTTGGCAAGGTAATGTCTCTGCTTTTTAAGATGCTGTCTAGATTTGTGATTGCTTTTCTCCCAAGAAGCAGGCGTCTTTTAATTTCGTGGCTGCTGTCACCATCTGCAGTGATCATGGAGGCAAAGAAAGTAAAATCTCTCACTGCCTCCATTTCTTCCCCTTCTATTTGTCAGGAGGTGATGGGACCAGTGGCCATGATCTTCGTTTTTTTGATGTTGAGCTCCAAACCATATTTTGCGCTCTCCTCTTTCACCCTCATGTTTAACCAAACCATATTTCTAAAGGCACAGCAGTCACCACCGCAATATCAGTTCTCCAAAGGAGCACAGTTGGGGTCAAGACCCCTGGAACCCCATGCACAGCTCGGCATGGATTGGGGTGGCCTATAACAATATGCAACCTTCACCTCTGCCCCAAAATATCTTTCCATAGCTGTATATAATCCAGGTTGCTAAATTTTGGACAATTTCAACAAAGATGCCAGAGACCTCTGATGGGAGTGAAATATTTCTGGCAAATGACAAAGTTCACCAGGTTTCTGATGAAAACAGAAGAGTCTTTCCTCCTGGACCAGCACCCTCTTTTCAGATACCCTGGACCAGTACCCTCTTTTCCAGATGCCCAACCCCATCAAGGATAGGATGGTTCAGGAAATGGCAGCCAAAATGGTCAAGGCAGATAGAGCAATTTCCCCATGAAGAAACATTGCAGTTTCTGGGACTTTTCAGTTTAGAGAAATGGCAAGCAAGAGATGGCATGATAGAAGGTAATAAATTGATGCAGCGCATGGAGAAAGTGGATAAAGAAAGGTTTTTCTCTCCTCTGCTAGCATTGGGATTCATGGACACCCAGAAGTAAACTAGCAGCAGAAAGGAAGAGCCAAAGGAATGAAGCCTGGGCATGTCCTGCTGAGTTATCCCACCCTCTAAAAAAAGGGGGGAGGCATAAATACAAGCATTTGCCACCATACTGATCTACCAACCACTTAGAAGTGGCTTACGTTGCATTATATTAGGCTTGCAGACATGCAGGAGATTCCCAGCTCCAGTCTATCACTGATGGCTCACCCAATGGAATAAGACACTACTGGCAAAAGCACATTGCTCAGCAGACAGCATCAGTACAGCAGGACCTCAACTCTTGACAAACTGAGACTGGCAAGGCTCTGGCGAATGAGGGGCGCTAACTGATCATTGCCAGCCAAGTCTTAAAATGCTGTGCTTAAAATGCCATGCCAATTTGCTCACAGTAAACTAGGCTATTTGCTTGCACTCATCACTGTGACAGTTTTAGTGACTCCAGGCTGACTCCAGAAATGGATTGCCTGAGCACTATCATTACAGTTCAGTGGCAGGCAGTAATGCACTTGGGAAAATGAGTCCGTATTAATGTACTTAAATAAATAAATACAGTGGACGCTCGGGTTGTGAACGTGATCCGTGCGGGATGCACGTTCGCAACCCGCAGTGTTTGCAACCCGCAGCGTTCGCAACCCGCATCTGCGCACGTGTGGGTTGTGACCCTGCGCTTCTGCACATGCGCAAAGCGCGATTTAGTGCTTCTGCGCATGCACGACCGCCGAAACCTGGAAGTAACCCGTTCCGGTACTTCTGGCTTTTGGTGGACCGCAACCCGAAAAAACGCAACCTGAAGCGGCTGTAACCCAAGGTATGACTGTAAATAAAATTAGAGGATAAGAAGAGGCTGCTAGTCCATCTAGTCCAGCACCCTGTTCTCACAGTTGCCAACCAGGTGCCTCTTTGGGGAAATCTGGAAGCAGGATTTAAGCACAAGAGCACTTTCCCTTCCGGATGTTCCCAACAACTGGTTTTCAGAAGCACTGCTGTCTCTAATGTGGAGGCAGGGAACAGCCATTGTGACCAATAAACTCTCGTTAGCCCTCTTCTCCTCCATGTCCAGTCTTGTCCAGTCCTCTTTTAAAGCCATCATTGCCTCCTGGGGGGGTGGAGGGCAGTTCCATGATGTAACTATGAGCTATATGAAGAAGGCATTTCTTTCATCTGTTCTGAATCTTCCAACATTCAGCTTCACTGGATACCCACGAGTCCTCATATTATGGGGGGGGGGGGGGACGGACTTTTCTCTAGCCACTTTCTCCATGCCATGTGTAATTTTATAAACTTCCATCATGTTGCCTCTTACTTGCCTTTTCTCTAAACTGAAAAGTCCCAAATGCTGCAACTTTTCCACACAGGCCAGTCACTCTGCCCCCTTAATACCCTTTTCTGAAATAAGAGTCTGTATTAATTTAATGCACTTGCATAACAGCAATTCCAATATGGCTTGAAAATCAGATGACACGATCCAGCAAGTAAGCACGTTAAACAATTAAAACTGAGAGGGAGACCAAGGTGCCCGCCCTAATGTCTGTTGCACCCCTGAATGAATCCTTGATCTGGTCTTGCAGATCATATAGGACCTTTATACCAGGTCGTACTAATGACCCACATAGCTCAGTGTTGCGTTTCCAACCCAAAGTCTGCCAGATGCTCTGGACCAGCTGGGACTGATGGGAGATTTGTGCAAAACAACTAACGCCAGGATTTGGGGAGCAGTTGTGTACACTGACTGGCAAGAAGCTCTCCAGGATTTCAGGCAGGGGTCTCTTCCAGATCTATATGGATATGCCATTGGGGACTGAACCCGAGACGTTCTGCATGTCAAGCAGACATTCTAACCACTAGGCCATAGTCCTTTCCTTATAAACAATATCAGATTCTAGTCCTCATCATTCAGAAGAAAGTGATGGGAGCATGGGAAGCTGCCTTCAACTGCCTTTAGCTCAATATTGTCTGCACTGGCTAGCAGAACCTCTCCATAATTTCTGGCATAAGATTTCTTTTCACTGTAGAGGCTAGTATTCATTGATAGCCTTCTCTTCTCTCCTTCAAAATTCCAGTATATAAATAGCTGAAATAATAAGAAAAATAACAATTCTACAGTCGACTCTCAGTCACTGGGCCAAAAATGTAGTGGGTTGGTGTGATGATTGAATAAGCAGCACACACAAACACACACACACGGCAGTTTCTTCTCTTTCTTTCGTTAGAGTAATATTTAGTTACCAATTCATGCTCCTTTAAAGGGGAAGGAAGGTTGATTTAAGGAAGGCTGATTTATTTGAGCTCTCAGATGTCATTCTTCTGCTACGGGGCAGTGGAGGGGGGAACAGCTCTTTCTGTTATTACATCTGCAAGATCAGCATTTTCCTCTCTCTCGCCTCGAATGGAGCAAGGCATTCTGGGCTCCTGTTCCAAAACCCTGGCTGATTGAAAACACATGGAGAAAAGCCACAGAATCCAAAACAGCTAGGGCATGTGTGTGTGTGTGTATGTGCGTGTGTTGTTATTTAAGCGGTGTGACTTTTCATTCAAATTTCACCACATTCTAGTCAACATTTTCTTCCTCTGCTGGAAAGACTTTTAACATGAGCTAGCAGGGATTGCTGTTATTGTTACTATAACGGTGTTTGGAGGGCACTGGGTGCACCTGGCTCAGTACAGTGGTACCTCTGGATGTTAAGAGGATCCGTTCCAGAGCCCCGTTTGCATCCTGAGTAGAATGTAACACGCAACTGCGCATGCGCGGGTCGCACTTCGCCGCTTCCGCACATGCGTGTGACGTCATTTTGAGTGTCTGCGCATGCGCGAGTGGCGAAACCTGGAAGTAACGTGCTTCGTTACTTCCGGGTTGCCGCGGAGCACAACCCGAAAATATTTAACCTGAAGCTACTTCAACTCAAGGTATGACTGTATTGTCAACGATGACTAGCAGCAGCTTTCCAGGGTTTCAGGCAGGAGACCATCCCAGCTCTACCTGGAGATGCCAGTGGGAAA
Organism: Podarcis melisellensis; assembly: GCF_964234715.1. Lineage (NCBI taxonomy): Eukaryota > Metazoa > Chordata > Lepidosauria > Squamata > Lacertidae > Podarcis > Podarcis melisellensis. The sequence continues at coordinate 17,715,231 of NC_138547.1, read as the reverse complement.
TTGGACTAGGTACCTTTTGCATGCAAAATAATAATAATAATAATAATAATAATAATAATAATAATAATATGCTGAGCTACAGCCCTTCCCATAAAAATAAATATGACTCTAGTCCTCATGGCTCTGAAATAAGGACAGATTTAAATAGCAATGTAAGAAGCTGCCTTATCTCAAGTCGGATGCTTGGTCTATCTAGCTCAGTACTGTCTACTTTGACTGGCAGTCACTCTCCAGGGTTTCTGGCAGTGGGTTTCTCTCCTAGCTCTTTCTGGAGATTCTGGAAATTGAACTGGGGCCTGCTACATGCAGAGTAGGTACTCCGGCACCCAGCTGCATCCCCCAAAACAAAGTGAGATCGTAGTTATCATAGTTCTGAATCAAGGACTGAATTAAATAAGAACATAGAAAGCTGCCTTAGAACTGAACCAGACTAATGACCAGGTGTCAAGAGGACTAAAGATCAGTACCAGAGACACTAGACCACAAGTAGACCTTGACTCTCAAGCTGAAAAATAAATTCCTGAAACAGGAAGTCATTTTATACTGCTTCCTGCCCAGAAGGAAGCAACGGTCAGTCTGGGCAGTGTCACTCTATGGAAGGTTCTTCATAGTGGAGAAGATGCAGTGACACCGCTTGTGGGATAGGTGGTGTCACAGCTCATGTCCCCTGTCCTATTTTGAGACTCCTCCTCTTCCCACCACTACCACCTTTTGAGGGCTTTGTTCCTTCTGCAACAATTCTAGAGAGAGCAAACATTTTCAAGGAGTATTGTAATGTTTCTGAGTCCAACCAACAGGCCCCAGGACTGAGCAGCAGTTTTCTAAAGAAACTTAATTCAGAGGAGCCTCCTGTAATCTCTGCTAGAACTCAAAAGTGAAGACCTAAGGAACTGTCTAGGTAATGGGACTCAAGGGCAAATCCTCAAATTGTCAACTTCTTAGCATTAAGGGAGTGTCAACAAATTACAAGCTCTATCATTACAAGCATCTTGTAGTGGATTACTGTAATTTGACCTCAGCCAAACCAGGCAAAATAGCAGTGCAATTTTAAAAAAAAAAAAGCAGAAGGGGAAAAAAAATCAGATACCAAAATAGTCCACCCTAAACAGCCCATCCTAATATTTTCCAGTCTGCAAAAGTGGTTTGGTTGCAATTTGGAAGCTAGTTTATTTTGTTTCTCTTGCCTGTAGACTGTCAAGTCTGCTGCCAATAAATCCATATTCTCTCTTTCTGCAGAAATCTATTTTAACAAAAACGACAAAGCCTTTCAAGTACCTCTCTTGAGCCCATAAAAAGGAAAAAGAACAGGACAAATAATGTCAAACCTTGTTTTCCCATTTGTTATAGATCTTAAAATCTGGGTGCTTTTTGTATCTACTTTTTGTAGGTAAGACCACCTGCACCCTTCATTGGAAGTGCAAGGGCAGGGATCACTCAGTTTGGAATTTAAGAATTAATTCTGCTGCTGGGAAGTCAATTGGCCAAGAGTGGAGCGGTTAGAAGTGCTGCTTAGCAACCAGGGAAGGTGCAATGTTATTTTGTGAGGTACCCGTGCTCTGATTGGCTGTGTGGCTGAGAGGGAGTACCCCTTCCCATGTCTGGTTGAATGTCTCCTTGTGATGTACAAGGTCTCAAGGAAGACAGAACATCTGTTTCTTTCTGCTCAAATTACATGCCTTGTTTCCTCAGTAAAGTTTTATCAGCATTTCTTTTCTCTCTGGACTCAGTCAGCATCGTTTAAGTGACTTTGCTAGCACCCTCATGATTCTGGCTGGGCCCCCTGTGACATACAAATCCCTTTCCAACAATTTATCATATGGCCTCCATCAAGCATGGGGTTATGAAAGTGTGTTAAGGCGTAGAGATGAGTGAAACATGCCCCCCTGCATTTGCACAGGTATTTCACACACGTACACACTTTACTGATAAGTAAAAATGAGTAGTGGTTTTTGACAATACAGCTTCAAACCATAGTTGCTATGGGCAACTATGATGATAAACCATAGACTTGGAAAGGAGTCAGAAGATCATCTAGTCCAATGCAGGAATATGCAGCTATCCCATACAGTGCTCGAATTTGCAACCTTGCCATTATCAGCATGATGCTCTAACCAACCGAGCCATTCATATCCTTATGTTCACAAGCGAATGGCACCACCAAAAGCCCTTCCTTGATCTCCATTCCATACACAATCTATTTGAGAAAGGTCAAGGCTGAGTGACTAAGCATCTACTTTGCATTCAGAAGGTCCCAGTTTGAATCCCAAAAGCCTCTCCAGGTAGGGCTGAGAATGGGGGGGGGGGGAAGAAATATAAATACTTTATTGTCACTGTACCACTTGTTTACAGTGAGATTAAACGAGCCCCCCGCTCCCTCCCACAATCTCTCAGTCCTTGTTACACTCTGTGTGCTGTCCTACGACCACCAATCCCAAACATCAGCTGCAATGTTGCTGTCTTCCATTCAGCAGCCTCACGGCTCACAGGTAGAAACTGTTCTTTAACCTGTTGGTGCGGCTTATCATGCTTCTATATCTCCTGCCTGAGGGCAGGAGATTAAAAAAGGTGCTGGCCAGGGTGTGAGTCATCCCTGAAAATGTTCCTCACTCCTCTTAGGCAAGGGTCTCCTGCGATGACATCTAGCAGACTCAGGGGACAGCCCATGATATTGTGTGCTGTCTTCACCACCCTCTGTAGGGACTTTCTGTCCATGGCTGTCAAACCAGTGTACCACACCATAATACAGTATGAGAGAACACTTTCTATCATGGACCGATAGACGGAAATCATCAGTTGCTGTCTAACATTGTTCTTTCGCAAGACCCTAAGGAAATGAAGTCTCTGTTGGGCCTTCCTAACCACCTGGGCTGTATTGACCTTCCAAGTAAGGTCTTCCCTAAGATGGACTCCCAGGAATTTAAAGGAAGAGACTTAACATCCTTATTTGAAATTCTGTAGAGGCTGGGAAGAGGTGTGTACAAAAAATGTATGTTTTACGTGCATATGTTTTCATGCATTCTCTTGGATGGAACAGACCTATGATTGACACATAATGGACATAGGTTGGCATGCCGTCCCTACAGCTGATGAGGAGAATAAAGTAAGATTTGAGTTCTCAGTGTTCTGTATAACAATGGGCTGAATTAAAAAGGAACATAGGAGGTGCCTTCAGACAGGCTATTAAGCTCACTACTGTCTGCACTGAGCGGTAGTGGCGACTCTCCAACTTTACAGAAGGAAGTGTTCTGCTGTCACACTATGAGGACACTACTGGGGATCAAACCTGGGACCTTCTGCATGCAAAGCAGATGTTCTTCCTCTGAGCCACATTCCTCCCTTTATCTCTGGTTAGCAAAAATGTATTGAGCTGACCCCACACAAATTACTTGGAATCATATAATTGTAGAGTTGGAAGAGAACCCACTGATTATCTAGGCCAACCATCTGCAATGCAAGAATCATTTGCAGCTCAAGAATCCCTCTCAGGTATTGTGTGGGCAGCCCAGGTAGTTTGTGGGCTACTTTGTAAGGTTGGCATGATCGACACCATAGTCGATCATAAAATTATAACAAGAACCAGGCAGAGCCAGGAATCAGCAAAACACAATACCATTCCTGGTTCCCCATCACCAACTTCTCATTCCTACATGGCGTCCTGAAGCAGCCAAGAATAAGGCTCGGATCCTTTCCACATCTATTGCTGGCTGCCAAATAGAGGCTGGGAACTGGGATGTTGTTGCTGGCACCTCCCTGCCCGCTGCAGATCGATGCGGGAACCGTCTGTCTCCTCCGAACTGGCCCCTTGATCCAAAACAGGCTGCTGTTGTGATGGAAATTGCTAAGTTTTTGTTGGAGAAACGGAGTGAGTCCAGAGGGATCCCAAAAATGCCTCCGTCAGCCAAATTCAAGGGGCTCTGCACTGCCAAAGGCTGCCCAAACCCTGGTTTCATCTCTGCAGCTTCTCGGGAGTTAAGTCGCAACCCCTGACTCTGGTGTTTTCTTTCTCTGTTCAATTGGATATTAAGTTTCCTTCCTTGGCATAAGTCCCCATTTGCCATTGGGTTTTGGTTTCGGCATTTAATCCAGGGATTCAAATTTTCCCCGGCCTCCAAACCATCAAAACAGCCCCAGCGAAACAGGCCGTTTAATTTTTCAAAATCATACCGGTGTTACACATTGAAGAGCCCCCAAGCCAAGCATGAGCTTATTCTAAGGAGAAATGTGCCTAAATCTGTCTTCCAGTTTCCCCAAACTTTTCACTGTCATATAATTGTACAGTTGGAAAGCACCTCCAAAGGTCATCTAGCCCAACCCCCTGCAATGCAGGAATCTCAGCTAAAGCATCCATGACTGATGGCCATGCAACATCTGCTTAAAAGCCTCTACAACCTCCCGTTCGCTGCACAGTCGAACAGCTCTTGCCCTCAGAGAGTTCTTCCTTATGTTTATTTGGAGCCTTCTTTCTTGTAACTTGAATTCATTTGATATTTGAAGATGGCTATCATATCTCCTCTTTTCTTCTTTTCTTTTCTTCCAGAAGGCTCACTGACCTCATCCAGCAGGGCTCGTATCCTTTTTAATAGGGGTAAGCAGGTATGCTCAATGAGGGAGGAAGGCTCATGACAGTGGTTCTCCCCCAAAGCTCCTCCAAACTCAGATACTCACAAAGCTCACTTGAAAAATTAGTTGATCAGGCCAAATTGTCTTGTTAATTCAGCAGTCCTAGACTACGGATGGTCTCTGATCTTCCAAAAGTTACTAAGGAGGCTGGGCCAATTAAAGCAAGAGCTACCTACACTCACCAGATTATTCCATTCTTGACTTCTTTGTTAGGGGGTGGGGTGTGTGCGGAAAATACAGCCTGCTCAGATGCCCGGTTTGCTGTGTTCCAACCAGCCAAAACAAATCAAATTAAATGTCCTTACACTTGTTTTGACATTTTTCCACCGTGAGTCATGAATAGCCAAAGAGGGCCATGGGGGTGGGGTGGGGTGGGGGGTTAAGAGGGAGGAGCCCCAGATGATTGCCAGGAAAACAGCTCAGGAAATTTCTACACTGCATGCACACTTAGTGTATGTTTGGGTGCAACATATTTCTAAATTCGTCGAATCAGGAACTCAAAAAGCAAATTAGTGCCTTCCAATGAAATCATCACAATCTAAGAGCAACCCAAACGATCAAGGGAATGGATTTTTCAGTCTGGAGAAAAGGTGAGTAAGACGCAACATGACAGAAGTTTATAAAATGATGCAATGCATGGCATGGAGAAAGTCGAGGGGAAAGTTTTGCTCCCTCTCTCATATTACTAGAACTGGCAGACATCCAACAATGTTGACTGCAGGAAGATTCAGAACAGATTAAAAAAAAAGCCTTCTTCAAGCAATGCATAGTGAACCTATGGAACTCCCTCCCACAGGAGGCAGTGATGGCCAACAACTTAGATGGCTTTCAAAGAGGACTGGGCAAATTCATGGAGGAGAGGGCTAATGAGGGCTATTAGCCAGGATGGCTGTGCTATGCCTCCATGGTGGGAGGCAGCAATATTTCTGAATACCTGTTCCTGGAAACTGCAAGAGGAGAGAACATTCCACTGAGGCATTTGGTTGGCCACTGGGAAAACAGGATGCTGGACCCAATGGGCCACTGGCCTGATCTAGCAGTCTCTTCTTTCATTCTTACATTATTTCTGAATAATCATGTATTTATTCATGGAGGATAAGGCTAGCAATGGCTCCTAGTCACAATGGCTATGCTCTGCCTCCACAATTAGAGACAGTCATGCTTCTGAATACCGGGAGGCAGAGCACAGCTATTGTGGCTAGTAGTCATTGATAGCCCTTTCCTCCTCCACGAATTTGTCCAATCTTTTTTAAAACCAATCTAGGTTGGTGTGCAGGGATGTGGGTGGCGCTGTAGCTTAAACCGCAGAACCTAGGACTTGCCAATCAGAAGGTCGGCAGTTCGAATCCTCATGATGGGGTGAGCTCCTGTTGCTCGGTCCCTGCTCCTGCCCACCTAGCAGTTCGAAAGCACGTCAAAGTGCAAGTAGATAAATAGGTACCACTCTGGCGCTGCTCTGGTTCGCCAGAAGCGGCTTAGTCCTGCTGGCCAAATGACCTGGAAGCTCCCTCGGCCAATAAAGCGAGATGAGCGTAGCAACCCCAGAGTCGGCCACGACTGGACCTAATTGTCAGGGATCCCTTTACCTTTTTAGGTTGGTGTGCATCACTGCCTCCTGTGGGAGTGAGTTCCATAGTTGCATAACTAAGAACTTTCTTTTATGTGTCCTGACTTCAGCTGAGTGGTTGAGAGCCAGGAAGGGGTGGAGCCTTCTCTGTATGATGCTGGAGCAATGTCCCCATCCCCATCTCAAAGCTTTAGTCTTCCTGACTCAGGGAGAAACCCGCACACACGGTTTTGTTTAAAAGGGTTTCATCTCCTGAAGTGGATCCAGTAGGAGACTGTGTGCCAGGGAGAAAACCATCCATCTGGCAGGAGATGGATTTTCCATGTTCTTGGAGCCGGTTCGTTTGCACAACAGACACAGGCAGAGAGGTAAAACGAGACACAGCCTTCTCTCCAAAAAGCCTGTGGAACTCATTAGGAACACACTCTTACAGGCCCCCATCCTGTCCCTTGAGTGATGATGCACTTAATGCTTCCCATCTACTCTGAAATCTGCCTAACTCCAAGGAGGACTAGGCATGTCTGTCTTAGGATGGAGACTAAATGGGGATTCCAATTAGCCAATCCATGGAGGTGTCCATTTTGATTATTTTGGGAGTGTTCCTTGGGAGGACAGCTGTTCATAGTACTGTACTTAGGAACCTGTCTTACACTCTTTCAGAACACTGATCAGTATTCTGTGCACTGACAGGTAGCATTGGATCTCCAGGGTTCCAGGCAGGGATTTTCCCCCCAGGCCTACCTGGACATGCCATCAAGAACCCGGGCTCATCTGAATGCAAAGCACATGCTCCACTACTGAGCTGTGGCCCTTTCCCTAAAACTAAAGTTAGATCCTAGTCCACATGGTTCTTTCAAATGGCGACTAAACAAATCTCACTCCATTCTGTGACTATTTCTATGGTGACAGAGATGCCCTTTACTGTCACAAGAACAGGTACAGTGGTGCCTCGCAAGACAAAATTAATCCGTTCCGTGAGGGTCTTCATATAGCGGTTTTTTCGTCTTGCGAAGCAAGCCCATTGACAGTTTAGCGGATTAGCAGTATTAGCGGTTTAGCGGCTTTTAGCGGCTTATCAGCTTAGCGGATCAGCTGATAAGCGGCTTAGCTGCTTAGAAAAAGGGGGGGAGGGGGAAAAACCCGCAGGAACTCGCAAGACATTTTCTTCTTGCGAAGCAAGCCCATAGGGAAATTCATTTTGCGAAGCGCCTCCAAAATGGAAAACCCTTTCGTCTAGCGGGTTTTCCGTCTTGCGAGGCGTTCGTCTTGCAGGGCACCACTGTAATTTTGTGCAGAGGGAAGAACAGAGAGAGGCTAATCAAGCCTATGAATCATGAATTATGATTCATGATTTTCGATTCATGATATTTATGAATTACGAATCACGATTCATGATTTAGGATTCATGATGTTTATGAATTATGAATTAAGATTCATGATTTAGGATTCATGGTATTTATGAATTATGAATCATGACTCACGATTCATGATTTACAATTACTGATATTTATGAATTATGAATTATAAATCATGAATTATGAATCATGATTTACAATTACTGATATTTATGAATTATGAATTCTTTTTTGACTTATGATTCATGATATTTATGAATTATGAATTAAGAATTATGAATTGTGGTTTATTTATGGTTCCTGATTCCTGTTCCCTGAATCATGGTATTTATGATATTCATGATTTATAATTTATAAATTATGAATTGTGAATTGCTATTTATGAATTATGAGTAATGATTTATGATTTACTTTTTATGATTTATAATTTATGAATTACTTTTTATGAATTACCTATTATGAATCATGATTTATGAATTATGATTTATGATATAATAAACCACAGGTCCTAGGGCTTGCCAATCAGAAAGTTGGCGGTTTGAATCCCCGCGATGGGGTGAGCTCCCGTTGCTTGGTCCCTGATCCTGCCAACCTAGCAGTTCGAAAACACGTCAAAGTGCAAGTAGATAAATAGGTACTGCTCTGGTGGGCGTTTCCATGCTCTGCTCTGGTTTTGCCAGAAGCAGCTTGGTCATGCTGGTCACATGACCTGGAAGCTGTACGCCGGCTCCCTCGGCCTACAGAGCGAACTAAGCACGCAACCCCAGAGTCGTCCGCAACTGGACCTAACGGTCAAGAGTACCTTTATCTTTACCTACCCTGCCTATCTGACTGGGCTCCTCCTTACAGTTGGTTGGGGTGTATGTGAGCAGGAGGGCTTGCCTTATCTTTGGGGTGAGGGTAAATTCCACTAATTTCTGGTGTGTGTGGAAGTATATAATCCTGGTGATGGCACAGGAACTCAACCTCCTCCAAGATCCTGTATTTGCTACTACTACAAGCTGTGGCTAATTTTCAACCATCAGCTCAAAGAGAACAATGACACACCTCAACGGTGTTTCAATCTCAGAAGCATAATAGAAGGGAAAAATTGGATGCTCCCACAGGCCAGTGGGAACCAGCTTACTATGTTTCAATATATGCTGTAAGTCACCCAGAGTGGCTTTGAAAATCCAACCAGATTGGTGGGTATTATTATTACTAATAATTCCACTCCCCACCAAAGTGGATGGTTTCTATATTTCTTAAAAACTGTTGGATCAGGCCAATGGTCCATCTAGTCCAGCCTCTCACAGTAGCTAACCAGATGCCCCAGTGGGAAGCCCCCAAGCAGGATTCAAGCACAAGAGCCACTCTCCTCTCCACCTGCTCGTGGTTTTCAGTGATATCATCATGGTCATTTATTGTCAAGCATTAAATATTAGAAGCAACTCTGGAATACAGTGGTACCTTGGTTGTCAAACTTAATCCGTTCCGGAAGTCCTTTCGACTCCCAGAACCATTCGAAAACCAAGGTGTGGCTTCCAATTGGCTTCAGGAGCTTCCTGCACTCAATTGGAAGCCATGGAAGCCATTTTGGACATTCAGCTTCCAAAAACCATTTGAAAACCGGAACACTCACTTCCGGGTTTGCAGTGTTCAGAAGCTGATTTGTTTGGGAGCCAAGCCGTTCGGCAACCAAGGCACCACTGTATGCATACATACATACATACATACATACATACATACATACAGTGCACCTTTGGTTGGATGGACAGTATTAGTTTCAAAATACAATCGAATGTTGCTATCTCTGGAAACAATTGTATCAGTTGGAAAGCTATGCAAACAATGTCTAATAAAAAAAAGATTTGACCCATTTTCCCATGGTAAATTGACTTTATGGGGAAACCCAACTTTCAAAATTGGAGAAAAGATGGTGCTTGGATCAACTGATGCATGATGAAGATGAATTTTTAATGTATGCTGTTAAGAGCTAAATATCAGCTATAGTATGCAACCCAATGGCAATATCTACAGCTACAACATTTCTTAACAACTTCGTTCAGCTTCTGAGACATCTGAGATACTAGAATGACTGGTTAAATCCTTTAAAACTAAAAAGCCCACCCCAAGATTACTTGTTATAGATATTTATTATCAATAAATCAATTTGATATGCAGATGTTATGGAAGGAATGGAACTAATGTTCCTATATTGCCTAGTGTTTAAACTTCTATAACAAAAATGTCCTTAAATTATGACTTATACAACAGAAAACAATATTTCAGATTTATTGGACTCCACTACGGTTGTATAGGAAAGGATTGTCTCAGGGAAATGGTGTGGGGGAGCAGAGAAGCTGTTTGTTTCACAGGCGGGAAAAGAGGGAATATGAGCATCCAAAGAGGCAGCACCATGGTAAGGTTATAATTTCCATGGAACAAATTACACCCTTGCTCTCTCATTATCCATCAGGGAAACCTAACCTCCAAAACGCAGCCACAAGCCAAAAGACTGATGGTGAGCTGTGCTTCATGTTATCCATCCCCTGTAATGAGCCAATGCATGGACTGCTCTCCACTGGTTGCCAAAGGGGGTCTGCTCTGCCAGCACTGGTGTCGTGCTCAAATCCATCCTCCGGGTTCTCAAACATTTGCATCCTGAGAAAAGAGTTCCTCTTTCCCTGTCTCATTGGGAAATGCAAGAGCAGGGAACCAAGAATGACTCGTTTTGTTCCTCCATTTGCTTTTAGTCTATTAAAATTCGGTTTGCATTCCATAATAACTTTGGCCTGCTTTAAAAAAATTCTTAGTTGGTTTTAGGTGAGAGGATTGGACTAGAATATTCAGATCCTCTTCTGCTACCTGTTAAGTAAAAATATGTGGGGCATGGAGAAAGTGGGTAGAGTGGACCTCTCCTAACTCATGGACATCCAATGCAGCTGAATGCATTCAGGGCACATTAAAAAGTCCTTCTTCACGCATTGCATAGTCAAAGTATGAAACTACCTCCCACAGGAGGCAGTGATGTCCACCAACCTAGACAGCTTTAAAAGAGGATTAGACGAATTCATAGAGGAGGAGAAGGCTTCTAGCCATGATGGCTATGCTCTGCTGCCACAATTGGAGGCAGCAATGCTTCTGGATCCCAGTTGCTGGAAACTACAGGAGGAGAGAGGGTTGCTCTTGTGCTTAGGTCCTGCTTGCAGGTTGACCATAGGCATCTGCTTAGCAACAGTGAGAACAGGCAATAGATGGGCCACTGGCCTGATCCAGGAGGCTACTCTTACATTCTTGTGTTCTCAGTTTTGGTGTTTTCATCCAAATGCCCGACAACAGCCTCTCCCAACACAAAAGTGCACACACACTCAGTGCTGCTGCCCTTGTGAGCTTCCTCACACTGTCCTCTGGTGAGAGCATAAAAAGCTACCATGGCTTTACCAGGAGATGCCAGGGATTGAACCCTGGACCTTTCTGTGAGTATAACAGATGCTCTGCCACTAAGCTACATCTCTCAAAACTAGCACAGGCTTCTCGTCCTCATACGTCTGTATAAACGGGAAGTGATTTAAAGAGAAATCGAGGAAGCTGCCTTATTTTGAACCAGAACTTTGGTCCACCTAGCTTAGCTTTGTCAACACAGGGCTGCAGCTCTCCAAGGTTTTGTATAGGGATATTCCCAGACTCACCTGAAAATGCCAAAGATTGAACCCATGATTGTTCTGGCCTACCCCTGGATTCTTGCCAAGCCACAGAGGCATGAGGGAAGAGCAAGCATTTATATATTGCATTTATGCCCCCCCCCTTTTCCTGCAAGGAGCTCAAGGTGGTGTACATGGCTCTCCTCTGCCCCATTTTATCCTCACAACAACCCTGTGACATACACTAGACTGAGAGAAAATGACTGGCACATGGTCACACACAGTGAGCTTTATGGCCAAGTGAGGATTTGAACCCTGGCCTCTCTCAAGGTCCTAGTCAGACATTCCAACTACTACACTCTGGATTTTTCTCCATCTCCCTATTGCTAACCATTACACTCTAGTCAGTACATCACCAGGCAGCTACCAGAGGAGGCTTCTGAGCCTTCATGGGTGCCACAAAATCCCAATTCCTTACGAGTCTGCCCTCAACTGGAGTAGATGACCATTTTTTCTTGAAGTGACAGCATTGCTTGGAGTCAACGCAAGGCCGTCTCGACGCAATCATAAACTTTTCCAGAGGTAGAACCTCAGATAGATGACAACATTCATTTTTTTCCCAATAGGCAAAACTTACGACTCACCACCTACACACACACACACACACACACACACAGAACATTCTGGTGATTTGATCCAGATGCTCAAAGTGACTGACTGTTCCAGGAGAAAATAAGACCCTTCTTTCTTTAAAAAAAGAAAAATAACAATAACAATAGGGGGAGCTAAACCAAAGCAAAACCCCAATGATGAAAACCATAAATTACACCCCAAGCTTGTGGAGAAGAACCGTCCATTTCCCTGTAATGTAATGAGTGCCAGAATAAATGCTGGCACTCGCTGTTTTAGTTTTTCCATCGCTCCATGTGATGTACTGGAGGCTTAAAAAAAAAGAGAGACTTCCTTAAAGGGCTTTGCAGGAAGAAAAGTGAAATCACTGTTGGCCGAGGTGGTCCAACACAAAGCCAAGGTCATAAATTTACTCCCTCTGGCAGCTAACTCAAGTGGGATGGGGGAGGAATAGCTAAAGTAGGTGTCTGGATCTCAACTCAACAGAGGGATGGAGGATGCCCCATTTCAGAGCACCAGCCTCACTGCCAAATTACAGCGATTGTTCCAAAACAGTGAGCTGGGAGAGGGAGAGTTGCCACCAGTCTGCAGAAACAAATGAAATGGATCATTCAAACACAGCTGTGAACCCAAAGCAGGCACCTGCAAAGAGGAGGCTTCCTTCCACATCTATTTATGATGTCCTACCCTGGCCGTGCCCACCCTTTCAGCATATTGGGGAAGGGTAGTTCTGCTGGCATGTTCTCCTAGTTTTCCCAACAACCTTGTCAACACAGCCAGTGTGGTGTAATAGTTTGTTTGCTTGTTTGTTTTATTTCTCTGCCACCCTTCATCCAAAGAACACAGGGTGGTTTACAATATGAACACACACACACACACACACACCTTGTAATAACAAACAAAAACAATACCCCCAGCACACAGTTTAAAAGGGCATAAATGGTTTAATTAGCCAAAGGCCTGGGAAAAGAGGAACTGTCGAGTGTTGGATTAGGACCTAGGAGACCAGGGTTCGTATTCCCACATTTGGCCATGAAGCAGACTTTGGGCCAGTGCTCACTCTTGGTCTAACCTACCTTGCAGGGTTGTTTTGGGGAATGAAAAGGCTCAGAACTATGCAAGCCACCTTGAGCTCTATGGAGAAAAAGGAGGAAGGGATGGCCACTAACTTGGGTGGCTTTACAGAAGGACTGAACAAATTTGTGGAGGATAAGGCTATCAATGTCTACTAGCCACGATGACTACAATCTGCTTCCACAATTGGAAGTAGCAATGCTTCTGAATACTAGTTGCTGGAAAACAAAGGAGGGGAAGGGAAGCATCCTGCACTGGGATGCTGCTCATCTTAACCCACCTCACAGGGTTGTTGTGGGGATTAAATGGGGAAATGGAGCTCCTTGGGAAAGGGTGGGAAATAAATGTAATGAATAAATAAATCTGGTCAGCCACTGCGAGGACAGGGTGCTGGATTACATGGGCTACTACCAACCTGATCCAGCAAAAAGGATCTTTTTATGTTCTTGTGGAACCTCCAAGGCCAAAAGCAGTCTATCCAGAATCCTAGATTCTGTGTGGCATTTGGCAGCTGTGAGGACAGAATGTTGCCCTAGATGGGCCATTGGCCTGATCCAGCATATTGTTCTCATGTTCTTTGGGGCATATGGACAAACACAGATGTGGCTTCCCTAAATCTACTGAGACGTGTGTGTGTGTGTGTGTGTGTGTGTGTGTGTAAGCCAGACACTGACACTGAAATCACCCGTGCAAGGTGTGAACTCCACCGCTGAGATAGAACAACCCCTTCCTGACTCCGACAGCTTAGACTTTTCAGTTATCTGCTCGCAGTGTGTAATGCGGAGATGAGGCTTCAAGAGCATTTTATTATCTCTCTTAATGAGCTCAGAGCGTCTCTCCTAGACTGGTTCAGGCTGAGCGATCCCATTCAGTCTGATAATGACACATTAATCTGACAGGCGGATGAGTCCAAATAATCCCTGCTATAAACCCATTAAACTATGACAGATGGCAAAAAGGGTGGTGCATTGGGTGAGAATAGAAGCTTGTGAACAGGGACAATGAAACGGGGGATTATTGACTTTAGCCATAATTGTGGGTTTTATAAAGTCAACCATCTCCTCCCTCCCTTGATATAATATCTGAAGAATTGGCAGAATTGCAGCTAGGAGATGGGGTGTGGGCAGATAGAGGATTTCAACAAGGCACACCCAGTGCATGGCAACTGAGAAAAAGAAAATTCCTTGCTAAGAATCATTAGAAAAGGAACCCAAAAATAAAACAACTGTGATTCCTGCATTGCAGGGGGTGGACTAGATGACCACTGGGATCCCTTTCAACTCTTCAGTTCTATAATTCTATGGTCTCAGAAGTCCACTTACCTTTCATAGTTGGATGTCATTGCAGCCTGACCATGCCCACATCTCCAAGCTGGGAAGGTTGTCTAGTTGGATTTGCCTGCCCAAAGATTGGCCAATTGCAGGCAAGTGTGAGGTGGAATTCCCCTTGGGGGCAGACCCAACCAACCAATAAATGCCACTTGGGTCTGCACCCAGGGGCAATAAATTGAGGCCTGACCAGGCCTCCTTCCCACTTCACCATAATCAGTTCTCCCACCCTCCCTTCACTTTTTCATAAGTTTCTTTCTGCAGACTAGACTTTGCTATGGCACTGTTGGCTGCCATATTCAGGGCCAGGTAGGAAGATTTCCACTTGGCAAATTGGCACTAGCCATTGGGTTTCCACCTACCTTGTAGCAACAGATCCCCCAAGTGTCCCTGCTTTCCAGGGAAAAGCCCAAGATTTACAGAAACCATCCATACCTTTACCTTTAAGCCTAGTCTTTGTTCGAGGGAAGGTTGTTACCTCTGCCTGCCCCTCCTTGGTTAAGGGTATCCTGGTAAAGGGATCCAGGAAGAGGGGCTTCTATCCGAATGCCCAGATGGGAGCCAGGGCCATAGCACTCCTTCCAACTGGGACCCCTCAGATGTACCCCTATTTGATGTAGCTCATTAGGGCTTCCTCTAGTGGTAGTTCAGCCTTAGATGCTCTCCCAGCAGAGGGCTTGGAGGGGATGGCTCCACCCTGTGCCTAAGCCAAACCATTCACATCTGTAATCAATAAAGTTGTGGCCTAATTTGAACCCATTCTACAGTGGTACCTCGGTTTAAGAACAGCCCTGTTTACGAACTAGTCAGTTTACGAACGCCACAAAACCGGAAATAGTGTCCCAGTTTGAGAACTTTACCTCAGTCTAAGAACGGAATCTGAATGGCGGAAGGGCACCGGCAGTGGGAGGCCTCATTAGGGAAAGCGTGCCTCAGTTTAAGAACGATTTTGGTTTAAGAACGGACTTCCGGAACTGATTAAGTTTGTAAACTGAGGTACCACTGTATATATCTTCTGTCTTGTCTGGTTATTTCATAATGAGGGAAACAACGGAGTCACAGGGCCTTGGCTCGCAAGGTGGTGGACTCTCCCTCCTTGGGGTTTTTTAAGCAGGGGTCAATGGCCATCTGTCAAGGATTCTTTAGCTGGGATTCCTGAGTTGCAGGAGGCTGAACTAGATGTGACCCTTGCAGTCCCTTCCAACTCCTCAGTCCTATGATTCTAAAGGAAGCGTATTTATGCAAATCTAATGAGCCATCAAAATCTAATGCGGACCTCCATTTTCACAACCTTGAAACTGAAAAAAAGTATTTGCTGGTGAATGCAAATGCGCCATCAAATCTAATGCACACTCTATTTTTGACGTGATTTGGCCAAGATACATTCGAGTAAATACCGTAATAAATATATTATACAAAGCAGTGGAGCTAGATAAGGGCAACCAAAGTGGTCTATAATCATAAAAACATAAGATGAGCCCCCATTCTCTATTGAGATCAGAGATGCCGAGTTGTGCTCAACGTTGGGGGGGGGTGAGACCCACCACTGGTCAGGCCTGCTGCCACCACAGCGAGGCCCTGTGAGGCCTACTGTTGTCACAGGCCCGGTAAGGCCTGCCACTCCTGTGTCCAGCAAGGCCCACTGCTGCTGCTACGAGGCCTGGCCCCTCAGGATTGCGGGGGCTCAGCCCCATTCCAATAGACTATGGTGGGGCGGAAGACACCTCAGACCTACAGAGTTGGTGCCTATGATGTCAGGAAAAAAACAGTTGGAAAACTCTCTTCTCTCCATCAAGCCATTAGCGACAGGGTGGACAGATTAAGTTTTTATGACAGCCCAATGGACACAGAGCTTATTAACGCTATTATTATGACCCCTCCTGTCAAGCCAAAAGTTAGGCTGTTTATTTTAGATACCGCCCTGTCTGACAAAGCCCTCAGACAAAGGCTTCAGAAACTGTCATCTTAAAGCTATCCTGACACTAACAGGAAGGGGCCTATGGAGAACAGCAGGGGCTCCGTTGGTAGAGCATCTGATTTGCGAGCAGAAAGCCCCAGGTTCAATCCTTTGAAACATCTCCCGCTAGGACTGAGAAAAGACTGGAACCCTGGAGAGTCCCTGCCAGTCAGTCCATTTGATGCTGTCCTTCCTTCAGAACTGCAAGAGATAGGAACTTTTTAGGGTTCAGCGGTGGAGCATCTTCTTAGCATGCAGGTATGAGGATCAACCCTTACTATCTTCAAGTGGGGCTGGGGATCCTGGAAAGCCCCTGCCAGGCAGGTTCAATAATATTGCATCATCAATGGTCTGAAGGCAACTTCCTGTGTTTCTAATGTAAACCCTGAATGAGTGAGTTAATAAGCTAAGGAGCACCGATCAGCAGAGAAAGTAGGTGGCAGCTTGAGAGCTACCAACACATTTTTGTTGTTGTTGAATCCTCATTTCTAGGTGACATTTGGAATTACCAGCGAGGAAGAATTTATATTTCAAGTCCATTTCAGAAACTCCCTTGACTTACTCTTGCAAGTTATCGGTAGACTTTAAGTGCAGACCTGTTTCATATCTGGACTTCACCACTCTGGGGCTTAATATTAATGGACAAATGCAAACATGTCCTAGAGAGTCAAACTAACAATCAAGCCACTACTGTTCATTCAACCTGGCACAGTTCTGTAATATATGCAACACTGATAGTACATGGTTATAGGCCTCTGAGGACATCTGGCAACTGAAATGACTTGCAAGTTAAATGCAATTAAATGGACATTTGGTGCTTTTGCAGGGTGGGGGTGGCATGGTTGAATACTGATTGCTGCTTCTTGTATAAATATGTGGAAATAATGAAATATTGGTTGTAGGGAGCCTCCATGCTCTCCCAGCTACACCAGCATGAAGACCTGGCAGGGCTTTTGTTTCATTGTGAACACACATTGACCAAAATAATGATAATGAATGAGTAAATGCTTGCAAGGTAGTTTCTGGGTGGTGGTGGGTGAAGCAATAAAATGTATATCTTTAAAAAGTGAGGAGGAGGTAAGGAAGGGGGGGGGGGGAGAGAAGGAAAATATAGGTGTCTGGTTGATACTTAAGACCAGCCAGTTTGCAGGGAATAAGTCTAGCTTTTGGGACAGTGATGAAATCTGCCGCCTGGTGTCTGAATCAGCTGCCAAAACCAACCTTGGCTATTCAGCTACATGGTCATAAGCTTAAAAATGGTCCAATTTGGAGGATCTTGTTACAATATGATGGAAATCAGCACCAAAATACATTATCCTTTAATGGAATCTGCTTCCTCATTAGTCAGCTCAGCCAAAAGGTATGTTATTTTATTTTATTTTAAAAACAGCCACCATTATGGAACAAGTCTGCAACCATTCGTGGTTAGAAACATTCCAGATTTGTTTAGGGTGTCTATGTGTCCTGCTGAAATGATGTTGTTTTTGTTTATTGTTTTATAAAAAGAATGGCTTCTAAGTGCTCTACACACATGAAATTAGTTATAAAACTCATACATAATTAAATACTCCATAAAACAGTTCCATCAGGTCCTTACAGATCTTGCCCTACAATAATTCACAACAAGGAACTTTCTGTCACTGATATGCATGGTGAATGACAGCCTCTGGAAAAATACAAACCCTTCCGCTTTGCCTGTTCTCGCTCTTATCAAGGCATCCTGGGTACATCTAGATTGGAGCTTCTTAGAGGCTTGTGGGAGAAAGCTCCATGCCATGAGCTACAGTGCACCATTACTGACAATTAAGGATCACACCTTCCACTGGACAGATCCACATGGAATGCTTGCTTTTGTACACAACACACACCTTTCTGCTAATCACATGTGCTGGAAAACACAGACACCTGATACTCTAGATAACTATCCCTCCATCAGTAGTGTCCCCTTAGGTGGGGTGGGGTGGAGCTGCCCCCCACCCAACACAGGGGTTGTAATAGTTAACCTGGACAGGGCTAGGAAAATGCATTTCTGAATCATAAGCATCCTTCCAGATTTTGGTACCTCTCTCCCTTCTCATCCATTTTTCCTCTCATGCCATGTCTTTTAAAATGTGTGCCTGAGTGCAGGGACTGTTGTGTTCTAACCATTTGTAATGTAAGCCACTCTGAAATTAAAAAAACCCCCAATATTGGTGACCCCTCAATTTCTGATCTGGAACATTCTTCTCCAACAGAAAGAAAGCACCCTCAATATTTCAACAACCTGAAATGCCATTCTGGCTTCTCAGTAGCTCTTTTCTCTCTCATGCTTACCTCAAATACTTCTTCATCCAAGATCCTTGTTCCAAACACAATAATGCCATTGACATCGATGATGGGATGGTCACTCCGGTCCAAAAACTTTGTAACCTTCTTTTTACAATCCAATATCAAGGTAACGTTCTTCTTGTGGACACTGATAGCTATCCGATGCCACCTGGGAAATAAGAAGCCCCACCGGAACGTTAAATGGAGACTCCGAATCTTATGAAGAGCCTCCAGGAGGACAACCTGTCAGAATGCCCACAGTCAATAAAAGACAAATTAATAGAGGTCAAGGCTATCAATGGATAGAAGCTATGATGGAGGCTATGCTCTGCCTCCATGGACTGAGACAATAATGCTTCTGAATGCCAGTTGCTGGAAAATGCAGAAGGGGAGAGCGCTTCTTTGCTCAGGTCCTTCTTAAGAACAGAAGAAGAGCTTGCTGCATCAGGCCAATGGCCCATCTAGTCTAGCATCCTGTCCTCACAGTGGCCAACCAGATGCCCTCAATAGGAAACCTACAAGCAGTTACCACAAGGGCACTCTCCCCTCCTGTGGTCTCCAGAAATTGGTATTTGGAAGCATGGCTGCCTCCAGCTGTGTAGGTAGAGCACAGATGTCACAACTAGTAGCCATTTACAGCCTCATCCTCCATGAATTTGTCCAGTTCTGTTTTAAAGCTAGGTGATTGGTAGACATCACCCCTTCCAGTGGCAGTGAGTTGCACAATTTAACTACATGCAGCATGAAGAATGGCTTTCTTTTATCTGTCCTGAATCTTCCAGCACTCAGCTTCATTGGATGCCCACAAATTCCAGTGTTATAAGAGAGGGAGAGACACTTTTCTCTCTCTGCTTTCTCCATGCCATGCATCATTTTATAAACCTCTATCGTGTCTGCTCTTCATCACCTTTTCTCTAAGCTTAAAAGCCACAAGCGCTTCAGCCCCACAAATGCTGCTGCCCCACAAATGCTGCAGCCTTTCTTCATAGGGAAGTCGCTCCATCTTCTTTTCTGAACCTTCTTCAACTCTACAATATCCTGGAGGCATCTCAGTGGTCATGGTTGGAGGCAATAATGCTTCTGAATAATACCAGTTGCTGAAAACCAGAGGATGGGTGAGTGCTCTTGTGCTCAGATCCTGCTTGTGGGTTTCATCCACAAGGTTGGCCACTGTGAGGACAAGATGCAGGACTAGAAGGGTAATTGGCCTGATCCAGCGGGCTATTCTTAGGTACTTATTTGCTGCATTTGTTTTGGTTCAGGACATGGGATGAAGAAATGACCCCTGGCTACGTCCTCTCCCATTTCTGTTTTATTAGAAATCTTTGACACCCCTCTGTCTCACCCACCTGTTCCAAGCCAGACTTACTTGCCATCTGAGAGGTTGATGCCCCGGAAGAGAGGGTAGTCCTCAGGGCCTGGCTTCCCTGTGTGGTCCTCGTATAGGAATACGGGAGACCTCCCAATCTCCACACCAATCTGCTGTATGCCTTGCTCATTGTAGATAGACACCAAGAAGGACTGGCCCCCTTTCTTTGCTTTTACAGTGGTTAGGATCGAGAAGTCTTCAGGGAATGGAGAGGCTGGCATTGGAAAAGGGGGGCGGGAGAGAGAGTGGTTAATTCCCTGCAATGGAAGCATAACCCCCAAACCACAATATTGTAAGATTGGTGACAAAGGCCTCTTGCTTAGGCGGCCTTTTCAAAAAGGAAATGGGAATGAGACCAAATATCATAGAATGATAGAATTGTAGAGTTGGACCCAAAGCAATGAGTTCAAAATGTGCAGAGAAGGCAGTGTTCCTTGGGGGAAAGCTGTAATTCAGTGGTCGAGCACCTGCTTTGCATGCAGAAGGTCCCAGGTTCCATTCCCAGTATCACAAGCATGTAGGGCTGGGAGAGATCCCTGCCTGAAACCTTGGAAAGTCACTAGCTGTCAATGATAACAGTACAGTGGTACCTTGGGTTAAGTACTTAATTCGTTCCGGAGGTCCGTACTTAACCTAAAACTGTTCTTAACCTGAAGCACCACTTTAGCTAATGGGGCTTCTTACTGCTGCTGCGCTGCTGGAGCACGATTTCTGTTCTCATTCTGAAGCAAAGTTCCTAACCCGAGGTAATATTTCGGTGTTAGCGGAGTCTGTAACCTGAAGCATATGTAACCTGAGGTGTATGTAACCCAAGGTACCACTGTACAGTGGTACCTCTGGTTACGAATTTAATTTATTCTGGAGGTCCGTTCTTAACCTGAAACCGTTCTTAACCTGAGGTATCACTTTAGCTAATGGGGCCTCCCGTTGCCACTGCACAATTTCTGTTCTCATCCTGAGGCAAAGCTCTTAACCTGAGGTACTACTTCTAGGTTAGCGGAGTCTGTAACCTGAAGTGTTTGTAACCTGAGGTGTTTGTCACCCGAGGTACCACTGTACTGAGCTACATAGAGCCATGTTCTGACTTAGCAGAAAACAACTGCCTACATTGTGTTTAATCCAGCTATTCATTCCAAGCTACAAGGACCAGAACATTTTTTTAAGGTGCGTGGGCGTGGGGGAACCATAGCTCTCTAGAAGAGCACATGCTTTGCATGCAGAAGGCCCCGGGTTCAATAGCAGGTAAGCCTCCAGGTAAGCTTGGGAAAGACTTCCTCTCTGAGACCCTGGAGAGCTGCTGCCAGCCAGTGTAGACAGTGCTGAGCTATTTGGAGCAATCTGCTAGCTTGACAGAAGGCAGCTTCCTATGTTCCTGGTTATTTCAGTCCTTTATTCCATACCATGAGGACTAGAATCTTTATTTATTTTTAGAGAAAGGGTCATAACCTCAGTGGTAGAGCACCTGTCTGGAATATGGAAAACGGTTAGCAGTCAGTATAGACAACTGAACTGGGAAGCCCAATGGCTTGACTTGGTGTGGCAGATTCTGGTGGCCCTATTTAATTCAGCCCATGCTTCAGAACTATGAGGACTAGAACATTATGATGTCCCTCAACTCTTCTGAGTTTTTGCATATTTTGGGACAGAGCTTTGCAAAGCAGATTGACAAGAGTTGGGTGACCACCCGTCAGTGATTCTTTGAGTCCTGCCTTGCAGGGGGTTGGATTAGAGGACCTGTTGGAGGCTCTTCCAAGTCTACAATTCCATGATTCCATGAAGTCAAGCCCTGTGTACGAAACCCCTCAATAAGCCAAAGGGCCTTGTTTAGACCTTGGATGTGTCAGTTGGCCAGCTGCCTAGGACTTTCTGAAACCGTTCATCCCTTTTCTTCTTTAATAACACACATCATCCCAATAACTAGATGTTACTGTAGCTCACAAGCAAGCAAATGATGGGATGCTAAAAGAAAGACAACAGAAGTAATTGCAGAGCATCTCCAAGGGAAATGGAGGTTGGGGGATTTGAATATCAAGGGTGTCAAGATGGGGAGATGAAGACAAAGCCACAGAGCTCTTTCTACCCAAGCACCCTCTGCCTCTTAGCATATTTTGAGATAATTAGAAGGTTTTGTTCTCCTAAGCTGGTAGTTTTAGGGTCTTTGCATCCTGTTGCATTAGCCACTGCCAGCGTGGCAAAACATGGGGAGTGGGAAAACACTTGTGGCGTTTTGTTTTGAAGAATTGCAACACTAACTCAAAGAGAGAAGCCACCGAGACAGTTTTTACACATGTATCTTAAAGGCTTTCAAATTCCCCAAATTTAAAAGTAACAATAGATTAAAAACCTCGACGCTTCCTAGAGTTCTATTTGATAATAAAACAGCTTCCTCGGGCTCCTTTTTAAATTAGACCTTTTTCTCAGAACCATGAGGACTGGAATCTTGTTTTCTTTCCTTTTTAAAGGGAAGCTGTAGCTTAGTGGCAGAGCATTTGCTGTGCATGCAGACGGTCCGGGGTTCAATTCTCAATGTCATCTCCAGGTAGGGCAAGGAACGTCTTCTGTCTGAAACTGTGGAGAGCTGCTTCTAGTCAGAGTAGGTAGATGGATGCATGGTCTAACTGTATAACCTCAGAATAAAAACAGGTCTTACCAGGGTAGAGTTGCCTGGTTGGGGCACTCAGCTGTGCATCCTTGGTCACACGGTATGCCACATCTGCGCCTTTCGAAGACCTCCTGCTTGTGCAGAAACCTGTTGTTTTCGATATGCCATCGGGTAAGTTGTGAAAATCTAATACCTTCAAGAGATCTGCAGGTTCAGCTGTAAGGGGGGGGGGGGGAGAAGAAGCACCGGGATTAAAAGGTGAAAAGAGATTGCCATTTGGTTATTCCACATAACCACATGCATGAAACAGAACAGCAACAAAAGCATCAAATAATTTATTTCCAAGGAAAAGAGAGAAAGGGTTGTATCCAAATAGGTTTTATCCAAATAAGGGTAGACCCATTGAAATTAAATGGACCTAAGTTAGCCATGCCCATCTGTTTCAGTTCCTCTGCTTTGAGTAGAACCAACATTATGAACATAAGAAGAGCCCTCCTGGATCATCTAGTGCAGCATCCAGTTCTCACAATGGCCATGCAGATGCCCCAGTGGGAAACCCTGAAACAGGACCCAAGCGCAAGCTAGTGGCCATCAATAGCCCTCTTCTCTATGAATTGGCCCAGTCCTCTTTAAAGCCACCCAATTTGGTGGCCATCACTGTCTCCCCGGGGGAACAAGATCCATAGTTTAACTCTGCACTGTGTGAAGATGGACTTGCTTTTGTGTGTCCCAAATCTTCCAACATTCAGCTTCATTGGATGTACATGATTTCTAGTGTTATGAGAGAGGGAGAAAATGTTTCTCTGTCCACTTTCTCAAGGCCGTGCATCATTTTACAAACTTCTATCATGTCACCTCTTATTCTCCTTTTGGATGCAACCCAAATCTAATAATCAGGTGAAAGTTCAGAAGCAAGGTAAACGGGGCTAACTCAGTATAGTGAAGTGACTTCTTTATTTTGGCTGAGGAAAATAAATTCTCCTTCTCGCTGACACTTTTCCTCAGGAACCTCAATATGTTGTAAGCTTTCCCTGGCCTTTAAATGCATTAAATATCCCAAACCCCAGTGGTTTCCATTCAACAGAAGAACAGTGTTCCCTCTTTTCAATGACTTATTATATTCCCTATATAGTTTTCTGTAACAGTTTTCTTTTTTAAAAAGTTTTTGAAAACAAAAACTACCCCCCAAATTACAAACAAATATTTGCATTTCTCTTTCTTTCTTTCTTTCTTTCTTTCTTTCTTTCTTTCTTTCTTTCTTTCTTTCCTTCTTTCCTTCTTTCCTTCCTTCCTTCCTTCCTTCCTTCCTTCCTTCCTTCCTTCCTTCCTTCAAATGTATCCATTTCTGCCAAACCTTGGGCTGATTAAACAATCTATGGCCTTTTAAACGGTGGGTAGGAGAGGAATTGTTTTATTTGTAACTATGTTATATATTCTACTGTTTTTATATTTTAAACTGCCTAGTGTTCCTTAGATAAAGGATGATATACAAATTAAATATAAATCTGAATAAATCTGAATAATGTTTAAAAAACCCAGCCAAAGCGCTTTACAAAAAGAATACACAACCAATGTAACATGTCAGTGTAAACAACAATACCACTGATATAGGGAATAAGATTTAAGTGCCCATGCAGAGTTTTCTTTCTGAGATTGAAAAAAAAGAGTGTCTGAGATTAAAAGAACGCCCCGCCACCCCACCCCTCGACTTCCACTATCACTACAAAATTCATCTTGCAACGTGCCATGGGGAAAGTCAAAGGTGAAATTGTTGCAAGGATGTCCAATTGGCCAGCATTATGGCCTGCTTGACTTTGATGGCTCAAAATAACAATACTCCCACCAGATGGAAAGCTCATTTTCCCTACAGAGAGTGGTTTCTACAAGGTCCTGAAAGGGACTCCTCTCCTGAGCCAGAGGATGGCATGAAGGATGTGCCTTCTAGCCAGGAGAACCTAACTAACACATTCCAAGTTCTCGCCTGCGGAAGTAACCCTGAACCAACTATGAGTCCTCCACCATGCTCTGCCAGGTTTGTAGGTTGTGGGTGGTTAACACCATCACCCCAGTAAGTGCGAGTGTGCAGCAGTTGTGAAAATTACAGATTCCGTGTTTGGGATCATTAGGAAAGGAACAAAATCTGCTGATCTATGGTGTGGACAATATATTGGTATATCATCCAAAACCAGTTTAAAGTCCATATGGTGGTATCAGTTTCATGTTTTTTGACCTGGCAATATATCACAAATTATTATGTGTGTGTGCACCCTCTATGCAAAAATCACAATGTGGGAAAAACCGTGAAGGCAGGCAATGCTTCTCTTGATTCCTGCAGCCCCTGTTTACTCTGCCAGCTCCTGCAGGAGGCAGCAAATCACAAGAGCAGGCACTGGCACAAACCACGAAGCAGTAAAAACCATGAAGCCAGCCAATGCATCTACATAGTTCCATCCTCATTTCAGACGTTGTGATAGATCAGTATATCACGATGTTTAACTGGTGATATAACACTAGGTTGAAAACCAGGCATTGCCCAGCCCTAGTTGCAACATTCGGCACTTTTTAGTTTTGAAAACAGGCAAGGAAGACGCAGCACGATAGAAGTTTATAAAATGATGCATGGCATGGAGAAAAAGGATAGAGAAAAGCTTTTCTCCCTCTCACATAACACAAGAACTTGTGGACATCCAGTGAAGCTGAATACTGGAGGATTAAAGACAGAGAAAGAAAGAAAGAAAGAAAGAAAGAAAGAAAGAAAGAAAGAAAGAAAGAAAGAAAGAAAGAAAGAAAGAAAGAAAGAAAGTATTCAAACAGCACATAGTCGAACTATGGAACTGCCTTCTGCAGGAGGCAGTGATGGCCACCAACTTGGATGACTTTAAAAGAGGATTAGAATAATTCATGGAGGAAAGGACACCAATGCTTCTGAATACCAGTTGCTAGAAATGGTAGGTGGGGATAATTTGCTCTTGTGCTCGAATCCTACTTGCAGGTTTCCAACAGGCACCTAGTTGGCCACTGTAAGAACCGGGTGCTAGACTGGATGGACCAATGGTCTGATCCATTAGGCTATTCTTATGTGCTTAAGTCTCAATGGGACTCAGGAACAGGCTTCCATAATATTCAGACCCCCCTGCCTCTTTCCTCTAGGATTACTCTGTGGCCTGCTAACACAAGAAGGCGCATGAATTTTCATTGCCAGAGGGAAAATGACTAAAATATGATTTGGCTAATCACTAGCTGTAATATGCCTGAGGAAAAGACAAGAACAAAGGAAGGAAGAAGTGGGTATCTTTTGGAAGTCTGCCATGGTGCATGCCTCTGCTGAACCGCCGATCAAAAGCAACTTTCCTTTTCTATGGATGCCACATGGTTTCCCTCCTAATGCCACCCTTGAAGATGGCACCTGCCTAATGCAAAGGCTCGTAGGGTGTGATAAAACAGGCTGTGCCAGGGCAGGCTATACGTGA
The DNA here is from genome assembly GCF_964234715.1 of Podarcis melisellensis. Lineage (NCBI taxonomy): Eukaryota > Metazoa > Chordata > Lepidosauria > Squamata > Lacertidae > Podarcis > Podarcis melisellensis. Next base: position 17,689,329 of record NC_138547.1, on the reverse strand, counting down.
TGCACTGCACATGGGACTGCCTTTTGGCTCCATTCAGGAGCTGCATCCAGCACAGAATGTGGCAGCTAGGCTCTTAACCAGGAGAGCTTGCCAGGAGCATATTAATGATGGTGAAGGAGCAGCTGCGTTGGCTGCCAATTTGCTACTGAGCCAAGTTCAGGGTGCTTGCTCTGACATATATAGCCCCACTGAAATTAACAGATGGTGACTAACTTGGGTCCATTAATGTCACTGGGTCTACTCTGAGTAGAACTTAGTTGGATATAAATATTAAATATCTGGTGGATCATCTGCTCCCACAGACACCTGCTGAGGTGGTACATTTGTGCAGAGAGACCCCCTTATCCATGCAGCATTTACTGAGCATTTGGGACACAGGCACACATGAGGGTCTTCTTGATGCTGGTGCCCCAGTGGTGGAATGCCACTGGCATTAGAGTGGCACTGGGCTGGAAAGGTTTTCATAAGAACATAAGCAGAGCCTACTGGATCAGGCCACTGGTCCAACTAGCCATAAGAAGAGCCTGCAGGATCAGGCCAGAGGCCCATCTAGTTCAGCATGCTCTTCTCACAGTGGTCAACTTGTGGGAAACTTGTGAAAAGGATTTGGGCGCTTGAGCACTCTCCTGTTCTTTCTAGCAATTGGCATTATTTATTATTATTATTATTATTATTATTATTATTATTATTATTATTATTCCCTGCCCATCTGGCTGGGTTTCCCTACATTAACACATTAAAAACTTGCCTAAACAGGGCTGCCTTCAGATGTCTTCTTAAAGTCAGATAGTTGTTTATCTCTTTGACATCTGATAGGAGGGTGTTCCACAGGGAGGGTGCCACTACTGAGAAGGCCCTCTGCCTGGTTCCCTGTAACTTCACTTCTCGCAGTGAGGGAATCACCAGAAGGCCCTCGGAGCTGCACCACAGTTGGGCCCTCTGGGCTGAACGATGGGGGTAGAGATGCTCCTTCAGGTATACTGGGCTAAGGCTGTTTAGGGCTGTAAAGGTCAACACCAGCACTTTGAATTGTGCTTGGAAACGTACTGGGAGCAAATGTAGGTTTTTCTGGTCTTGGCGGCCACTCCCAGTCACTAGTCTAGCTGCCGCATTTTGGATTAGTTGTAGTTTCAGGGTCACCTCCAAAGGTAGCCCCATGTAGAGCACATTGCAGTAGTCCAAGTAGGAGATAACGAGAGCATGCACCACTCTGGTAAGACAGTCTGTGGGCAGGTAGGGTCTCAGGCTGTGTACCAGGTGGAGCTGGTAGATATCTGCCCTGGACACAGAATTGACCTGTGCCTCCAAGTACAGCTGTGAGTCCAAAATGACTTCCAGGCTGCGCACCTGGTCCTTCAAGGGCACAGTTACCACTTTCAGGACCAGGGAGTCCTCCACACCCACCCGCCCCCTGTCCCCCCAAAACAGTACTTCTGTCTTGTCAGGATTCAACCTCAATCTGTTAGCCGCCATCCATCCTTCAACTATCTCCAGGCACTCACACAGGACATTCACCACCTTCACTGGTTCTGATTTAAAAGAGATACTGATGAACACCCAGCCCAAACCCCCTGATGATCTCTCCAAGCGGCTTCGTATAGATATTAAAAAGCATGGGGGAGAGGACGGAACCCTGAGGCACCCCACAAGTGAGAGCCCAGGGGTCTGAACACTCATCCCCCAACACCACTTTCTGAACATGGCCCAGGAGGAAGGAGCGGAACCACTGTATGACAATGCCCCCAGCTCCCAGCCCCTCAAGACGGTCCAGAAGGATGTTATGGTCGATGGTATCAAACGCCGTTGAGAGATCCAGCAGAACTAGGAAGCAGCTTTTACCTTTGTCCCTAGCTCGCCGGAGATAATCTACCAGCATGACCAAGGCAATTTCAGTCCTATGGTGAGGCCTGAATTCTGACTGGAAGGGATCCAAATGGTCTGCATCCTCCAGGTGTGCTTGGAGTTGTTCCGCAACTACCCATTCAATCACCTTGCCCCAAAATGGAAGATTTGAGACTGAGTGATAGTTGGCCATATTGGCAGGGTCCAAAGATTTTTTTTAAGTAGTGGTTTAATAACCGCCTCTTTCAGCGGGTCTAGGAAGGCTCCCTCACAGAGGGAAGCATTCACCACCCTGCGAAGCCCACTGCTGCCCAGCTCTTCCCGGCTTGCTTTTATGAGCCAGGATGGGCAAGGATCAAGGATACAGGTGGGTTTCACTCGTCCAAGCAGCCTGTCCACATCCTCAGAGGTAACAGATTGGAAATGATCCCACACAACTTGACTAGACAGGACTGTAGCATTCTCCTGCCCCCACCCTACTCCCATGGTAGAGTCTACCTCTTTCTGAATCTGAGCGACTTTATCTGCAAAAATCATTGCAGGAGATCTTGGGGTCCTTACCAGGCCCCAATGATGCAGGTGGTTTCTCTAAATTGTGAACCACCTGAAAGAGACTTGTGCTTTTGTTTTCTGCAGATGCAATAGAGGCGGTGAAGAAGGTCCTCTTTGCTGTCGCTATCACCACTTGGTAGGCTCTATGTTGAGCTCTAACCTGTGTCCGTTCAGATTCAGAATGAGTTTTCCACCACCGGCACTCTAGCCATCTCAGCAATTGTTTCATCACCCTCAGCTCCGGGTATTCAGGAGCACAGCTGCTTTCAAGCATGGAGGCAGAGCACAGCTGGCGTGGCTAATAGCCATTGATAGCCTTTTCCTCCATGAATTTGTCCAATCCTCTTTTAAAGCCAACCAAGTTGGTGGCTATCCTGTGGGTGCAAATTCCATAGTTTAACTGTGTGCTGCATGAAGAAGGGATTTCTTTCTATCAGTCCTGAATCTTCCAGCTAGAATCTATGCTTGACAGGGTCTTTTTTGGGGCAGCCCCAAGTGCCTAAATTACAGAACATAAGGAAATAGAAAGGGCCTGCTGGCCTAGTCCAGTATCCTGTCCTCACAATGGCCAACCAGATTCTCTAATGGGAATGCCATAAGCAGGACCCAAGCACAAGAGCACCCCTCCTCTCCCTCTAACAAATGCTATTGAACTGGTATGGCAGGGCAGGGCAATAACATACAGCTTCCCTCCTCATAACACCAGCTCATGACATGTGACAGAGCTCAACCTGGCTGCATCTAGCAGAGCCTTTCCCTCAACCTGGCGATTTCCAGGCAGATATACTGGCTGGAGCTGATGTAAGTTATAATCCATTCAACCATTGGCTAGAACCAGCTGTGGAGGAGGAATGTGCACTTCTGCTCTGTGTGTGTGTGTGTGTGTGTGTGTGTGTGTGTCTGCGTTTAAGCATGGCTCTCAACCAGCCCAAACAAACCACAGGCTAGAATTTCAATATCAAAACCTGGCACAATGCACCACAGATTTTGCAATGGCATCTCTGCCCCAAAAACTCCCTCGCTGTTCTGGTATAGCAAGCCATCACTTGCCAGCACAGCTGAAGCCAAGATCTCCTGTGGAATCAAATCCCCTTTTCAGCTATTTGCCCAGTTAAACCAAGTTCAGCTCAGCAAGTTGTAAAAGGAAGGTGGAAGCATGCCACTCCTGTGTTCATGACAGCCAGAGTCATGTAGTGCTCAGAGTGTAGGGACTGCAAGACCAGGGTTCAAATTCACATTCAGCCATAGAACCTTGGAATTGCAGAGTTGGAAGGGATGTTGAAGTCTTTTAGTCCAACCCCCTTGCAATGCAGGAATATCAACTAAAGCATCCATGACAGATGGCCATCCCAACCTCTGCTTCAAAGCTTTCAATGAAGGCGAGTCCACCACTTTCCAAAAGAGTCTGGATTTGCAGGCAGAAATAAAAGGAACCCACAAACACTACTCAGTCACTTCAAAAGTAAGCACCACAAAAATCCTGAACCCTGCCCATGAGAATTTCACTGCCCATGAGAATTTCTCTCCCCATTGATAACATTTGAAGGCAGCATTGATAACATTTGAAGGTCCCTGCATTGCTGGGGGTTGGACTAGATGACTCTTATGGTCCCTTCCAGCTCTGCAATTCTGTGAAAGAGGAAAAGCCCAGGATAAGTTTTTGACACAGCACTAACCTATTACCCATTGTATTGCCTTCTGGCAAAGCGACGTCTTAGCAGCCAGGCACTGAGCCCAAAGGAATCTGTTTGCTATTTAGCTAAACTGTGCAAAATTTGGATTAAATGAATAAAATTCCAGGCATGTCATGGAAATTAACCACATAGGAATGATTTATTCTAATTTAGCTGGCAGTTAGGACCTAACAATCATGTAGTCATCTTTGTAACCATGAGAGCTAGCCACTTGAGTTTGGTTTTAAATAAAAACAGGAGATTTTTCAGGAAGCTAAGGTTTTTCCTACAGCTATGTCTAGTTCCATTTCATGGAGCTTCCCCTTTTTATCAACAGTGGAGCAGACTAGCTGGTGGACAAGGGGTTGAACTACCCTCGGGGTCCCTTTCAACTCTACAATTCTATGACTCTATCCATAATTCCATTGGATTCCATTTCTGCATTGATCTGCAAATTATTTCTTTAAAAAATACGGGAAACACATATTTTAAAGCATTTCGCACCTCCCCCCAAAACATTTTAATATGTGTTTTTTCATATATTCAGTTTGGTGCAGAGAAGAATTACCGGCTGCGCCCTTAATCCGAGAGGTGCAAATCGGGTAACTTTGTATTTGTGTTTCATGAACAAGGAATTCAATGGATATTACTCCAATCCAGTAATCACAATTATGGAATGTGGCAGGGGCTGTCTTTCCAAGGTAAAATGTCAAGATGTCTTCAGATTAAATAAATCCCAAGCAATTGGGTGTGTTTTTTTAAAGTGTTTCCTGTTTTTTCTTTTTGGAATATTGGCTAATTCATTAATTCAGTTAATTCATTAAATCTGGATATGGAGTTTCCCTTTTTTTAAAAAAACAAACAAACTTTGATTTTAAGCTGATACAGAAAGTTTGCCACAGTTGGCGACGTGTTAGGAAATGTGCTCTCTCTCTCTCTCTCTCTCTCTCTCTCTCTCTCTGACTCTTTGTCATCTACGTTTTCTGGTTTGAAAAATAATGCAACCTTTTTATTAAAAAAATAAATAAATAGCAGGCCCACTAATCAGGAGGCACCATTTTCATTAAGGCAGTTTCCGATATCCTACAAGAAATGGAGTAATAAAACACTGACTAAGGTTGTCAATCAGGGTCTGTCGATGGCAGCTCCATGGTGTAATCCAAGCTTCTCCTGTGTCCTCCACAATCCTTATGCTTGGCAGGGCAGAATGTCTTTACTAGGACCACTTCCAGGCTGTCACCACAAAGGTTGGGCCCATCGCTGTTATGTGATGTTATAGAACTACAGAATTGTACAGCAATTGTACAGAATTGTACAGCAATTGTACAGAATTGTACAGCTGGAGGAATCCCCCTAAAGCCATCTAGTCCAGCTCTCCGCAATGCAGCAATCACAGCTAAAGAATCCCTGATAGATGGCCATCCAACCTCTGTATTACTGCTCATTCATTCAGCTTCCAGACGTTTTTGCCAAGTGGGTTTGTTTAATCTCAGGTTTGTGGGTTTGAGCACCACTTTGGGTGAAAGGTTCCTGTATTGTAGGGGTTTGAACTAGATCATCTTCGCGGTCACTTCCAACTCTGTGATTCTGTGAAATGTCTTTTTAATTTAGTTGTGCCTTGGGCTTACCAATGTGATGATATAAAACCAATAAATAAATATAAAGAAATGTAAGCAAGTTCACTGGCAACCAGCTCAGGCAGCGCTCTCTGGATTTTGTGCAAATGCTCAGTTGCAAGGTTTAGGGGTGGGGAGGAGAGAGGTTTAGTGTCGCATGGAGTGGCTGAGAGAGACCAACTATTGGAGAGGCCATCTGGGAGATCCCTGCTTGCTTAGTCATTCTGGGAAAACTGCCACATTCCACAGCACAAAAACGTTCCATTGCTAAGCCAGAGAGGAGATGGGGGACTTTCTACAAGAATTTCACCTTTGGAATGGCCTCATAACCACGATTGCAAAGGGCCCCCCCTCCAAATTCCTCAACTGCCTGCCTGCTTCGTTCCACTCAGCTACAACAAGAACTGAGCATTATATGCTAAGAAGATGCTGCGATACAGAAGGCTGAAAAATTGCAATCAGAATGGCTGAGATAGATAGGAAGGTAGACAAGATAGGGAAGTACTGGTATGCTGGGATATAGATAGGACATTAAGAGGGAGAGTGAGTGAGGGAGAGAAAGAGATCCATTGTTAGCCACACTCAGAGTTTGGGAGCAGTGAATTTGTCAATTTCCATTTCTCCCCATTTCTCATTTTTTCCCAGTTCAGTTCTCCTCATTTCAACACCAATTTGAGATTATTATTTTTTAAAGCCTCAATTCATAAAACAATTAAGAATACATCTGTCCATAATAGTTAGCTGAATTCCAATTTTAACTTTCTTTATGTGTGTGTTTTTAAATATAATTGTTGTTAAACCATTCTGATTGATTGATTGATTTACAGAGGCGCATTTTGCTGCAGTTTTCTCCAAGGGCATTTTAAAAATGCAATTTCCTCTAATATACACATAATTGCAAAGCAAGGTTGCCTAAACTAGCACACCTGAGTCCTGCCAGGGAAAAATGTGGGGTATAAATAAATAAATAATAAATAATAAATTGTTATAGATTTAGGGTAAACCCTGGAAATTAATAAATTCTAGGATTGTGATTGCTTGGGTTGGGAAGGGAGAAATATAAGCTGCAGAGGAATTCCTGGGTAAATTGGCCAAGCCAGGGTCATTAAGGCAACAATAGGGGGCCATTGAGGGCCCATTGTGGGTGGCTGCCAATGCTAGAGAACTCTCCGCCCATCCCCAGCCCCCAGCCCCGCTCCCAGGTATGAACAGAGACAGCGGTTTGAAAGGTTACCAAAGTGATGGGGAGTGTTTGAGGGGACAGGAAAAAGTTTTTCTGGGGAAAATGGGGGGGGGGGAGAGCTGAGATCCATCTTGGAGGGAGGCAGCCTAAAGATTGTCTTAAGTGCAGCCTCTGGAAATGTGTATGCAGTAACATCTGGACTCCCCCCATGCAAACTGAAGGTGTAAACAGGTGAATAAACTATAGTTCTCAAAGCATGACAGTCTCCACCATGTCTTCCATTCTCCAAAGGGACATGGACCCTGGGTGTGTGTGTGGGACCTCATGGGCTCTTGCCACCGCTCAGAATAGAGAGGGGGACAGGCACCCAGCTTTTGTAACACTGGAGTCAGTCGTGGGATCCGTGTTTCCTGGAGAGAAGGCTAGGAGCGATGTGTGCCTGAAGTTGAAAATGGATGAGCAGTCCATGCTGATCCTGGAACAGTGCCAGGAGTGGGAAATGGAGGGGTACAGGCAGTGAAGTGTTATTTTCGGTAACATATGAACTTTTATGAACACTTTACATAAGGATGTGCAATTTTTTACACATTACTGGGGTGGGGGTTGCTTTGCTGTTCTATTTATTTACTTGTTATTATCCAGCATTTTATTCTGTGAACCACCCTGAGATCTTATGATAAAGGGAAGTATATAAATCAAAAGAATGAGTGAATGAATGGAGAACTGCATTGCAAAACTGCAAATTTCAAGGGATGATTAATTTTTTTAAGGGAATACACACCTAAAAATAATTTTTCATGTGGATCGTTAAAACACCACCACGACAAAAAAGAAACCCTGAAGGTTTAATTCAGAAATAGGAGAAAATATGAGTGAATGTGTGCTAAAGTGATACATGTGTGAGGGGAAAAAACTGATTTGCTCACTCTTACTTTAGATTTTCTTAAGAATTAGAAAAGCAGTTCAAAAAGCCATGAAAGTATGTGCCAGAATAAATGTGATCACCTTGTAGATGACATTAATATTTATGTTCCATTGTTCCCATGCTACAGCTGGGATGCCTGAAGCTGTAAGGGAGAGGCTTGCACAATTTGAACCTGCCTTTCCTAGATGGCAGCTCATATGAATTGTAGACACCATACACCCACATCATTTGCCAGTTTTTAAAAGCAATTTTCAGGCAATCAATTACTGTATAAGAAAAGCCTGCTGGATCAGGCCAATGTCCCATCTAGTTCAGCATCCTGTCCTCACAGTGGCCAACCAGATGCCACAAAGGGAAGCCCACAAGCAGGACCTTGAGTGCAGCAGCAGCAACATTCTCCCCTATTGCGATTTCCAGCAACAGGTATAATTCAGAGACATTGACTGCCTTTGATTGTGGAGGTGGAACAGAGCCATTGTGGCTAGTAGCCACTGACGGCCTTCTCCCTGTATTTGTCCAGTCCTCTCTTTATGCCATTCAAGCTGGTGGCCTTCACTGCCTCCTGTGGGAGTTCCATATTTCAACTATGCACTGTGTGAATAAGTCCTTCCTCTGTCCTGAATCTTCCAACATTCAACTTCATTGAATGCCCATGAGTTCTTGCATCACGAGAGAGGGAGAGCATCTGCATCTATGGAGTTGGTGCCCCTGATAGCATGGAGGCCTCCACCCTATGACCACGCCATGCCTATCAGATGCTGAAGGATGGATCTAGATGTTCTCAGAATCCATACAGCTATGGGCCTGTTTCCTCCACCAACATCCTATTGACTGACAATGTAGTCAGAATCAAAAGGACACAAACAAGCCAGTCCACATAAGGGAAATGTTTGGCTGTAGTTATGCCTGTTGTTAGACCACCAAGGTTAAAGAAATAAGGTGAAAAGCAGACTTTAATGAAGTGTCCATCAGGACCAGGGGGCATGGAGGGGACACCTTGACTTAATTGGAAAGTTCTGTGTTGAGTGGAAAAAGGACCACCCACAGCTACACTTTGGATGGATTCAGAGTCATTCTACGGGTACAATAAGGATGACCTTCTACACCCTGGAAAGAGGCTAACCATAAAGACAGTTTAAATGGCTAACAAAATAAAAAATACAGGGCCAGCATGTCCTTTTGGACAGAGAATAATTTTAAATGAGATGCGTGAGGAGGATTGCAAGTTGCCCCCAAGAAAAAAATCCACAAGCCTCAACAGAAACTTTTTCCTTCCTTGGAAATGCCTAAGCCTTCAATCTTAACTCAGTAGTTTGCCAGTGATCTCTAACTGTGATGATCCTACCCCAAATCTAAATTGTCCTTATTCGTAACATCACTGTTATGCAGTGTGACTATTCACTACAAGGATCAAGCAGGAAATATTTCTGCACCACCAAAACTACTCTTTTTAAAACCCAAAATCAAACTGAAAGACACAGGCATAAAACTTTTGATTTCCCTTGAAATTCCTCAGCCATGCAGGAACTTAAAGAAATCGGAAGGGCCTGGGCTCAGTGGTTAGAACATCTGCTTTGCACACAGAAGGCCCCTGGTTCAGTCCCCACTGGCATCTCCAGAGAGGGCTGGGAAAGACACCCCCTGATTCAAGTCAGATAAAAGATCAGGACCACATCAGGATCATAGGATTGTAGAACTGGAAGGGACCCTGAGAATCATCTAGTTAGTCCAGTGATGGCCACACTTGGCCCTCCAGCTATTTTGGGACTACAATTCCCATCATCCCTGACCACTGGTCCTGTTAGCTAGGGATGATGGGAGTTGTAGTCCCAAAACAGTTGGAGGGCCAAGTTTGGCCATCGCAGATCTAGTCCAACCCCCTGCAATACAGGAAGCATAGGAAGAGCCCTGTTTGATCAGGCCAAAGTGTCCAGAGTCTTGTTTTCATAGTCGCCATCCAGATGCTCCAATGGGAAGCTCACAAGGAGGACCTGAGCACAAGAGGAGCTTGTGCTTGTGCATGAGGGGAGCCTCATGCATTTACCAACAACTGGTGTTCAAAAGCATTGTGGCAAGCGAGCATCTCCATGCATTTGTCTAGGTAAGGTAAAGGGACCTCTGACCATTAGGTCCTGTCATGGCTGACTCTGGAGTTGTGGCACTCATCTCGCTTTATTGGCCGAGGGAGCCGGCGTACAGTCATGTGGCCAGCATGACTAAGCCGTTTCTGGCGAATCAGAGCAGCATACGGAAACACCGTTTACCTTCCCGCCGGAGCAGTACCTATTTATCTACTTGCACTTTGACGTGCTTTCAAACTGCTAGGTGGGCAGGAGCAGGGACCGAGCAATGGGAGCTCACCCCATTGTGGGGATTTGAACCGCCGACCTTCTGATCGGCAAGTCCTAGGCTCTGTGGTTTAACTCGCAGCGCCATCCGCGTCCCCTTGCATTTGTCTAATCCTCCATTAAAGCCATCCAAGATGGTGGCAATAACTACGTTCTGCGGCAATTCCACAGTCAAAGTATGTACTGCATCACTGCATGAAGAAGCCTTTTTAAAATTTATTTACTTTTGTTAAGTCTTGGAGCCCCCCACCCACTTATGCATTTCCTTTCAAAGACAGGATGTTAAATCAGATGTGCAGGCACTCCCATGGCCCAGAGTGACTCTTCACAGGGAACATCTGGCACCTTTTGTGTGTGAAACACAAAACTGGTTGACACCGCCAACCTGTAGAGGGAGCTGGCAGCCGCCTCCACTGCCTAAACTGACTTTTGTAAAATCAGATGAAAAACTCACGCTTAACAAGCAAAGCCTTTTTCCAGCTTTGCTTGCCCTCGGGTAAAAACCACCACTTTTTAGATTTCACAGATGCAGGGAGCAAAGTCAAGTGACGGAGTTCTGCCCAACAGAAAAATGACTGGAAATTTTCGATTTACAATCTAGGCTGTTTTCTTACCCGATCTGTGTGCAAAATAAACTACTTGGACTCGGTGTTCTCTTGCTGCAGATGAGCACTGGACTTGTTTCCCTGGTCTAGGGTGCCAGGTTTTTAATTTTAACTTGCAAAATCCACCCTTTTCTGCTACTCACTTCAACAGAACAGGCAGCTCCACAAGCAAGGGATGGACCAAACAGTAAAATCCCATCCTGTTTCCATCACGCTGCTCCATTCCATTCTGTTTTGTGCAGATCCCACACACCGCCACGTTCCACCCCAAGATCGTATGAAGATTTCACATTTGAACTTTATGTGTTTTATGAACAAATGCTCAGTTTCCAACACCTTTAAATGCATTTTCATTTCCAACAGAGGTTGGGTGACCATCTGTCAGGGATCCTTTAGTTATGATTCCTGCATTTCAGGGGTTGGGCTAAATGACCCTGGGACCCCCTCCAACTCTATGAGTTTATGATTCTTTGCTTTCATTCCCCCCCTGAACATCAGTTTGCAAAGGCTTTTGGCCCTGAAACACAATTAATTTGGTGTGTATGTGTGTGTTATTAGGTTGTTGTTTATGTTTTGATTATATATGTTGTGGTTATTATGTTGATCTTTTATGTGAACCGCCCTGAGACCTCCGGGGGTATAGGGCGGTATATAAACTCAATAAATAATAATAATTAACTCTTAGAACAAATTGATGTGGTTCCTACATTGAGGTCCTACACAAGGGGTTGGACTAAATGACTCTTTAGGTCCCTTTCAAGTCTATACAGTCATACCTCGGGTTACAGACAGTTGGGTTGCACGTTTTGGGTTGCGCACTGCGGCGAACCTGCAAGTACCGGAACAGGTGACTTCCGGGTTTTGGTGGTCACACGTGCACAGAAGTGCTAAATCACACTTTGCACATTTGCAGAAGTGCCGAATCGCAACCCAAGTGTCCACTGTAATTCTATGAAAATACTGATAAGGTACAAGGTTTAGCTTCCCATGAATATACAGGATTCTAAATCATTCTGAACAGATTTTTTTTTTTATTTTTAAAAAGGCCATCTTATTTATCATTCTGCTTCTAATGAGGCTGACCAGAGGCTTTAAGACAGAGCTGAGGAACTTCCAGACTAACCCGTGCAGTGCTTGGGATTCTCAGGGCATACTCCACATCCCTAGGAGCAGCTCTGATCCACGCTCTCTCCTCTTGATTGCTTTTGCCTGTTTGGAATGTCTCCTCTGACTTAGATGTGGCTGAAGCACAGTTTACCGTGCAAAACGTAACGGTCACACCTGTTGCTTTTTATACCATTGCCTCTGGCCCTGTCCACCTCTCTAAAGCAGCCCTGTACGGGAGAGTGATAAATCAATATATCGTCCAAAATCGATTTAAAGTCCATATTGTGATATTGTTTTCATAATTTTTGACCTGGCAATATATCGTGAATGTGTGTGTGCTATGCAAAAATCACAATGCAGGAAAAACTATGAAGCCAGACAATGAATCTACATAATTCCATCCTTATTTCAGATATTGTGATATATCAATATGTCAGGACGTTTAGCTGGTGATATATCACCATGTTGAAAACCAGATATTACCCACCCCTACTGTTCACCTCTACATAGTTCGATCCAGTGCTCCTTTTCTAGAAAAATAGGTGCTGGGACTCACCATGAACACCTCCCTTGTTCTCTCAGAATGGCAATGGCGCTCACCTGAGAGGTGCTGGAACTGAGTTCCTGTGAGTTCTGTACATTTGTCAAGCCTTGATTTAAAAATCCACCAGAAAGAGCTCCCCATATCTCACATCAGATTGGCTTAGAAACTACATGAGCTATAGGGCTGGGCTATATATCCATATATCGTCCAAAACCGGTTTGAAGTCCATATTGTGATATCGGTTTCATAATTTTTGACCTGGCGATATATTGAAAATCATTGCCTCAAGTCTATATCTTGATAACGGTGTCATAATTTTTGACCTGGCGATATATTGTGAATCATGATGTGTGTGTGTGCTATGCAAAAATTGCAATGGAGGGAAAACCATGAAGCCAGCCAATGCCTCTCCATCCTTATTTCAGACATCCTGATATATCAGTATATCACAGTGTTTAGCTGGTGATATATCACCAGTTGAAAGCCAGATACCACCCAGCCCTAATGAGCTATTTCTCCCCACCACCACTCCGAAATAATCAACAACATTTCCATACCAGGGATGGGGAATGAATTTGGTTCAGCTGATGTTTAATTCTGGATCTATCAAATCTGCACTCTCCAAAGCAATCTGTGAACTGATACACAGGTACCCTTTGAAATTAGCCCTTGTCCAAATTTAACATCGTGGTTCTCCAATCAGAATTTACAAAAAAATAAGTGTGCATATATTAAGGTTCAATATTTGTGTACATATATTACAGTTAAATGTGTGTGTCTATGAATAAGGTAAAGGTAAAGGTACCCCTGCCCGTACGGGCCAGTCTTGCCAGACTCTAGGGTTGTGCGCTCATCTCACTCTATAGGCCGGGAGCCAGCGCTGTCCGCAGACACTTCCGGGTCACGTGGCCAGCGTGACAAGCTGCATCTGGCGAGCCAGCGCAGCACATGGAACGTCGTTTAGCTTCCCGCTGGTAAGCAGTCCCTATTTATCTACTTGCACCCGGGGGTGCTTTCGAACTGCTGCAACCTACAAAAATGCTTCATACTGAGAGAAGTGACTTGCAAAAATATGTACATTGCTCATGACTGCACACAAATATATTTTATTAGAAGAGTCGCACCAAAATGTTGATGAATATTTGTATTTTTTTTAAATCACAAATTGTTAAGTAAATGTTGACAACTGAATTTAAGATAGAAAAAATGAGAAACAGGGAAGTGACATCGACAGACCCTTCCAGCCCTATTCTGTACACATCAAATTCACTCACAGTTTTCCTGGGTTAAGCTTTTCAAAGCAGCCTCTGCGCAAACCGATGGAAACCATGATCACCAACTGCTTGAAAAAGGACTGTATAGGAGATCTACACTACATAGAGATCCTATGTTGTGGAACAGAAGCCCCCAGCCCAGCAGGTGACCAACCTGCCCAAAGCCCCCCCCCCCCCACGGAGGTGGGCTTCTGAAACTCAAGCACAATTTTCCTGGATAAGCAAAGAAAATAAATTTGCACAAAAGGGAATTGTGACATTTGGCACAGCATGAACCAGGAACCACAGAAAGGAGCCACATAAATATTTTGACTTACTGGTTTTGAATACCCCTGAAAGGGAATAAGAAGATGAGTGTGGCTCTTGGGACCTTTCACTCCTAAGCCTCCAGGAAAACGGCTACGAATGCAGATCCAGAAATGAGTATTATAGACAAAGCCCAGAACTTTGATTCCAAGAATAATGAAGATTTTGACAAATGAGATATGGGCCAGGAGGAAAGAACTAAATTAGATTGAATTGCCAGGGTAGGGTGAGGGAGAAGACCTATAACACACCCACTCCTCATTCATGGCATCATAAATTTATGTGGAGGAGGTCATACCCTTTCCTCCTTGAGGAAATATTTTCTGATATGGTGAGGTGCACATTTCAGGAACACAAATGTAGATTAAATATCAGTGGTAGTAGTGAATCATAGACTCACAGAGTTGTAAAGTTGGAAGGGATCCTAAGCGTCATCTAGTCCAAACCCCTGCAATGCAGGGATCACAGCTAAATGATCCCTGACAGGTAGCCATCCAACCTCTGTTGAAAACCCTCCAAGGATGGAGAGTCCACTGTTCGGATATCTATCGATCTTGCCTTATCGATAGAGCCGCAACGTCAGACAGCTTTACGATCCGCATCAATCACCTACAGCGGTTTATAACGGGTCCGGCACACTTCCTCTCGAGCTGCGCAATAACTCCTGCTGTCTTCAGGTCACGGCTTAGCAGAGTTGAAGCACAGCGTGTAAAGCAGTCTTGCTTCTTGTAAGTACACATAGACAGGTTCGTCTATTTACAGCTCTTTATTAAAACATTACAGCAAACAAAGTCCAGGGCTTCTTTCAGCCATGTCTCCCTCACAGATACACAGAGGGAAGTGAAAGTACAGGGAAAAACTCCTCCTTCTTAGCTTCTAAAAGCTTCTGTCTCCGCCCAGCTTCTGTAAGCTGACGTTAGCAGGTGACACACACCAGGGGAATTTAACCAGATAAATTCTGAACCATCACATCCACCACCTTACTAGGGAGTCCGTGCCACTGTCAAACAGCTCTTACTATCAGAAAATTCTTCCTAATTCTTCCTAAGTGTCTCCTCTGGAACAGCAGAAAACAAGCTTGTTCCATCTTCCATGTGACAGCATGGCTATCACAGAATCAGAGAATTGAATACGGCTATCACAGAATCAGAGAATTGTAGAGTTGGAAGGGATTGCAAGGGTCATTTGGTCCAACCCCCTGCAAAGCAGGAACCACAGCTAAAGAACCCCTGTCTTATACTGAGCTAGACCACTGGTCCACTTTGCTCAGTATTGTCTACACTGGCAGTGGCTCTCTAGAGTTTAAGGCACTTAGGCTGGCCTTTGCCAGCCCTACCTTGAGAGGCCACAGGGGACTGAACCTAGAACCTTCTGCCTGCAATGCAGATGCTCTAACACTGAGCCCAGTCTACTCTTTTCCAGGCTAAACATTCATAACTCCTTCAACTGTTCCTCATAAGGCTTGGTTGCTAGACTCTTTGTCATATTGGTTACCCTCCTCTGCACATATTCCAAATTGTCAATATCAGTCTGAAACTACGGTGCCCAGAACTGGACATGGACTCCAGGCAGTGGAACAGACTCCCTCAGAAGATGGTTGACTCTCATTCACTGGAGGTTTTTAAGTGGAGGTTGGATGGCCATCTGTCATGGATTCTTTAGCTGTGCCACCTGAACTGAAGGTGTCTGGACTGGATTGTTGGTGACTTGTGGAAGTCAGTTGGTCATTCACCACACCCCAACCAGTGTGATGTTATCTGCAGAGTATGTGGAGCCCCAGCAGAGTCTTCAGAGATTTCTTGCTCCCAGCAGAACATCCTCTTCCAGAGCCCCCAATTAAGAGGAAAACTCCTCTCCCACACAGTTCAAAGTAACCAAGTGTTTATTGTCTCCAGATGCAAGACAATGCTAAACACTGTTATCTACTATGTGCAGTCCTTATGGCCTTTGAGGTAAAGATACATATGTATGGAGAGATCCATCAACACTATCAACACGCTAGCTAATGCTGCCATGGAAAACCCACAGTCTCTTCCTCTGACTCTCACAGATTCAGAGTCAGACCCTGCTTCAAAACAGGGCAGGACACGAACATGCAACAGGACTAGACATAATGAAAGCAATGCCCGTCTCTACACATAGGCATATGGCCTGGACCAATGGGAGGGTGAATGGCTCAGAAAGGAACACAGTTGACCTGGCTGGTGTTGCTATGGTAACCCAGTGCACCTGGCACCCTTATCTCAGCACATCCAGATGTGGGGGATGTGCTCCCCAAGACATGAGCCCAAGCACTGTGTAATTTAACCCATGGTTCACATAACACCAATGTGGATGACCCTCAGGGTCCCTTCTAACTCTATGATGCTAAGCCATCTCTGCAAAACAGCCAATAGTTTTGCCATAATAATGTTGGAACATTTTAAGTTACCCATCCATCAAAAATGGCCTCCCTAACCTCTGTGGCTCAGCAGGAAAAGTATGGGCTAAGCTGCATTTCCCTCCTCTCTTTTAGTTGGGAGGAGGGAACTGGGGTGACGGTGGGGGCACACTGGCCTGTCTCCCAACCCTCTCAGACTCCAGAGCTCTCTCCGTCTTTTTGCAGATGCTCCATTTTGCTTCATAGCAGGAATTTCCACCATGCCTCATTTAATCATGTGTTGAGTGATATTAAGCAGATGTGGATTACCTGACTGAATCTGTCCCATTGCTGTCAGCCCTTGCTTGCTAAAATGGAAAAACTGGCTCAGTCCTGCTCCATCCACTCACTCCCAAAGAAGCCGAACAATGATCCCCCACCCCACCCCCTGCTACAGAGCCTTGTTCGGCTAACTGAAGTAACAGGATCCAGAGGCCTTTGCCTTGGAATCAGCATCTCTGCTCAGCATGTCCACTTTGTAATCATAGGAGTATAAGAAGAGCCTGATGAATCAAGCCAATAGCCAATAATAATAATAATATAATAATAATAATAATTTATTATTTGTACCCTGCCCATCTGGCTGGGTTTCCCCAGCCACTCTCGGCGGCTTCCATAGAAACAAAAAATACACTAAAATATCACAGATTAAAAACTTCCCTGAACAGGGCTGCCTTAAGATGTCTTCTGAATGTCAGGTAGTTGTTTATTGCTTTGACATCTGATGGGAGGGCGTTCCACAGGGCGGGCGCCACTACTGAGAAGGCCCTCTGCCTGGTTCCCTGTAGTTTTGCTTCTCACAATGAGGGAACCGCCAGAAGGCCCTCGGTGCTGAACCTCAGCGTCCGGGCAGAACGATGGGGGTGGAGACGCCCATTCAGGTATCTAGTCCAGCTTCTTGTTCTCACAGTGGTCACCCCAATGCCCACAAGCAGGACTCAAGCACAGGAGTGCTTTCCCCTCTTGTGGTTTCCAGCCACCAGTATTCAGCATAGAATCACAGAATTGTAGAGTTGCAAGGGACCCTGAGGATCATCTAGTCCAACCCACCGCAGGTGCAGAAATATGCAGCTGTCCCATATGATGATCAAACTTGTTACCTTGGTGCTATCAGTACCACACTCTAATCAACTGAGCTGTCCACATGGTAAGCATCGCTGCCTCGGGTCGTAAGATTTCCTACCTGCTCTTCACTAGAAATTCACAAGGTATGTTACAACAGTTAATTTACAATGATAAGAACAGATAAAACCAAATGGAACTATTCCAAAAGGAACCAGAATGGTATTATGGGGTTGGACATGTGTCCTGAAGTTGTGATGCAGTTCTGATGGGCAAGAAGGGCCCTTTAAAATACAGTATGTGTTTTATGTAATGGGATTCATTGAACATTGGCTGCCTCCTCACCCTCTTGAACTCCAGAACTCTCTTCATGCTAGCCTTATGCAAGGATCATCGCTGCTTCTCTCCATGTGCCCACTGGAGTTCAATCCTTTCTCAACCTCACAGACATTCAGTGAAGCTGAATGTTCTTCCTTCACTGTTGGAAACCTCTGACTATCAGTTGCAGGGAACCACAGGAGGGGAGAATTTCTGTTGTGCTCAGATCCTGCTTGCGGACTTCCCATTGGGGCATCTGACTGGCCACTGTGAGAGCAGGATGTTGGGCTAGGTGGGCCTATCATCCAATCCAGCAAGGCTCATCTTATGCACCTAAATTAAATAACTTGGTGTTCCAATCTGCAAATTCATGAGCATCAGTTTGGGTCAGTCCTCTGCAAAAAGCAGATCCAACGAGCCCCTCCTCCTCCTCCTCCTCCTCGTATGCTTGCTACCAACCAAAGCTTGTCAGCAAAGCAGCAACAATGAACCCCCAATTTATTGATCCACAGTACAGTACCTTGGAACATCTCAGAATTCCTAGTATTTCTGAAATGCCCAATTGCTTCATGACCAAAGAGGGTTGCATTCTCCTCCCTGGTGGAAACAGCAATTGTAAGAGAGACCGAAGCCCTCTAGATGCCAACTTCTATTTATTTGGATAAGACAATGATTTCCTACTCGCCCGCAGGCTACACAATTCCACCTTTCTTGCTTCGCAGGAGGAAATTCCTTTGAAGAACAATGAATTCCTGTTCCCTTAAAAAAAAGAAAATGCTCTGTATGACTGTACTTTCCTCAAATTTCTAACCTAGTTTCCCAGTCCCCTGTGAAACGAGGTGGACAAAACCAGGCATGAAACCTAATACACACACACACACACACACACACACACCACATCCTGATGCACTCATGCTAACTTGCCAAGCTAATGCCATAGAGAAAGTGGATGGAGAGAGGTTTTTCTCCCTCTCTCCTAAATACTAGAACTAGTGGACATCCAATGAAGCTGAATGGGGGAAGATTCAGGATAGAGAAAAGACAGTCCTTCTTCCTGTAGCACAGGGTTAATCTGTGGAACTCACTCCCACAAGAGGCAGTGATAGCCATAGACTCAAGTGGCCCTAAAAAGGGGGAGGGGTTAGCCAAATTCATGGAGAATAAAGTAATCATGCTCTGCCTCCATAGCTGCGCATTCCATCAGTTGCTGAGAATCATAAGCAGGGTATCATCATTTTTTCCTCAAGGTTACTTCTGAATTGGATTCATTGGCGCAGGAACTGTATGCTCCAGTAACTTGGTAGCTGGTGGTTGTTGGATGGTCCCAGGTTCAATCCCTGCTGGAATCTCCCTGCAGGGAGGGAAAGACCCCTGCCTCAAACCCTGGAAAGACACTGCCAATCAGTGTAGACTATAATGAGCTAGACAGACCAATGTAAGACAGCATATTTATTTACAGCCAGGAGGATCGGGATCTTGCTTTTAGAGGAGGGGCTATAACTCAGAGGCAGAAGGTCCTGGGTTCAATTCCTGGCATCTCCACGTAGGGCTGGGAGAGACTCCATACCTGAAAACATGAAGAGCTGCTGCCTGCCAGTGTAGATAATACTAAGCTAGATTGAACCCAATTGCCTGTCTCTGTATATGGCAGCTTCCTATGTAAGCATCAGTTCTCAAGGAGGCAGACTGTAACTCAGTGGTAAAGCTTCAGCCTGTTCTTCAGAAGGCTGAGGACTAGAATCTCACTCTGTGTTTAGGGGCCGGGATATAGCTCAATGGCAGCACATTCAGAAGACTGATTTAATATAAGGCAGCTCCCTGTGTTCCTAAGAGATGAGGAACTTGAGACTCAGAAACTAGGGCAGTGATGCACCATCATTTGATAGCAAGAGTACACTTGTTTGAAGAACAGATAAGTTGTTCCCCTGTACAATGAGGAGAACACAAATAAATAAGGGCTGCCTGGTCTCAAAAGTTGAGCACAGTCACTATCTTTCTGCACAAAGCACTGCACCCTCGTGAAGATTCATCACCTGTTTGGTCCTACTTTCTCCTAATTTACAAGCTTTTTGGCAAGCATGTCCTATTATTTTCAGTAATGCACTTTTTTTTTGCACCACCGTGCCCATATATGTGCATTTTCAAACATGCTGTTCGGATAAGAACATAAGAAGAGCCTGGCTGCTGCATAAGGGCAAAGGGGACTCATCCAGTCCAGCATCCACTTCTCACACTGTTTGTCCAGATGCTTGTGGGAAACCAGTAAGCAGGACCTGAGTGCAACACCAGATCTCTCTCCCCCCCCCCCCCCCGGCAGTTTCTAGCAACTGGGATTCAGAAGCATTGCTACCTCCATATATGGAGGTAAAGAATTGCCATGACAAGTAGCCACCGGTTGCATAATTTCCTCCATGGATTTGGCCAATCCTCTTTTAAAGCCCTCCAAACTGGTGGCCATTACTGCCTCCTGTGGGAGTAAGTTCCATAGTTTAAGGACTTTCATTTATCTGTCCTAAATCTTCCAACATCTTAATTGGATGTCCTCGGGTTCTAAGGTTATTAGAGGGAGGAAAACTATTCCCTGCCCACTTTGTCCATGCCATGCATAATTTTAAAAACTTATAACATGTCAACTTTTAGTCACCTTTTTTTCTAATGTGGCAACATTTTCTCAAATACTGCAGCCTTTCCTGAGAGGAGTTTCTCTTTCCCCTTGATCATTTTGGTTGCCCTTTGCTGAAACCTCTTCCAGTTCTGCAATACAATTGTACCTCAGGTTACAAACACTTCAGGTTACAGACTCTGCTAACCCGGAAGTAGTACCTTGGGTTAAGAACTTTGCCCCAGGATGAGAGCAGAAATTGTGCTGCGGCGGCAGTGGGAGGCCCCATTAGCTAAAGTAGTACCTCAGGTTAAGATCGGTTTCAGGTTAAGAATGGACCTCCGGAATGAATTAAGTTCATAACCAGAGGTACCGCTGTATCATCTTTGAAGTGAGGTGACCAACTGGAGAACCACATTGCAAAAGACAGAGCAGTGCAGATTTTGAAGAATAATAATGTTTACCGATTTGTGCATTGGTGTCAGAGTTTAAACTGGCGTGAGGAGTGGAGGTCAAATCGCCCTCTCCCTTTCCCTGCTGGCACAGGGGACATCTTAGCAGATTGCCTTGCTAGCAAACCGAGACCCATTTCCCCCTCAGAATTGGTTCCAAGTCGGTGGACGGTTTGACAGCTTCCATGTTTGTGTTGGACGTGCCTTTTGCCTCCAGCACTCCAACTGTGACAACAGTTTCCGTCTGAATGTTCCAACCCCCTGAGTGAGACACTACGGTGACCCGACGCCAACATTAATGCAAAACATGCTCGGTGACAAAACAATTTATCATTCCAGGCATTTTTTACGCCCAGGCACAAAAGAATAAAAATGCAGAAGTTCAGAGATACTCACACCAACATATACCTTACCACATGCATTGGTGAAGAGAACCTGTGTACTGCTGCTGCAGTGGTTAGAGTGTCAGATTGGGTCCTGGAAACCAGGGTTCAATTATGCCACTCAGCCATGAAGCTAACTTGGACCAGCCACTACTACTCAGCCTAACCTACCTCACGGGATTTTATTAAAAAAATTTATTAAAGATTATCTTGGTTTACAAAAGCACATGCCATGCCTCTTTTTCAGGTTGTAATGTACAGTCTTTCTTACAAATCAGTTACATTTGTTGTGAGACATTAGTGTTGAGTACTGTATAAGCTTGGGGAAGAAGAGGGGTGGGGTGGTGAGGCTTATATTATTTTGTATAGTGTACGTGCAGAGTTTTGTGTCAGCATCAACTGGGTAGGTTCTCTTATTACATTTCCTTGGTTGTGAGGTTTTGGGGGGCAGGGTGTGGTTGGTTGTCTGTGGTTGGCTGCAGTGGGGTTTGTTTGCGTTTGTGAGGGGGGGGAGGACTTGTTGGGTGAGGTATGCCAGATTCATTTGTATGCTCTCGGTGGATTCTTGTTGTTGTCTTGTTGGGCTGTGTATGTGATAAGGGGGAGCCATACTGGGGTGAAGGAGTCCTATTTGTCCCTGTGTCAGCTTCAGTTTATTGGTTAGCTTTTCTAGTAAGGCTGTTTCCCATACAATTTGGTACCACTGGTCCATGTTCCCTCCTGACAGGTCTCTCCAGTGCTTCTGGCTGCTGAGAGTATGTGGGTTATAAGCTCTGAATAATGTAAGTGGTCATTATGATCTTGGAGATGTTTAGTAGGGCCAGTTCTGGGGTGAGTTCTAATACCTGTTTAGTTATTTTGCACATCTCATATAGGACTGCTGTCCAGAAGTGTTGGATTTTAGGGCATTCCCACCACATGTGGAGGTATGTTCCTTTGGAGGTGCAGCCTTTCCAACGTCTTGGTGAGGTTCCTGGATTTAACAGCCACCCTGGGCGGCTTCCCAAAAAGTATTAAAATAGAGTAGTCCGTTAAACATTAAAAGCTTCCCTAAACAGGGCTGCCTTCAGATGTCTCCTAAAAGTCTGGTAGTTGTTCTTCTCTTTGACATCTGGCTTGCCAGGTTTTTATCTGGAGGTTTTGTGCTGCGTGTTGGAATAGTGGGCGATAGGCCATGGGATTTAGTGGGGATGGGAATGGGGATAGCTTGCCAACTTGTCCCTTCCAGGACCATGTGGATTTGTGCATTGTTGTGGGGATTTTCTTTAGTTTGTTTTGGAGAAATGGATGTGCTGTTGTCCTCACAGGATCGTTGTGGGGATTAAATGATGACTAGGACCTGGGAGACAAGGGTTCAAATCCCCACTCAGTGATGAAGCTCAGTAGGTGACCTTGGGCCAGTCACTGCCTCTCAGTCTAACCTACCTCACAGGGTTGTTGTGGGCATTAAATGAGGGGAAGAACCATGTGTGCCACTTTGAGCTCCTTGGAGAAAAAGGTGGGATATAAATGCAATAAATGAATAAGCAAATAAATAAAATATTCTTACTCTAACCATTACATCACATCATAGTGCTTAAAATGTATGGTGTGAATGTGGCTACTACCAACTCCATGCTTTAAGTCAACAACATGCCTTCATCCAAGGAGAACGGTCCATTTGTTACCCAAGCTTTCTATATCAAGTGCCCATAGTCTTAAACCCACAGGCAAATATACCCCTTTCCATCTCCCCGAAGCCTCATGCTCCCATTTTGATTAATGGTTTTCTAAAGTCATGCAATTTTTTTTTTTTAATGATGCTTTGGGGGCAGGAAATTAAAAACAAAAAGGTTTATCTTACTCCCAGTCCTTTAATCAAGTGCAACACAAGTCAAATTGTGGAGACCACTGATCCAGTTCCAAGCCTGCCTGGGTTTATTTTTGCTGACTCAAGTTTTCTGATATGGTTGCCAGATTTTATTTTTATTTAGAGGAATCTGAGAATATCATGGACAAGCTGAATGTTATGGATGCCCTCTTTAAGAAAAATATTAATCCAGCAACTATTATTTTCAATTTTGACAGATTGTCCTACTGAACACTTTTTGCTCTCCTTTGGAATAAAGGCTGTCACTTCTGGCAGGCCCAATACTTGCCAGCTACCCTCTTGAAAAATGATGACATCAGCCTCCCAAAAGGAATCTAACTGGGGGTGGGGAGAGAGAGAATTAGTTCCCCATGTTACTCTGAATCATGCATTTTAGCTCAAAATAATAAATGGTCCTAAGCAGTCAGAGCTTGTCATAAAATGTGTGTGTGTGTGTGTGTGTTTTAGGTCTGGGCAATATATCAATATATCATCCAAAACCGGTTTGAAGTTCATAGTGTGATATTGGTTTCAGAATTTTTGACCTGGCAATATATCGTGACTCATGATGTGTGTGTGTGTGTGCCCTGATTTGCAGTCCCAAAATGTTGGGGGGCATGCCAGTTTAGTAACCTGAATTCTGTGTGTATGTGATAAGAGGGTCAGAAGAACGTGGCTACTGGGTGAGGCCAAGGGGGTGGCGGGTGCATTTAGTCCAGCCCCCTGTTCTCACAGTGCCCAACCAAATGCCCATTATGGGAAACCTACAAGCAGGATCTGGGCACAAGGGCTACTCTTCCCGCCTCTGGTTCTTAGCAACTGGTATTCAGAGGCATTCTGGCTTCAACAGTGGAGGAGGAACATAATTAGAGCCCTGCTAGATCATGCCAATGGCACATCTAGACCAGCATCCGCTTCTCACAGTGGACAACCTGTCGGAAACTTGCAAGCAGGATCTGAGCAACAGAAACTCTCTCCCCTTGCTATTTTGAGCCAGGAATCGGACATCGGAACAGAAGTTCATTTTATACGTCAACTCCCGAGTATCGTGAAATAAAGCTGCAACAAAGCTCCCTCCAGGAAAGTCCTGTTTCCAATTATTGAGCTGTATTTTACTGTTTTACGTCTTGCCACAAAAATGTCTCATTTTTCAAACACACACACACATATCCCAAGGATAACATATTCTGTTCCATTCTTATTTCAGACATCATGATATATTGGTATGTGACATTTTTGAAAGCCAGCTATCACCCAGCCCTAGTCAAGACTAGGCAAGGCAGGTAGGACTTGTGGTCCACACGTCTGGAGAGAAGTACTCTGGCCAGCCTTGACCTGCGTATACACCATGTTATTTACTTGGCATATAGTCACTTACAGTTACTTGGATCAGCTGCTTTGCCCATCTGGAGTTACTTGCTCATAAGGACATAAAAAGAGCCTGTCTGCTGGATCAAGCCAATGGACCATCGAGTCCAGCATCCTTTTCTTACAGTGGCCAACCAGATGCCCCAGTGAGAAACTCTCAAGCAGAACTAGAGTACATGAGCCCTCTCCCCTCCTGTGGCTTCCAGCAACTTGAATTCAGAAGCATTGTTGCCTTATAGTAGCCATTGAAAGCCTCCTCTTCCATGAATTTATCTCATTCTCTTTTAAAGGTTGGACCTAATGGTCAGGGGTCCCTTTACCCTTTACTTAGGGATGCGGGTGGCGCTGTGGGTTAAACCACAGAGCCTACCTAAGACTTGCCAATCAGAAGGTCGGCGGTTCAAATCCCCGCGATGGGGTGAGCTCCCGTTGCTCGGTCCCTGCTCCAGCCAGCCTAGCAGTTTGAAAGCACTTCAAAGTGCAAGTAGATAAATAGGTACCGCTCCGGCAGGAAGGTAAATGGTGTTTCCGTGTGCTGCTCTGGTTTGCCAAAAGTGGCTTAGTCATGCTAACCACATGACTCGGAAGCT
Organism: Podarcis melisellensis; assembly: GCF_964234715.1. NCBI lineage: Eukaryota > Metazoa > Chordata > Lepidosauria > Squamata > Lacertidae > Podarcis > Podarcis melisellensis. The sequence continues at coordinate 17,664,311 of NC_138547.1, read as the reverse complement.
GTATGCCGGCTCCCTCGGCCAATAAAGCGAGATGAGCGCCGCAACCCCAGAGTCGGTCACAACTGGACCCAATGGTCAGGGGTCCCTTTTCCCTTTACTTAGGTTGTGGCCATTCAGTTTTAGGTGAAATTACACTGAGTCTCCAGCTCCATTCTTTCCTTGACATCCTCAGTTTCGTTGATGAAATTTTGGAGGATATGTTAAAAACTGGGAGTATTCTGAATTCTTATTTTATATATGCATGTGCTTCAGTAGGAAGTTGCTGTAAATGCTTCTGAATTCCAGTTGCTGGAAAGAGCAGGAAGATGCTGGAATAGATTGCACTGGCCCAAACTAGCAGACTTATCTTATGTTCTAAGGGACAATTTAGCATTTTCTCCTGAATGAAGAAACAGACTTGTAAGAAATTGCACTCCCCTGATGGAGGCAGTATGCCTCTGAATACCAGTTGCTGGTTTTTTTATGATTCCACAAGGCTCAGATAATATGGTTGAGTGAGGGAAGAGTCTCCATTTTAGCTCTGTTCAGAATGTTCCAAGGAAAACCACTAGCTCCGATGGTCCACAATAGGAATCAAAGCTCCCAGGATCTCAAATGCAATTAATCCAAACACAAACATGCCTGGTAATGTTCAGTGTCACACAAACAGAAGCCATATCCTTTAGGTCAAGAATGAGGGACCTCAACAACTCAGATAAGGAGGCAGGGCATCCCCACCATCCTCTCCTAAAAGCCCTCTGATTGAGATGCAGCTGGATCCAAGCCCTGTCTTCTTGAATGCACTCTGCACACGCTTCCTGACCCTCACCAGACCCTAGCATTGACAGCCAGCAAGGAGTGGCCAGGGAGTCAGAGCACCATGGCCAAGACCTCCTTGGCAGAGTTTGCATTGCCTTTGGCTCCCTTTCTGCACTGCCTTCTTCTATACCTCTTCTCCAGATCTGTTTCCTGGATACCAGAGCACAGTCAAACAAACAGAGTGGAACAGGCTGTCTCTCACCCCTCAAGCAGACACCACCATGAGTCCCAGAATCCCAGCCCAGATAACAAATCTGGGTCAATGTCCTTTTGGATTATATCTTGCTGAGGCAGACTTTCGGCACTCAAGGAGCCAAATCCTACCCAAATACAGATTACCTTAAGAAAGTAGTTGTTAGTTGGCATCTGTTTGTCTCAGGAGACAATTGAAGAGTGCACCATTGGAGGTAAAGTAAAAGTGCTGGAAAGTTACAGCACCTGCTGTGGCTACAGAGACCGATATGGGAGACACATGTTTTGTTGCAGCTGGGGCAGATGTTTGTGCTGATGCAGATGCACCATTGCATTTCTTCTCTCTGCGCTCCTCCCAGCGGCCATTCCTACTCTGGTCTCTGCTATGGATACCTGACCTGACTGTCTGCCTCTTTATAAGGGGGAGGCTTGCTGGCGAATGGATCAGGCAAGTGGCCCATCTATTCCAGAGTCCTGTTCTCACAGTGGCCTCCAGATGCCTCAATGGGAATTCTGCAAGCAGGACCTCAGTGCAACAGCACTCTCCCCACTAGCAGTTCCCAGCAACTGGTATTCAGAGCCATACCACCTCTGTCTATGGAGGCAGAGCTCAGCCATCATGCCTAGTGGTTGCGAATAGCCCTCTCCTCCATGAATTTATTCAATCCTCTTTTAAAGCTATCCAGGTTGGGTGGCCATCATTGCCTTCAATGAGAGTGAGTTCCATAGTTTAACTAGTCGCTACATGAAGAGGGGCTTTCTTTTATCTGTCCTGGATATTCCAACATTCAGCTTCACACGGCATTGAGATCTCAGTCACACTCAGCTCTGTTATCAGCCTGTGAATTCCAAAATCTGTTGATTTAAGTTACCCATTCTTCCATTCTAAAGTTCTCCCCACCTCTACATCAGCTTGCACTATATGGTTTTCTTTTTTAACAGCCATCATGAATTTCATGAACCAGAATTTTAGCAGGAATTTCTCAATATATACACACATCTGCCTGACATAAACATTTTTTTTTTTTTGCAAAACCATTTCCCCTATTATAATGGATGTTCATACAAACATCCATTATAATAGGGGAAATGATTTTGCAATGAATGGGGGAAATGGTTTTCATGCATATATGCAATGTATAAACCCTTTATCCTAGTATACACCAGGGCTGGGTGATATATAGTCCAAAACTGGTTTTTCATGATATCGGTTTCATAATTTTTGACCTGGCAATATATCATTAATCATGATGTGTGTGTGGGCATGCACTATGCAAAAATCACAATGTGGGGAAAACCGTGAAGGTTGAAAACGAGATGTCACCCAGCACTAGGCAAAGGTAAAGGGACCCCTGGCCGTTAGGTCCAGCCGCAGATGACTCTGGGGTTGCGGCGCTCATCTCACTTTACTGGCCGAAGGAGCCAGCGTACAGCTTCCAGAACATGTGGCCAGCATGACTAAGCTGCATCTGACGAACCAGAACAGCGCATGGAAACGCCATTTACCTTCCCGCCGGAGTGGTACCTATTTATCTACTTGCACTTTGACGTGCTTTCAAACTGTTAGGTTGGCAGGAGCAGGGACCGAGCAACAGGAGCTCACCCTGTTGCAGGGATTTGAACCACTGACCTTATTGCTTGGCTGGAAAATGGGATAACAAAATTCAAGAAAGTGTGAATTGCAAAGGATGGCTGTATTTTGGTTTGCATATTGTTTCAGAATATGCAAACTTGGTAGGTTTCTATTTATTTGTTTTGTTTTGTAAAAATTATACAGAGCTTGGTAGTAAAAAAACACAACCTCAAATAAGTTTACAAAAAGATAAAACAATAAGATTATCAGTAATAATAATTAACAGCAATAATTTAAGACTTTTGAAAAATAGCCTAAAAAACAGATCAAAACTTATATACATTTTCTAAGCATCTGGGCAAAGGTAAATGTAAAGGGATCCCTGACATAAGGTCCTGTCGTGACCGACTCTGGGGTTGCAGCACTCATCTCACTTTATTGGGCGAGGGAGCTGGCATACAGCTTCTGGGTCATGTGGCCAGCGTGACTAAGCCGCTTCTGGCAAACCAGAGCAGCGCATGGAAACGTCTTCCCGCCGGAGCGGTACCTATTTATCTACTTGCACTTTGACATGCTTTCGAACTGCTAGGTTGGCAGGAGCAGGGACCGAGCGACGGGAGCTCACCCCATTGCAGGGATTCGAACCGCCAACCTTCTGATCGGCAAGCCCTAGGCTCTGTGGTTTAACCCACAGCACCACCCGCATCCTTTAAGCATGTGGGTAGTCTTGCCCAAACAAAATGTTTTTAGCAGGCATTGCAAATCATACAGGGAAGAGTACAGCATGACATCAATAGGCAGGGAGTTCCAAAGTGTAGGTGCTGCCACACTAAAATACTGAGTTGCTATAAAAGCAGAACTGAATTGAATTTATTTGCCAGCTACCTGGGAGTCATCTGACTCCTCAGAATGTCTTTGGGATGCTGATGCAGACCTTGTGACACTTGGACAATGAAGCTGAGATTGGACAAAGCCACGCAAATCTAACATTGGTAAAATGAAGCAAAATGGAGTTGTTTCTCCCACCTGCCCCAAAGATAGGCACAGAATACAATTCAAAGCAATGGGGAGTTGGATAATGCAGAAAGAGAGCTGTGGAGGCATGTACAGTGGTAATTTGAGCTGATGCAGAGAGACTTGGTCACAGAAGAAGGTCCAGTGTTCATTGCAGCATCAGGTGTTGTACAACTGAACTATGGCTACTCTCCTAAAAATAAAGTAAAATCCTAGTCCCTATGGTTCTGACTTCCTGTGTGCAAAGTAGGTGCTCTACCCACCAAACAACAGCCCTATCTATCCCAGGATCCCCATCCCCAGGCAAGTGTTATGCTGCAAGCCATACAGTGGACTCTATCCAAAGTCACAACAGGCAGAGGGATGCTTTCAATTATTCACCTGATATGTTTCAATCACATCCTGCTCAGAACAAACACTTTGCTGGGAAATCACTAGAATTAACAACACAGCATTGACTGAGGTTTCCATGCCTCGGAATGCCCATCTTTGGAGAGGGAGTCTGTCGCCCCAGACAAGCCCCAGGGCTGCCCCTGTGACATCATCACCTCTCCAGTTTCCCAAGCCTATCTTCACACATGGGGAATGACCCAAGTTAAACAGAAGCAAATTCACACCCACAGTGACTCAGCCGAAGGCATCTTAACATTATATCCCATTTGTCTGGAGGCTGAGTCTGTTTCCATCTTGGTTGATTCTAATCTCTTTCCACAGCTCCTTCAAGAAGGGTCCAGATAACCCAATGATAGTCCTTACTCTTTTTAAGGTTTCATACACTCCAACATTCTTTGGATGAAAATACGGGCACTTCTCACTCACCATTCCCCACCCCCAGCACAGAGAAGAAGGTTGGGTGTCACCACCACTGCACAAACAGGACACAGCACATGCACACTCCACTGTCTTGAGACACCCCCTTAATCTCGATTTTATTTTATTTTATTCTTCAGTGGATTTACAAGCACATACACAAATATGGTCGTACCTTGGAAGTCGAATGGAATCCGTTCCGGAAGTCCATTCGACTTCCAAAACATTCAGAAACCAAAGCACGGCTTCTGATTGGCTGCAGGAAGCTCCTGCAGCCAATCAGAAGCTGCGGAAGCCTCATCGAACATTTGAGTTCCAAAGAATGTTCACAAACCAGAACACTCACTTCCAGGGTTGTGGAGTTTGGGAGCTAAAACATCTCAGTACCAAGGCGTTTGGGATCCAAGGTACGAGTGTATATAAATTTTCAAAAGGGGCATGGATGTAAAGGGTTTGGGGGGCTTTTAAAAAATAAATAAAATATCTAGATTCCTTGTGCTCTGCTCTGCTCCCCCTTTCTTCTCACCCAGGGCAGCCCTGCCCTCTGCCTGCCCCTCAGAGTCAGCATGTCACACAGGGTGGGGCCACAGCCTCTCCCCGCCCATTCTCCAGCAGTCACTATGAGCTCCCCATGGAGCAGCAGCCATGGAGAGACCATGCAGAGGCAGCGGGAAGTTCCCTTAGCACCTCTTGGGACAAGTGCCAGCTCCTCCTCCTCCCCAAGCTCAGCAGTAGCCAGAAGCAACTGTAGTCCCTGGTGCACAATTTGTGGGGGGGGGGGGGCAACCCAGGCACCCCACACATCCAAAAATCCCCATCCCACCTTGGCTGCCACAAGGGTCTCTGGCCTCGCTGCCACTTCCCCAGCCGCCTTGTTGAATGGACGCCCAGCCAATGTTGGGGGGATTCACTCCCCATGGGCCTTATTGGCTAGCGGCTAACCCATCCCTTCAAATTCTTGAATGCTTCTGGGATTTTCCATGGGAGAATTTAAGACACCTCTTTGTGAAACACAAAAAGAGCCTGGTTCCTGGATCATTGGTCCAGCATCCTGTTCTCAAAGCGGCAAGTGTGCCGCCTTGCCCCCGCAATTGAAGGGGCTGGTGCCACGCGATGTGCATGAGTGACGTCAGCACACCATGTGACATGATGACATCATGCGCGCAGATCGCATGATGTGCTGACGTGTCGCGCATATGCCACAGGGCAGGCGTGAGTGACACAAGTATGCCACATGGACTGCTTGGTTAATGTAAGCATGTAATGCGGCATGTTTTCACTCCCCTGCAGATTTTGGGGAGATGTGGCCCCCTGCCTTAAATTGGGGGGGACCCCAGGCCCACCCTAGATGGTGCCTATGCACAGGGGCCAACCAGATGCCCTGATGGGAAGCTCTTGCATGCAGGACACTCCACTTGGAAGTTTTTCTTCAGAATATCATTTGCAATTGAGAAGCTGCATTAAAAAAAAACCATTTAGCCTGCAGCCTCTGGTTGCAGATTATGTGCTTTTGCCTAACAAAGTCATGGCAAAGAGCTAAGGATGAGAAAAGCATCTTGTACTACATATGAAAATATTTCCAACAACTGCTGTCTGCAGAAAGCCTAAAAGCTGTGTGGGCGGGATTCTCCCAACACAAAGCTCTATTCGGTAGTCGCTGAGGGTTTTAACTTTGTAAGTTGGCACCCTACAGGACCAGGACCGCAAGCCTGTAATATTAGGTCACTCCCCAGAGCCCCCCCTTCCCCCGCCCATGCAAGCCTACTCAGAGCCTTTCATCTGTCACATCTGGACGCCTGGCACACAGTGGGGGTAAAGCTGAAGGAAATGGGAATCACATTTCTTTCCCTTCAGTTTCGTTTATTTTACAAGACAGCTTGGATTTGGGGTGGGTGACCAAGGCCACATTTCACATCAAATGCCACTTTAAACATTCATGGCTTCTTCTCCTGAAGCATCCTGGGAGCTGTAGTTTGTTCGGGGTGGTGAGAGGTGGTAGGAGAACCCTGCTTCTTCTCCCAGAACTACATTTCCCAGAGTTCCCCGTAAAGAGGGATTGACTGTTAAACCACTCTGGGAATTGTAGCTCTGGGAAGGGGAACTGGGGGCCTCCATAGCTCAATGGCAGAGCACCTGCTTTGCACAAAGAAGGTCCCGGGTCCCTGGTGGCATTTCCAGATAGGTTCAGAAATGCTCAGGGAAGTAGCGGGTGGGGGAGCTGCTGGCTGATCATGCCACCCTCCCTGAGCTAGCCCTGCACCACTTTAGGAGGCTGGGATCTAGAGCTGCTCGGGGCAGGCAGTGTGAGAAGGATACTATGTGCCCTTCAATCCCAGCCTCACCCTCATGCCACCCTCCCCAGATCCCAGACTCGAAAAGTGGCTCATGGGTTGGTGTTGCTCTAGCAGCATCAGCAGCAAGGGCTGGGCTAGCATGCAGCAGGCTCTGTTTGCCCTCTGCACCTTCCTGTACATGTGTACCACCCAGGGGCTATGAAAACATGCTCTGCCCCTGCCTGAAGCCCTGCAGAGCTGCTGCCAGCTAGCATAGATGGTACTGAGGTAGCTGGACCAGTGGCAGAAAACGGATCCCTGTGTTCCTGTGTTCCTAGTGCAGTTATGAAACTCACTGGATGGTTCTTGACAAGTCACTCTTAGGGACACCACTGGATTCCTTTCCAAAAAGTGTTAGCAAACAGGGTCTGTCCTGCCAAAAATTCTGGCATGGATTGTAGAATCTAAGAGAGATGCTGCAGCCCATGCCAGGGCTCCACAGCAGAATACCCATAAGGGTCTCCAGAATTCTCTAGAGTCCAGAGGCTTTCCAGTAAGGCAAAATGATAAATGAGGTCATAGAAACATGGAATTGTAGATTTGGGAGGGGTCCCCAAGGATCATCTAGCCCAATCCCCTGCAATGAAGGATTCACAGCTAAAGAACCCCTGGCAGATGGCTACCCAACCTCTGTTTAAAAACCTCCAACAAAGGATAAACTTTCTTGTTTGTTCCACTGTTGAATAAAGCTGGGCAATATCTGGTTTTCAACATCATGCCATTTCACTAGCTATACATTGTGATGTACAGATATATCATGATGTTTGAAATAAGGATGGAGCTATGTAGAGGCTGGCTTCACACTTTTTCCTGCATTGTGATTTTTGCATAGTGTGCGCACGCACGCACACACACACACACATCCTGATTCATGATATATTGCCAGGTCAAAAATTATGAAACTGATATCATGACATTGGACTTCAAAACAGTTTTGGACAATATATCGCCCAGCCACACTGTCAAACAACTCATAAAGCAGCCTTCCTAACCTGCTGCCATCTAATTACGGCTAGAGTATAACTCCCAGCAGCCCCCACAGAAGCTGCCAGCAGGCTCAGCAGCCTACATGTCCAATGAGCAGGGATGATGGAGTGCAACAACTTCTGAACATAGGACCACAGGAAGCTGCCTTATCCTGAGTCAGACTATTAGTCTCTCTAGCTCAGGACCATCTGCACTAACTGGTTTCAGGTGGGGAACATTCCGAGTCCTACCTGGAGTTTCCAGCAGGAATTGAACCTGGGGACTCCTGGAAGCAAAGCAAAGCAGATGCTCTACTCTGGAGCTACCGCCCTTTCTCTACAATAGAGCAATATTCTAATCCTCATTGTTTTGGATTATAAATAGGAGCCTGTCTTATACCAAGTGTCAGATCTGTTGGTCCATCTCCTTCAGTGTTATCTACACTGACTGGCAGCAGCTTCCCAGGGTATCTATGATGAGGCATTCCCTAGCCCTACCTCGAGATGCGGGTGTAGATTGAACCCAGGACCTTCTGCATGCAAAGCAGAGCCCTAGTTTGAGGGTCAGCCCTATGTAAAGAGCTTGTTTTATACACTACCAACAACCTTCCAGCACTACTGCCTGCAGAAACGAGAGGAACTGGCATTCAGAGGCATACTGCCCCAGTACCAGAGATCCAACATGGAGCATCATAGTTAGTAGCCACTGATAGCGTTGTCCTCCATGAATGTATCTATTCTAAGAAACTGATAAGAAACCACTAAGGGAGCGTAGCCTTTGTGAGCCTGTGTCCTGCTTGGGTCCCGTTTGTGGATTTTGCATTAAGGGCATCTGACAGGCACTGTGATAATAGGATGCTGAACTAGATGGGGAATCAGCAGCAGCAGGATCTTATTATGTTCTTATGACTTGCAATAAACCTTGCTGTAACTGAATACAAAGCAAACCATTGGAAGGGATCCCCAAGGGTTATGGACTCCAACCCACTATAATACAGGTGTCTCTGCTCATCACTCCCTCCTGTTATTTCCTAAGGCAGCAGAGACTTTCCTCTTTCTTCTCTACAAGTCTCCAGACCCATCTCCGGCACTTTGTAAATACTGTACATACATAAGAAGCAGTAGGAAGCCCAGAACAAATGTTTATGGCAAATATTTCACTTCATGGCATTTTCCAATCTCAAAACTAACAGTCCATCTTGTTTCTTTGAAAAACAAAATGTAATACTGTTCCAAAGCTATCCTTATTGGAACAGTCTGGCTGATCTGGTTTCTATCCAGGTGTAACAGTAAGAAAACATCTCTTCCACGACCCACTAGTCAAAGGCAACACAGATCATGGAACATTTTTGGGCTTCTTTCATGAAACCCTGATCTGGGACTGGAGTAACATGATTTCCTGCGTTGGTCTCACTGACCCGCTCTGAGTTTTAGACGCAAGAATTTGTTTCCATAAAGTTCACTTAAGGCACATTAGGGGGCGTCTGTTTTCTAAGTTCATTTGAGTTTGCAAAGTTCCTGCCTTTGATCCCCAGATTGTTCCTCAGGAGCGAGGCGGGGGGCGGGAGTTTGCAGCTGGACACAGTTACGCTACGGAGAGATAATCCCAAGCAACAGACCTTTGCAAACTGTATAGAACATCTTCCGCAAGAAACCTTTCTCCCTCCCTAGAAACGGGTAAGAAACACTTTGCATTTCTGAAGTTTTCTCCTTTTGCCCGTCCCAGCCCTTGATAAACGGCATTCAAAGGATTGAGGCTGCTAAAATTATTTATGATAGTGCAAAAACAGTGCAAAACCTAGATTTGCTCCTGCATCTCTTTCAGTTGCTACTGCATATATATACTGTATGTATGTGTGTCTGTGTGTGTGAGAGAGAGAGAGTGTGAGAGAGAATATATGTGCATATATATATATATATATATATATATATATATATATATATGGCAATTCCAAATCTAAGCACTGCCTCAAACCTTTCCCTCTAGGAATCATGTATGAACACGATGGGGAAAAAATAATTGCGTGACCCGAGGGCAAAAACTCTTTAAAAATAAAAAGAAGTAAAATAAACAATCTGCATCTATAGCAAAAACAACTGAGTTGTTGGTCCCACTTACCTGCGTGGCTCTGGGCTACTGAATAGAGAAGACACATTACTAGACTCCAAGGGTGAATGGACCTCATCACCCAAGTCCTCCTTTTCCATCTTGTGTGAGTATCCATCGTCCACCGAGACAAAACAGGGATAATTATTATTTTGCTTGTGCAAAAGACGCAGCCTCAAGCCTGGTGGAATATTCTTTCTTTCTTTTAATATATATCCCTCCCCACCCCCCAAAGGAATGTTCTCTTTACGAAGCCATGAGTTTGGATGCTTGGGATGGAAGAGGAGGAGACTGGACGTCTCCTTCCAGCTGCTCTGCCTCTTCTCCAAAAAGTCTGCAAAAAGTTTGCTTGGTCGCTGCTTTGCCTTTCCTTTCTTTCCTTAAGGGAGCCCACTGCTGTCCTCTTCCACCTCTGCCAGTGGCCCTCTGCTTGATCTGCCTTCCGGGGATGACTTTCTACACCGTGATGTTCCCCTTTCCCTTCTCTGATCTGGGAGTGAAACTTTTTTCTTTCCTCCTTCTCTTCTTTCTCCTCTTAGAGCAGATGAGGATAGGATGTCAATCCAGAAGTGCCTCGGCCAATCAGGATCTCGGAAGAGCCCTAATCCCCGCCTCTTCTTCCCTTCTCCGCAGATGGGAGGGGGAGGCGAGGGAAGGAGTTTGCAAAGAAAATTTTGTGTGTGTGGCAAAGAGAGAGGCCTGTCTTCCCCACCCTTTCAAGCTCCCCCTCCAACTAGGGCGTGAGAACAGGCAGGCAGAGGAGACCCCAGCGGGAAGTTTAAATCCAGTCGCGGGAGAATTGATGCATTAAAAGTGATGCATTTGAAAATAAAAAAATCGTGCATTTAAAAAATGATGCATTCAAATAAAATAACAGAGCAAAATGAACAAACATGGGGGTAAAAGAGACAGAGATTTCATCTGTTTAGCTGAGTGCTGTTTGCACTGGCTGGCAGCAGTTGACCATGATGGCAGGGAAGGCTGTTTCCCAGCCAGCAATGTAGAAATCTACCAAATCTGACTTTCTCCATAGGAACCTACCAAGCCCTGTGATCATCATGCCTTCTCCATGAGCGGTACAGAGGGTGGCAACATGAGAACAGGCCTGTTATGCAGTGGTTCCCTGTTTGTGGAATGCTCACCCCTGGGACATTCACCTGGCACCTTCATTATACACCTTTAGACACCAGGCTAAAATGTTCCGCTTCAACCAAGCCTTTGGCTCAGTAACATCCTTTGCAGTGGTGCCTCGGTTTTCAAACATAATCCATTCCAGAAGATGGTTCGACTTACGAAACGTTCAAAAACTGAAGCAGTTACTTCCGGACGCATTTACTTACAGAAAACTCAATAAGGAAGCCGAAAAGCATTCGAAAACCGATGCAGTTACTTCCAGGGTTTTGGCGTTCGAAAACCAGAATGTTCAACTTCCGAGACGTTCAAAAACCAAGGTACCACTGTATTCTGTTTAATGTGTTTGTGGGAGAGGGTGAGGGTGGTTATTGTTTTGTTTTAGTTTTTTATTACGTATTTTGTGGTTTTTCTTCTATTTTTATGTTGTTAACTGCCCTGATATCTACAGGTGAAGGGTGGTATACAAATTTAATAAATAATAATAACTTAATAGTTAAGAAGATCCTACTGGATCAGGCCAATCTCCCATCTAGTCCAACATCCTGTTCTTACAGTGGCTGAACAGATACCCAAAAAAGAAGGCCATAAGCAGGATATAAGTGTTAGCAGATCTTGCAGCCTGCTCTTTTCTTTTATTTTTTTCTCACCACCTGCTTCTCTTCACTTCACTTGAAATCCACTCCTCTTCTTTTTTGCTTTCTTGTTGGAGAAGGGCAGCTTAGATGAAAAGGCTTTTGGAAGGGAAAATTCAGGGAAACTTTGTTTGGAGTTCTAAATCAATGTCTGGGCCCAAAACCTGATAGGAGAGCTTGCACCTTGGAGAATTAGATCACTTATGGTTTCTGGAGTTCGAAGGTTTTATTCATGCAGGAACTGTTTATAGGATGAGTGGAGATGAGATAGAGAAACAGCAGACATTTTGCCTCAACAAGTGGAGAGAATTTTTTTTTAATAGCTCAGCTTTTGGGGGTGGAGTTAACTTAAACAGAGAGCTACAAACTAATGCTGGCTAGATTGCTACACAAGCAATGCCCGCTGGTGGTTTAAAGTAAAACTTGCATTAACTACAAATTCAACAGAATGAAATGTATTAGCTTTTCTCCAGCACTGAATGCAACAGAAACATTCTCCTCTGCTTTGATTTCTAGCAGCTGGTATACAGAAACATACTTCCCCCAACAGCTGAGATGGAAAATACAAAGAGTCTGCTGGATCAAGCCAATGGCCCATCTAGTCCAGCAGCCTGTTCTCAGAGTGGCCAACCAGATGCCCCGATAGGAAGAAGCTCACAAGCAGGAACCAATCACAAGAGCACTCTCTCCCGCTGTTGTTTCCAGCAACTGGTATTCAGAAGCATCGCTGCCTCCAACCATGTGGGTGGAGCATAGCCATTGTCACTAGTAACCATCAATAGCCTTCTGTTCCTTCATGAATTTGTCAAATAATCTCTTAAAGCCATCCTAGTTGGTGACCATCAGTGCCTCCTGTGGGAGCAAGGAGTCAGCTAGACTGGTAAAGGAAAAGCAATTTATATGCGTTGTATACGCAATATAACATTGAGCCACCAGATGGTGATGTGGAATCCCATTTTTCTCTACCTGTTTTCCCTGTTTAAATTCACAACTCTTTAAACTGAAACGTTGGATGTGTCTAGATCCAGCCCAAGTGCCAAAGTTTAACTGCGCTATGTGAAGAAGTCCTTTCGTTTACCTGTCCTTAAGCTTCCAACATTCAGTTTCATTGGATGCCCACACAAAGTCCTAATGTTATGAGAGAGGGAGATCTTTTCTCTATCCAGTGTCTCCATTTCATTCACTTCTATCGTGTCTCCTCTTATTCACCTTTGTTTTTGTTTTTTTGTAGAGTACAAAGCTTCAGAAAAAAAGATGAGAGAGACTTATTGCATATGTTTATTATATGAGAATAAGAAGATCTGCAGCCCATTCAGCCAAGTATGAACGTGAAATGTACATGAACATATGCATGGATTTTCATGTGTACTTTCAAAAAAAAAATGCAAGTGTTGTTGGAAATGTGGAGAACCAAAGTTAAGATTTTAAATACGAGAAGTTGAAATGCACACATCCCTGTATCCCTAAGGGAAGTATCTCCAGCACAGTTTCGATGGAGACTCTATCAAGGTATCCACAAAATCTCTCTTTGCAGTAGCTGGTGCTTTGCCATTAAACTGAAAAGGTCACGATTCCAGACAATGAGCTATTTGTGCCGACCAAAATGAGGGGCGGGGGAGTTGCCCCACATCTGGAGACCAAAAAAAAAAAAAAAAAAGGAGAGAGAGATGAAGAATGACAAATATCAAGTGAATCACAAAGTTGGTCAGGACCTGCATGCTGTCATTTTAGAGGCCACGAATGCAGCCTAGCCAACTCCCCTCTTGATTTCTCCAGTGTGTCAAACGTATGGTTTTGTTGTGGTAAAAGCTGGAATCTTCCCCACTGGAGAGGATCACTTGAGCCTGAAGGGTCACTGACCTCCTTAGGAGCGTCCCAGTTACATAGAAATGTGCAAACCCACACCCTCATTTGCACGCCCTCTGACATTTCAGAGACAAAGATAGTTGCTAGTGGGGACAGCCTTTATTCTTTTTTGTTTTTAAAAAAGATTTTGTTGGAGCAAATCAAACAAATCAATAAAATAAAAACAACCAAAGTGGAATAGGATGTTAGTGTATTTTGCTTATTTCTTGACAAACCATCATCCAGAATTTGCGCATACCTGAAATCTGTTTGTTGTGCCGGAGAGATGTCTGAGTGCCAAAAGAAAAAGGTTCATCTCTCTCTCTGCTGATACTTTGCAACAACCCTACACAGGTTTCTGAAGTTGTTACGTTAGTCAACTGTTTTCAACCACAGTGTTCATTCTTAATAATCCATCTGGTGGTGGTAGCTAGAGCTAGGGACACCCTCCTGTCCCTAAATCTGTGGCCAGCCTTGGGGAACACCCTACCCACATCTGGCCTAGGTCTGAATCAATTTGGGGACGGTGCTAAAAATTAATGGGAGGTTTTCAAACCCTAATTAAACACATATCAAGAGGGCTTGGAGGACTTATTCCTGCTTAGAGCAAGAGGGTTCAAGTCCTGCTGAGGTCTGCTTTGGAAGCACCTTTGCTGCTTGCAGAAGAACATCACCCAACTACATCACCTAGAATTCAAGTCTCCAGGGCCTGATGAGCTGCAACCAAGGATTCTAATATAGCTTGTGGACGTAATCTTAGAATTCTTGGAAAACTGGTGAGGTCCCGGCAGACTGGAGGCAGGCAAATGTCCCCATCTTCTAAAAAGGGGGAAGGGGAAAGACTCAGGTGACTACAGACTGGTCAGCAGGAAAGTATGGGAGATTACAGTCAAGCATAACTATGCACAACTGCTAGTTAGTACATGAAGGGATTAAGGCCACAGAGCTGTATTTCTAGATAGACTCAGGGTAGGACCTGAACCAATGGCTTCAAGTTACAAGAAAGTGGGTTTCAACTAAACATGGGGAAGAACTTTCAGGTGGGAAAAGCTGTTTGGCAGTGGAATAAACTCCGAGAAGAGCTGGTGGACACTCCTTCCTTGGATGTTTCAAGCAGAGGTTGGATGGCCATCTGTCATGGGTGCACTAGTTAAGGTTCCTGCATAGCAGGAGGTTGGAGTAGATGATCTATGGGATTCCTTCCAACTCTACAATATAATGCTTCTATGATCAGAAAAGCCTGCTGGATCACGCAGATTAAGGGAGAGGGCTCAGGCAGAGGAATCCCATGGGGGTGACACACCCATGTCCTTACCATTCACCCCATTCCATTCCAGCTGCTGCTGCTGGTGGTGAATAGTGAAGCAGTGATAGTTTCTAGCAAAATCTTGAGAGTACTCATGAAATTCTCATGGGATCTCACTGCTCCTCCTTCTCCTCAGTACAATACTGAACTGGATGGACCAAAGGCCTGACTCATACTATAAAGCAACTTCCTCTGTTCCTATTTTCTGGCAATTTATTCTTCTAATCAGAGAGACCAGAAATTGAACATGGGACCTCTTGCAAGCCAAACATGGGCCCAGCCACTGACCTCTCAAAACAGATCCACATTCGCACAGAGGTGGATGAACTTTTTGATCCTGAGGGCCACATTGCCTTCTGAGAAACCTGGGGGCCACAAGCAGAGCAATGAATGCCAACAATAACTTTTAGTGCAGTAGGCTCCAGATTCAATCCCCAATTGCATCTCCAGGTAGGGCTGGTGAAGGCACCGTGCCTGACAGCCTAGAAAGCTGCTGCCACTCAGTGTGGACAGCATTGAGATGGATGGATCCATGCTCCTGTTTTTATCCAGTCCTTTATCCAGAACCATGAAGACTGGAATCTATATTTTCAGGGGAAGAGCCATGGTTCCTAAGCTGAGCACCTGCTTTGCATGCAGAAGATCCCAGCTTTGAGCCTCGATAGCATCTCCAGCTTGGACTAGGAATTTCTCTACTTGAAGCTCTAGGGTGGCATTTCCAGTCAGCATCAACAATACTGAACTAGATGGACCAAGAGTCTGACTTGGCATAAGGCCTTCCTTCCTACGAAACTCTGTTCTGTATTCAGAAAAATGACTAGAAACTTACTTTATATTATGGGGATGGACTACAGCTCTGTGCCAGGGCCCAATCTTTTCAGGCAGGAGGTCCCAGGCTCAGTCCCCGGTGGCCTTTCCAAAGGAGGGCGAGGCATGTCCTCTGTCTGAAACCTCATAAATCCACTGCTGCCAGTCAGTGTAGGTAATAATCAGCCAGCTAAACCAAGGGTTTGACTCATTAGGCAGATTCCTATTCTCATAAGGGTTAGATGCTGGTCCAAAATCTACCCTCCAAGTTCTCCAAAGTTTTCTTCTCCGGGAATGTGGATTCTGTTTTTCAGTCTCATTCAGCCAGTTTATGATGCTGGTGGACCAATGTTCTGACAGTGTAAGGCAGTGATGATGATGATGATGACAACAATGATAATTTATTTCTTATACTCTGCCCATCTGACTGGGTTACCCCATCCATTCTGGGTGGCTTCCAACAGAATATAAACGAACACAACAGAACACCAGACATTAAAAACTTCCCAATACAGCATTGCCTTCTGTGGAAAATCATATAATTATTTCTCTCTTTGACATTTGACAGGCAGGGGTGGAGGAAGGGAGGGTGCCATGGGTGCGGTCTGCCCTGAGTGTCACCACTGAGGGGGGTGACAAAATGCTGGGTGGAATTCACCACAGTGCCTGCAACGCGCCCGAGCCATCTCTCTCCTGTGCTGCCCAAATAGTCTGCCAGCTGCCTCCCCACCAGCTGTAGGGCGGCTGAGTGGGAGGAGGCAGGCAGACCTGCCCCTGTGGGTGTGGTGCCCCAGTTGCCCAAGCAGCTTCCTCCACTGCTGCTGACAGGAGGATGTTGGCTATGCCTCTGGTCACATCATCCATTGAAAGCGTTACAATTCCACTTTAAACAGTCAAGTTCCCCCACAAAGAATCCAGGGAGCTGTAATTTATTTAAGGTTCTGAGAAGTGTTGGAAGACAACTTCCCTCCTGCAGTTCCAGAGTGGGTTTAACCACCAGTACCGCTTCCCAGGGAACTCTGGGAATTTTAGCTCTGTCATGCCCACGGGCATCTGGTTGGCCACTGTGAGAATAGGATACTGTGCTAGATGGGCCAGGTAGTCCATCACACTGTCAAAAGGCTCTTGCCCTCAGGAAGTTCTATCCTATTGTTTGGTTTAAATCTCATTTCTTGTCATTTGAATCCACTGGTCCAGGTCCTGCCCTCGGGAGTGGAAAGCAAGCTTGCTCCATTTCCCATGTGACAACCCCTCACATATTTGAAGAGACTGATACGGGAGAGACATGTTTTATTGTATTCTGGGACAGATGAAGGCATCTGGTTGTGCTGCTGCAGATACACTTTGGCGCTTCTCCCTGCGCTCCTCCCAGGGGTCATTTCTCCTATGGTCACAGCTGTGGATCTATAACCTGACTATCTGTCTCCAGGCACCATGGTTATTTGCAAGGGATTCCCACATGGTAGGGTTGCAAGCCTTCATGTCATGTTTACAGACTTATTTGTAGCATAGAGTTGGCCTGCCAATGGACCTGGTGCCTGAAGCCAGCTCTCCCATAGAGCATGTCCTTGGGGATCCTGCCGCCTTCCATTCTGTGGACGTGACCAAGACAGTGTAGACATCATTAAGACAGGAGTGCAAACATACTGAGAATGTGGACTTGGGAGAGCACGTTTTTGTTTGAGACTTTGTCTTGCTATGTGATACCCAAAATTTCTGATGCAGCTCATGTGAAAGAAGTTGAGGTGTTGCTCCTGGTAGTTGTAAGTTGCCTATGACTTACTTCCAAAAATCAGCATGCTCAACATGCAAGCCTTGTAGACCTTCATCACATTCTTTCATACTTTTTCGGAGAGGCAAGCCATTGTCATGGGAGTTGATGGCGTTATTCAGCTAGTTGAGGGAGGGAGGAACATCCAGCTTTTCCAAGACAGGCAAAGTCTGGATGCTGTCGATTGCTGTGTCAGTGAGTACAGTTCTTGATAATGATTGGTCCATTGTTTCATCTACTTGCTGGGATGATCTCTCCAGACAAGGTTTTCAGAGTGCAGTTTTCCTGGCTGTTGGTCCAAAGGCTTCCTTCATGCCTTTGTACATATGTGAGTTTTGCCAGTGGCAGCAGTGAATTGGATGCTCCCACACAGCTTTAGCCAATAGTCACTGGCACATTGTTTGGCAATCTGCTGGGCATTGCTCCCTGCCTTTTTCAGTGAATGTCTTCCTGCAGGGCAGATGCTTGTAGTTCACAAGAGCCTCACACTTTGCAGCCAGAAGAGGCTCAATGTCAGTCTCAAACCAGTCTGGGATCTGTTGTTCTCGTTTGCCAAAGGAGAACATAGCTGTGTTGTAGGCTACCTCTTTGATGTGGTTCCACCTTGCTTCGACACTATCTGTGAGGCAGTTCAGTACAGCTTGTTTGACAGAATCAGAGAAGCATTCACAAAGTTCAGGTATGACTGTTCTGGCATTGATTTGAGGCCACACTTTCTGCTTTGTGCTATGGGCCCACTTTGGCTGGAGATGGATCTTGCTTGCCACCAGGGAGTGATCTGTGTCGCAGTCAGCACTGTGGTAACTCTGTGTGACACAAACACAGTTCAGTGCTCTTCACCTGGTGACAATCAAGTCTGGCTGGTGCCAGACAACACAGCTATGCCCTCCTTTGGCAAACGAGAACAACAGATCCCAGACTGGTTTGACCTTGGAAGCCTTGACCTTGGATGTCTCCAGGACACTCAGTGTTTTGCCTTGATAGAGAAGAATGTGTTTGCGATAAAGAGGCTGTGAGCCTTTGTCCGTTCTCATTGATGCTGTCAATATCAAAGTGGCAGTTGTCCCATATATGATGGTTCCCAACTCTGGGACCCTCCTGGCAGCCTGGTCCAGTTCCTTGTAGAACTAGTCCTTGGTCAGAGCACATTGTGGGAGTGTAGATGCTCAATGTGTTAACCAGACTGGAGGGAGTTGAGAGGCAAAGGGAAAGTAAGCTTTCTGAGCCCTTGGTCAGCAATTCTATTGCACACAGCAGCCCTGGGGTTTCACCAGAATTTCCCCTCCTCTTTGAAAATGTGCAAATACAATTTATTTTATTATTAATTTGTTGCATTTATATCCCACCATTTTCTCCAAGAAGCTCAAGGTGGCGCACATGGCTCTTCCCATCCTGAATTAATTCCCATAGCAACCCTGCAATGTAGTTTGAATTAAGAAGCAGTGACTGGCCCAAGGCCACCCAGCAAGCTTCTTGGCCAAGTGCTGGATTTGAACCCTGGCCTCCCAGGTCCTAGTCTGACACTTCTAACCACTATGCAACACTCGCTCTCATTAACTGTTGGAGGATGGATAGGAGGTGGAGAAGTGGGAGGGATTTTTGGCCCAGGATACTTAAAGCAAAAAAATAAAAATAATCATTTGGATTCTGTTCACTCATATCTGAGTCTTAAGGCTGCACTGTAATCTGACTTCCAAGTCTTTCCATACAATTCTGCAGCCTAAATATTTTTAGGGTTTTTTTAATGGCTAAGGAACAAGCAAGAAAATAAAGTCAATGCTCTTGGGAAACTCTTGGAAATCTGATGGAGAGAGAGGAGTCTGTTAACACAGCAATTCCTAAACTAGCCAACAGCTTTGCTTTCTGATGTTTTAGGAGGGTTTGTCTTTTTTTTTTCCTTCCTCCAACTCAGTAGTACTGTACTTACCAAATGAAAATCTCTTTGTTCATTTTGACACGCAGGATGAGCTTTCGCTTGTCTGAGAAACTGCAATCATTTGATGAGCAGAACGTAAATCACCAAAGATGGAATTAGAATCTGTCCAAGACAGATAGTAAAAAGCGAAAATGTCCTGATGTTGACCCAGTGTTCGGTGGCCATGAAAAAGGGAAATCCCATGCTAGGGATAATTAGGAAAGGAATTGCAAACAAAAACTGCTGATATTATAATGTTGTTATGCAAATCTATGGCATGACTACATTTTGAATACGGTGTACACATCTGATTGCCTCACCTCTGAAAGGATAACGTGGGCTTGGGAAAGGTTCAGAAAAGGGCCACCAAAATAATCGACAAGATGGAACAATTGCCCTGTGCAGAAAAGTTGAAGTGTTTAATTTAGAGAAAAAGTGAGTAAGAGGCAACATGATAGAAGTTTATAAAATAATGCTTGGCATGGAGAAAGCGGAGGGAGGCAAATTTTGTCATGTATTTTTTATTTAAAAGCATTAACATACTGATTAATATTTCAAAAAATCTCTGAGTTATGTACAGTCTAACAAATAAACAATGTATCATTAAAACACTGCTTTGTATCATTGTTAGTAAGTGCTGGGCCCCCAAGAGGATTAATGAACTATCGTTTTTTCTTCTTCTCGTTTTACAAATATTTTAACGAATAAACAAAGTCTTTATACAATCGATCTGCATTTCCCTCGACTTCCCTCCCCTCCTTTCTGCGGTTACTTAGCTTATATCTTTTTGTTACTGCATATCCAGTTCTAGCCTATTTAATAATTTTCTCTTTGTATTCCCTTTTAATTATTTCTTGCTGCACATGTTTATGTCAATCCTGCTAATGTTTTAGGTTGTTTACAACACATCTCCAAACAGTCAATAAATTTTCCCCATTCCTTTTTTTAAAGCCTCTCTTCTTGGTTTCTCACTCTTCTGGTAAGTTTCACCATTTCTGCATACTCCATCAGTTTTAAATGCCAGTCCTCCTTTGTTAGAAATGTTTCTTCTTTCCATCTCTGGGCATAAAGCATTCGGGCAGCCGCAGTAGTATACTTAAATATATATATATTTCTGTTCTTAAGGTACCTCTCCACCAATTATACCTAAAAGAAAAGCTTCTGGTTTTTTTTAACAAAAGTTATCTTCAACAGTTTTTTCAACTCATTATAAGTCATTTCCCAGAAAGCTTTTGCTACTTTACATGACCACCACATATGGAAAAAGGTACACCCCTTCTCTTTTTACATTTCCAGCAGGTTTCTGATTCCAACTTATACATTTCTACTAATTTACTGGGAGTCAGGTACCACCCATAAAATAGAGACAAATTTCCTCCCTCTCTCATAACACTAGAACTTGTTGACATTCAGTGAAGCTGAAAGTTGGAAGATTCAGGGCAGATAAAATGAAGAACTAATTTAAGCAGCACGGAGTTAAAATGTGGAACTCATTCCCACAGGTGTCAGGGATGGCCAACAATCAGAATGACTTTAATGGAAGCCAACCAGATGCCTGTGGGAAAACCACAAGCAGGATCTGAGCACAAGAGCCATCTCCCCCCCCCCATGAAGTTTCCAGCAACTGCTATTCAAAAGCATTCCTGCCCCCAACTGTAGAGGCACAGCATAGACATTGATAGCTGTCTCCTCCTCCTGAATCTGTCTCATCCTATTTTAAAACCACCCAGGTTGGTGGCCATCACTGCCTCCTGCTGGAGGAAGTTCTACAGTTTTGACTATTTGCTGTGTGAAGAAGGACTTTTTGTCTGTCCTGAATCTACCAACACACTCAGCTTGATTGACTGTCCACAAATTCTGGGGTTAGGGGAGAAGGGAGGAAAACATAACCTTACCTGGTCAGGAGAAAAAGGTGGACTCTCCTTCACAGGAGGTTTTTAAGCAGAGTTTGGATGGTCACCTGTCAGAGATTCTTTAGCTGGGATTCCTGCATTGCAAAGAGTTGGACTAGGTGACTCTTGGGATCCCCTCCCAACCCTAAAAGTTTATGATTCTGGAGAGAGAGAGAGTAAGGAATGTGGGAAAAATCTCTGCACAGCACCACTTTTGAGCCCTCCTCCTGTCCTGCACCGCAGCGGTTCATCAATAACGAGGCATCTCCAAAGCTGTGCTGGCAGCCTCCCCTCGACCAAGGGAACAGATTGAGCTTGGCAACTGGCTCTCAGCAAGGCCAGGGAGTTTTGGAACAAAAACATCACCAGTTCCAGCTCCGTTGAAAACAAAGAGGGGGTGGGGCAGGAAAAAAAGTCCGTCCACATCTGTCAAACATTAAAAATGGCCCCAAATCAGCTGGAAAAGTCATTTGCAGTGTCAATTCCAAGACTGTCTTACAAACAGAGCAGATGAATGAACATGACAGAGACTGAAGTAAGAGACAAGCTGCCTTGGCAGTGGTGGAGGAAAGAGGCCCTGCTAGTTTCTCTCCTTTGCAATGAGAAAGGAGGACCTGAATGCAGCAGCAGCACTCTCCCCATTTGGGATTCCCAGCAACTGGGATTCAGAGGCATTTCCTGCCTCCAATGGTGAAGGGAGAACACAAAAAGAGCCTGGCTGCTGGATCAGACTGAAGGGGGTCCATCTAGTCCTTACAGTGGACAACCAGATGCCCCAGTAGGAAGAAGCCCACAAGCAGGACTTGAATGCAAGAACAACCTTTCCCTCTTGCCATATCCAGCAACTAGTATCCAGAAGCATTACTGCCTCCAACCATGGGGGTCAAACACCCATCATGGTTAGCAGCCATTGATAGCTTTATCATCCATGAATTTTTAAAATCCCCTTGTAAAGCCATCCATAAGAAGAGCTGGATTCCAGCTTCCCAGAGGTGTTTGGTTGGATTTTGGTCCAGACAAGCATTTGGCCAGATGCAGAAGCAGGGCTACTCTTATCCACTGAGTTTGCTTCTGAATAGCAGTTGTTGGGAACCACAAGTGGGGAAAGTGCTCTTATACTCATGTCCAACTTGCAGGCTTCCCATTGGGGCATCTGGATAGCCTTTGGGAAAACAGGATGATGTAGTAGATGGGCCTTTGGCCTGTTCCAGCAGAGCTCTCCTTGTGTTCTACTTCCACTGGCTTAGGCAGCTTCTGAATACCAGTTTCTGGAAGCCACAGGAGGGCAGAAGCTATTGTGCTTGGATACTGCTTGCAGTCTTCCCACTGGGGCATCTGGTCAGCCACTGTGAGGACAGAATGCTGGCCTAAATGGGCCATTGGCCTGATTCAGCAGGCTCTTCTTATGTTCTTATGCAATGATGGAGGGACTGAGAAAACTTAAGATTGACAGATTCACCCATATCCCATATCCTCCAATGTTTCTCTGATGAAAATAGGACTGTCCCATTCCATATCGATAATTTTACCATTTATACCCCACACATCTTACTGGGTTCCCTCAGCCACTCTGGGAAGCTTCCAACATATATAAAAACAAAAGAAAACATTAAACATTAAAAAAATCTTCCCCATACAGGATTGCCTTCAGATGGCTTGGGGGATGGATAACTCCATACCCTCCAACATTTCTCCAATGAAAATAGGGATGTCGTAAGGAAAAGCAGGACATTCTGGGTTCAAATCAGAAACCGGAACAGCTTCTCTAAATCAGGGACGTCCCTGGAAAATAGGGACACTTGGAGGGTCTGATATCCAGTTGTGACCTTCCTTTGAAAAATAAAGCAGGGATATAAAAAGAGCCAAAGTTCAGAGGCAGAAGTTGCCTACCAAGTTCAGATCAGAATTTCTGAATATGTCAGCCCTTCCTTCACTCAAAAAATCCGTTTGTATGAGAACAAGCCCCAAGAGAAGCCCATGTCGGAGCTTTGATGCCCCAAGATTACAGGTTTCCCTCTTCCAAGAACTATGCAGTGCTCCAAATCCTCTCATTTTTGTGGCTTTTTTTAAAAAAAGCATTTTATGTTACACTCTGCCCCCGTTGGCACTGATGGTTCACAAATCACAATGCGAGGAAGCAAACGACCCCTCCATTTAGAGGAGACTCAGTAACAAAGGCAGCAAATGAGGCTTTGCAGGGCGACACAGGAATGTTAAGCAAAGCGGTGGTTTTGCTTGGGTGAGTCACTCCAAGGATCGGATCCAGCTTCCAAGCGGTCTCAAACATGACTAACTCCAACTTCTGTCTGTTCACTGTTTCCAACAACAGGCCTTAAAAGGGGGAGAGAGAAAGAGGGGCTGGTGAGGTATGTTTCATTCGACTTCCCTGCACAGATTATTTTCCACAGACCATGGCTCCCATCTGTCTAACGCAGGAAGTGAGGGGACTTGTGGCCCTCCAGAAGTTATCTGGACTCCAACTCCCATCAGCCCCAGCCAGCATGGCCAAAGGTCCGGGGATGGTGGGAGTTGTAGTCCAGCAACACTTGGAACGTCTAACGTCCCCATTTCTGTTGAAATGCCAGATTCATGAAGGCTACCACCCCACCTGAATTCCCTCCGAATTTCTCAAACACTGCCCATCATTAGAAATGTTGGCAGCTCTGTTGACTTTATACCAGGTCAGGCTATTGGTAGATCCAGCTGCATCAGCCATACAGGAGCCGGGTTGCCCCCAAGATTGAAGGAGCCTGGCGCACACATGTGACATCACTTGTCACATGTGTCTCCAGGTGCTGAGCAGGCCAGGGCAGCCTTTGTGCTGGTCCCCGCAGCATCGGGAGACATTGCAGGAATCAGTGTAGCCTAGCTAAGCTGTGCTGCTCCCCACAGCATTGGGAGACACTGTGGGGACCAGTGTGTCTGGCATGAGGTCACACTGACCCGCACAGCATCTCCCAACACTGCCACAGCTGCAGGAAGACCTAACAAGACCTACTGCTGGCTGTGGAATATTGAGGAGGCCCAGCCCCCTCTTTGAAAATTTTGGGGGCCCTCAGCCCCACCAGGTGTTCTTGATCAGACATGTGCATAAGAACATAAGAAGGACCTGCTGGGTCAGGCCAATGGTCCAGCTAGTCCATCATCCAGTTCTCACAGTGGCTAAACAGTTACCTCTGGGAAACCAGCAAGCAGGATTCAAGTACAAGAGTCCTCTCCCCTCCTACAGTTTCTAGCATTGCTACTTCTGACTGTGGAGGCAGAACATAGCCATGGTGGCTAGTATCTCTCCAGTCCTCTTTTAAAGCCATCCAAGTTGGTGGCCACCACATATTTCAGCTATGTGCTGTGTGAAGAAGGACTTTCTTTTATCTGTGGTGAATCTCCAGCGGTCAACAAATATCTGAAGTGCTGTCCCATGGAAGATGGAGCAAGCTTGTTTTCTCCTGCTCCAGATGGATTCGAGTCACAAGAAAAGAGATTCCAACCAAACATCAGGAACAACTTTCTGACAGTAAGAGATATTCAACAGTGGTGTGGACTCCCTCGGAAGGTGGTGGACTCTCCATCCTTGGAGGTTTCTAAGCAGAGGCTGATTGGCCATATGTCATGGATGCTTTAGTGGAGATTCCTGCATTGCAGAGGGTTGGGCTAGATGACCCTCGGGGTCCTTTACAACTGTATAATTCCATGATTCTGCGTCACTGAATGTTCATGAGTTTCATTGTTATGAGAGAAGCCGAAAAAACTTTTCTCTATCCACTTTCTCTATGCCACACATAATTTTACATCTCTATCATGGCTTTCCTTAACCAACTTTGCATGTTCATAATCAATATATGTGGTTTTCCCCTCACAGACAATAGTCCATGTGGGTGATGATTTCTAAGGCCTGTGAATAGAGAAGAAGGAAATTGGTGCCAAGAAGCAGGAGCAATAACCAAAGAGAAGAAAAAGGGTGCCTAACAGCACTAGAGGAGAAATTGTTTGCATTTGAATGAGAAAAGACTGGTTATGATCAAACTAATAAGCAAATCATAGAATAAGCAAATCCTTCAAGATTCACACTTCTCTGAATTTTTTTTATACCATATTTATTGAAATTTTCAAAAAATACAGGAAAAAAAGAACAAACAAAGAAAAAAGAGAAAAAAGATTAAAAAGCATTCACCATTTAAGCCTTATTTTCAATGACATGCTTCCAAGACTTCCCCACATCTCCCCTTCTTGTATTCCAATTCCATTTATTTGGTTCAACAAGTTCTTATCCCCAATTTTTGACCTTATTATATTTAGTTCCTTATTATATTTAGTTCACTTTATATAACCAATTTTACCTTATAAACCTCAGTCTTTATACATTAGAATCTTTCTAAGATCGACCCCTGTTCCCTTCCACGATTTCCCCATTTTTATACTCATAACAAAACAAAATAAAAAAGAAGAAAAAATCAAAATATAGTTATACACCCTTTGGATTCCCAAACTCCCCCCCCCCCCTTTCCCGGTTTCAATCCCCAATGTCCGTCAGTCTATCTGCTATCAGCCTGGAGACCTTACATCCGAGGCTCTTCATTCTCTCTCAGTTCCTCTTTGCCAGTTTTTTTTGATAGTCCTTTATATCAAACCCCAAATCTCCACACTTCTCTGAATTTTGCAATGGAGATCTCCAAGAATGCATATGGTAGGTAGAAATGGACATAAAATCAGCAGATATCGAAGAAAATAAGTTATAAAAATGCATTGCATTTGAAGAAGAAGAAGAAGAGGAGGAGCAGGAGGAGGAGGAGGAGTTTGGATTTGATATCCCACTTTATCACTACCCGAAGGAGTCTCAAAGCGGCTAACATTCTCCTTTTCCTTCCTCCCCCACAACAAACACTCTGTGAGGTGACTAGGCCTGAGAGACTTCAGAGAAGTGTGACTAGCCCAAGGTCACCCAGCAGCTGCATGTGGAGGTGCGGAGACACAAACCCAGTTCACCAGATTATGAGTCTATCACTCTTAACCATTACACCACACTGCAAAAAATATGTAAGTTAGCCAAAACTGCATACAAAATTGTGTTTACTATGAGAAAAGTTTCTTTTTTAAATCATAAATTGCTGCAGAAATGTGAAAAACTGAATTTAAGACTGGATAAATTGGAAAATAAGAGAGATTTATCCATCTCTAAACAGCACTGAAGTGACAGCAACATTCTGCAACATGTTTTTCTGGGGATTTATGTAGGTGTACCAAACGCAATACTTTTGAGCTGCATATCAAGGTTAAAGAACATCCATTGCCAATTGATTGCCAGTTGGAATCTGGACATCTGAGAGCACAGTGCTCCTCCATGTCCCTCCGCATTCCCATTACAAGGGCAAGATTGGAAAAGCAAAACGACAGCTTGATCTATAGTTACCATTCCTACAAAACCAGCCTTGTTGCTCTATCAGTAGGGACTGCTTTCCCTTCACGACTCCAAGACTGTCTTTCATTGCTGTTCCCTGGGCTGGAAAAAAATGTCACTATGTCAATTGTCCCACATACAACAAGGCAACATGCTTTGAACATTGCAATTAAATCAAATAGGGCATTGATTGTCTAAGGGGTATGCATACATCTTACCATAAGTGCTGTGATGTTGAATGAAGATTGCTGCTAGAGGAGGATGGCAGAGGAGGGTCTTTTATGTCCTGGGGCATTCCATTATGCACAAGAGATATGGAGGGAATGCAAGAAGACGTTTGGGTTTCCTTGATGAGGAAGGAATGCTAGAGCACTGATAGTCTTTGGAACCATGAGGACTATGGTTTTACTTTATTTTTAGGGGAAGGTTTGCAGCTCAGTTGTAGAGCATCTGTTTTGCAGGTTGAAGGCCCCAGCTTCAGTCTCTGGCATCCCCAGTAATGGCTGGGAATGACTTCCTGCCTGAAACTGCTGAGCAATTCGCAACCTGTGTTGACCAATGATCTGATTCAGTGGAAGTCATAAGAAGAGTCTGCAGGATTGGAACAAATGCCCATCTAGTCCAATATCAAAGTGGTCCCCCAGATGCCCCAGTGGGAAGCCCCCAAGAGCAACAGCAACTCTCCCCTCCTGTAGTTTCCAGCAGTTTGTGTTCAGCAACACAATGCCTCTGGCAGTGAATACAGAACCATAGTCATTGTGGCTAATAGCCATTGATATATGTCCAATAATCTTTTAAACCCATCCAAGTTGTTGGTCACCACTGCATCTTAGAGGGGGAAGTTCAATAGTTTGGGTGAAGGAGGATTTTCTTTTCTGCCTTTAATCTTCCAATGTTGAGCTTCATTAGATGTCCACAAGTCTTGGTGTTATGAGAGAGGGAGAAGAACTTTTCTCTGTTCATTCTCTGCATGCCTTGCATAATTTTATAAAGGTTGACCTTGGCATCTCTTGCGTGCCCTTTCTCTAAACTAAAAAGCCCTGACCTTTGTACCCTTTCTCACAGGGGAGTTTCCCACCACCAGAAAAAATAATAACAATAATAAATTATTTTGATTGCAAGTTTTTCATTAAATATAACATGTAGCTTGTCCTGGAATGTGTGCAGAGGAGGGCGACCAAGATGATCAAGGGTCTGGAAGCCAAGCCTTGTGAGGAAAGGCTGAAGGAATGTTTAGCCTGGAGTAGAGGAGACCTGATAGGCATCTTCAAATATCTCAAGAGCTGTCCCATGGAAGATGGAGCAAGCTTGTTTTTTCCTGCTCTGGAGGGCAGGACCTGAACCAATGGTTTCAAGTTACAAGAAATGAGATTCTGACTAAACATTAGGAATGATTTTCTAACAGTAAGATCCATTCAACAGTAGATTAGACTCCCTTGGAAGGTGATGGACTCTCCTTTGCTGGAAGTTTTAAAACAGAGATTGGGCTGCCATCCATCTGGGAATCTTTAGCTGTGGTTCCTGCATTGGAGTTGACCTTTGGGTTCCTTCCCAACTGTACAATTCCATTATTCTGTGAGCTCCAACCCATTTCATTCTGAGAGTCCCAAATCACGGTCTCAAATCTGTATGCTAATTTCTCATTTTCCTAATCCTATTTGATTTTTTTTTTAAGACACCAAGAATAGTCTGTGCCTTTCCTTTTTATTAAAAAAAGAGAAAAAGCCCAGCAAAGTGTGCTTCAATCCTGTGGTATATTTTAGCAGATTTATCTGGCAGCTGCCAAGCCAAGGTTCCTCCTCAGACAGAAAACAGACTTCTCAGAAATGTGAGGATACTTAATTAATCCCAGGAGAGTCCGGAGTGAGTTCAGCTACTGGAAATAGATTTCTTCATTATTACAGAGCAATTTGGGGGTGGGGCCTGTGTGTTGCAAAAAAGGAGGTCCAAAAAAACTGGAAAGTGTAAGTAACTGTCTTCGTATTCTGTTGGTTATTCCACAGGGGAATGTTGAACCAGCTAAGAAGTGGGCGGAAAGATTAATTCTTCCATTGACTGGGTACTGTCTGCATGGATGGTTATTATTTTCTCCTCTTAGTAATATTCTCCACAGTGATGCTGGCTTGAAGATTTTCAAAATCCCAAGCAAAATCACACTCAGATTCATACAACATGAATGGAGTAAAGGCACAGGGAGGGTTTCCTTATACTGCCAATCAGTGTATGCAGTATTGAACTAGATGGACCAATAATCTGATAAGGAAGATTCCTACATTCCTATTTAATTTATGGATACAGTATCCAGCCCATTTTCAGAACTTTCATGATGACTAGAATCTGACTTTATGTTTAGGGAAATAGCAAATTATAGATAACCTGCAGAGTGTTTAGGGGCAGAGCTGAGTGTAGAGAACGTGTTTTGATTGAAGTAGGTCCCAGATTCAGTCCACATATTCACCAGGGAAGGCTGCCTCCACAGTTGGGAGGCAGCATTGCTTCTGAATAATACTGAATGAGTGGGGAGAGCTCTCAGCAGCCTTTGATACCATCAATCATAGCATCCTTTTGGACCGTCTAGAAGGCCTGGGAGCTGGGGGCACTGTTATACAGTGGTTCCACTCCTTTCTCCTGGGCCATGTCCAGAAAGTGTGTGTGTGTGGGGGGGGTGTTCAGACCCTGGGGCTCTCACTTGTGGTTCCGTCCTCTCCCCCATGCTTTTTAACATCTATATGAAGCCTCTGGGAGAGATCATCAGGGGGTTTGGGCTGGGTGTTCATCAATTTGCAGCTGATACCCAGCTCTACCTCTCTCTTAAATCAGAACCAGTGAGGGCAGTGAAGGTCCTATGTGAGTGCCTGGAGGCACTTGGAGGATGGATGGCGGCTAACAGATTGAGGTCGAATCCTGACAAGACAGAAGTACTGTTTTGGGGGGGCAGGGGGCAGGCAGGTGTGGAGGACTCCCTGATTCTGAATAGGGCAACTGTCCCCCTGAAGGACCAGGTGTGCAGCCTGGGAGTCATTTTGGACTCACCGCTGTCCATGAAGGCACAGGTCAATTCTGTTTCCAGGGCAGCCGTTTATCAGCTCCATCTGGTACGCAGGCTGAGACCCTACCTGCCCGCAGACTGTCTCACCAGAGTGGTGCATGCTCTAGTTATCTCCCACTTGGACTACTGCAATGCGCTCTATGTGGGGCTACCTTTGAAGGTGACCCGGAAACTACAAATAATTTAGAATGTGGCAGCTGGACTGGTGATTGGGAGTGGCCGCAGAAACCATATAACACTGGTCTTGAGAGACCTACATTGGCTCCCAGTTTCCGAGCACAATTCAAAGTGTTGGTGCTAACCTTTAAAGCTCTAAATGGCCTTGGCTCAGTATACCTGAAGGAGCATCTCCACCCCCATCATTCTGCCTGGACACTGAAGTCCAGCACCAAGAGCCTTCTGGCGGTTCCCTCACTGTGAGAAGTGAGGTTGCAGGGAACCAGGCACAGGGCCTTTTTGGTAGTGGTGCCTGCCCTGTGGAACTCCCTCCCATCAGATGTCCAGGAAATAAACAACTATCTGACTTTTAGAAGACATCTGAAAGCAGCCCTGTTTTTAATGTTTGATGTTTTATCAAGTTTTTTATATTCTGTTGGGAGCCGCCCAGAGTTGTTGTTGTGTTTGGGTCCTGCTTGTGGGTTTCACATAATGCACATGGGGTTGGCCACTGTGAAGACAGGATCACATAGCTTACCCCAAAACATTATGGGAACCATAGTTTACCCCTCCCAAGATATAATTCTCAGCTCCCTTAACAAACTACAGTTCTCAGGATTTGGGGGGAAGTAATGCGCTTTAGATGTCTGGTGTGTACCCAGCATTGGTCCAGATATTGCTCCAAGCAGAGGACTGCTTTTCGCAAGATGACCATTCTGTGCATAACCAAGAAAGCCTCTACTTCTCAACCTCTCATGCAAGATAAGGCTATTTAGGTCTACTAGCCAAGGTGGCTGTGCTCTGCCTCCACAGTCAGAGGCAGAAATGCTTCTGAATATCAGTTGCTGGAAACAGCAGTAGGGGGGAGTATTGCTGTTGTGCTCAGGTTCTGCTTGTGGGCTTCCTATATATATATATATATATATATATATATATATATATATATGCTTTCGTAGATTTTCACGGGTACAGGAATGCAGGTATTGGTGTCCTCGGGTGTCTTCCCGTGTAAAAGTTGGGGTGTCTAGGCGACGTTTCGACGAGGTCTCACTCGTCATCTTCAGGCTGGTGCTTTCGGCTTCTTGTTACTGGAACAGATATATATATCTATATATCTATATATATATATCTATATATCTATATATCTATATATATATATATATATATGCAGGTTTTGGTGTCCTCGGGTGTCTTCCCGTGTAAAAGTTGGGGTGTCTAGGCGACGTTTCGACGAGGTCTCACTCGTCATCTTCAGGCTGGTGCTTTCGGCTTCTTGTTACTGGAACAGAGCAGGATCTCAGTGTTTGAGTTCCTATAAATACTGTTGAGGGGGTGTGGTGTATAGCCTCCAATGTTCTGGGCAGAGAGGAAGTTCCCAGGCTAGTGTGCCTTTTCTTCTTTTGTTCCTTAATTACTTGAGGGATATCCTGAGTGATTTCTTGAGTGATATCCTGAGTACCACTTAGGTGGGTCATTAGGTGTGGATTAGTTGCTAAAGTCTTTGTGTCTTGACCTCTTGAACTTTGTGAAGAGTTTTTCTGAGAAGATGGCTGTACTGCACTTAGTTGTGCTCTGGCTTGGCTTCGTGTATAGGGGCGAGCTGTGGTTTTGTGGCTTGTGTCAGCCAGATCTGTGTAGGGATTGCAGGGGGGTGCAGCATCCGGAGGTGCCTCCATGGTTTGGCTACTGGATGGTGTCTGTAATTTATCTGTGGAGAGGGTCTGGGTTTGGGTCTGGTGTGGTTGATTGGTGATGGCGTTCCCAACTTTTACACGGGAAGACACCCGAGGACACCAAAACCTGCATTCCTGTACCCGTGAAAATCTACGGAAGCATATATATATATATATATATATATATATATATATATATATATATATGCAGGTTTTGGTGTCCTCGGGTGTCTTCCCGTGTAAAAGTTGGGGTGTCTAGGCGACGTTTCGACGAGGTCTCACTCGTCATCTTCAGGCTGGTGCTTTCGGCTTCTTGTTACTGGAACAGAGCAGGATCTCAGTGTTTGAGTTCCTATAAATACTGTTGAGGGGGTGTGGTGTATAGCCTCCAATGTTCTGGGCAGAGAGGAAGTTCCCAGGCTAGTGTGCCTTTTCTTCTTTTGTTCCTTAATTACTTGAGGGATATCAAGTAATTAAGTAATTAAAACACCCTCACAACATGAACAAGCGTGACGACACATCCCGCTTGCCAGACATCTGGAAATTAGCCCTCCCCACAAAAACTGACACCAGATCCAGAGGCACACAGAACGCCATCACCAATCAACCACACCAGACCCAAACCCAGACCCTCTCCACAGATAAATTACAGACACCATCCAGTAGCCAAACCATGGTGGCACCTCCGGATGCTGCACCCCCCTGCAATCCCTACACAGATCTGGCTGACACAGGCCACAAAACCACAGCTCGCCCCTATACACGAAGCCAAGCCAGAGCACAACTAAGTGCAGTACAGCCATCTTCTCAGAAAAACTCTTCACAAAGTTCAAGAGGTCAAGACACAAAGACTTTAGCAACTAATCCACACCTAATGACCCACCTAAGTGGTACTCAGGATATCACTCAAGAAATCACTCAAGATATCCCTCAAGTAATTAAGGAACAAAAGAAGAAAAGGCACACTAGCCTGGGAACTTCCTCTCTGCCCAGAACATTGGAGGCTATACACCACACCCCCTCAACAGTATTTATAGGAACTCAAACACTGAGATCCTGCTCTGTTCCAGTAACAAGAAGCCGAAAGCACCAGCCTGAAGATGACGAGTGAGACCTCGTCGAAACGTCGCCTAGACACCCCAACTTTTACACGGGAAGACACCCGAGGACACCAAAACCTGCATATATATATTTATATATATAATTAAAGTTTGAAAAAGATTATCAAATACGCAATATTTTTTTTTAAAGGTAAATAAGTAAACCATTTTTTAAATAATAAAAAAAACCAGATAGAAGAAAAGGAAAGGGGAGGGGAGCTTTGGTTTCTTAGAAAATAGTTCAAAGCATCTACTTCAAGATAACACCCAACATTTCCACTGTCTATAAACCAATATTTTCTTCAGTCCTTAAACCCAGATAGAATAAGTTCATTTTCTTTTTCAAGCTAGAGGTATATATAGAGTTTACAATCTTTAGTAAATATTGATAGTGAATCAATAGTCAACTTTGCAATCACAGCTAAGCCCAATAATGTCAACAACCATTCCTCCATGCCAGGTAATGAAGAATTTTTTCCATCTTTGTGCATATAAAAGTCTCACCACAGTGATCATGTACTGAAATGTTTCGTTGTGTTGTTCTAATTGTATATCGAAGAGCTCTGGTTTCAATTGAACATTAACCTTCAAAATATTCTGTATCAGTGTATGTATTTGTATCCAATATTTTTTAGCTTTTTTACATGTCCACCAAGCATGATAAAACATCCCTTCATGTTCTTTACACTTCCAACATACATGTGGAACATTTTTATACATTCTAAATAACTTCTCGGGAGTTAGGTGCCAATGATACATCATTTTGTAAAAATTTCAGATCATAACATAATTCGTATTTTAACCCTTTAATCCATATATGTTCCCACTGTTCCATATTATAACCAGGGGTTTGGTTTTTTTTGCCCATTTAATCATGCATTCTTTAACTTCTTGTTCTTGTATTTCAAATTTCAATAAGTTTATAACGTGCTCATCATCTGTACACGATTGTATTTCAAAATCTTTTTTTTGTTCTGTGCCAAAAGTCTTTTTATCCAACTAAAATCTCTGTGTTAGTTGTAAATGAGAAAACCATTGGGAACTATCACATTCCACTGTTAACTGTTCCCTTGTTTTGATGTTATAATCTCCTTGACTCCACTCTAATAACTCTTGATAAGTTAACCCAGTGGTGGAACTTAATGCTCTGGCACCAGGGGGCGGAGAGCAGGTGGGGCAGGGCTGGTGCGCGTCCTGGGGGCGTGACATGCTGCCTGTAGGGGCATGGTGCGCGTCCTGAGGGTGTGGTGTGCTGCCTGCAGGAGCATGGCGCCCAGTGCGGACGAGGGGGCAGCCGTGATAGCACCCCACCAAGATCACACTGCCGGGGTCGGTGCGCTCCCCCCCGCACTCCTCTTCCTCAGCCAGTGATTTAACCATTTCTCTTTGGTGTGAAAAGCTTTTTGTGATGAAATTTGTAAGAGCACACAACCTAGGTTTATATCTATTCCAAGTTCTATGGCATGTGTATTAATTTGATTTTTAAAATCCACATTAACTTTGACTTTATCATAACACAAATATCCATGCCATCCAAACCTTGAATCAAGTTTCCTATTCCTCAGTGTCACCCTCTCCTTCATCCACACTAAGCAACAAGCCGCAAAGCACAATTTCAAGTCAAGTAAACCCCTTTCTCCCCTTTCCTTTGCATTGTTCAATACTTTAACACCCCCCCACCATAGAAAGCTAGATACATCTTTTTGCCATTGTTTAAATAGTAAATCATTGGTCAAAATAGGTATTGTTTTAAATAAAAAAAAATCATTCTAGGCAAAACATTCATCTTTATCACTGAGATTCTACTCAATAATTACAGTTCTAGCACCTCCCATCTTGACATACCTTGTTTTTATTTCAGCCCATGTTTTGGTATAGTTAATTTGAAACAACATACAATTCATATTTGTCATAGAAATACCTATGTATTTTATTTTTTCAAATTTGAAACCCTGCTTTTTCTGTTGTCATACTCTTTATTAACATTTTCGTTTTCTGGTTATTAACATTATGTTATACCAAAATCATTGAGTGGGCTTCCCATAATGGCCATTTGCTCAGTCACTGTGAGAACAGGATGCTGGACCAGATGGGCCATTGGCCTGATTCAGCAGCGCTCTTCTTACATTCTGCTCTTCAGTCGGCCAAAGTAGACTTCCATTCCACTGAAGTCTTTGGACAGCTAGAAACACAGATGTAACGCAATCCTGGAAGGCGCCAAATGAGCGACTTCCTATATTGAGGGAAGAGGGAGAGTTTGGGCAGCCTGATGAGTATCAAGGCTCAAGTTTTCCATTGGTTTTATGGACCACCATGAGAACATGTCCCTGCTAAGGTCTTGGGCAAAGTTGGGAGGAGAGAAGTAGGCTGAGCACATGAGCAACTGGGAAAATGCAGGCTGGCTAGTTTTGCTCCACTGACCTCATTCATTCCTGCAACTCATACATAGCCCAACGCAGTTGGCATCTTGGTCCTATGGAGCACCTGTCCAAGAAGTAGAAGAAAATACTCTCTGTGTGTCTGAGGTTACAGAGAAAGTAAATTTATTCCATATTCCACAGAATGAGCTGGTAAAACTGTTTCTGGGTTGAATCAGTTCAGAATGCCAGTGGGGGATTTGAGGGCCAGAATGTTCCTCTGTTTTAATAGCCATGACAACAGAAACCCCCCTGTATTTAAAAAGGTAGATGAGAATAGGGGAGGTGGGGGAGAATAGTCCCAAGGCAGCTTTCCCTGGCTGGTTTGGACCATAACTCCCAACAGCCCCCCGTCCCAGTATAAAGATGGTGAAAGTTATAGTCCCAAACATTAGATGAGCTCTGCTGGATCAGGCTAAAGGGGGCCCATCTAGAAGACAGCTTCCCAGGTTCACACTTAATTTAGTCTTCCATCCAGAACAAGGAGGACTAGAAACTTATGTTTAGGGGAAATGAAATAGACTCAGAGTCCTGTAGTGATTTCATGCTCATTATTGCAGCTTGTAAAACAGTGATTGAATTTCCCCCCAAACCTCAGACTTTTATATACATTATTTACACAATGAATCCCGTTCAACTGGCTGATTCTGCTTCCCTCCTGGAGCCTGATTGGTCTTGTCCTCCAAGCCAATCAGTTGTTGCATTCTAGGATCCTACCTGCCAATTGTTTTAGGATCCAAGCTTAGTACAGTGGTACCTCGGGTTAAGTACTTAATTCGTTCCGGAGGTCCGTTCTTAACCTGAAACTGTTCTTAACCTGAAACACCACTTTAGCTAATGGGGCCTCCTGCTGCCGCTGCGCCACCGGAGCACACTTTCTGTTCTCATCCTGAAGCAAAGTTCTTAACCCGAGGTACTATTTCTGGGTTAGCGGAGTCTGTAACCTGAAGCATATGTAACCTGAAGCGTATGTAACCCGAGGTACCACTATACATAACAGGAAAGGACACAGCTCAGCAGTAGAGCATTTGCTTTGCACGCAGAAAGTCCCAGCTTCAATCCCTAGTAACCCCAGACAGGACTAAGAGAGACCCCGGTTTGAAATTCTGGAAAGCGCCTGCCAGTCAGTGTAGATAATACAGAGTTAGATGGACCAAAGGCCTGACTTGCAATAAAGACAGCTTCTTATATTCTTATTTACTTCAGCCCTTTGTTTTAAACAAATGAGGATTAGAATTTCACATCTGCAAGTACAGTTGGGAATATCCTCTGTCTGAAAGCCTGCAGAGGTGCTTCCAGTCAACATAGACAGTGCTCAACAGGCTGCACCAAGGATCTGACTTGGTGCACGACAGCTTCCAATGTCTCCACCCTGTGATTAGTCATTTCCATTAGCTGTGTTTCCTGCATTGTAAGGGATTGGACTAGATGACCCTTGGGGTCCCTTCAAATTCCACAGTTCTGTGATTCTATGATTCTGCCCTCACAGCAGCCAGCCACAGACAGTGTAACTTGCACCAGATTTCATTCTTACCACTTGGTGGAAAAGGAATGACAGGAAGAAAGAATGAATGGGGATGGGGCAAAGTACAGTCCAAAGAAAGGTGAAAACTTTTAATGCAGCAGCTGAACAGTTTGGCAGGGCTGACTGGAAATTCCTAAACTTATGAACATGAGGTAATCCTGACGTAGGTGAGATATGAAGGTGGGGTACGTCCTCAGAGAAGAGTTCGAAGTCTGCTCGACTCCTCCAGGGTCGACATCACGGTCTTCAATGATCAGACTCCAAAATTTGCCAGAAGAGACCCACTGCTTTCCAGCAAAACATCTCATCCAGGAACAGTATGGCTCAAGCTGAGCCTAAATTGCTCTCCAACTAAGAAGTTATACCAGACGGGGAGGAAGCAGACGAGGAAGACAGAAACAAAGGAGAGCCTGCTAGGCCATCTAGGATGAGCATCCTGTCTTCACAGTGGCCAACCAGATGCCCCCAGTGGGAAACCCACAAGCAGGACATGAGCACACAAAAAATATTCTCCATTTTTTGTTCTGGTATTCAAAGGTAGGCTGACCTTGAGCATGAAGGTTCTGCTGTCGCAATAGGCCTCCATAGCAAAAGCCCTGCTGGGTCAGGCTAATGGTCTGTCTAGTCTAGTATCCTGTTCTCACCATGGTCACCCAAATGCCTATTATGGGAAAGCAGGGAGGCGGGTGGCGCTTTGGGTTAAACCACAGAGCCTCGGCTTGCCGATCAGAAGGTTGGCGGTTCGAATGCGGTGAGCTCCCGTTGCTCAGTCCCTGCTCCTGCCAACCTAGCAGTTCGAAAGTGCAAGTAGATAAATAGGTACCGCTCCGGTGGGAAGGGAAACGGCATTTCCATGCGCTGCTCTGGTTTGCCAGAAGTGGCTTAGTCATGCTGGCCACATGACCCGGAAGCTGAACGCCAGCTCCCTCGGCCAATAAAACAAGATGAGTGCCACAACCTCAGAGTCGGTCACGACTGGACCTAATGGTCAGGGGTCCCTTTACCTTTACCTTTAGTCCAGCATCCTGTTTCCACCATAGTCACCCAAATGCCTATTATGGGAAACCAGCAAGCAGGATCTGAGCACAGGAGCACTATCCTCTCCTATGGCTTCCAGCAACTAGGATTTGGAAGCATTGCTGTCTCTAGTCTTCACAGTTCTAAATATAGGGCTGACATCAATAGGAACAAAGGAAAGCTGTCTTCTACTGAGTCAGACCACTGGTCCATCTAACTCAGTGCTGTCTATGCTCCTTGGAAATGCCTCTCTGGAGTTTCAAGGAGGGGACATTCCCAGCCCTACTGGAGATGCCATAGGGGGTTGAAGCCGGGACCTTCTGCATGCCAAGCAGATGTTCTGCCACTGAGCTCTGCGTGTGCAAGAGCACAGCCCTAGTTTACACCATCTTTTATCTATTAGCGACTGTTCTTCCCAATTGCAGCACAATTTCTATCATCATAAACAGGAAATTCCACATGCAAAAGGGTGTGTATGGAGACAAGTGTGCTTGCTCCACCTCCTATCCCCATAGCCCATTGTGCATTCAAAGATCACCATCTGAAGTGGGGCTCCTTGCTTCTACTTGGTGAGATACAGAATTAATGGGCATAACTACCTTACGGCCATTAATTTCAGTGATATACTCCTGAGTAAAACTTAGTTGGGATATAATGCATTATTCCCAGAGAGAATTTTTGCAAATGCCTATATGACCCAATCGTCTGCAAGGCAATAAACACGCCTACTGAAATAATTGCAGCTAGGTTAGAAATGTATTATCATACTGATATTAGTAGGACCAACACTGGATAACCCCCTGTTTGGTTTACATTTCCCAACTCAAAAAAACCTTTATGGGTTAAAAACACACGCTGGACATTCCTGACTGTATCTCAGTGTGGCATCCTGTTCTCCAGAAGTTTGAACTGAAGACTGGGATCCAAAAGAAAAAAAATAGCAGCTAAAGGGGTGGGGGGTTGTGGCTTCAGTGCACTGCAGTTGTCAACAGGCTTGCCAGAATAACAAAGCCACCTCCAGTCAAACACATGGAGAGCAGATTGTCACAAACCAAATTAATAAACTGGGGAGGGGGGGAGGTTTTCCTGCAGTGCGAGGGCTTGATCCTATAAAGAGCTGATGAGTACAGTTGGCTGATGTTTTTTTATCTGCTAGTGGAGAGCATGACAAAAAGCATCATGATCTAGAGGCAGAGAAAGAGAGAGCTGGCAGATTCGTTATATTGTTCTGATGCAACCTGCTAGACAGAACATCTCTCGCTAGGCTACGCCTGGTTCCCATTTTTAAATGAACTGACCCAATTTGCCCCTCTCAAACAATCTGCACTATACATTTGAAGCAGTGCCATGCCA
Organism: Podarcis melisellensis; assembly: GCF_964234715.1. NCBI lineage: Eukaryota > Metazoa > Chordata > Lepidosauria > Squamata > Lacertidae > Podarcis > Podarcis melisellensis. The sequence continues at coordinate 17,625,532 of NC_138547.1, read as the reverse complement.
CTTTAAACAGCCATGGCTTCCCACAAAGAATCCTGGGAACTATAGTTTGTTAAAGGTGCTGAAATGCAATATCTACATCTGATGGGCACCATGGTTTTCTTCCCAGTAACCAAAAGGAAGCTGGTCTAAAAAGAATGATAAAAACAGAAATAAAACCAGCAGTTAAAAATGTTCATTATGAAATCAAATTACATATCTGGGTACGCTTGCCTAAACATCTCCCCCTCAATTATTAGCTATTTGTTTATTAACTGTGTAAATGTCTGGTGACCTCACCTCAAAAAGGATATTGTAGAGTTAGAAAAGGGTAATCAAAATGATGAAAGGGATGGAGAAACTGCACAAATCTTGCAGAGATTGGGACTTACCGGGGGGGGGGAGGGTTGGAGAGAGGACAAGACAACATGTTAGAAATTTATAAAATTATGCCAGGTATGTAGAAAATGGATAGAGAAGGGAATTCTTCTCTCACTCCCAAGAATAGAACTCATGGACATTCAATGCAGCTGAATGTTGGAAGATTGAGGGTGGATAAAATAAAGTCCTACTCCATGCAATGTATAGTTAAACTGTGGAACTCACTCCCACAGGAGGCAGTGATAGCCACCAATTGGGATGATTTTTAAGAAGACACTGGAGAGATTCATGGAGGAGAAGTCTATAAACGCTTACCAGCCACAATGGCTACACTTTGCCTCCACAGTCAAAGACAGTAAATGCTTCTGAATACCAGTAGCTGGAAGCCACGGGAAAGGAGAGGGCTCTTGCACTTGGCTCCTGCTTGTGGGCTTCCAATTGGGGCATAGAATCATAGAATCATAGAGTTGGAAGAGACCACAAGGGCCATCGAGTCCAACCCCCTGCCAAGCAGGAAACCCCATCAGAGCACTCCTGACATAAGGTTGTCAAGCCTCTGCTTAAAGACCTCCAAAGAAGGAGACTCCACCATACTCCTTGGCAGCAAATTCCACTGTCGAACAGCTCTTACTGTCAGGAAGTTCTTCTGGCATCTGGCTGGTGACTCTGAGAAGAGGATGGTGAACTAGGTGGGCCATTGGACTGATCCAGCAAGTGCTTCTTATGTCCTTATGATTGAGGTTGTTCCAAGCTGCCTTTTATCGTATAACACCTTGGGATGGTTTACAATGAAAAGTGAATTGTGTTTTTTAAAAAAATAAGTACCAGTAAAAGAGGGATGGGGTGGTGCTGTGGTCTAAACCACAGAGCCTAGGACTTGCTAATCAGAAGGTTGGTGGTTCGAATCCCCACGACGGGGTGAGCTCCCGTTGCTCGGTCCCTGCTCCTGCCAACCTAGCAGTTCGAAAGCACTTCAAAGTACAAGTAGATAAATAGGTACCACTCTGGTGGGAAGGTAAATGGCGTTTCTGTGCACTGCTCTGGTTCGCCAGAAGTGGCTTAGTCATGCTGGCCACATGACCTGGAAGTTGTACGCCGTCTCCCTCGGCCAATAAAGCGAGATGAGTGCCTCAACCCCGGAGTCGTCCATGACTGGACCTAATGGTCAGGGGTCCCTTTACTGGTAAATACCAGCAGGGACTGGAAGGTGGGTTTGACTTGGCAAATGAAGGGGACCCAGCTCTCCCATCAATCAACAGCAAAGTGTTCAAAGATGAAGCCAGGGGCAGGGTGCCCAGGTCTTCTGCTGCCTTTGCTCTTTTTCAGAGGTGGGGAAAAACACGGGAAAAACACGTTCCAACTTAATCATAATCCACCCCTGGCAGAAGGTACAGTGTCAGGCAAATGAAGGCAGGGTTTTGATATGTGTGGCCTGGAGCGAAAGGCCTTCTAATCTCAACGACACACCTCCAGGTTGTGGCGGGGGGTGGCTGGTGAGTGGGAGATCATTTCCCTCCCCACATCCAACCACCTGACTTTCTTTTCACTGCCTCAAATGCAAGTCTACAATCAGCTTTGCATCTTGCATTGTGACATTTCGTGTGGGAATGTAGAAGCTGCTCTGGGAGGGAGGTGGTTGTTGTTTTGTACAAAACAAGTCTGCTAAGGAGTTTTCTATTGAGAAGACCCATTGACCCACTCTGCCAATTTGAGGGACGGAAAGAGCATACCTGGACTTGCAGACTAGCCCAATTGTACAGCTTAAGCAAATGAACAATAGAACTGTAGACTTGGCAGGGATCCCAAGTGTCGTCTAGTCCAACCTCCTGCAATGAAGGAAGCACAACTAAAGAATCTTTGTGTGATTATACCAAATAAGTGCACTGAGCCTGGATAGCTCAGTTGGTTAGAGCAGTGTTTCCCAACCCTGGGTCTCCAGCTGTTTTCAGACTACAATTCCCATCATCCCTGACCACTGGTCTTGCTAGCTAGGGATGATGGGAGTTGTAGTCCAAAAACAGCTGGAGAACTAAGGTTGGGAAACACTGAGTTAGAGTGTGGTGCTGATAATGTCAAGGTTGCAAGTTTCTGCATTGCAGGGCACTGGACTAGATGATCCCCAGGGTTCTCTCCAACTCTACTATTCTATGATTTGCATTGTTGAATCCAGTACTGTCAACAATGACTGGCAGGGACTTTCTGGGGTTTCAGGCAGGGGATGTTCGCAGCCCTACCTGGAAATGCTCTGCATTGAACCCGGGATCTTCCTCATGCTATGCCGCTGATCTATATCCCCTTCAACTAAACATTGTGGTCATTATTGTTCTGCCTCTGACATTGGAGGTAGGAGGGGATCTGGAAATCTGCCTAATGAGCCAAAATGTTGCTTCATCTGGCTCAACAATCTCTAGGATTTCAGGCAAGGAACATTTCCAGCCCTACTTGGTTGAACCTGGGACCTTCTGTATAAAAGCAGGTGCTCTTCCACAGAACTATAGCTCTCTGCCAAAAAACCAACAATGTAAGATTCTAGTCCTCATTGTTTTCTATAAGCGAAATAATAACACAGAAGACCAATGTTCTACGTTGACAGGCAGGAGTGGCTCCACAAGGTCCCAAGCTGGGGTATCTCTCAGCCCTACCTGGAAATGCCATTGGGAAGCTTCTGCATGCCCAGCAGATGTGCTGCCCATGAGTATGGACATCCTCCCTCATCAAATCCTTCTGCTCCACCACACAGCCTCTCCATGATGTTATTTCTCATTGATCTGCTTAGTTTTTTTAAATAATAATAATAATAATAATAATAATAATAATAATAATAATAATTTATTTATACCCCGCCCATCTGGCTGAGTTTCCCCAGCCACTCTGGGCGGCTCCCAATCAAGTGCTAAAAACAATACAGCGTTACATATTGAAAACTTCCCTGAACAGGGCTGCCTTCAGATGTCTTCTGAATGTCAGGTAGTTGTTTATCTCTTTGACATCTGATGGGAGGGCGTTCCACAGGGCAGGCGCCACTACCGAGAAGGCCCTCTGCCTGGTTCCCTGTAGCCTCACCTCTCACAATGAGGGAACCGCCAGAAGGCCCTCGGCGCTGGATCTCAGTGTCCAGGCTGAACGATGGGGGTGGAGTTGCTCCTTCAGGTATTATGTAAGTCACCCTGGGATCCTCAGATGAAGTGTGTGTGTGTGTGTGTGTGTGTGTGTGTGATAAATTAATATATAAAGTTAACAAATAAAATAATGATAATAAAATTTCCAGGTCTTCGACTCACAAGGAGCAGCTGTTTGGCCTTATTGGAAAACACTTTTTTTTTTTTTTGGTCCTTTAATATTTTCGGGAGGGAGGTGGTGGAGATTGTACATTACAAAAAGCTGTTTTAATTGTCTCTGCTTGGCCTCGACCAGCTGGCAGACACTCTCCTCCGAAAAGCGTGTGTTGATTCTGATCAGATGTCTAACATTTTCCACAAGAGATGCCAAGTTGAGGAACATTTTTCCCCTCTTTGGAAAGTGGTGGAGATGACCATGTAACACTGGTTATGGGGCAGCTCAGAAAAATGCAACAAATGAATATTTTAAGAGTGGAAAGGAGACCTGGGCAAAAGAGGAAGCAAAAAACAAATACAGAAAGGTCGCTGGATGGAAACAGGGGCTGTTTCATAGAATCATGGAACTGTTGGAAGGGGCCCCATGGCCCATCTACCTCAGCACCCTGTAATGCAGAACTCACAGCTAAGGAACCCCTAACAGTTGGCCCTTTTACCTCTGCTTAAAAGCCTCCAAGGAAGGATAGTCCACCATCTTCCTAGGGAGTCTGTTCCACTGTTGAACAGCTCTTAGCCTCAGAAAGCTATATCTTCCTAACAGCTCAAGTGTCCACTTGCTGCAGGCACAGAAAGACCAGATCACATAACACAATAGCCATAGCTCCAAATCCAAGAAATAGAGACAGTCCAAGCATAGGTCAGGTTCCATCAAAGCAAAGTGAGGCACAGTTGAGGGTTATGCCTAGATCAAAAGAAGGCAGAATCCCGAATGTAAAGAAGCATGGCGGATCAGTATTGGAGCCTAGGCTAGAGGTCAGGCAAGACTGGTAGGGGGAGGCTGCCAAACCCTCTGAGTGCCCCTATTTTACTGGGACAGTCCTGGATTTAAAGAAGCCATCCTGGTTTCTGATTTGACCCTGGAATTACCCCGCTTTTCCTTAGCACATCCCTATTTTTCATTGGAGAAATGTTGGAGGGTATGGTAGGTTGTCACTATTTTCATCGGAGAAATGTTGGAGAATGTGGAGTTATCTGACCCCCAAGCCAATCGAAAAGCAGCCCTGTATAGGGAAACATTTTTTAAAATGTTTAATGTTTTACTATGTATTTATATAGACTATTATTATTGAATAGGACATCCCTATTTTCAATGCAAAAATGTTGAAAGGTATGGGGTCTGCTATGTCCTCTGAGCTGGAGTCCTCAGAGTCTGAAGACTGTGTTGCTATTACTGTACTGGTAATTTATAAAGCCCTTAACAACTTGGGACCAGTTTACCTGTGAGATCACCTTGCCCCATATACTCTCACTCAACTGCTTCAGTCCGCAGAACTGGCCCTTTCACAGCTGCTACATAATGCCCACTGCATCTGTAAGAATTTAATCTTTTACTATGGTGGCACCATAGCCACCATACTATGATGGCACTTTGGAACTCGCTGCCTAGTGACAACAGGCAGGCACCTTCGCTGTACTTTCTTTGATGCCTGCTAAAAACATTTTTCTTTAGACAAGCCTGCCCAGACATGCAGAATGTTGATGTGTGCTTTAATCTGTTTTTAGTTTGTTGCTGTTTTCATTTTCATTTTATTTTTTGGAATGTTTTTAAATAGTTGTTCTCAACTGTTTCTATTGAAGTAGATCAAGCAATATAGTAAAAAAAAACTATTCTACCAGCCAAATATTAAGTCTCTTCCATATATACTACAGTGCTTTTTTGCTTAAAAAAACCCTAAAACAAGCAGTGTATAAATTTTAAATAAATAAAATTGTAATGCCAAGAGAGTAGCTGCCATTGAGATCTACTGTGATGTTGGAACTCCCAAGGAGGTGGGGATACCTTAAGCTGTTTTGCTTGTTCTTCTGTTCAGATATATCCTCTGGCTCTATGGCCTCTTTGCTTGCGAACAGGGAGCCTGCACGCTGCCCTCCCAAAGTTCAGCACCTCACTTACCTGGTTTTGGAAAGGCAGGGCAAGGGCTGCAGGGGAGGGCGTCAAATGTTGCTGAGGGCCTCCAAAAAAGGCCTAGGGGGCTGCATGTGGCCCTTGGACCACCCTGATGTAGGTTATATGAGGCTGGTTATCCCACTCTGCTTGCAAATCAAGTGATCTGCTATTGGTCTACGGCCCTTCTCCCCAAGAAGCCTTAAGATTCTAGTCCTGTTTTGAATAAAGGGCTGAATTAAATAAGAATACAGGGAGCTGCCTTATACAGTGGTACCTCGGGTTAAGTACAGTACTTAATTCATTCCGGAGGTCCATTCTTAACCTGAAACTGTTCTTAACCTGAAGCACCACTTTAGCTAATGGGGCCTCCTGCTGCTGCCGGAGCACGATTTCTGTTCTCATCCTGAAGCAAAGTTCTTAACCCAAGGTACTATTTCTGGGTTAGCGGAGTCTGTAATCTGAAGCATATGTAACCTGAAGCATATGTAACCTGAGGTTCCACTGTACTGAGTCATTAAACTGATCTACCTAGTTCAGTATTGTCTACACTGTCTAGCAGCAATTCTCCAGGGTTTCAGACAGGGTTTATTCCCAACCTTACCCGGAGATGCTGCTGGGATTGAACCTTGTATAAAGTAGATATCACTGCCACTGAAATGTGGCTCTATAGTGAGGAATGGAGAAGACTGTGCAGGACTGACGAGAGAAGGGGAGAGGGATGGAAACAGGCAGTCTCTCTCTCTCTCTCCTTGAACACTGACGCCACACTCCTACTTTCAAAGGTAATAAGGGAAGGGAAGGCTCCCCGAGGAGCAGTTAAAAACAGAGAGATGTTGGCAAGCAGGGAGGATCCAGCATCTGCTTCATTTGAAAACACACGTCGGAGAAACATAATCACTCCCCATTAACTGCTGACGTGCTCTCATTGGATGCTGTCTGTCGAAAGTCCTGTCGGCCTGCTTTGTGGGGCGAAAAGGAAGGTGGTGAGCATCTGCAGGAGGGGATTACAATCAGGATGTAATTTAGCAAGGTTTCTGCATCTGCTGGAAGGCGCCATTGCAAACCCCCTTCCCTCACCCCGAACATCGTGCAACAAAGTAATGTAATCAGTGCAGCGTCAGAAGCAGGGCTGGAAAGGCATCAAGCCCAACCCTTTTCTCAGCAAAGAAAGCAGCTCCAGAGCATGACCTCAGGGGCCAGGGGGCCAGTCCCAGGAGGTGGCGTAAGAACATAGAAAGAGCCTGGGTGCTGGATCAGGCCAAAGGATCCTGTTCTCATAGTGACCAACCAGGTGCCTCCTTTGGAAAGTCACCAACTTTCCAAAGGCTTTAAAAGAGGACTGGAGGCTTTAAAAGAGGATTTTGGAGGAATTCACAGAGGAGGGTGAGGCTATCAATGGCTATGCTCCGCCTCCACAATCAGGGGCAGCAATGTTTCTAAATACCAGTTGCTGGGAACTGTGTGAAGGGAGAGGGCTCTCCTGCTCAGGACCTGCTTGCAAGATTCCCATTGGGGCATCTTGTTGGCCATGGTGAAAACAGGGAGCTGGACTTTATGGGCCACCAGCCTGATCTAGCAGGGCTGTTCTTATGTTTTACCTTCACTGCTGGAGTCAGAACACCTCTAAATACCAGTTGCCAGGAATCACTGTGAGAGGCCAGGATGCTTGACCAGAAGGCACATTGACTTGGTCCCATGGGGCTCTTCTTATGTGCTTATGTTCCTCAGGTAGAGCTGGACCCAAAAGTCACTAAGAGGCAGATCCCCGAGCAAAGAGAACCTTATCGTCCTGCTGTCTTCTGAGAATGAGAACAACCTTAAGATGGGACCAGCTGTAAAGAAGATGGGGAGTCTTTAATTCCACCTGAGCTAATGGCAGCGAACACAAACAATAAGGCACTCGGTATGCAGGAACAGATGTTCCATAGGCAAACATGCCAGGGCAATTCTGAAAAGGACATCATGTAGTTCTGCATGTCTTAGATGATTCTGATTCATTTTGACAGGATGCTCTGGTTGCAAAGTGGAGGGTGGAGCAGGCGGCAGCAGGAGCCTGAGGTGAACGCTCCTGTATCAAGAACTTCTCCCTCTCCCCCTAGTTGTCGGGAGGTCACTTTCCAATTTCCATAACCAGAGGGCATAAGCTTTCGTGACTCATGAATCACTTACGGGTTCCTGATGCAGAAGCGTCTGAGACGGTGCCCCCATTCCTCATTGCTAGAGACTGGGTGGAGGAAATCTTTTGTAGCTGCTGCTGTCTGGAAAGTTTTATTCACCTGTTTGAAGAAGGCTCCCATTTCTCTCTCTCTCTCTCTCTCTCTCTCTCTCTCTCTCTCTCTCTCTCTCTCTGGCTTTAGAATTTCATTCTAAGAGGGTGCATGATTTAATTTCCCATTGCAAAGCATTCATGAGAGGCGTGTGATTCTATGCATTAAACATTTCTTCCAACAGAAGAGCCTGGCTGGATCAGGCCAATGGCCCATCTAGGCCAGCAACCTGTTCTCACAGTGGCCACCCAGATGCCCCCAATGGGAAGCCCAAAAGCAGGACCTGAGCACAAGAGCCCTCTCATCTCCCATGGCTTCTAGCAACTGGCATTCAGAAGCATTGCTGCCTCCAGCTGTGAAGGCAGAGCAGAGCCATTGTGTCCAGTAGCATGGATAGCCTTCTCTTCCATGATTTTGTCCTATCTTCTTTTAAAGCTACCCATGTTGGTGGTTATTACTGCATCCTGTGGGAGTGAGTTCCATAGTTTAACTCTGTGCTGTGTGAACAAGTCCTTTCTTTTCTCTGTCCTGAATCTTCTAGCATTCAGCTTCACCAGATGACCACAGGTTCTGGTGTTATCTATTCTTTCTACACCATCCATCATTTTATCTTAATTTATCTATTTTATCTTCGATCATATTGCTTCTTACTTGCCTTTTCTCTAAACTAAGAAGCCCCAAAAGCTGTAATCTTTCTTCATAGGGGAGTTGCTCCATCCCCATTCTGCTGTACTTTCTGATCTTAAAAAAAGTCCTATATGATATTATTATTATTATTATTATTATTATTATTATTATTATTATTATTATCATTATCATTATCATTATTATTATTATTATGGCTTGTTAGTCACTTGTTACCCAAAGGTCTATAAGCAATTTGACAACACATTAAAAAATCCAGATGAATACATTATGCCATTGAAAACAGAATAAATCTGTGGGGGCATGACCGAACTGACTGTATCTAGCAATACAACTTTGTGGTCTTTAACCCCTTCATGCACTAAGTAGTAGTTGTGTATAGTTGTGTATGACTGCAATATCCCACCAAAACAACCTCCCTCCAACAGCCACAGGTATCTTTGGCAGCAAACTGAAAGAGCAGGATCTTAAGCCATAGCCACATCATGCATTTAAAGCCCCACTTTGAAGTCATGGCTTCCCGCAAAGTATCCTGGGAAGTGCAGTTTGTTAAGAGCGCTGAGAGTTGTTTCCCTCCCAGAACTACAATTCCCAGAGTGGTTAAACAGTCAATTCCTCTTCCAGGAAACTCTGTGAACTATAGCTCTGGGAGGACATGGGGGATAGGAAGGGGCTCCTAACTACTCTCAATAACCTTAGCAAACTATAGATCCCTGCATTATTTGGCAGAAGCCATGACTGTTGACAGTAGTATCGTAATGCTGTGTGAATGTGGCCATGTGTCGGGAGCTGGAGTCAGGAGCAGGTCAGCATTAAAACACCCAGTGTCAGTGAAGTTAACTCTTTATTCATAGAAAACTAGGGTTGCGATATATCCGGAATTTCCCAGACATAAACGGAATACTGTATCCAAAAGCAGTGTCTGAGAAACTCTTAAGAAATCAAAATGTTGCAGGCCTAGTGATAGCAGCAACTCTTCCCAGTAGGTCTTGCCCCGATGAGGCAGTTGTGAGGACTGAATATTCCACCTTCCCACGATGTCTAAGGCTCTTCCCCCAGCAACCCAAGGCTTTGTCTTCTTGCCTCTTGTTGCTCCACCCTCTTCATTTCTCTGCGTGTTCTGGGAGAACAGCAGGGAGGGGACCAGGTTGCAGCAGGAGGAGGAGACGCCCTGGCTTCTTCAGCAGCCTGCCCCACCTCTGTCTCCTGGCTCCCTTGCCCTCCTTCCTCTGGACTGCTCTCTGCCACAGCCTCTTCCTGCTCACTAAATCCTGTCACCTCCTCAGCTTCCAATATCTCATCCTCCCAGTCTGCCTCTTCTTCTCCACTCATTGTCATCCCACCATCAGCCCTCAAGCTCCTAGCGTTCTTCCCCTGGGGATTCCCTTGGGGTTTTCCTTGCTGGTGCCTCCCACCACTTATCTGCATGCAGCCAGTCCATGACACCATGGGGTGATTTCAGCAAATCAGGGATCACACAGCAAACATGATGGTGGGACAGGTACTACATGGCCTATCAGATTGAGTTACAGGATGATTTCAATGAATTATTATTGTTGTTGTTGTTGTTGTTGTTATTCGCATCTGAGTAGGTTGCCCCAGTCAAACTCTGGCAGCCCCAGGCTCCCAACAAAAATATTTAAAAGACCAAAATTAAAAAATTTCCCTATACAGGGCTGCCTTCAAATGGCTTGTAAAAGCCAAATAGTTGTTTATTTCCTTGACATCTGATAGGAGGGCACCTACAGGGCAGTCGAAACTACCAAGAAGGCCCCTGGTTCCCTGTAACCTCACAGTGAGGGAATGACCAAATGAAGGCAACTAAGAGAGGGGGAGCAAAGATTCCTAAAACTATCTAGAAAAGGAAGTGAGATTTGACACTGCTTTCCCCTAAAGGATCATTATCTCCCTGCCTTCCTCCCTCCCCTTCTGCTGTTCTTGGGATATGTACAAATTAAAAGCAATCTTGCATACTCACAGCATGGCCTCAGTTTGGAGAAGCAGGCACGACCTGCTCCATGCGTTTTGCATTCTCCTGGAAGCCTCTCCTGCAGGCTTAAATCCCAGGTGTTGCCATCGTGAGAGTCCTCTCTGTCTCTGGCTTTCTAGGAAGAGGCATCTTGGCTCCCAAGGTGTGCTTTGAAATCGAATCACAGTTGTCATACAGAAAGAAAGGAAATGTCAAAAACAAGCAACAACAAAAATAAATCCATGTTGTTTGCTGTTCCGTCAATCATGTTGTGCCTAAACCATTGTGTGATATGGAAGATCACAGGTTTCCAATCTTGTTGGTCAGCCTAAAAGCAGCTGATTTCAATAAGAGGCACAGTGTTCTGGGAAATCAACGGCTGCAGCTCAATGGTAGAGCATCTGCTTTGCATGTAGAAGGTCCCAGGTTCAATCCACTCCAGGTGCTGCTGGTGCTTACCCAGGGCTTGTTTTTGCTTTTGGAATGAGGCACAGAAGAGACTGTGGTGTCTTTATGATTTACGGTTTAGCCTATGATGGAGGGGTTCACAACATTAACATGCCAAGCAGGTCTTGTTTCTCCCATAGCTGCAGTCTTAGATCCAAACAGACATCAAACATTGCTCTCTGGCTCTCCAGCTTGCTGCTTTATTTCTAGGTCACATCACTGCAACTCAGCTCTAAATTCAGGCTTTGTCCTTCTAACTATCTCCAAGTTGAGCAAGAAGCCCCACCCATTTGTCATCTTGCCGAGAGCCCTCTTTCCTTTGTTCTCTTAATGGCTCATAACCAGGCGATTGCCTCAACACTAACCTGGCTCATATTTTAACACTTGCTGGTTCCAGGGGTTGGAGGTGTCTCTCATACAGGGTACTTCCTCCTCCCCACTCCCCTGCCCTACAACTCACAACAGTATGTTTTTAAACAGATTCTATATATGTATATAGTTTTAATTCTACCCATGTTTAATTGTATTTTAATGATTGATCCTTCTATGTGTTTAGCAGTTCTTGTTTTCATCTGTAAGCCACCTTTTTCCCTCAGGGGAAAAAGTGTGGTATAAATAAGTAAATATCATCATCTTCCCCACATCTGCAGGTAGGGTTGAGAACATCCCCGTCTGAAACCCTGGAGAGCCACTGCCGGTCAGTGCAAGCAATACTGAGCTAATTGTACCAATTATCTGACAACTACCTATGTTGCTGGGAGTTTTAGAGCACCTGCTTTTCATGCAGAAGGTCCCAGGTTAAGCTGCCCATTGGCATCTCCAGGTAGGACTGAGGATGTCCTCTGACTACTTTTATATTGCATTATATTGCTTCAGGGCCCCTGTGGGCAGGAAGGTGGTCCCTAAATACATTTTCAAATAAAGAAATTAATTTGTCAAATGCATCTCCTACGCAATGCTTGTTTTGTCCCTTAAATATTTATTTATATTTATCATGCATATGCATTAGGATACCCTATAGGACTTGTTCTAAGCCTGGTTACATGGAATATGGAGCAAACTTGTTTTCTGCTGTTTGAAGGACCCTTTTTCATAGACTTGTACAGTTGGAAGGGCCCAACGAGGGTCAACTAGTCCAACCCCCTGCAATGTTGGGATCTTTTGCACAAAGTGGGGATTCGAACCCATAACCCTGAGATTAACTAGTGGATTCAAATGACAAGAAAAGAGATTCTGACTATACCTTAGGACAGTGGTTCAAAGGCTTTTTCCCCCTCTGTGCAACACTTTCAGAATAAAAATTTGCTTGCACCACACCACATTTTTTTATTGATAAGAAACACAGTGAAAAACAAAAATAAGCAACTAGCAGTGCTTGATTTGGAAAAGATATCTAACCATATTCTGCTAAACAAACAAACAAACAAACAAACAAACATTTCAGTGTAGTATAGTACTAAAATGTTTATTTGATTGTCCTTGAATCTTCCTACCATGATTGCCATCCTCTCCTGGCACACCAGTGAGATTCACTGCCTTTAGGAAAAACTTTCTGACAGTAAGAGCCATTTAACAGTGGAACTGGCTCCCTTGGAAGGTGGTGGAGTCTCTTTCACTGGAGGTTTCTAAACAGAGGTTGGATGGCCATCTGTTGGCAATTTTAAAACTATGATTCCTGCACTTTAGGGGGTTGGACTAGATGACCCTTGGGCTCCCTTCTAACTGTACAATTCTATGATTATATCATCCACAAGGGCAGCAGGTCTGGGACTTGCCCTTTGTTTAGTTCTGGCTCAGGCAAAGAGATGCTCCCTGCATGATGCCAGCTGTTTTAAACCTTTCCCTCTCTGGATGATAGACAACATCATTCTGGGACAGCTTCTCTTTGTTCTTTCCCGCTTGGTATTGTCATTCAACCTCTCCCTTCTGACCTGCTCCACCCCACCCTTTCTAACCCATGGTTGCATCATCAGTCGCTCCCAAAGCAATTTCCTTTTCCTGCTGCTCAGTTAGCAGAGCATCAAGGCCAGGGCTCCAGATGTGCCCAGGATTTTAATTTTTTGTTTTGATTGACTCAGGATGTGGTGTCTGTAGGATGTAGATTCAGCTCTCCCTGCCCCCACCAGAGTCCTTAAAGGGAATCTTGCCCAGGGTTGCCACGAATATGTCTCCTGTGTGCAGTCATGGGAATAATCATCCATCTTTCAAGCAAGTTTCTAGTCCCTGCTGTTCTGAGGATATATAAAATACGAGATAACAAAGTATAGGAAGTGAGTCAGCAGATTAAGAGAGTTAAAAATGTTATTTGCATTTTTGGTGTGTCTTAGTTTTTTAGCAAGAAGGCTCTGGAGGGCCACTCAGTCAGCTCCCAGCCCAGATGTTCCACACTGCTGTGGCAGCTGGTTTTGAGGTTAAGCAAAACTGCTGGGACAGTTTGGACAGTCCCTCCCCCTAAGAGTCACCAAAGTGACCCCTCTTCCCAATTTAGTTTGGTGCAAATGGATAAATTGAGGGGGGATTTGGAGGGGCTCAATTCTGAATCAAATCAGTGTAAAACAGGAGGCAGCGAACTACATGTAGATGATTTTCAACTACGTCTAAATGTGAAAAAAACCTACTATGTTTAACTGAAAGTTCAGTCATTTAAAAACATAATTTAATACATTTGATAAATGGCAGTCTCCTTTATTTTTGCTTACAAATGAAAAACTTGTATTTTTTATTTTATTTCATTAAATTCATGTACTGCTTGATTGTAAAACAAGCCCTCAAATCAGTTTACAAAAATATTTTTTAAATATCAATAGGAAAAATCAAGAACAATAATTTGAACCTTTCACAAAGTTAATGTAACAATGAGCTAAAAATGAACTAAAACTCTCATCAGCATGCTAAACATCTGAGTCAGCTTGTCTGAGCAAAAAGGTTTTCAGCAGATGTCAAAAAGAGTACATTGAAGACAGCTGCCTAATGTCAAGAGGCAGGGAGTTCCAAAGTGTAGGTGCTGCCACACTAAAAGTTTAAGTTCTTTTTTTTCTTTATCAAAAATCCCAAATGCATGTATGTATGACATAAAAACGGGTTGTGTTTTAATAAATAAGCAAATAAAATAAATAAAAAGTGATACAAATTTCAGTTGCATCTGGCTGCAGCTGGCCTGTTAAAGAGGGCACACAAGGGAAGTGTACTACCTGCAGCATTCCTCCAGACCAATGGGGGAGCTCACCTGGGATTGGACTAGATGACCCTCGAGTCCCTTCCAACTCTACAATTGTATGATTCTACTTCCTAACATCAGGTGAACAGCGGAGGGAAGAACCATCCCCTCTCCCCTTTGACATCCTTTGAAAAATCTGAAAACTGTCAGGATATACCCCTCGTAATATTTCCTCAGCGTTTAAGAGCCTCCCTCCCTTTCAACTGTCTCCACATGTGATTATAACCTTTTTATTATTATTACCCTAGTTGCTTCCTCCTGAATCATTTCCAGCTTTGAAGCATCCTTTATATTTCAGCTGAAGTGCTGAAACAAATGCATCTGAGGATGACGTCTTGTTGATATTCCAGGAGCCTTTGACTCCCAGAAGGCTGTGTGCAGTTCTGGTTGAAAGAAAGAAAGAAAGAAAGAAAGAAAGAAAGAAAGAAAGAAAGAAAGAAAGAAAGAACTCTCCAAACTGAGTGAATAGGTGGTAAAATGGAAAGTGCAATTCAGTGTCAACAAGTGTAAAGAGTTATGCATGTTGGGGCAAAAAAAAAAAATCTTCATTGCATGTACATACTCCTGGGGTCTGAACATGGACCACTTATAAATGCCATCTCCAACTCCTTGAAAGATTCCATCAACGGTGTCTCCGAAAATTTGTACACATCACTTGGGAAGTCAGGTGAAATAATGTCAGTGTACTGGAAGAAGCAAAGATCACCAGTGTCGAAGCAATGATTCTTCAACACCAACTTTGTTGGACTGGTCATGTTGTGCGGATGCCTGATTATCGTCTTCCAAAGCAACTACTCTATTCGAAACTTAAAAGTGGAAACCGTAATGCTGGTGGTCAACAAAAGAGGTTTACAGACTCTCTCAAGGCAAATCTTTTAAAAATGTAGTATAAACACCAACAACTGAGAAACACTGGCCTGTGAGCGCTCCAACTGGAGAACAGCCTTTACCAAAGGTGTCATGGACTTTGAAGATGCTCAAACGCAGGATGAAAGGGGTGAGAGGAAGGCACACTCAGCAAATCCTCACTGTGATCAACTCCCGCCTGGAAACCTATGTCCCCACTTCAGAAGGACGTGTGGATCCAGAATTGACCTCCACAGTCACTTACAAACTCACTGTTAAAACCGTGCTCATGGAAGGGAATCTTATTCAGCCACAAATGATTGCCAAAGAAGAAGATCAGACCAGGGTGAGTTCTTGGTGTCATATTAGAAAGCTCAATAAAGATGTTGGCCCAGTTTGTTGGTCATGAAAAAGGCACACCAACCCTAGGGATCACCATGGAAGGAACTGGAAATAAAATGCCAGTGTCATTGTGCCCTTATACAGATCTAAGCTGAATGTTAGAAGATTTGGAACAGATAAGAGGATCGTTGAACTATGGAACTCACTCCTGCTGGATGGAATGGCGGCCACTGATTCCGATGGCTTTAAAAATCAGTCGAACAAATTAATAGAGGAGAAGGCTATTAATGGTGACTAAACACGATGAGTATGTTCAGCCTCCATGACTACCAGTTGCTGGAGACCACAGAAGGAGAGAATATTCTTGTGCTCAGGTCCTGATTGAGGGCTTCCAATTGTGGCCACTGTGAGAACTGGATGCTGGACTAGATGGGCCATTGGCCTGATCCAGCCGTCTTTTCTTATGTTCTCAATGGCTCATAGTCCTGAAGGCTGTGTACTGCCTCCAAGATTCGATGGAGCATCCTTCTCAGTGCCAGCTGTTGGGAATCACAGGTGGGGAGAGAACTGTATGCATGTCCTGCTTTTTGGTTTCCAATATAGGCATCTGGTTGGCCACTGTGAGAACAGGATGCCGGAGCAGATGGGCCTTTGATCTAATCTGCAGGGCTCTCATGTTCTATATGCTACCTTCAGGATCAGAGGAAGCAGGCCTCTGAATACCAGTTGTTGAGAATCACGAGCATGCCTCTGAAGCAGAGAGCCATGAATGGGAGATTTGAGGGGTTTCCTTAATGCATTCCACAGACATCTGGTTGGCCACTTTTGGCAATTGGATGCTGGGCTAGATAGGCCTTTGATATGATCCAGCAGCCAGGCTCTTCCTCCTGAATCTGTTACATATTCAGACTCATCTCTGCAAATATAATTTCAGTACAGTATTGTCATTTCAACTGTACAGTATGCTCAATTCAATTCACTAAATTGGGGCAATCACAACGTCCCTCCTGCAAATGAATCTGTTTGGGGACCACGGTTGGTATTCAATGCTAGTAATAACCCCCCCCCCCGCACTATTCATTTAAATCAGCATCCTACCACTTTAAACAGTCATGGCTTCCCCCAAAGAATCCTGGGATCTGAGAGTTGTTTGGAGACACCCCCTCCCATTCCCCTCACAGAGCAGCTTTAACAATCAAGCCCACTTCTCAGGAAACTCTGAGAATTGTAGCGTGAGGATTCTTTGGATATCTGGACAGGGACAGCCTAACCTTTGTCATCTAAGCTCTGGTAAACTCTAGGTTAGATTACTGCAACATGTTATACATGGGGCTTCCTCTGAAGACAGTTCAGAAATGCCCACTGGTACAAAATTCAGCAGCCAGGTTGATCACTGGGACAAGTTGGTTTGAGCATATAGTGTCAATTCTGGCCCAACTGCACTGGCTGCCAATTAATTTTCGAACCCAATTCAAAGTGCTGGTTTTGACCTACAAAGTCTTAAATGGCTCAGGACCGTAATACCTCAAGGGCCACCTCTCTCCATGTTAACCAACATGCACCCTATGATCATCATCTTGAGGCCCAGCGGGTGGCAACAGCGGGGGGCCTTTTCTGCAGTGGCTCCCCATTTGTGGAATGCTTTCCACAGGGAGGCTCACCTAGTGCCTTCTTTATGTATCTTTAGGCACCAGCAAAAAGGAATCCTCTTCTTCCAGGCCTTTGGCCAATCTATGGAATTTTAAACTGTCTGTAGGGCGAGGTACTGGTATTGTTACCATCATATAATTTTTTTATGTTTTCATATTGTACATTGCCCTGTGATCCTCAGATGATGGGCAGTATAGAAAATTGTTAAATAAAAACAACAATAAAATGGAGAGCAGTGCTGGATCAGGCCAATGGCCCATCTAGTTTAGCATCCTGTTCTCAAAGTGGCTAAAAAATACTCTTCTACATGCATCTAATTGCAAAAATGTTTGCCAGCTGGAGATGTCGGGAAATACCGTGTATGTTCCCACACTGCAAAAAAAGAGCAGATGGCCCAACTTGGAAAGGACCTAATCAATTGTATTTCTGCTACCTATCCCTCGTTACAAAGAGTCTCTACTTCAGGCTCTTACTAACTGTTTCCAAGTGCCCTTTCCCACATTGCTAAACAACGTCTTCTGGTGGAAAGTACACATAAATCAAGGGTGCTTGTGGTGTGATTAAGAAACCTCCATGAAACTTGACTCACGGTCCAAAAATGTGTTTGCTAAGGAGATGAAGCCATATGGCAAAGGTGCTCTCCAGGAAAGCCGGCTGCAGGATTCATAATCCCAAGGGATAATGATGATGAGCATCTGGACAGAAACTCTGAAGAGGTCACCTTCTTTCTGTGGGCATCTGACATTAATGCTAAAAAGACTGCAGTAACTTTGTGTCATAAGAAGTTTGCTCTGTCATACCCTCCAACATTTCTCCGATGGAAATTGGGACACCCTATTCAATAATAATAATAATGTTACTATTTATTCCACACCTATCTAACTGGGTTGCTACTCTGAGTGGCTTCCAGCATATGAAAACATTAAAAAACATTAAACATTAAAAGACTTCCCTATATAGGGCTGCCTTCAGATGGCTTGGGGGTTGGATAACTCCATACCCTCCAACATTTCTCTTGTAAGCTGCTCTGAGCCCGGCCTTGGCTGGGGAGGGCGGGGTATAAATAAAAAATTATTATTATTATTATTATTAAGGAGAAGCAGGACATTCTGGGATTAAATCGGAAACTCGGATGCTTCTGAAATCTTACTGGGTCCCTGGAAAATGTGGAACTCTGTGTGTCATACAGGATCCAGCAGAGAGCTTGTGTTCCACTGTATGTTCTCCTGAGCTGTAAGAGGTGGCATGGGCTCACAATCTGCAGCTGGTATAAAATAGTACAGGCAACTCCACATTTCCATGGGATCAGCATGTGCACAATTGTTGATGTATGTGCCTTTTTGGGCACCACAAGGGGATGGGAGGCGGAACAGGGCAGGCTTATGCACGTCCTGCTGACGCGTGAGGTGCCTTGGAACACAACGTAAGGTAAGGTGCCTTGGAACACAACGTAAATGGGGAGTTGCCTGTCCTGTGCCAAAAATATCTGATAAGTACACGAGAAGAACCTTGCTGGATGAGGCTGAGCATCCTGTCTTCACAGTGGCCAAACTGATGCCTCAGTGGGAAATCCTCCAAGCAAGACCTGACTGCAAAAGTAACTCTCTTGCGATTTCGAGCAACAGTTATTCAGAGGCATACTCCCTCTGACAGTGAAGGTACAATGTAAGAAGAGCCCTGCAGGATCAGGCCAGAGGGAGGCCATTTAGCCCAGCATCCTGTTCTTACAGTGGCCAATCAGATGCCCCAAAGGGAAGCTCATGAGCAGGATTCAAACATCAGAGCATTCTCCCCTCCTGTGGTTTCCAGGCACTGTGATATCATCAGTCTTATTTTCAGTTCCTTTTCCTAACAATCCCTAGTGTGGAATCTGCCCTTTTCACAGTCGCTGCTTTCAACATCAATTGCAAGGGAGGCCTTGTAAGAGAAGAGTCCCAAGGCCAGGCTAGGAGAGGTGGAAGTCAAGGAGGGAGAAGAGGGGAGGAGGAAAGGACTCTGATGTTCGGGGAAGCATTGCAGAGTTGGCCCCATTCCACCATATGACTCGGCCTGATGGAATGTACCAGAAGGCTTCCTTTCAAGAAACGTACAATATGGTAATGAACAGCTCCATATGTCCCATGTCATCAGCCACATGATAAACGGCAGCCAAGAGGCCAAGAAGATGCTTTGGAGCAGCCCTGGATCCTGGATCAGGAGGGGTCAGAGGTTAATATTGGAGTTAAGCGGGAAGGGGAGGGGGCGGGCTGCAGAATGGTATGGAGATCAAGTCATCAACAGCACTTATAGGAAGTGTGTCTGGGTTGCTGAAGTCTCCTGGCTGCTCATGTTGAAAACAGAACCTAAACACTCAATATGCTGCTTAATATTTGTATGCATAAGAGTGGCTGAAGCTGCCTTCTCTTGAATTAGACCCAATGGTGCATCCAGCTCACTATTGTCAACACTGATTGGCGGCAGCAGGTCTCTGGGGTTTCAGGTAGGGGACATTCCCAGTCCTGCCGGGAGATGCCACTAGGGGCTGAAGCCAGGACCTCCTGCATCCAAAGCAGATGCTCTAACACTGAGCTGCAGCCTTTCCTCTAAAAGAAGACCCAAGATTCCAGTCCTCATGGTTCTGAATAAATGGGCATGGGCAGAATTAAATAGGAACATGGAAAGCTGCCTTGTACTGAGTCAGACCCTTGGACATTGCGTTCAGGGAGGAGAGGGCTCTCAATGACTACAAGCCAATGTTGGCTATGCAGAGGCAGCAGTGCTGATAGCTCAGTTAGTTAGGGCATGGTGCTGATAATGCCAAGTTTGCAGGTTCAAACCCCTTATGAGACAGCTGCATATTCCTGCATCACGGGGGGTGGGGGTTGGACTAGAATGATCCACAGGGTCCCTTCCAACTCTACAGTTCTATGACTCTATGATTCCGAACCCCAGTTTCTGGAAACCACATGAAGGGAGAGGGCTTTTGTGCTCGGATCCTGTTTGTGAGCTTCTCATAATAGGCATGCAGTTGGCCACTGTGAGGACAGGAAGCTGGACTAGATGCAACCCCTATGGCCTAATGCAGCAAGTTCTTCTGATGTTTTTATTCAGCAGGGCTTCCTCTCATGTAAGTTTGCAGAGGATCATCCCACAAAAGGCAGAGCTTCCAAGACTGCCGTCCAAAGGAAGACAACAATTTTTATTTATACTGAGACTTACTTGTCAATGTGCCTTAGACTAAGACTAAGTTAGACTAAATTACCTTAGTCGGATGGTCTTGTAACAACATGTTACCCTGCATGTGTGTGTGTGTGTGTGTGTGTGTGTGTGTGTGTGTGTGCTGAGTTCTTTTGGAAGGAATTTTGCATGTTTGGAGGGAGGATTTTACATTCTACATAGCTGCTATAAAGCATTTGTCTCAGTGTCAAAAACCTGAGGGCTGTGCGTTAATTTGCTTGACAGCAGGCTGACTGTCACTTATACAGAGTGAAATTGATTCAGAATTCAAAGCACATAGGGAGGTGGAGAATCTAGCTCATCATTTTGATCCAGGGTACTGTAATGGTGAATGCCAACCTGAACTTTTCCTACAGTTTATAAGTGTAGATCATGGTGTCAGCATAGCTGGCATAGCTTGATATAAAATATACTCCTCAATGAAATTTATTGACCCTGGTGCAAGTCTTTATCCTGAACGTGTTCTAGAAGGTTACCTGATCTCCTAAGACTTTACGTAAAGATCAGCACAGTAACCTGTTGCCCATAAAATTTAATTAACATCTCGTGTAAAAAGAATGAATTTCCATATACACAATAGAATCCACCCGAGTTAAACTTGGGGGAAAGGCTAAGATAACCAGATAGTCATTTCTCACTAGCATTCTTTCTACTACCAAACCAAGGAAGGTAAACAAAATAATAGTCAAGAAACTTTAGGAACAGGCAATAGAAACAGAGGTGACAAATCACTCATCCCAAAGACCCCCTCCGTTCTCCGTGACCTAACATTGGCTGAGAATAGTATTTAAAACCCAGATTTCAATGGTTGGTTGGCTTTCACAGCTCCAACATTAGGATCCAAGCTTAGTACCTAATAACTCTCAAGGACCAGACTGGCACCACTTCGCTTCAAGACAGGTATACTGCCCTCCCTCCCTTTTTTTGCTTTACATATAAGTGTGGCTCTGTGGCAAAATTGTCTTGTTCACTCTCTCTAGGCTTTCAGTCAGCTGAATAACTTATTTGGTTAGAGCGTGGTGCTGATAATGCAAAGGTTTAATCCCCATGAGTGGCAGTGGCATAGTCCTGCATTCCAGGGGGTTGAACTAGGGTCCCTTCCCATTCTATGATTCTATTATAGGCATCCTTCCTTTGCTCTTTAGAGTCTATGTATTGTGTGTGTTGCTGCATGCCTATACTGTAACTTTGCTGTCTGAAGCAGCATCCAGATGCTCATGTCACTTTCATGTAATAGATAAACCTTTTAAAATTCCTCTTATGTGTGAACCTCTTGGGTCGTAAGGTTAAGGGCAAACACCTGTTCACAATGAACACATGTTATAACTCTAGCAAAAGGTCCTAGTCTGTGTAGGAATATACATACGTGGGTTCAGACACACACCTTGGAACAGCAGCAGATGTGGATGCTATCCAGATGTTATCAGAGCCCAACCTTCTGCCAGCCCCAGCCATCAAGGCCAACAGCAAAGCATGATGATGGGGCGTTGTAGGCCAATAAGGTCAGGGGGTGGTCCACTTTCCCCAACCCTGGCCTAGGTAAGGGAAGGTGTTTTCTAAGGGATGAGTTCTGGGCTTTGAACCTGACCCACACACTAGTTAACAGAAGCCAGATAGATATACTGACCCATTACACCACGGAAAGAAGCTCATCCACCACCACTTAAGGCTAGGATCACAGTTGGCTTTTATCGATTTCACGCTCTCTGGAAAAACAACAACATGATGACTGAAATACAGCCTTCCTTCAGAATTCACACTTATTCAGATTTTGCAGTGCAATTCTCTGACTAAACAACGTTCACAAGAATGCATTTATTAAGGGCAGCCTGAAGAAAAGTGGCCTATATTAGGCAGAATAGCTTGCAAAAATAAGTCTGTTATGGAAATATTCATTAAAATATGTATATTATTTTGATTTATTTTATTTTTGCATTGATATTGCATATTTTTTTCCTCTCCAAGGTGCTCAAGGCAGCGACTGTGACCCATGGTCACCCAGTGAGCTTCATGGCAAAGTGGGGGGAAAGTGAACTGGGTTTCCTTAGGTTTTACTCTGGCACTCTAACCACACTGTCTCTCTTGGGGGTGGACCGAACAATTTGAAATTTTTTCATAAGGGCTTAAAAAATAATAATAAATAGCCAGCATGTGTTGAACTAAAGATCAGATAAACTAAGATGGGCACTCTCAGAAGAAGCAAAAATCCCTTTTCTGTGTCAAGGAAGGTTTTTGCAGAAGACCATATTTTTACTGACTCACACAGGATCCCCTGCCTGGCCACCCCTCCACATGCCTGACTAAAAGGCAAGGCTGGCAGAATACTCAAGCCTTTTCTTTATGGGAAAAGGACTGACCACAAGCTCTGCAAGTGGTCTTTTTCTTTCCTCTGAAACCTCACTGGGGAAAAATGCAGACCCACCAAACTGCTTTACCCCACCCCCACATTTCCATGGTCAACTAGATGTCCCACCCACACCCCCATGCTGGTAGCCAGACTCTTTCTTTCTTTGCACATTTATTTAATATGCCAGACTCTTTCTGATGTGGCATTTCCCAGAGCTCTGCTTCATCGCCTAAAGGCAGTCCCACATCAGATTCTTGTTGCTTGTGATCTAAGCCAGCGATTGCCAAACCTTTACAGGCCTGTACCCCCTAGTCTCCTACTCATTCCCATTCTCCTGCCGTGTGTGTGTGTTTGTGTGTGTGTGTGTGTGTGTGTGTGTGTGTAAAACACTCATAATAGCATTTTGCATTTTACATGTCCCACACAATAAAACTGAAAACAGTGTTAATTAATTGCACATTTACATACCTCCAAGTATCCCTGTTTTCCAGGGACATTCCCGAAATTACAGAAGACGTCCCAGTTTCTGATTTGATTCCACAATGTCCTGGTTTTCCTTTTTCCTCCCCTCCCCGTGTTAGAGAACAATTAAAAGTGGTGTGTGTAGGGGCAAAAATGGACTCCTGTTTATACTGAAAATAAATTTCCTGCACCAAATGAAGGAAATGGTGAAGCTGCCATATGAAGCCCTTCCTATAATTTTGAAGGAAATGTTATCAATCTGCTTTAAATTCTTTAACTGCAATGCTTCTGCAGCCTGATATCTTTTAGGAAAAGCGTGGAGTGTTTATTCCTTTATTGTAAATGGAGCCTTACACCATGCGCTGAAAAGTAAGTCCTACTGTATTCAACTGCCAGGTAACTGGGTAAACTGTGCAGTCTTAAAATTGCAATCCTAAGCAGTTTTACTCAGAACTAAGTGCCATTGAGTTCACTAGGATTTACTCTCTGGTATGTTCCTGATCATTCTCACAGTTGTTGTTGTTGTTGTTGTTGTTGTTGTTGTTGTTGTTGTTGTCGTCATCCAGCCTTTTTCCCTGATAGAGACTCAAGGCAGAATGAAGCTAACATTATGTTTCATTCCTTTTATCTGCGGAAGGTGTTGTACACGATCCTTCCCCTCACACATTTTTTCTTTGCAACAATCCTGTGAGGTAGGTTAGGCTGTGAGGTTGCCATTGGCTCAAGACGACAGATATATGTGTGTGTGTGTATGATGTCTCTGTGTGCAGTGAGATCAAATGTGGGAGAAGCTTCCTGATGTAGAATAGGGTGTTTTCATTGGAGAATTGAAATAGCCTCATTGGGGGCTATGCATTTATTCAAAATTCAATCAAAGTGATTTTGTTTAATTTATTTAAAAAAGATGAACTTTTGATACCAGCTTTTCAAAGTCAGATAGTCATTTGCACCTCCAGTGCCCCCCTGCTGCCCCCCTGACCTTTTAGAAACTCCCCTGGTAATCCCGCTGCCCACTTTAGTAACCCCTGCACTAAGGCTTGCTATATCCACCATGAGATGACTGTGGGATTTTTCAAGGAAATGAACCATCTCACTCACTTTCCTAGTAATGCAAACAGGCACTTTTCCCATAAGGCATAATATTGTGGGGTGGGGCATGGGGGAAGAATAACCACATTCCAGGCTCTGTTTCCCATTGGGAAGCATCAGGGTTCCCTTGATAATCAAGCTTGTTTTAATAAATGAGTGCAATTAAGAAGCATAATCTACGAGCTGATAAATATTCCTTTCAGGCTCAAACCATATTTTTCAAAAACCACTATTTTGAGCGTTTTGGAGGAGACTTATTAGATCCATCTGTGTTTTTCACCACCTTTTGGAACTGAAACTAATTGAGCAGGGATAGAGTGTATTTTTAATTTGGTTTACACTTTCAACGTGTAGATTGGACACAAATGCCTTTGCATATTGACTACTGCAATGCTTTCTACATGTGGCTCTCCTTGAAGACAACAGTTAGCCAAAGGATGCAGACTGAGGTCTCAAATTTGTACTGTCCACCTATGTTCTTCTGGCCCTGGTAGATGGCATTGATGTTGACTTAGCCCTGAATGACCTGGGGTCCAAAAACTGGAAAGAGCCCTTCTCTCCCCTTCTCTACCTGCCTCAGAGCATGGAATGGAGAAAACGGACAGAGAAAGGTTTTTCCCCACCTCTGTCATAACACTAGAACTCATGGACCTCCAATGAAGCTGAATGTTGGAGGCTGAAGGACAGATAAAAGAAAGAACTTATCATACCCTCCAACATTCCTCAGATGAAAATAGGGACATTTCTCATTCCCCTCCCCCAAAAGACCTTCGTTGACCCCCCATTTTTGTCCCCTCCCCCAACAGAGCATTTCCTATCAGAAGAAGGGTGAATGACAACACCAATGGGACACAGAACACACACCCTCCACCGACCGGAAAAAACCCTCAATTTTATTTTATCCTTTGGTAGATTTACAAAAAGAGAAAACCACACCAATGAATAAATATTAGAGATGGGCAACATTAGACGTGGATGCGCAAAGCATTTTTTAAAAATCAAGACTTCTTTGCGCTGTGTTCTGTTCCCCCTTTCTTCCTCTCTAGGGCAAGCCTGCTCTCTGCCTGCCCCTCAGAACCGTCACGTCAGGTGGGGCTGGGCCTTGGCAGTGGTGGCCCCTTCTCCTTGCCCGCTCTCCAGCAGCTGCCAGAGAGAGAAGGTTGGCAGCGGCAGCCGTGCAGAGGCAACGGAATGTTCTCTTACAGCCACAGCTGCCACTGCTGCTCGGGACAAGCGCTGGGCTCACGCTTCTCCCTGAGCTCAGTGGCTGCAGTGCTGGCGAATGAAATAGGGACATTCCGGGATGAAATCAGAAGCCAAGATGGCTTTCATAATTCCGGGACTGTCCTGGAAAATCAGGACAGTTGGAGGGGATGTGACTTACTCACACAGCACATAATCACACTCAGCCCTACAGGAGGCACTGATGGCCACCAACTTGGATGACTTTAAAAGAAGGTGGACAAATACATGGAGGAGAGTGTGTTTGTGCTTGGATTCTCCTTGCAGGCTTTCCATGCAGGCATCTGGTTGGCCACTGTGAGAACACGATGCTGGATTAGATGGGCCACTGGCCTGATCGAGCAGCAGGCTCTTCTTACGTTCTTCAATTTGCATTGAGCGGCTTCTGCCTCCTGCCTTGACTGTCCTCGGAAGACCGGTCATTTAAAATGCACCATACGTATGTATAAAGACAGCCCTGTGGCGAGAGTCTCCATCATCCAGATGGGATCAAAGGGTACCCCTTGTTTATAAAGGCAAAGGAGAAATGGGAGATGATCATGTATAACCTTTCATCACCGTTCCAAAATGCTAAGTGCTCTAAGCTGTTGAGACGGCACAGGGTGGGGTGGACTGGAATGTGGACGGAGACTATTTCATCCCCCTGGTCATTTACATTCCAGCATGTCTTTCGTTGAAAGTTACATTTCTCAGGGGCTACTTGGGCCTTGTCTCCAGATACCAGTGAATAAGGGGAGAATGAGATCTCCCTCCCTCCCTCCCCTTCAACACATCTTCCCATTGCCCCAGCTCTCCAGCTGAAAGGGAAAAGAGATGAGCGGTCAGGATATGTGTGAGGAGGGATGGAAATAGAGGTGTAAGGTATGAGATTGACCCCTACCGTAGGGAATGAATAAAAATGCCACCCTCGGTTTCTTTGAGAGAAAGGCTAGGATATCGGTTAAATCAAATCATCTTCTAACCTGCCAGGGTTTTGAGATCTTTAGGCAAGGCCTTTCTTTCAGTCCCACCATCCTCACAGGCAAGCTGGGGGCAAGGGGTGCAGGAAAGGGTCTTCTTGGTGGCTGCTCCCAGATTTTGGAACTCCCTCCCTAGAGAAGCCAGACTGGCTCCCTCCTCGTCATTCCATTGGCATGTAAAGACTTTCTTTTCCCAACAGGCTTTTGAGGGAATGACTACTTTTAAAAGTAAGGGCTTTTAAACAGTGCTATTTTTACCATATGCATTTTAATAAATTTGCTTTAGTTGCTTTTTTAAAGCAATTTTCTTTTAGCTTTTTGTATTTTATCCGTATTGTTTTAATTTCTGTAAGCTGCCTTCAGTCCCGATCTGGAGTGGGGAAATAGGCTATCATAAATATAAGAACAACCACAACAGTAATAATAATCAACTAGAATTGTTTATTCAAGGGATATTTGTACACTAGTGGGAATAATTAAGAGAGATTAAACCATGAAACTTGTTCCCACAGGAGGCAGTGATGGCCAGCAGCTTGGATGGCTTTAAAAGAGGCTTAGACAAATTCATGGAGGAGGAGAGGCTTATCGATGGCTACTAGCCATGATGGCAATTCTCTCCCTCCACAGCAGCTGCTTCTCAGTCCCCTTTGCTGGAAACCACAGGAGGCCAGAGTGCTCTTGTGCTCAGATCCTGCATGTGGGTTTCCCTTGGGGGCATCTGGCTGACTGCTGAGAGAAGAGGATGCTGAACTAGATGGGCCAGTGGTCTGATCCAGCGGCAGGACTCTTCTTGCGTTCTTATTCTTCTCCAGCTGGGATTTTCCTCTAAGCCCCAGAAGAATTTGGCATTTAAAACTTCTGGCTCATCCTTGAGCAGAACATTACAAGCCTCCCAAAACTTTTAGAGACTGGAAGAAGGGCTTCGGCAGCATGTAATAACAAACCACATTCTGACATTTTCCGTTTTCCTTTTTCGCAGCTCCACTCGCTGCAGGACCAGAAACTCGTGAGTTTGTTCGGTGGCTTCAGAGTCGTGTCTCCATGCCCAGCAGGCCTGAATGGGATTCTGGGATAAAACCTCTTGCTTTGTTTTGCAATGGAGTAGCTCTCTTGGGAGCCGGCCCTGCTGTAAAGCAACATGAGAAACTCTGCCCCCTGCTCCCCCCCCCAAAAAAAGAGAGAGTCTGTTTTATGGGCACTTACACAAAATGAGCAGAAAAGGTCTTAAGAGAGAGAAAAGGTGGATGCCAAGCCAGACTTGTTTGCATAAGAGGGCTGCACATGCTCCCCATGTGATTCCTACCTTGCAGGGGTTTGGACTAGATGACCCCTGGGGACCCTTCCGGCTCTATTATATGATGACCCCCACACACTCAGAGCAGCATTAGGGAACTGAACAAGGGCTGCACATACTCCAATTGCTTACCCTCTTTCTTTTTTCTCTTTTTTTTTTTTTGCAGACAGCTTCCTTGGCCATCCCTTCTCGTCAGCTGAGCCAAGCCCTGAGTGGAATCATCCGATGAAAGCTGGAAGTGTTTCAAAGTTGAGATTGGAGCGCAGTCATCTGCACTCCCATCTGCGCACCAGAGCCCACCAGCTGCTCTCCGCTTCTGCCTGCAGAACTCTGGCGGGGGGGGGGACCCTTCTCTCATTATAGGCAGCAGGGAGGGGGAGGGGAATGACCTCCGTCTTCATATAAGAATGTCTGGCTGCTGGATCTAGTCAATGGTCCAGCATCTTGTTCTCACAGTGGCCAACCAGGTGCCCCATTGGGAAGAAGCCCACAAGCAAGACTCTGCTCTCCCGTGGCTTCCAATTGACTGCTTTGGTTGGCAGAACTGGCCCTTTCACAGCTGCCACACAATGCCCACTCTGCAATTATAAGAACTCAATCTTTTACTGTGGTAGCACCTGCACTTTGGAACTCCCTGCCTAGTGACACCAAGCAGGCCCCTTTGCTGTACTCTTTCCATTCTTGTTTAGGCAAGCCTATCCGGTTGTTTGAAAGTTGATGAGAGTTTTAATCTGTTTTAGTCCACTGCTATTTTTACTTTTCCGAGAGCCTTCTGGTGGTTCCCTCACTGTGATAAGTGAGGTCGCAGGGAACCAGGCAGAGGGCCTTCTTGGTATTGGCTCCCGCCCTGTGGAATGCCCTCCCATCAGATATCAAGGAAATAAACAACTATAGTATCTGACTTTTAGAAGACATCAGATAGCAGCCTTGTTTAGGGAAGTTTTTAATGTTTGATCTTTTATTGTGTTTTTAATGTTCTGTTGGGAGTCACCCAGAGTGGTGGGGAAACCCAGCCAGATGGGCGGGGTAATAATGTATTATTATTATTATTATTATTATTATTATTATTATTATTATTTCAAGAACTTAAATTGTTATTTTTTCTTATTGATATTTTATTGTTTTCATCTTTTTTGTGAATTACTTCTAGAGTTCTGCCTTTTTGCGGGTGGCACTGTGGTCTAAACCACTGAGCCTAGGGCTTGCCGATCGGAAGGTCAGTAATTCGAATCCCCACTACGGGGTGAGCTCCCGTTGCCCAGTCCCAGCTCCTGCCAACCTAGCAATTCGAAAGCATGTCAAAGTGCAAGTAGATAAATAGGTACCGCTCCGGCGGGAAGGTAAACAGCGTTTCCATGCGCTGCTCTGGTTTCACCAGAAGTGGCTTAGTCACGCTGGCCACATGACCCAGAAAAACTGTCTGCAGACAAATGTCGGCTCCCTCGGCCAGTAAAGCAAGATGAGCGCTGCAACCCCAGAGTCATTTGTGACTGGACTTAACTGTCAGGGGTCCTTTACCTTTAGTGTATAAATGTTATGAAGTAAAACAAACAAACAAACAAACAAATACTGCCCCTACTACTTTTGCCTCCGGTCATGCCCACCACTGTGCCTTGACCCCTGCAAAGCTCCCCATGATGGAATGTGCCCCACCAGGACTAAAAACGTCCCACCCTCTGCTCATATGCTCTCATGACTGAGATGTTTGCAATAGATGTATAGATCTGTTTTGACTCAGCAATACTTGAGGAAAATTTATTCCCTAAAGGGATTTTCTTTTCCTTGGACTTCAGAGGCAAAAATGTTCTACGGAGGGAGCAGGGGACCTCTTGGTGGAACGAATGCAACTCTGGCTCATCACCCCATTGGCTCTGAGCCTCAACCGTGTCCCAGCAGAGAAACAGACCCAATTGAGAGGGTGGGGGGAAATGAGGAAGAACCCCAGTGATAAATGGGAGAGATGCATTAACAGAACACTAAACATTCTATCCCATCAACAAAATGAAAGTGAAGAGCTGGCTTGGAAAATATAGGAAATTTGGGGTGGTTTATTTATATGAAGGTGGGGGAAGGGGACAATGGCTTCCTGAACAATAACAAAGGGCTTATAGGAGGAAGAGCATCAATCTGAAATTGCTACGTCTGGGACTTTTTAAAAACAAAGAAAAGGTGAGTAATCGTTGGCATGATAAGAGTTTATAAAATTATGCATGGCATGGAGAAAGTGAGTAGAGAAGTGGTTACCTCCCTCTCTCCTAACACCAGAACTCATGACATACTATGAAGCTGAATGCTGGGAGATTCAGAAGGGAAGAAAGCATATGGTTAAACTGTGGAACTCACTCCCACAGGAGGCAAAAATGGCCACCAACTTGGATGGGTTTAAAAGTGGATTGCACAAATTCATGGAGCAGGATACGGTTATGAATGGCTACTAGACATTATGGCCTTGCTCTGCCTCTACAGTTGTAGACAGCAATGAATACCAGTAGCTGAAAACCACAGGTTCTGCTTGGTGGCTTCTCCCAGCTGGGGCACCAGGTTGGTCACTGTGAGATGGATCATTGGCCAAATGTAGCAGAGTTCTCCTTATGTTTTGAATAGAGAATTTGCTATGATTTTTTAATCTCAAAAATGTTCGTGTGAGGTTGTACTCAGTTTCCCTGAATATGAGTGAGGTGCAAACAAAACGGTGAAATATATAGAAACTCATCCACAGTTGTTTGACTTCCCTTAAAACTTCCTGGTGTTACATATTTGGGGTGGGGGCCCCCTAAACCCTAGAAATTAATAAATGGTAGGATTTTGATTATTTGGGATGTGAACGCGGGAAAATAAGCTGCAGAGGAATTCTAGAGCTAGCTTATGCAAAAGACCTGGCCAAGTTAGGGCTATTAAGAAACAATACAGGGCCACTGAGTGCCATAGGCAATGTCTGCCCAGTTGCCCTGAGGTGCCCTGAGGTGTGGAAGGTTGTGAGGGTAACTTGGTGTGAGGTGACAGGAAAAGAGAGTTTTTAGCAAGGTGTGCTGGGAAGAAGGAGGAGGAGGACGAAGAAAGACTGGGATCCATCTTGGGCAGGCTGGCTGAAGGCTGGCTGGGAGAGATGCCTTGGACTTCAGGGCTGCACTGCTGTGAGGGACAAGGGAACAAGCCCCTCTTGAGATGACCATGCTGTAAGATCTGGATTCCCTCTATGCAGACTGAAAGTGTAAATTGATGAATAAACCTTATTTCTTAAAGCTACGACAGTTTCCACCATGTCTCAATTCTCCAAAGGAAACACAAACCCTGGGTGAGTGTTGGAAACCCCATGGAATCTTGCCAATGCTCGGCAGAGAGAGAAGGAGGCACCCAACTTTGGTAACACTATCAATTATTTGCTGTTCTGATGCTTTCTCTAGCGGGTGGGTGGTTCCCAACTGTTCTCCATCCACTGATGTGTACAGTGTACAGCAGCAGAATGTGCTTTAACCAGGCCCGGGGCGCATATGCGCGTGCCAGGGGAGCGGGGTGCAGAGGGTGAAAGGAGCCCACCGCAAGCCAGCCCAGCCCTCACTCCCAGAGCAACACCAGCCCCAAGCCACTTTGCAAGACTGAGATCTGCCCCCTTGACTTGCCCTTGCTCCGGTCAGTTCAAGTACTTGGGTCACGTAAAACATGGTGGTTTCTAATGTGGCTATTATGCTGATCCTGCTCCTTGCCGTGGGAGCAAGGGAGCGTAGGTATGCCGCTTCTTTCTGACCCACTCCCTTGGAGAAATGTCACTGATTGTCTTATAACTGAACACTAGCCACCTTCTTCCCAAACCCTTCCAGATGTTTTGCCTGACCAGGACTCTCAATTCCACCCCCCCAAAAAAAAACCCTGCCTCGAATCGTATGGCTTGGAAGCAGCAGAAATATTTTGGCACTGGGTCAGAATCTGTTCTCGATGGATAAAAGTTCAAATTCTTCGAGAAGTCGAGCAACCCTTGCCCCTTTTCCAAGAGGCACGTCTGCCTCAGCCTTCATTCTGGGAGCAAGGTTTCCTTGAGTGGAAGGCAAGAACAAACAACATCTGCCTGAGCGTCCACATTGGACATCCCCGTTCGACTGTGGATGGGAAAGGCAGTGGAAGTACAGTGAGGAAATGAGGAGGAAGGGCGGGCGGGCGGGGGAGAGATAAACAATTTCCTACCAAGGTTCGCGGGCCCAGAAATCATCTTACAAGAAACACATGCTCCTTGACAGGCTGTGTAATGCTGCTGTTAACATGGTCCACTTGGAGGTTGGTGACTGTGTGGAGAGAGCGCTGTGGTAAAACATTCTTGATGGAACGTAGAGGGGGAAAAAGAAAAGAAAAGAACAGCCATAATAAATTTAACTCCATCACAGCCGGAACACGGTTTCCTAAGCATTTCTTGCATGGAGATCAGGTTGCTTTTCTAAGGAAGGAGGGGGGGGATCGTTTCTGGAAAGGGGCCTGGCGGAATGGGTTGGGGACAATACCCCCCTCCAACCAGGCCTTCCCCGTTTCCCCATCGCCAGGTATTGCATTGCCAGCTGCATGCTCATTAACATCTGCACTCCTTGTGGTGTGAAACGCGTCAAGGCGAGGGTATGGGGAGGACCTCAAGGTGAAAGTCTGGCCTGTTAGGAAGAGAATGAAACAGGTCCGCCCCCCCACCCCACCCCCACCCCCGTCCCCGCTTATTAGCAGAAGGAGCCTGCAGTTGGAGTTGTGAGGGGCTCGGCTGTGCCAGAGGAACGGTGGGGTTAGGGAGAGTTACATCACTCTGCCTCCAAGGATAGGCCTGAGTGGAAACAGATGGAGGCTGCTCACATTGCCTCAAACTTTTGTTGGGTCGCTTTAGGCCCCGGCCTCTCCCCCCCCCCCCGCCTGCCTGCTCCCCTCGTCCTTCCCTCTGCACACAAAGATTGTTTTCTCTCTCCCTGCCTGCTAGGGATGGCATACAGCATGGAGCCACTTTGAGAATGTGGCTCATGCATTTGGGAGGAGGAAGATTCTCCATCCCTACTGACTGGCAGTAGCTTCCCCAGAGTTATCTGGAGATGAACCTGGGACTTTCTACCTGCAAGAGGGGGGCAGAATGTTTCATTCTGCTCATTCTTGATTCTTTTGCCACTCTATGCGTAATTATATACACATTTGCCCCTGGATTCAGCCCCCCACAAACTCAACCTGCCAACCTCATCTTTTGTCTAAATTTAAAAGCTCCCAGTCCACCTTTATTTATTTTAGTAGCCCTTTCTGTACTTTTCCGGCTCTACAGTCTAAAAATAGTTATGTCCATGCATGCATGCATGCATGCATACATACATACATACATACATGCATACATGTGGCCGGGAACTGCTGGATAAGACACAGCTGTCCCATGTGGTGAGTCTCTGAATTGCAGGAGGCTGCCTTTTCAGTGAGGAAGATGCTTCTGGAATGGCCTTCTGCTCGCCCAAGATGACCATTAAATCTTTCTGAGCAAGGTAGGAGTATAAATGGCATTCTGCTTCAATGAAGTCTTAATGCCTTACTCACTGGGCACTGGAGTAACAAAGGGACTTGCCAGCAGCCACAGCCATGCGTGCAAGAACTAGAACAAAATTCAGAGTCCAAGTTCAGAGTCCAAGCAAGTAAGGTCCACAACAAGGGTCGGGCAAGAGGCAGGGCCAGGGCACTCTGGGGTCAGGTCTGGCATAGGTAGCACATGCAGCTGGTACACAGATATTGTTGCACTACTCCAGGGGGCATATGTTCTTCCATCTCAGCCATAGGGTGCTTTCACCTGGAGCTGCTGGAACCACACCTCAACATCAGCTGATGCCTGTCAATGCCCTCCTTTCCAGAGCTCTCCTTGAGATCACAGTATAACCCAAGGAGACCTTTCCTGTAATCTGGCACTTCTTTGGAGAGGCGGGGTTTCCACCCGGCGTTTAAGGTGCTGCCTTTTCCTAGGGCTTAGGACCTGTCCAGCATCAATACAAGAGGAGAAACTCTTCTTGGGTGCAGCCCTTCCTTGGCCTCGTTGCAGGATCTGGGGTCTTGGGTCCCTGGTGGAGCCTGACCCAGGGCTTGGTGTAATGCCTGATTCTCTTCTGATCAAGACTGAGGAGCCCTGTGGCTGAGGCATGCTGCTCGGTGATCTCTAGTGTGTGTCTACAGTCTTCATTATTTTTTGATCTAGAATTAACAGGATCATAGAATTCTGTCTAGGCTACTTCCTGGTTTGTCTTTCACTCTTTACTCTTCAGTCCACATTTCTGGCTTGCTTCTCCTTCCTTGCTCCTAGCTTCTCCTTCAGCTCGGATTGATCCTAGACTAGAGCCTTGATTGAATCTGGGACATTTTGTGTGCCAAGAAAGGATGTGCTCTAAGGACTGGGCTGTGACCGTTCCTCATATGGCAGCATGGTCCTTCAGCTTCCAGTGACTCCTCATCTGAAGGTTTCAAGTGACTCCTGCTCTGGAGGGTCAGATTCAAGTTACAAGAGAGGCTTCAAGTTAGAAGAGAGGAGATTCCGACTAAACCCCTGGAAGAACTTTCTAACTAAGAGCTGTTCAACAGTGGAACAGACTCCCTCATGAGGTTGTGGACTCTCCTTCCTTGGGGGTTTTTAAGTAGAGGTTGGATGGCCATCTGTCATGGATGCTTTAGCTGAGATTCCTGCATTGCAGGGGGGTGAACTAGATGACCCCCATGATCCCTTCCAACTCTATAACTCTATGATTCTATTGTTTATATATTGGATTGATCTCCCAACATTCGCATACTGTCAAGGTGGGAGTGAGGCACAATAAACTTAATGCATGCATAACCACTGAATATGTGCAATGCAGCACACTTTCTGCCTGTGTGTGTATGTGCGTGAAGACACACTTTCTGTGTGTGTGTGTGTGTGTGTGTGTGTGTGTGTGTGTAGTTACATATGACTCCAATCTCCAAGAGGTGAGGGACTCCAGGGGTTCCAGACACCCATCTAGACTTTGTACTCCTTGGAACAGAAGTCAGTGGAGGATGTAGTGTTTTCAGCATAGATGATTTCATTTTTACACATCTATATAACCTGAGCATAAGGGTGTGTGTATGTGTCTCACAGCATTAACACCCCCAACAGATCTTGCTTCTTTATTAGTAACAGCTTTCGATCCAGCACAGAGCAAGCAGGACTCTGTGTTTCCAGCTTCCAGTCTGATTCCAGCTCAGCTCACCCCCAACTCTGGCTATCCTTGTCCTAGGAGCTAGGCAAGGGGGTTACAGGAAAGCCCCAGCCCTTAGTTTGAAATGCAACATTACTTAGTGCAGCTCTGGCAATGGAGCTCATTCACTTCTCTTCCCAGACTGAATACATGCAAGACACTTATTCCTGCCTCATCCTGCAGGTACATGTTGTTCCCAGAGGCCTCATGTGTTTCTTATTAGATGTAGGCAGTATCATAGAATCATGGAATTGTGGAGCTGGAAGGGATCCCAAGGGTCATCTAGTCCAACGCCCTGCAATGCAGGGCAGCCAGAGAACTTCATTTCATGTTCAATGATATTATTATTATTATTCAATAGAAAGAACTTTCTGAGTGTAAGAGCTGTTCAACAGTGGAATGGGCTACCTGGGAAGACTCTCCTTCCCTGGAGGTTTTTCAGCAGAGGTTGGGTGGCCATCTGCCAGGGATGCTTTAGCTGAGATTCCTGCATTGCAGGGGGTTGGACTTGATGACCCGTAGGGGTTCCTTCCAGCTCTACAATTCTATGATTCTATGGTACAAAAGGAAATCAAACAAATCCTGCTCCAGCCCCTTTTCATCTACCCCTCCCACCACTGGATTACGACCCCTGGAAGGTTGCCCAGAAGGGGAAAAGCCATTGAGGTCACTGGCGGAGGAAGAGGAGTGCAGGGGGAGTGCACCGCCCCCGGCAGTATGATCCTGGTAGGGTGCCATTGCGGCTGCCCTCCCACCCACGCTGGGTGCCTTTGCCCCTGTGTGTGGTACCCCCAGCCCCCAGGACATGCGCCAGCCCTGCCCCTGCTTGCTCTCCACCCCCCGGTGCTGGAGTATGAAGCTCCGCAACTGATTGAGGTGCAAAGCTCCTCCTGACCATGGGCATAGTCAAGGAGGGGCGGGGGGAAGCTGCCCCCTTTAGATCAAGTAAAACAATAGAAATACTTAACTAACTGACCAATCACAACGGTTATGCCCCCCCTAACAAAAGTCCTGCCCCCCCAACCAAATCCTGCCCTCCCCACCAAAAATCCTGACTACGCCCATGTTCCTGGCCTTGGTTTAGCAGTGGGCTAGTAGTGGATGTGTTTCTGCTGAATTTTAAAGAAAATTAGTCCTTCTCGTGCTTTAAAGGAAGATGGTCGACTTGGAGGTTTTCAAGAAGAAGTTGGATAGATGACCTTTGGGGGTCCTTTCCAACACACCAATTATGTGATTCTAAAAATAAAATAAGTAATCACAGAACAGGACTAAGATTGAGTCAGAGATTGAGAAAACCACTTTGGTGTAAGGAAAAAGAATGCTGAACTTATTTCGATAAATGGGGGTGGGTGGGAAAGAGTAACTAAAGGAATGGCTTCTGCCATAAAAAAAACGAAGCTATGTTTGTGGGCTATGATTTAAGCTTTGAATATTTGGGGCCGCGTTCCTCTCCTTAGGCTTCCTGAGCAACCTCTGCCGTAAAGACCCGGGTCTCGTCATCCTCTCTGGGACAGGATGACTACCCTGTCTGGAAATGAACCTCAGAGAGTTATAGGCTGATGTGAAAAGTGAATGAGACAGGAAGCAATTTCAGCAGCTCCTGCATGTGAGGAGGTGGAGATTCCTTCCACTACAATGGGATTGTTGGCACTTGAGGCTACGAGAAGAGAAATACCGACCCGTGCCAAACTGTGCTGCTTTCATTATAAAAGACCACCACCTCTTAAATTTCCCTGCTGGGAAACTTTCATGCCTTCTGGAAATAAAGGATCATTCTGTCCCAGATGAGCCGTATCTCAGTGGAAGAGCATCTGCCTTGTAAGCAGAAGGCCACAGGTTCAATCCCCGCTGGCTTCTCCAGAAAGGGCTGGGAGAGACTTCTGCCTGAAATCCCAGACCCACCAAGTGTTTCTATTTTCCAGGGACAGTCCTGGATTTACAGAAGTCATCCTGGTTTCTGATTTGATCTGATTTCCCTGTTTTCATCGGAGAAATATTGAAGGGTTTGGAGTTATGTGACCTGTGTTTTTATATATGTTGGAAGCTGCCCAGAGTGCCTGGGGCAACCCACTCAGGCAAGCACGGAATAAAGAATAAAAATTATGATGATTATTGATGATGATGATGATGATAATGATGATAATGTAATAAAGGTAAAGGGACCCCTGACTGTTAGGTCCAGTCGTGGACGACTCTGGGGTTGCGGCGCTCATCTCGTTTTATTGGCCAAGGGAGCTGGTGTACAGCTTCCAGGTCATGTGGCCAGCATGACTAAGCCGCTTCTGGCGAATCAAAGCAGCACACGGAAACGCCGTTTACCTTCCCGCCGGAGCAGTACCTATTTATCTACTTGCACTTTGACGTGCTTTCGAACTGCTAGGTTGGCAGGAGCAGGGACCGAGCAACGGGAGCTCACCCCGTCGCAGGGATTCGAACCGCCGACCTTCTGATCAGCAAGTCCTAGGCTCTGTGGTTTAACCCACAGCGCCACTCGCGTCCTGATAATGGAATAACAGTGTTTCCCAACCTTGTGCCTCCAGCTGTTTTTGGACTACAATTCCCATCATTCCTTGCCACTGGTCTTGCTAGTCAGGGATGATGGGAGTTGTAGTTCAAAAACAGCTGGAGGCACAAGGTTGGGAAACACTGGAATAGGACATCCCTATTTTCATCGGAGAAATAGTGCAGGGTATGAAATCCTGGAGAGCCACTGCAACCATCAAGGGTAGACAACACTAAGCTAGATGGACCAGTGGTGCTTCATTTTGTATGAGGAAGGACCATAGTTCAGTGACAGAACATCTGTCTTGAACCTTTCAGGGGCCGCATAGGTGGAGCCAGAGACAAAAGTGGGCAGTGCAACAGAGGAAGCTACATCCCAGTCGGACAAAAGTCAAACGTCTCTGTGCAGACACCTCACCCATCATGGAAAAGGGGGAAGAAAAGAATGTGTGGGAGAAGATCGAGAGGAACAGGCCACACTAGTGAAAGGTCAGTCTGGCTTTGGAGCCTCCCAGTTTCTTGGGAAGCTCTCCAGAAGAGTTGATGAGCACTGTTCAACTTTCCCCTCTATCTCCTTCTCCTTCTATGGCTTGGCTGTGGCAGCCTGTCCAAGGGTGGAGGGGAGGAGACAGGAAGAGGCGTCAGGACAACCTCTTGCTCCTCCTGGGAGTGTGAAGGACCGTGCTGCTGCTGCTGCTGCTGCTGCTGCTGCTGCTGCTTTTTGAGGCTCACGTGTAGGGCACGGTTGGGGAACCTGTGGTGCCTTCTAGATGTTGCTCAACTACAACTCCCATCAGCCTCGAATATCGGCCATGCTGGTTGGAGAGAACATTAAGAAGAGCCCTGCTGGATCAGGCCAATGGCCCATCTGGTCCAGCATCCTGTTCTCACAGTGGCCAACCAGCACTGTGTGTGTGTGTGTGATATTCCTACACTGCAGAGGGTTGGTAGCCCCTTCCAAATCTATAAACCAAATACATGTGCTCTGACTCTGAGCTATGCCCCTTCCCCATAACATTTAAGGGGAGGGGTATACTAACCTGGGCTCAAAATTCTAGCCCAGAAGATTGAGGCAGACATACGTGTACACACACACACACACACACACACACACACACACACACACACACGTCTGCTTCCTGGTTCCTTTTCATTTCAGTCCCGTAAGTGGTAAAATGCGGCCAAGGATTCTGCTGATCTGGAGAAAACACATGACACGTGTTTTTTTTTAAAAAAAGCCTAAGCTAGTTATCCCTAACCACACATTTTCGCTACTGGGATGCTGGAAAAACTGTTTCATACGGAAACTTTGCTGCCAATTTAGATGTGTGTTTTTCCCCCTCTCTTTTTTTTCTTAAAAAAAATAATAATATGCAGAATATTCCAAGGATCCCACCAAGAAGCAAAAATATATAAAAAATGAGAATTATTTTTGACCCTTTCCAGAATGTATTAAATTCAGGAGCTACTGCTGGTTGCAAAGTGACCTCAGCAAAGGCACCCCGGCCTTCTTGAAACAACAGCTGTGGGCTCTTTCTGTCCTGAAAATGTGCAGCTTTCTCCAGCCTCTGTACTTACATCCCCCCCCTCTTTTTTGCGAATGAGTCATAAGTGACTGCTGGCAGGCGTTTATCTAATTGGGATCAGGTTGGGGGCGCAGCAGAGAGGATGGAAAATCCGCGTCAGATAGTGCTGTCCTGTCCCACCATTAAAGCACTCCAATTTTGTCCAGGGTTTGCCTTTCCTGCCAGGGGAATCTTTGCCGTCCTTTCCAATACTCTGTGCTTCCCTTGCTCTGAGGATTGCCCTGGGTATCTAGCCCCTTATTAATGGCACCTCCTCCTCCTAATTCTGAGGCCACATCGGCACCATATATTTAAAGCACTATGACACCACTTTAAACAGGAGCTTGTTGAGGCTGCTGAGAATTGTTTGGAGGCCCCTGTTCAGCCAACAGAGTTCTCAGGGGGGTTGGGCTAGATGACCCTTGGGGTCTCCCTGGCTCTACAATCATATGATTCTAATTAATCCCTCTTCAGAAGGAATTTTGGGAATTGCAGCTCTATGAACGGAATAGAGATCACCTAACAACTCTCTGAACAAGCTACAGTTCCCAGAATGCTACAAGGCACAATGGTTATGTTGTACTGTACCTCCATATGCCTCTGAATGCCAGTTTCCAGAAACCACAGGAGAGGAGAGCTTTGCAGTTGCTCTCAGGTCCTGCTTGGGGGCTTCCCATTGGGGCATCTAGTTAGCCACTGTGAGAAGAGGAGGCTGGACTAGATAGGCCATTGGCCTGATCCAGAAGGGCTTATGTCTTATGTTCTTAACCTTTGGACATTGCTTTCAGGGAAGTTTGGGGGGGCAGGTGAACATGAACCCAATGCATGACCACAAGGGTGACCCTGTTCATCCTTGCAAAGTCTGGAATCGCACCCTTGAATTGTTTGCAAAAGTTCCTGCTCTCTCGCTCGCAAACCCTGAGCTTGCAATCGCAAATAAATGAGAGAAAAGGCATTAAAAACCCTGGGATTCTTTTGTTTGTGCGTGTGTGCGCGCGTGTGTGTGACTTCAGGGGCAGCCTATGTAATCACAACTCCAGTTTTGCTAAACACTTCCAGATGTTGTAGTGATGAGGTCATCCAGGGACTTGTCCCTCTTGAGCCATCAGGATCCGTCCTTCCCCACCATCCCCCATTTTTTCAGACTAGCTTGAATCAGTGTGTGCTGGGTGTAGCTCAGAGGCGCCTTAGAAATACCTTTGCCTACTCAGAGTAGACTCAAAGAAACCAATGCAGCTAACTTCATCCTGCCTATCAGTTTCAACTAATGGCTGCAACCCACTAAGCTAGACAATCCTCTGACATGGTATCTGGCAGCTGTTTACACCAGCCTTTAATGAAAAACCATGAGGTCTGGAATCTTCATTTTTGGAGGGAAAGGCCCTAGCTCAATGGTGAATTTGTGCTATAAGTATCATAGTGTTGTCTCCAATTAGGTTCTACTCAGAGTATACCCACTGAAATGAATGGACTTAAATTAGCCGTCCGCTTTGTTTCGATAAGTCAGCTACAGCATTGGATGCAACCCCTAATTCGATTCAGAATCTGATATTCCTCCTTGGAGCCAGAAGCATTGCATTGTGTAGTATTGAGATATTAAAAAATCCAGATAAAATCCGCCTAGCCTCAACTCACCAGCAGTCTAGGAAGTCGAGTTGAGGTCATGGTTGGCAGAAGTGTGTAAAAATCAGTTTGTAAAAATGCTTTTCGGGTTTTCTTGGACAAGGAGCACAGAGCTGGCAGTTTCATAGCACAGCTGCCCAGATGTTGTCATACCAGGTGGCATTTAACCAAGCACCTTGGGGGTCACATTTTTTGTTTCATTTTTTAATAAATATAATTGCAATGCTTCTCAAACGCATGGAGACGACAAAGGGGAGCCCACACCATCCCTGAACAAAGATGGAGTGGTGCCCAAAGAACAGAAGGGAAGTGACACAGACGTCGCAAACCCAGAAACTGCTGAGGAAAACATCTGGTATCTCTTGCTTTCTAAGGCTGAGGGCGTGATATTCTCATGGCTGGACCCATGGCCTTATTTAGACACTTGATAAATGCCCATAAAGATTTTAGAGAGTAAGAACATAACAAAAGCCTGCTGCTTGATCAGGCCAATCTAGTCCAGCATCCTGTTCTCACAGTGGCCAGCCAGATCCGTAAAGGGAAACCAGCAAGCAGGACCATAGCTCTAAGAACGTAAGTTCAGCATTCTTTTCTCAGCTAGCTGCACCAGTGGGAAACCTGAAAGCAGGACTTGAGTGCAACAGCAGTTCTCCCCACCTATGATTCATAGCAACTAGTATTATCCAGAGGCATGCTGCCTTTGAGAGTGGAGGGAGAGCATAAGAAGAGCCCTGCTGGATCAGGCCAACGGTCCATCAAGCCCAGCATCCTGTTCTCATAGTGACTGAACCGTTGCCTCTGAGAAACCTACAAGCAGGTCTTCCCTCCTGTGGTTTCCAGCAACTGGCAGTCAAAAGCATTACTGCCTCCCAGTGCTATTTTTCTAGAAGAAGAGGTGCCAGAACTCACCATGAATGCCTCCCTTGTTCTCTTATAATGGCACCCACCTGAGAGGACCTGGAAATGAGTTCTTGTGAGTTCCAGCTGGAAAAAAGCCCCGCTGTCTCCAGCTGTGAAGGCTGAACATAGCCATTGTGGCTAGTAGCCATTGACAGCTTTGTCCTTAATGTATGTGTCCAATCCTCTTTTAAAGGCATCCAGGTTGGTGGGGATCACCTCCTCATGTGGGAGGGAGTTCCATAGTTTAACTATGTGCCATGTGAAGGGCTTTCTTTTTTCTGTCCTTAATTTTCTAAATGCCTTTCCTCACTCGTCTTTGTTGAAGCACTTCTTGGGCTCCTCAGCTTTCCTCATGTTATCTCTGAGCAAAGACTTTTTGGTAGACCTTAGCATATGAGATCATCTGCTCTTGATGCAGAAGGTCCGAAGGTTCAATCCCCAATGGCATGTCCAAGTAAACCTGGAAAAGTCTCCCCCATAACTTTCTTTCTAAGTCTATTCCATTGCATGTCCACATTCTGTTACGAAGCAAAATTCATAAAACTGATGCTTAAGTGTCCCGTTTGCCTTGGGTGGGGTACACCAGGAAGAACCTATGTGATGCCCTCCAGATGTTGTTGGGTGAGAAGGGTATTAGCAGCTACTGGCCACAATAGCTATGCTCTACCTCCAGAAAACTAGTTGATAGGAATTGCAGGTGTGCTTCTGCTGTTGCTCTCAGGTCCTGCATGTGGGCTTCACACTGGAACATCTGTTTGGCCACTGTTGGACCAGGATGCTGGACCAGGTAGGCCTTTGCTCTGATTCAGCAGCCAGGCTCTTCTTATGTTATTAATTTCCACCAGCCCCTATCAACATGGCCAATAGTCATGAATCGTGAGACTTGTAGTCCAACAGTATCTGAAAGGCTACTCATTATATCCACCAAGGGCTTCCACTTCCGCCGTTCTGCAGAAGCACCTTAATCACTGCAATTCCACTCATTCCCACCAATAAGTCTGTGGCCTGTGCAGATTGACAATCTCACTCCTCCTTAAGCTATCAACCTCCTGAGACCTGATTCCCCAAAACCTGCAATAAAAGAGTGGTACAACTGACCCAGACTGAGCACAGATGGAGACTTCTCGCTTCACCATTCTACAGCCTTGCTTTATCCTGTCAATATTAGTATTCTGCAGGCATTAAAAGGGGATGCCTAGAGACCTGAATTTCCCTGCTCATTAAAGCCTCTTCAAAGCCAAATTCAGACTTTTATTTCTATGCACAGTTCCCCCTCCTCCAAAAAATGAACATAAGGGAAGAATTACATAGACGTCTCCAGGATGTCCCATGGGGCAAGGAGTGAATCCTCTTCGAAAATGCAAGCAGAATTTCAATATGGATGAGTTCTCATGGGAGCATTTACAGGTGGGGGAGCCTTTGATTGGGATGTGGCAAAATGTGGCTGTATGGTGGTTATAATGAATTGCAGGGTTGGAAGGGACCTGCAGTGCCGGAATCACCATCTGCAAACCTGCCCTATAGCATCTTCTATAGTGTCCTGGGCTGAACTGAGCACAATGGAGATAGATTTACAATGCAGGGCTGTGCATGCACACACATACATACACATCGACCCAACCCAGGGCTTGGTCTGGTGCTTCAGAGTGGACCTGATTCAATCGGGGATGACTCACCAGCTTAAAAAAGAAAGAATAATCATAAAACGTGTTCCTCATCACAGCCATTGACTAATCCAGTCCATTTATTAAGCATTTGATGGGGTCAAGGCATCCTGGGGCCATAAAAACTGTAGAATCATAGAGATGGAAGGGAAACACCCCCCCCTGCCCCCAGGTCATCTGTTCCAACATCTTGCAATACAGTAATCTCAGCTGAAGAATCCCTGACTGATGGTCATCCAACCTTTGTTTCAAAACTTACAACACAGGAGAGTCCAACACCTTCTGAGGGAGTCTGTTCCACTGTCAAACATCTCTTGCCATCAGAAAGTTATTCTTTAAGTTTGGTCAGAATCTCCTTCCTTGTCATTTGAATCCATTGGATCAGTTCCTACCTTCTGGAGCAGCAGAAAACAAGCTTGCTCCATCTCCCATATAACAGCCTTTCAGATATTAAAAGATTGCTATCCTATCATGCCTTAAGGCTCATCCAGACTTCCTTTTGTGTTGCATTTTCCAGGCACAGTTCCACACTTTAAAGCTCCGTTTTTTACTATCTGAGTGGTCCCACCCCCTTCCTGGTGCTTTCCCTGGGAAAAAAACATGTTTTACTATTGAATCTGAGCAAACAGCAATCAGGCTTTCTGTTTGCTCTGGTTTTCTGGTGGAAAGCACCAGGACTTGGGGGGGGGGCACCACTGAGTCACAGAGCTTTAAAGTGAAGACCTGTGCAAAAGGAAGTTTGGATGAGCCCTGTGTCTTCACATATTCAGGTTAAAACATCCCCAATGCCATCAACCATAAGGCTTGGTTTTCAGACCCTTGATCATCCTTCCAGCTTCTCAATCTCCTTAAATCAGGGTGC
Source organism: Podarcis melisellensis (assembly GCF_964234715.1). NCBI lineage: Eukaryota > Metazoa > Chordata > Lepidosauria > Squamata > Lacertidae > Podarcis > Podarcis melisellensis. The sequence goes on along the minus strand of NC_138547.1, from coordinate 17,581,648 downwards.
CCATAATTGGACACAGTACTTCAGGTGTGGTCTGACCAAGGCCAGTACTATGACTTCCCTTGATCTGGAAACTAGACTTCTGTTGGTGCAGCCTAGAATTGCATTAGCCTTTTTTTGACACTGCATCACACTGTTGGCTCATGTGAAGGTTGTGGTCTAGCTGTTTGAATTCCTGACATCAGTCATTTTCACACCTACTTACCATCCCTTGTTCTGTCCCCAGAATACAGTGAAAGGGACCCAAATGGCTGAAAGACCAACCCACCAGCGCACTTCTAAAGCTGTGCTACTTGGAAGTAAGGACACTTCACACCAGGAAACCTTGGCATCAGACTGTGATGTTTTACCATTTTACCAGTATCATTTCTGCTGACATTCCTAATGGAGCCCTCGCCTGACAGCTACAACAATGCAGTGCTTATTCTGGGAGAATCAGCCCATTAAGTGAGGATTAGGAGATAGACAAACAGGATGGGGACATGGATTTGTAACCTGAGTCCTTGCCAGTCAGGGGTGTGAGTGGCAGGGAGAGCCTTAGCTGGCCAACTAAGGGGAGAATTTTCAGGCATCCTCATTTGAATGAACCTCTTCAACCTCAATTTAACATAGGAACATAATGACCGCCTGCAATTACTGAGGGCATCAGGAGGAGAAAAGGAAGGAGGAGGAGAAAGGAGGAGGAAGTATTGTGCAACTGATCCTGTTACAGGTGCCCCATAATGCCCATTCCACAGTTGTATGACATCTATATTTTAGGACGGTGGTGCTGACACTCTGGAACTCCCTGCCTAATGACATCAGGCAGGTGCCTTCGCTGTACTCTTTTGGTACCTGCTAAAAAAAATTTTTACCTGGATATTTAGAATGCTGATGTGCTTTTAGTTTATTGTTGATTTTAAATTTTTTTTAATGTTTCAATTGCTTTTACTAGTAACACTATTGTTATATTCCCCATATTGGGAAGTTTTATTATGTTCTTCTTCTTCTTCTTCTTCCTCTTCCTCTTCCTCTTCCTGCAGTGCAGGAATATGCACCTGCCCCATACAGGGATCAAACCTGCAACCTTGGCATTATCAGCATCACACTCTAACCAACTGAGCTACTGAGGGACCCTAACACCCATCAGTCCCAGTCAGGCTGGGAGATGAAAACTGGAACATGGGGAGATGCCTTACCTTACCCCAAGCCCATCTAAGTTCAGAATTGTCTGCACTCACTGGCTATCTAGGATTACAGACAGAGAGACTTTCACAGCCCTACCTGGAGATGCCATTGGCGTTTGCACATGGGACCTTCTGTGTGCAAAGTAGGTACTCAGGCCAAATGCCCATCTTAGCAACGGAGAAGATATTAGTCCAGAGGCTGCCACCTTTGGCCATTGGGAATGAAAGGTGCACCTCAGCCATCCTGGACACGATGTCCTCCATCTGCTCTTTGGCTGCTCCTCTCTCAGGGCAATGCCTTTGAAGTGGTACAGTAATTACTCCAGTGGAGGAATCAACGTTTCCCTGTCATGTTCCATGAAATAACTAGCACCGTGAGTGACAAGAATTAATGGCCTTATTATCTAGCCTTCAAACATCACCCTGCCATGGAACATCAGGAAACGTAAATGAAATTTACAAGAGGCAAGTGCAGTGACCAATGCTTATTTCATTTGTCCGAGAGCATTTTGCAACACCCTCTACAGCCGGAAAGGCTACTGGGAGCATTTTACCTGAGATAAACTGAAATGAGATAGTCCTTGCCTGCAGACTTACATTCTGAAAGACACCACACACAAAGAAGAAGGGACAGGGAGGGAAGAGGTATAAAGCAAACTCAGACACTTATTCTTCAGTAAAGGTAAAGGGACCCCTGACCATTAAGTCCAGTCGCGGATGACTCTGGGGTTGCGGCGCTCATCTCGTTTTACGGGCCAAGGGAGCCGGCGTTTGTCTGCAGACAGCTTCCGGGTCATGTAGCCAGCATGACCAAGCCACTTCTGGTGAACCAGAGCAGCACACAGAAACGCCGTTTACCTTCCTGCCGGGGAGGTACCTATTTATCTACTTGCACTGCGTACTTTCAAACTTCTAGGTTGGCAGAGCAGGGACTGAGCAACAGGAGCTCACCCCGTCATGGGGATTCGAACCAACAACCTTCTGATCGGCAAGCCCTAGGCTCTGTGGTTTAGACCACAGTGCCACCCACGTAGCAGTTCTTATAATGACCAGTAGATATAGAAACAGTTTAGGGGCAGGAGGTGCCTGACAGAGATGGTCTTTCAGCAAAACCGATGGAATGAGCCCTTGCAGGCTTACAATTTAAATGACACAGCACACAAGGAAGAAAGGAGGAAGGAGTAGTAGTTCTCATAACGACCAAATGGCATAGAAACGGTTCGTGGGGTAGGAGGCCCCTGACGGAACTGGTCTTTTGGCAAAGCTGGTGGAAATGAACCCTGCTTCTCGCCTCCTGCATGGAGGCAGCCAGATGGAAGGGATGCTACAGGCTGACTATTTCTTTGCATTTATTTATTGCATTTCTATTCCATCTTATTTCCTCCAAGGAGCTTCTCCCCCTCATCATTTAATCCCCACAATGACCCTATGAAGTAGGGCTAGGCTGAGAGGCAGCAGCCGGCCCAAGGTCACCCAAGAACTTCATTCTCCAAGCGAAGGAAACTCCCGAGAAAGCAAAGGGTGTGTCTGCTTCAGTATAGCCTTCCTCTGAGCCACCAGCCCTTCTGCCAGCTGAGCAAGAAATGCTAAGTCAGCTGTCTCTGCTCAAGAGCTGCAGCTGTGCTTCCGAGGGCCTTGGGCTCCTTTTCTGCGATGCCAGGTATTTTGCAATTTCCAATGAGATGTTTGCAGCAGAGGTGAACGTTTGATCTTTTACAGTTGTCCTTTCTTCAAATAATCCAACCAAGAGACCCGAGATTCAGCAGAGGGATGCATCCTGTATGTCTTCGTACCCAGCCACTATGAGAACAGGATGCTGTGCTAGATGGGGCATTGGCCTGATCCGGCAGGACTTTTCTTATTTTCTCAGTGGCTAACCAGAAGCCTCTGGGAAAGCTGCAAGCAGAACCTAAGTGCAAGAGTGCTCTCCCATTTGCAGCTCACAGCAACTGGCATTCAGAAGCATTGCTGCCTTAGACGGTGGAGGCAGAACAAAGCCACCCTGGCTAGCAGCCCTCAATGGCCTTATCCTCCACGAATTTCTCCAGTCTTCTCTTAAAGTTGTCTAAGTTGGTGACTGCTATAAACTGAGTTGAATAGGATCCAGAATGCAGCAGTCTGATTGGTCCTAGAACAATAGGATCCAAAATGCAGCAGTCTGACTGGTCCTAGAACAATAGGATCCAAAATGCAGCAGTCTGATTGGTCCTAGAACAATAGGATTCAGAATGCAGCAGCATGATTGGTCCTAGAGCAATGCAGCAGTATGATTGGTCCGCAGGAGCCACCCAATCCAGCTCCAGGTAGAAGTGAATCCACAACCTGATTGGCTTACAGTAGAATGCTGGAATTAGCCAATCACGTGCAGTGTAAATAATGTATATGGAGCAGATATTGTCGGGGAACTTCCATTCCTCCTCACCACTAAGAGCTGAATAAAGAGCATGAAATCCACTCTCGACTCCGAGTATATTTCAATGACCGTCCCTAGTCTCTCGTGAGAGCGAGTTTCATAGTTTAATTCTGCATTGTGCAAAGCACTTTCTTTCCTCTTTCCTTCTATCTTCCAACATTCAGCTTCATTGGAGGTCCAGTCTTATAAGAGGGAGAAAAACACCTCTTTATCTGTTTTCTCCACACCTTGCATAAAATGAGAAATGGAGAGAAACCAGTTATCTATCCCTGATCTCTTGGTATCACACTCACTCTTGGCTAGGAACTGAATGGTCATGTGAAAGATGCGTCTGTGCCTAAGCCAGTGTGGCACAGTGATTAGAGTGCTGAACTAGGACCTGGGGGACTAGGGTTCAAATCACCCCTTAGCCATGAAGCTCACTGGGTGACCTTGGGCCAGTCACTGCCTCCCAGCCTAACCTCCCAGCCCACTGGGTTGTTGTTTGGACTGAATGAGGAGGAGAAGAATCATGAGTGCAACCTCAAGCTTCCTGGGGAGAAAGCTGGAACATAAATGCACTGAATAATTAAAAATTAAAATGACATCCCATGGTATCCTGATCCAGGACAATCTGCCAGAGACTGGATTCTTGACCCAAACCTCAAGACTAGCCTAGCGTCATTTCCCACTTGGTGTGAGATAAATTCCAGTCACGTTTCAATCTCAAAATGCAAACCCCTACAAAGTTAAGACTTTAGGACTCAGGAGGGTTGACTCTTGCCTCACAACCACTGATTGATTTGCTGCCTGCAGTGAAGACCAACTCACAGATGCCTTGATGAGAAACCCCCAAGCAGGACCTGAGTGCAACAGCAACTCTGTCCATCAAAGATGCTCACCAGCAGAGGTGCTTTTAGGGTAGTGTGACCACTTCAGCTGTGCTGCAGGGGGAGCCACAACAATGCTGTAGAATGGAGTGGTCTGAATTTTAGCATCCCACAGGGCGCCGCTGAAATCTGAGAGCCCAAAGTCTGCCGCTGCCGGCAATTGGTATTCAGAGGTATACTGCATCCAACAGCAGATGTAGAACATAAGAGCCCTGCTGGATCAGCCAAAGGCCCATCAATTCAGCATCCCATTCTCATAGTGCCCAACCAGATCTGAATGGAAAGCCCACAAGCAGGACCTGAGAGCGACAGCAAGACTCTCTCCAACTGCAAATCCTCACAAACGGTGTCCAGAGGTATTCATACTGAGCCTGACAGTGGATGAACAACATAAGGAGATCGTTGCTGGATCAGGCCAATAGCCCACATAGTCCAGCATCCTCTTCTCACGGTGGCCAAATACCCAAAGAAAGCTAGATAGACTGGACTGGAATTGGGAGGTTCCGTAAGAACATATCAGGAAGAACTTTCAGCAAGAGCTGTTTGTCAGGAGGTGGTGGACTCTCCTTCCTTGGAGGTTTTTTTTTTGCTGAGGTTGGATGGCCATATGTCATGGATGCTGTTATTCCTGCCTTGCAGCGGGTTGGACTAGATGACTCTTGGGGTCCCTTCCAACTCTACAATTCCATGATTCTAGGAGTCTGGCTGAAGGGGGCCTTATAGTCCAGAAGTGTTGGTTGTCAGTGCTCTGGGCAAGGGAGGGAGCACCAGGTGGTGGGACACCAACCCAGCCCTCACTGCTGATGCCCCCAGAGCATCTCCATGCTCACCAGAGCAAATTGGGACCACACTGAACCATCTGCCTGCCTACACGGGGGGAGTCTGGCCAGCTGACACAGCCCTTGGCAGGTGAAGAGGAGCAAAAGGCAGTGCCATTCAAGTCATCTGCACGGGGGCACCTGGTTTGCACCCAGTCAAAAATTGTGCATCCAAGGTTATGACCCCCCCAGCACCTCCACACTATGCCCCTGTAAGTAGATGCCAAGGAGTAGGGCCCAAGCTCAACAGAACCGCTCTCCCTTCTCATGACTTCAGGCAACTGGTATTCAGAAGGTTCAGGAAGCGCGAATTATGTAGATTCACATTAAATTGTATACCAGATCATTTTTCTCCTTCATCCCTAATTGATATGAAGTCACTTTCACTGAGGGGAGGGGGGGCATCTTTCCAATAAAAGGTGATGAGTTGCAATATTCTGCCTAGATACTTTAAAATAATAATTTATTTATTTATTTTTAAAAAAACCCAGCCTGGCCAGCAAAATGAGACTCTAGGGACCTGTTTGTTTGCTTCTTTGTTTTGAAATGCAGGCCTTCTCCATTGCACAACATGGCGATGGGGACTGCGAGAGAAAACTTCAGAAAACTTTATATACGTTCTGCAGATGACCTCATCGCATTGGCTGCCACGTCGCTCTGAGGGTGGAGATTCTGGAATGCCTCCGAGGGTTGTAGAGAGGCAATCGGGAGAAAAAGCTGGAAGGAGTTACTGACCTGCTGCTTGTCCCAGAAATTGACTGTCCTGTGAAGCCACAGCTGGTGTTTGGACCATCTGTGAGTCAAATTTCTACAGAGGCAGTTGTGCTGCTGTTCTCCCTCCCTCTCCCTCTCCTTCTCTCTCCTTCTTCCTAGGAAGTTTATAAAATTATGCATGGCATGGAGAAAGTGGATAGAGAAAAGGTTTTTTTCTCTCTCTCACTCATAAAACTAGAAATGGAGGACATCCAAGGAAGATAAATGCTGGAAGATTCAGGGCAGAGAAAAGAGAGCCCTCCTTCATGCAACACAGAGTTAGACTGTGGAACTCCCTGACACAGGAGACAGTGGTGGCCACCAATTTGGATGGCTTTACAAGAGGATTGGGCATGTTCGTGGAGAGTATAATGGCTATCAATGGCTACTAGCCAAGATGCCCATGTTCCGCCTGCACAATCAGAGGCAGCAATGTTTTTGAATAGCAGTTGCTGGAAATGGCAGGAGAGGAGAATGCTGGACTAGATGGGTCCCCTTTGACCTGATCCAGCAAGGCTGTCCATGTGGAGGCCCTACTATGGCAGCATATCTCCATGCTCAGGGGCAGTCTACCCCTAAGATACCCTCCAGTGGGGAATACCATGGAGAGTTGCTGCTGCACTCAGGTCCTGAGCTAGGTTGAGGCATCTGGTTGGCTACTGCGAGAACAGGATTCTGCACTAGACGGGGCCCCTTTGGCCTGACCTTGCAGGCATTTCTTATGTAAGGAAGTCAGCCAGATGTGTGTCAGGCAGGGTTAAGGTTTGACAGGTTGATACAGAAGTTACCAGGACCATTAGGCGGAGAAAGATGGTTTTAGCAGGCTTCTCTCCACCATGCATGATTTTATGCACCTCTATGGTGTGTCCGTCTCCTCACCTTTTTTCAAAGCCCTAAAATACTGCAAGCTGAAGGCAGCCCAGGGCATTTCAGTGAGATGGGAGAATCAAAGAATTGCAGAGTTGTCTAAACCAGAGTCTAGGGCTTGCCAATCAGAAGGTTGGCGGTTCAAATCCCTGCAACGGGGTGAGCTCTCATTGCTCAGTCCTTGCTCCTGGCAAACTAGCAGTTCGAAAGTACGTCAAAGTGCAAGTAGATAAATAGGTACCACTCCAGCGGAAAGGTAAACAGCATTTCCATGAGCTGCTCTGGTTCGCCAGAAGCGCCTTAGTCATGCTGGCCACATGACCTGGAAGCTGTATGCCGGCTCCCTCGGCCAATAAAGCGAGATGAGCGCCGCAACCCCAAAGTCGGTCATGACTGGACCTAATGGTCAGGGGTCCCTTTACCTTTACCTAAGGGCCAATGGCTCATCTAGTCCAACTCCCTGCAATGCAGGAATCACAGCTAATTTCTGAAAGTTCTGAAATTCCTTGCAGTGTGCTTGTGTGTGCAGAGAAGTCCTTTGGCTCCTGGGTTTTTGCATAAAGTGGAATGGGAGGTGGATATGAGAACCTCCCCTTTGGCAAAACATCTTGTCATTTAAGGGATTGATTTCTCCTGGGCCACAGGCAGGTTCCTGGTGCGAGGGCAGAACACCCCAGTATACAGTTTGGGAGTTACACATACAGCATCACTCCCTTCACATAAACCCCTGCATGAAGGGGCTTGCTGTGCTGCCACCTAGTGGCTACCTGAGTAACAAGAGGAGAGCTGTAATAACAACTGGTTTAATGATAACCGAGGGAGATGCAGTTGTTCCATTTCCTCCTTCGTTAACTTTGCTTTTCCAATTCCACTCCTTTTGCCATTATTGTGAGTTTCAGCAGGGAGCCTGCCTAGTCCAGCCTCCTGTTCTTACTATGCCAACCAGCCAAGGTGGATTTAGGGCAGTGTGACCAGTTCTGCCATACTGGGAGCTGAGTCTAGGGGGCACCACTTAAATCTGACATAGTGAACTGGGCAGAACAGAATGCAAGAGGTGCACTCCTGAAATCAGATGTCCCAATGGGAAATCCACAAGAGCACCACTCTCCCATCATGTGTGGAGGCAGTGATGGTCACCAACTTTAAAAAGCTTTAAAAGAAGATTAGGCAAATTCATGGAGGAAAAAGCTATCAATGGCTACTAGCTAGGATGATGTCGCTTCTCAGCCTTTTGGCTACTGTATTGGCCTGAATATAAGCCGCACCTGAATATAAGCCGCACCTTTAAAATTGGGGGGGGGGAGAGAAAAAAAGACGATACCCGAATATAAGCCGCTTCCTTAAAATTGCGCAGGCACTCACACCCGTTCCGTTTTACCGTATGTCAGTTTCAGCAGCGATATCGTAAAAGCCAGTTCATGTGAGGTCGCAAATTTAAGCCACACTTTAACTTTTCATGGTCGGAATTTGGAGGAAAAAAAGTGAAGCTTATATTCAGGCCAATATGGTAAGTGTCATACTAGCGAGTATGGCTGTGCTCTGCCTCCACGTCAGAGGCATCAGCGCTTCCCAACAGGGACACTGCAATCCTTAGGCCAACTAGGGTTTCACAGAGTTCTCCGTTCACAGCAAATTCAGAGACTGAGTCTCTGAAGTGCATTCCTGTGCCTCTGGGATCTCCCAGCAAATTGTGTCATGGAGCCACCCTCCTCTAGCTCTGCTGGGCTGTCCTTGGCTACTTTAGCTACAGCGGTGGAGCCACTTTGTCCAGGTGTGGCCTGCAACACTTTTCTCCTAGGTCCCTAGGACCTGGCTTCCACTGATGGTTGGGGAAGTTACCCACATGAATGATTTTGGGCTTGTGCCTGGGGCCCGGCTGGATCTGGTATGCCACCTCATTTGTTTTCTGGAGGACCACATATGGCTGCTTGTGGTTGGAGTCACAGAACGCTTGCTCTTGGACAAATGTCTCGTGTGTAGGAGGATGTCATCTAAGTACAGTGGTACCTCTGGTTACATACTTAATTCGTCCTGGAGGTCCGTTCTTAACCTGAAACTGTTTTTAACCTGAAGCACCACTTTAGCTAATGGGGCCTCCAGCTGCTGCCGTGCCGCCGACACGTGATTTCTGTTCTCATCCTGAAGCAAAGCTCTAAACCTGAGGTACTATTTCTGGGTTAGCGGAGTCTGTAACCTGAAGCGTCTGTAACCTGAAGCGTCTGTAACCCGAGGTACCATTGTACAGTCATACCTCATGTTACATTTGCTTCAGGTTGAGTGTTTTCAGGTTGCATCCCGCAGCGACCCGGAAGTACTGGAAAGGGTTACTTCCGGGTTTCGCCGCTTGCGCATGCACAGACGCTCAAAATGACATCATGCACATGTGCAGAAGCAGTGAATCGTGACACGTGCACGTGCAGACACGCAGACGCGGGTTGTGTTCTGCTCATGTTGTGAATGGGGCTTCAGAATGGATCCCGTTCGCAACCCGAGGTACCACTGTACAACAAGCAGGCAGATGGGGCACCCTCTCCCTCCACAAGTATCTGAAACATGGCAGGGGCATTTCGCAAGTCATGACTCTGAACTGCCCCTGTACTGCTGTGAAATTGGTTCTTCCCTTATCTTTGGCATCCATTTGGCAGTACCCGCTTTGAGATCCAGCATGGAAAACCATGTGTGTGGTGGGGGTGCAACTAGCTATCCTTGCCTAGGGCGCAAAGTAGCCTGGCACCAGCACTGCAGATGCTGGAAACTAGAGGAGGGCTGTGTTGCTCTTGTGCTCTGGTCCTGCTTGTGGGCTTCTTCCAATTTGGGCATCTCGTCGGCCACTGTGAGAAGAGGATGCTGGACTAGATGGGCCAGCAGATGGATATAGCAGGGCTCTTCTAAATTCTTACATTGAGTAGAAATGAATTCACTTGTTTTCCTGGAACTGAAACCCCTAGTACCACATCGAAGCCAATGCTATCTCAAGGCCTGCTAAGTACCCCTGATTTGTCACCGGGAAGACAAAATGGGCCATTACCCAGGTCCGATAATCACTTTACTTATTAATAAAAATAAGTACAAGCTCTCCTTTCCCCTGATCTCAGGAACCGTTCCGCAAGATTTACTCCCAACACCAGTCATCTTTCCTGCAGAAACCCTCAACGCCATCGGTCATTCCACAGGCATGCATGCACAGGGGCCTCCCAAAATGGGCTTTTTACAGCCTCTCATAATAGGAGAGAAAATGACACCATTTATTTTGGCGCGTGGCAAAGCCAGCCCAATCGATGGCGGGTCTGTAATGTGTCTCTTACTGCCTTTAACAGGAGGATGGAGAGTTTTGTTACTGAGAGGTTCTGCTTGCCTTTTAAACCTAGCGTCCCATCCCCCCCAACTTAGCACTGGACACCCCACCAGCAAACATACCACTGAGTGAGGATGGATGCAAGTTCACCACTAGCATACCACCCTTCCCGGCATGCACTGCAGTAGTGGTCCTCTTCCTCCCTTCTCTGCTCTGTCCCCATGACAATAGCTGTTGCAGGAAACATCTGGAAAACAAGCAGGAATCAGAAGGGAGATTTGAAAGGGGGAGAGAGAGAGCTGAATGCCTCCCACTTTCTTAAAACAACTGCAATTATGCCTTTGAGGGTTTACCAGTTAGTGGTAGATTCCTGTCCTGCCAGATGATGTCAGTGGGAAAGAATGAATGGTTGATGGGGGCGGGGTGTATTTTTAAAGAGTTGGTTTCTAGCACATGTGAATCAAGGCATGGAAGAGGAACCCATATGTGGGTTGCTTTCTTTCTTGCTTTTGCAGACGTGGTCTCCAAATGCAGCAAGGGAATGGTAATCTTATTTGCAGACAGATCTGATCCATGCTTACGCAGATGTAAGCATTCCTTGAGGCTTACTCCTGAGTAAATGTGCATAAGATGCAGGCTTTTCTGTCTGCAAATTTTATGACCTGTGCCGTTTCAGTCACTCCCACACCGGGGCACAGGGAGGTCAGTCAGCTCAAGTTTGGGCTCAGCTTCCTCTCTCTCCCCCCCGCCCTTCTCTCTCCCAGCTAAAAAAGACAGCAATTTTATTTTTATTCCTGAGAAGGGGTGGTGGAAACCTTTTCAGAACAAGGGTCTGGGTTCAAAGCCCTGCTCAGTCATGAAGCTTGCTGGGTGTGACTTTGAGGCCAGTCTCTATTTTTTGGCCTAGCCTACTTCACAGGGTTGCTGTGAGGATAAACACAGGGAGAAAGAGAACCACACATGCCACCTTGAACTCCTAGCGATGAATAAATAAATAAATAAAACATAACTGCAACGAGCACATTTTCCTAGTGCACTGCAGCTGTAAATGGGAGGAGGGGGGGTGTACACACTGAGCTCCCAGGACAGCCAGCCAAACATGTAATTGATGGGAAAGGATTGCATACAAGGTTGACCTCTCGGCGAGCATTGCCCGTGTGATTCGTGGAACCCAAACATCGTAAATCTCATCCTATTTCAGACTCCATTTGGCCCTCTTTCCCGGTTTCATGCACAAACCTAATTTGCACGCTTTGAAATATCGGCTGAGTGGAATGGAATGAGTTCTGCAGGGTTTGGAAGTTCAGCCCCCAGGCACAGAGAATTCTAGAAACAGCTGGGCTGTCAGGCAGAGGCAGGCTCTGGAATGGGTCGCTGGCCGCTGGCTGATGACACTAACATCTGGTTGGATGCACTAGGGAGGGCAGCTCTGAGGTGGAGAAGGAGATTCCTGGATCCTCCAGGAACATCTCCTAGTTGTTTCATTATCTGGACCTTGCAGTCAAGACTGACCACGTTCCAGCAAGCTGTGGACCTCAAACAGTGGGGTATTAAGAACGAGGTTTTAATGAGAGCTATACCGGTGGCCTTCCAGATGTTGTTCGGCTCCATATCCCATCATCAGCATCAACCAGCATGTCCAAAGTGCATAAGAACTCTGGGAGAGCTTGCTGGATTGGACCAAGGGGGCAGAGGCGTAACTAGCCACTTGGGCGCCTGGGGCAGCTGAGGGGGAGGCGGCGGGCAGATACAAGCCCCACATTGCCGTTTCAGGCAGCGTGGAGCCTGCAGGTGCCTGAGCCACCTCGTCACTCCCAGGAGAGATGTGTGGCTTGAGCGCACTGAAGGCCCTGCGGTAAGTGCCGCCCCCGCAGTATGGTGCCCAGTGTGTCCTGCCCTCCTGGATACACCTCTGCAAGGGGGCCATGTAGTCCAGTCTCCTTTTATCACACTGGCCAAGCAGTTGCCCCTAAGGGAAACCTACAAGCAGGACCACAGGTCTAAGAATGTAACAAGAGCTCTGCTGGATCAAGCCAATGGAGCACCTCATCATAAGATATCATAAATTCATAAGAATTTAAATTCACCATGAATTTAAATTCATCATGAATTCATAAGAATTTAAATTCATCATGAATTCATAAGAATTTAAATTCATCATTAATTCATAAGAATTTAAATTCATCATGAATTCATAAGAATTTAAATTCCTCATGAATTCATAAGAATTTAAATTCATCATAAATTCATAAGAATTTAAATTCCTCATGAATTCATAAGAATTTAAATTCATCATAAATTCATAAGAATTTAATCCACAATGCAGCTGCCAGACTAGTGACTGGGAGCAGCTGCCAGGACCATATTAAAAAGGTAAAGGGACCCTGACCATTAGGTCCAGTCGTGGCCGACTCTGGGGTTGCGGCGCTCATCTCGCTTTATTGGCCGAGGAAGCTGGCGTACAGCTTCCGGGTCATGTGGCCAACATGACTAAGCCGCTTCTGGCAAACCAGAGCAGCGCATGGAAACACCGTTTCCTTTCCTGCCGGAGTGGTACCTATTTATCTACTTGCACTTTTACGTGCTTTCAAACTGCTAGGTTGGCAGGAGCAGGGACCGAGCAATGGGAGCTGATGCCATCGCAGGGATTTGAACTGCCAACCTTCTGATCAGCAAGCCCTAGGCTCTGTGGTTTAACCCACAGTGCCACCCGTGTCCGAGGACCGTATTACATTGGTCCTAAAGGATCTACACTAACTCCCAGTATGTTTCCAAGCACAATTCAAAGTGTTGGTGCTGACCTTCAGAGCCCTAAATGGCCTTGGCTCAGTATGCCTAAAGGAGCGTCTCTACCCCCATCGTTCTGCCCGGACACTGAGGTCCAGCTCCGAGGGCCTTCTGGCAGTTCCCTCACTGTGAGAAGCGAAGTTACAGGGAACCAGGCAGAGGGCCTTCTCGGTAGTGGCACCCGCCTTTCAGATGTCAAACAGATCAACAACTATTTGAGTTTTAGAAGACATTTGAAGGCAGCACTGTTCAGGGAGGTTTTTAGTGGTTGACATTTTACTGTGTTTTTATATGTGCCGGATGCTGCCCAGATTGGCTGGGGCAACCCAGCCAGGTGGGAGGGGTGGAAATAACAAAACTATCAACATCAACAATATCATCATTAAGAAGAGTCTGCTGGGTCAGGCCCATGGCCCATTAAGCCTGCTGGATCAGACCAGTTAGCCCTCTAGCCTAGCATCCTGTTCTCACAGTGGCAAAACAGATGCCCCTTATGGGAAACCCACAAGCAGGATCTGAACACAAAAGCACTCTCTCTTCCCTTGGTTCCCGGCAACTGGGATTCAGAAGCACCACAAGCCAGATTTTGAGTCAGTGTGGATGAGCCTTAAGTCTGGAAAAGTGAGAAACACAGGAACCAAGATTAGGCTGAGCCACCCCTAGTTCTGGACAGGCCTTTTCCCACTCGGAACAAGTACGGAGATCTGGGGCTCTTGTGCAGGGGAGATAGGTGTTTTCTGCTTCTACATTAAACATGAGCTTGGGGGTAGATAGGATAGCACATTCCCATTGCCCACCCTCACCCTGCAAACCCGGTTTTCATTGAGAAAAGAAAAGGGCACTCCAGCTATTGGAGAAATGGTGTGGTCATGCTCTGGAAGACCTCTGATGTCTCCGCCAGCTGTTCTTCAGCCGCCCTTCATACTCCTATGACATTTAAAACTTCTTGACTGCCAATATAATGTGTGCAATGGGATTTTTTATTTTTTTTTGCGGGGGAGCCGGGTGGAGGGGGAGAGAGGACATCACATTCTGTTTAGCTTGTTTAAAAAATGACAGGAGGGCTAGGGAGAGGTGGATAAATAACTTCTTGGACACTTTTCGGATTGGAAAACGTTTCGAACATCCGCGCGGAATTGGAACAAAAGCAAACATTCCAGAGGGTAAAACATGCAGAACCCTTGGAGGAGAAAGACATTTGGGGGTGGGCGGAGACGAGGGAGGGGAGGGTCCTAGACGACTTTCCAGACCAACAGCCTTTTCTGAAGAGAGGCACCATGAGATTAAAGTGGGGGAAGGGAAGAATGGGCTGCAAAAATGTTTTGCAGTGCAATGCCTCCATCTAGTGGTCGGGTGGCATATCACTGTAAAAACCTTGCATTTCAAGCGCCCGATTCCCCATCTGCATTTTATATTATCATTATTAGTATTTTTTTTAAAAAAAACCCCTTAAAGTTTATATACCTCTTGACTGTAAAAAAAAAAAAAAGACCTCAAAACAGTTTGCAAAAAGAATAAAGCAAGGAAATTATCAGGAAGCATAGTTAAAAAACAACTTTAAAAAAAATCAACAATAAGCTAAAAAAGGGGGGCGGGTAAAATACATGTCAAAACATTCAACATGTCTGGATAGGCTTCCTAAACAAAACATGTTTTCAGGAGGCACCAAAAGAGTTGAGCCAATAGGAGGAAGTTTTTTTTCTTTTTCTTTTTTATTATCCATACTTGCATCTGTACATCAAAGACATATCTTCCTTGTTTTACATAAATCAACTTTTTCAAAATAAAATCCAACAGAAGTATATAGGTCTTCTTACAATACATTTGATAGAAACACTTGACTTCCCTTCTGTTCCCAGTTTTTTCCATTCTAATAAACCTATTGCCTCACCTATACATTACTAATAAAATAATAATATTCATACCTATATATTCCTGTTTTTCCTCTTATAATTTAAATTATTCACAGAGATTACTCAAAGGCTGCTACCGAATTCAAATTGCAACAATTATTCTTTAGATAATTCCTTAAAGGTTCCCAGTTTGAAATGAACTCCTGCTTTGACATCTTTAATCTTTTATGAGAGATTGTCTACTTCAGCGTATTCAGCATATGCAATAGGAGGGAGTTTCAAAGCATCTAGGATTTTTATGTTGTGAACCATCCTGAGATCTACAAATGAAGGGCAGTAGAATTTTTAAAAAAAAATAAAACAAATGCACAAATAAGCATCTGTTCTCTTGCCTTGTATGTGAACTAAGTGGACCCTTGTTTTCATCCGTCTTCCCTTTCTTTCTAAAAAAGAAAGAGAGTTTCAAAGCAGCTGCATATGTTTACACTGGGAATCCACAGCCAACCTTGGACAGCTGTGGGTCTGAAAGTGATGTCAAGGTGCTTGGGGGGTGGGGGATATGGAGAAAGAATTCAGTCTCCCTTTTTGCAAATGGATGGGGCCTTTGTGCTGCCCTCCTTCCTTCTCCTCCTCCAAGACATTAATAGAGCTGGACTAGTTTCCCCACTTCGTCCCCCATTCGTCAAAGTGCTTAGTAGCAGGCAATCCTCTGTTGAACTATTGTTGAGGGTTTGAGGGTGAGGATAGGCCATGGGTAAGCAAACTAAGGCCCAGGGGCCAGATCCGGCCCAACCGCCTTCTAAATCTGGCCCGCGGACAGTCCAGAAATTAGTGTGTTTTTACATGAATAGAATGTGTCCTTTTTAAAATGCATCTCTGGGTTATTTGTGGGGCCTGCCTGGTGTTTTTACAAGAGAAGAATGTGTGCTTTTATTTAAAATGCATCTCTGGGTTATTTGTAGGGCATAGAAATTCATTCATTTCCCCCCCAAAAATATAGTCCGGCCCCCACAAGGTCTGAGGGACAGTGGACTGGCCACCCTGCTGAAAAAGTTTGCTGACCCCTGGGATAGGCTGTATGAGGCCTGAGTCCCTTCTAATTCCTGGCTCTGGAAAGAATTAAAATCTAATGGAGGATCCCATTGTTGAATTTGCCAGACCGGGGGGCATCATGCCGCCAAAGTATGGGTTGCAGAGGCATAGCATGGCAGGGGAAGGGGGAACATGGCCCCCAGGTACACAGCCCCACTGCCTCAACCCTGGCCATCTTCCCCGAGTGTCGCTGGGAGAAATAGAGCAGAAGCAGTAAAGCTGAGGGAAGGGGCCTGAGCTCAGCCACAGCCTCTGCCTCCCTGCCTCTTGCTCTTGAGATAGGGGAGGTGGTGGAAATCAAAGCAAGGAGGCTCTGCCGCCCCAGCCCTGCCTGCCACTGCCATCTTCCGCTGCCTGCCTGTCTCTCTGCCCCACCAGCTGAGGGAGCCATTGCTCTGCCTGCCCGGTGTCTCAGCCCAGCTGCATGGCTGCCTCTGAAGGGTGACAGGGGGAGGGCAAGGTCAGGGCCCTATAGAAGCAGTGCAGCCATGGCTGTGGGCGGGAAGACAGAGTGGGGACTGCTGAGGATAGAAGGAGCAAAGGAAAGGGCCAGTTCCCCTCAGAAGTGCCTCACAGTCAAGCAGTGGCGTAGCGTGGGGTTTCAGCACCCGGGGCAAGGCAAGTCATTTGCGCCCCCTAACCCATGGATTTGCGCTCCCTAACCCGTGGATTTGCACCCCCTAACCCTAACCCCCAGATGTTGCACCCGGTGCGGCCGGCCACCCCTGCACCCCCCACGCTATGCTACTGCAGTCAAGCTGAGGAAAACAATCTCAGTGGGAAGAAAGTTGGGGGGGTAGTTGCTCAATCTGGAATATCTACTGCTTCAAATTGCTCAATCTGGAATAACTAACGCTTCAAATTGCTCAATCTGGAATAACTACTGCTTCAAATCTAGGGCTCAGCACCATCAGCGGGAGCGGTGGCAGTTTCACCTCAGCACCTTGTGGGCCTGGGCCAAATGGAGCTCATTTGTCCCTCAGTGTGCCAGGCACTTGGCGGCAGAGGGGTCCTTTTGTCACCAGAGCCTAGCGCACTGAGGAACAAGCGAGCTCCATCGGCCTCGGCACCTCACGAATCATTCCTCTCTTGGTCTGAGGGCCAGGGTGTGATGGCACCTACCCGGAAGTATATTGGAGGTGAAACTGCCCCTGCTCTGTCCTGACTCAGGAGAGGCAGTTTCACCCGCAATATACCACCAAGTGAAGGCACCATTGCACTCTGGCCCTCAAACCAATCCTGGGCAATGTACAGTCATACCTCAGGATAAATGTGCTTCAAGTTAAGTATTTTTGGATTGTGCTCCGCGGCGACCCAGAAGTAACGGAGCGTGTTACTTCTGGGTTTCGTCACGGGTGCATGTGCAGTCAAAATGACGTCATGCGCATGCGCGGAAGCAGCAAAACGCGACCCACAGACACGCAGACGCGGGTTGCGTTCACTTCAGGATGCGAACGGGGATCCAGAACGGATTCCGTTCGCATCCCGAGGTACCACTGTATTGATACATCACCCAGGCCTAACCCATACTACGCAAATGGGTGGTGCCCCTTCCCTCACCTGCTGGTAGTGAGAAGGACCAGGGCAAAGTTGAGGTGTGCATGTGAGCTGGGCTAGAAGCAGGCAGAAGCTGGAAATGGGAGAGCCATACTTGATTTCTGCTTGTCTCTAAGGCTGTGAATATTGGAGAAGCAAGACCTCCTGGGGTGTTAATGCTGTGGACCCCTCCATCGTGGGCTCAGGTTGTACATAGGTGCAAATAAACCATATATCCCAAAGATACCACAGTCCACTGCCACTCATTCCAAGGAAACCGAACTCTGGGTTAAACGCCTAGAATCTGTGGAATCTTGCACCAGTCAAAGATTGGGGTGGCACAAAACATTATTTTCATATTAGTTTTTGAACAGATTTCTCTCTCTTCTCTCCGGGTTCATCCAACAAAGGGGCAAGTTTCAATCTTCCCAACGGGAAACCCTCAAGAAGGATGTGAGCCCTACAGCAATACTCTCCCCACTTGCAATTTCTGGCAACCATCATTCAGGGGTATCCTGCCTCCACAGTGAAAGAAGAACCTAGAGATTGTGACTAGCGGCCATTGGGGCACTGGCAGAGTAAGAGGGGTGCAGGGGGAGTGCACCACCCCCGGCAGCGTGATCCCAGTGGGGTGCCATTGTGGCTGCCCGCCCATGCTGGGCACCCCGCCCCTGCAAGTGGCATGCCACGCCCTCAAGAAGCGTGCCAGCCCCGCCCCCGCCTGTTCTCCGACCCCTGGTGCCAGAGCATGAAGCTTTGCCACTGCCTTGAGGGCCTTATCCACTGTTAAAGGATGATGGCAAGTGGAAATCTGCCTCATCTGGAAAGCACCAGGTTGGGGGCAGCTGGTCTGCTATGGTGTCTATTTTATTTATTTGCTGAATATTCATTTCCCCAGGGATTGTGTCCCTATCCCATTCTGTACAGTCTCCCTAGATTGTTTGGGATCATGCAGGCGATTCTTTCTGAGGAAGGAAGGAAAGTCCAGCCATTCTAAGACAAGACCCAATGCCAGTTATACTGAAATATAACCTAATGAAATATTTGCAGTTAAATATCCTGGGCTGGTTGATGTTGATTGATCTATTTACCAAGGGTGACCTACAATTCCATTTATGTACATTTATTAAACTTATTAGTCACTTGCCATCCAAAGGTCTCCAAGTGACATAAAAGTAATACACACACACAAAAAATACATAATACCATGGAGGGCAGGAGATCATACATCAATATATTGTCTAACATAACACTTATGTAAAGTTGAAAGAACAAAACATACCTGCCCTATAAACAACAAACAACAAAAAATACTCAAATAATAGGCAAAGAATGCTCCCACCCACTAATTAGCAGATAAACAAATTATTTCTCCAACTTTTAACCTCCCCATCTCACCCAAAGGTCACCAGTGGGATGGTCTTGCACCTCTCCTCTCCCTTCAGAGGAAAGCAATAGCAGGGCAAAGCAGGAAGGTGGTAGCAAATGCTTTAGCTGATACTTCGTTTTACCTGATATTTAACTATTTAGATCGATATTGCCACTATGTCAAGAAACAGGAATAGATCTTAAAAAGAGGGGGCAGAGAAGCAGATTGTTTTCAAAAGGGCAGCATCTCACTCCTCTCCCTCTTCGTGCACAAGCACTAATTTTGACTCTTAAAAAATATAAATAGGCCAACAGTAGTCTCAGCGTTTTGACAAGTCATCGCCCTTACCTTAAGCCGCAGTTCTCAAAACTGACCACCAGATGGCAGTGCAACATATCAATCGGAAGTAAGTTTCCTGGTGGCCTAATAAACTACTAATGTTTGAGAGGCAAACATCCAAGACTGCCTGATACTAAAAACATTGTGGGAGATTTCCTATTGAGTCAAATAGCAACTGGTGCAGAGTTGCTGCACACATACACAACCCACACACAGAGACAATTTACAATCCCAATCCTGATCTTGAAGAAAGCTGGTGGCGTTTGGGAATTCGAAAAGTAATGTAATTGTGGAATTCAAAGGGATCCTGTGAGTCCAAGCCCCTGTGACAGATGGCTGTCCAACCTCTGCTTAAAAACCTCCAAGGAAGGAGAGTCTGCCCCCTCTCGTGGGTGTCTATTCCACTGTCGAACTGCTCTTACCGTCGTCTTCCTGAGGTTTACTTGGAATCTCCCTTGTAACCTGGATCCATTGGTTTGAGTCCTCCAGAGCAGGAGAATACAGTCTTCCTCCATCTTCCATGCAACAGGCCTTGAGATATTTGAAGATAGCTATCAGATCTCCCCTCAGTCTCCGCTTCTCTAGGTTAGATATACCCAATTCCCTCAACTGTTCCACATAAGGCTTGGTTTCCAGACCCGGACCCTCCAACATTCCTTGAACAAAACCAGGGACATTTCTCACTCCCCCCACAACTGACCCTCCTCAAGCCCCCATTTTTTGGGTGTCTCCTGCCCAGCCTAACCCTAACCCGCTCCACCACAGAGCATTTCCTATCAGAAGGGTGTGTCTAAAACTTGCCATTTTTATTTTTTTTAAAAAAGATTTTTATTGATACAAGAAAAAAAGAAAGAAAAACCACAAATACCAACCATTTAGGTTTTCAAACCTTTTTTGCAAACTCAGGGGAGCATTTCAGCCCTGTTTTTGAGTTTGTTTAAAATCTAAAACAGCTTATCTTGTATTCCTTTCTATGAATTTGTGTCATTTAGGTTTTTTAAATCTTTTTGTAAAGGCAATACTAAAATTTTCACAGCTGAGTCCTCAACTCTTCATTTCTGTGCTTGGCTTTCTTCAAGTTGGGCTGTGTCTAAAACTTGCCATTTAGGTTTTCAAACCTTTTTTGTAAACTCACTTTTAGAAACTGTACCTTTGAGTCCTCAGTCCTTTATTGCTACGCTTTGTTTCACCTAGGTCAAGCTAGGATTATAATACTTCAGAAATTTTGGGAGTTTTACCCACTTTCTTTGAATTTGGTCATTTAAGGTTTATGTCTCTATTTCCTTCTGAGGAAACTGAATAGTTCAGTGAAACGTGGTTTGTAGCTGGCATCCCGTTAAGGCTTTGTTCAATTCTAGGTTTTTCTAATTTTGTCCTTAAACTTTTTGATTTTTATTATTTAGTTTATTTCTATAAGATAATATTTCTCGTCAATTACTTCTCGTTTTAGGGATTTTCACGGTATTTCATTTGTTTTGTGTAACTCCACCATCTAGAGGCAGAATAGAGTGGTACTATGACTTCTCTTTGGGGAGGGGAGGGGTGGACTCGGGGGGGCACTAAACTTCTGTTGATGCAGCCTAGAATAGCACTAACTCTTTTTTTGCTGCATCACACTGTTGACTCACATGAAGCTTGTGGTCTAAGACCCCTAGATCCCTTTCACATGTACTACTGGCAAGTCAGGTGTTCCCCATCTTATATTTGTGTCGCTGGTTCTTCCTACCTAATTGCAGAACCCTACTGAAATTAAGTTTAGAGACTTGCTTCTTGGTCTCTGATGTAGCCCTCATATTTCTCCCGTGTGTACAACCCATCCAATATTATATCTGGTGCGGTGCATAGCGACATTATGTATTTCTAATGAGTTGCACTCTGTATTTTTATTAGAAGTGGAAGACATACTTGGTTTTCTTAATGTTGGTTCATAACTTCCATCATTTCCATCTTGGGCATTTGAGCTATTTGTTCTTCATTTTCATCAGCAGAGAAAACTATTTCATACGGTGGTATTGAAGCATCCTGTTTTCTTCTCTGCTTATATTCAGCAAGCTTTCTCTTATCTTCTTGCCACTTTTGCTTTTTGACTCGCCTGCTATGCTCAAGCCAATCTGATGGTCCAACAGAACCAGGTCTTTTCTCTCTGACTTTTAATGAAAGAAAGTTACTTCACTGAGATCTTCATATCCTTAGGGCACCTGGAGTTAATGGGAGTTTCCTTTTTTGCAACCAGCATCTGCAGGGCACATAGCTGTCAACCGTCCCTTATTTGGCGGGAAACTCCCTTATCCCAGTGTCGTGTCCTGCTGCTGTCCCTTATTGATGATGTCCCCTAAATTTCCCGGGACCTCCTCTCCCTCCCTCCCTCCCTGCCAGCCAGGGAGGAGAGAGGCTCCGACTGTGTTGCTTGGCTGCCCGCCCCGCCCCCCTCCGGCCTCCTCTCACCAGCCTCGGCCCCCGGGAGCCCCTCCCTGCCAGGACTGGCGGGAGCCTCGGGCCCTTCTGCTGCCATCCTCCTCGGGGCCGCCGAACTGAGTGTCTCTGCCTGGGGCCTCCCCTCTGCCCGCCGCCGCTGCCACTCCTGCTAGGTCTTACTGCAGCTGCGCCGCCGAAGGACCTGGATGAGATGGGCAGCCTGGCGCGGCCTAGGAATTGCTGAGGAGCCTTAAGAGGAGAGCGAGGGCAACCATAGAGAAAGCAGTTCAGAGAGAGGAGGAGGAGGTGGAGGCACGGGTAGGTGTTCTAAGGGCTAACCATAGAGGGGGAAAGCGGAAGAAGGACCGCAAGCGCTTCTCCCATAGATTTGTAGTGGTAAACTAGCATAGATGGTCTGCTCTGTGGGTTTACTTAGGGTGCTATTTCCCCCCCCCTTCCTCCCGCCCCGCCTGATGGAACTGAGAGCTGCAGATGGAGCATGAGAGAAAAGATACAGAACTGCAGCAGCATCTTTGTAGCTTGGACTTAGTTTTGCGTGAAAAGTGGTTGCTGCTTGTAGTTATTTAATTGCAGTGTTTCATCAGCTGGTGTCTGAGCAGCAACCTCTGGAAGCGAAGGGCTAAAAACTGGCGCTGCTCTCCCAAATTATCTGGTCCCTTTTAACTTCGTATTTCAGCTGGTTGACTAAAATCCCTTATTTTGGCTGCTGATCCCTTATTTTCAAGGCTGCTGGTCCCTTATTTTCAAATCTGTAAGTTGACAGCTATGGCAGGGCAACCAAATTCAAAGCAGAGAAAATGGTTTATACCTGCAACTGAGGGTGTTAAAAAGCTTGTTAAGTTTTGTCGTTTAATTTTTTATACAATTTTCCATGCATTTCTTTCTACACAAAAAATATTAATAAGACTAAAATTATTGGAATTTCCACAAAAATGTTAAGAAGTCAATATCTTTTATGTACCTATTTACCAAGGAAAAAGAAATTATATTAATTTAATCAAAATATCTTTTGATTTTCCAAGTTAAGCTTCAACCTTTTAACACCCATCGCTTTGGGAATTCGAAAAATGAAAAATTCAGCATGCCCTTTTCTTGTGCCCTAATCCCGCTTACCATAACAGGTATCCAGTTAGCTACTATGAGAAGAGAATGCTGGACAAGATGGGTCATAGAATCAATGGAAAGGACCTTGGAGGGTCATCTAGTCCAATGCCCTGCAATGCAGGAATCTCAACTATATCATGCATGCATTACAGTTGGTCATCCAAGCTTTGCTTTAAAACCTCCAAGGAAGGAGAGTCTATCATCTTTCCACTGTTCTAGTTACTGGTAGGTAGCCGTGTTGGTCTGCCATAGTTGAAAAAAAATAAAAAATAAAAAATAAAAAATAAAATTCCTTCCAGTAGCACCTTAGAGACCAACTAAGTTAGTTCTTGGTATGAGCTTTCGTGTGCATGCACACTTCTTCAGATACACTGAAACAGAAGTCACCAGACCCTTATATATAGTGAGAGGGTGGGTAGGGGTACTACTCAGGAAGGTGGTGGGAATGGGTGATTGGCTGATAGGTGTGGTAAACCTGTTGACGACTGTTAACATCTGCAATTGTTCTTACCAGTTGATCATCAACAGGTTTACCACACCTATCAGCCAATCACCCATTCCCACCACCCTTCTGAGCAATACCCCTCCCCACCCTCTCACTACAGTGGTACCTCGGGTTACAGACACTTCAGGTTACAGACTCTGCCAACCCAGAAATAGTATCTCGGGTTAAGAACTTTGCTTCAGGATCAGTACAGAAATTGTGCGGCGGTGGCGCGGTGGCAGTGGGAGGCCCAATTAGCTAAAGTGGTACCTCAGGTTAAGAACAGTTTCAGGTTAAGAAAGGACCTCTGGAACTAATTAAGTTCTTAACCTGAGGTACCACTGTATATATAAGGATCTGGTGACTTCTGTTTCAGTGTATCTGAAGAAGTGTGCATGCACACGAAAGCTCATACCAATAACTAACTTAGTTGGTCTCCTGGAATGATTTTTTTTTTTAATCTTTCTACTGTCAGCTCTTAGCATCAGAAAGTTCTTCCTGATGTTTAGTTGGAATCTCCTTTCTTGTAACTTAATGTTTGATATTTTATTTTTATGCATGTTGGAAGCCGCCCAGAGTAGCTGGGGCAACCCAGCCAGATGGGCAGAGTATAAACAAATTATTATTATTATTATTAATATTATTATTATTATTATTATTATTATTATTATTATTATTATTATTATTATATGCCATTGGTTTGGTTCCTAGCCTATGGAGCAGGAGAAAAAGAAGCTTGCTCCATCTTCCATGTGACAGCACTTTAGATATTTGAAGATGGCTATCATATTTCATCTCTTGTCTCCTCTGGGCTATTATAAACTATTTGCTGTGTGAATGGCTTTCTTTTATCTGTCAATTTCATTGTACGCTCACGAGTTGTAGTGTTAAGAGACAGGGACGAAGACTTCCTCTATAAATGCTACACGTTATTATCTGTTTCATTTGTCTGCTGCTTATAACTAGTAGCAGGGGTTTTTTTTGTTTGTTCCTTCATTTTAAACGTGTTGTTCATGAAAAAAATGTGCAGAGAAGTTTTCCCTGCTGCAGTTTGCAATACATGGCATCACTCTTGGCAACAGCATTTCTTACCACCATCCCGCCCATGGTGTCGCAATGTTCTTGCTTGGGGAACACAAAAACCTGACACCAGAGATGAAATTAAAATAACATTCTGTCCTATCCTCAGCATGCCAAAAGAACTAGGAGACAGTTCCAGGATGGTCACTGTGCCACAGACAGAGAAAGGGCACTCAGCTTCTTCACAGGACTTCTGAACTTTCACCCTGCTGTATGTTCTGCCCCAGCCACAAAGCATGTCACTGGGCCTCTGTTGTGCCTTGCCAGGAAATAGTGTGGCACAGTGGTTAGAGTGCCAGATTAGGACCTGGGAGAGACCAGGGTTCAAATCCCACCCCACACACATGGCCCTGAGGCTCACTGCATGACCTTGGGAGATAACCAATGTTTCTCTCTGCTTAACCTACCTCACAGGGTTGTTGTGGGGATTAAATTGGGAGGTGGAGCTCCTTGGAGAAAAATGTGAGCTATAAAGGCAATAAAATGTAAGTGAAATGTGATCTGAGCAGCCCAGGAGCCAAACCAGGTGGGAACGTTGCACAGGAAACTCCAATGCTCTTAGACTTGGATACATAGAACTGTAGAGCTGGCAAAGACCCCAAGGCATAGCTGTCAACATCTGCCTTTTTTAAAGGGAAATTCCCTTATTCCGAATAGGATTCCTCGCAAGACAAGGGAAACGTTGACAGCTATGCCCCAAGGATCATCTAGTCCAACGCAGGAACCAGAGCTATTCTTCAATGGAATGTCATTCTGAAATGGCACTGAAATGCACTCAAGAGAAGCCCATGAACCAAAAGGCAAACTACAGTGGAAGGTATTGCAGCAAAGGGACTACACAAATACCCACTGCAGAATAAAGAGAAAGAGAACAGTATTATATTTTTAAATGGTCATATATTTTCTTTTACTTTTTCTTAAACATTTCTAATACATTTGTTCAAAATACTGGCATTTCCAGCAGATTTTTTTTAAAAATTCATTTTATTTTTTTAGTGAACAATAATACACGGTAGTGATTTCACAGTAGAGCAGACCTGCAGGATAATGCTTTTGGAGTGGGGAGAGGGTGGGGAGAGGGTTGGAGGGGTTGCAACGAAAGGCCATGTTTTGTATTTTGCTTCCCCCCGCCCGCCCCCCAGCGTAGCAAGGTGCAGGGAGGGTTAGAGACTTTTTCTTATATCAAAATTCACTTGTTCCAAATTGGGCGTGGGAGGGAGAAGAGATTTTGGACGGAGCCATTTCAACAAGGCCCTTTCTCTTTCCTCCATACAGGGCTGTATTGGTGGCTGGTTCAATCAAGAGGCATAGAACAAATTCTATAAAAGCAGAGAGAGAGAAACACACACCGCCTCCTCCCCCCCCACCCCTACCCCGCTCCCCAGAAAAAGAAAACAAATCCCCCAAATAATCTAGGAATATGCAAGGGATAAAGTTACATCTGTACAAAAATAGATATTTAGCTTTATTGACGCTTTAGATATTCCGCTCACCTTCTCTCACTCTTTTTCAACATTTTCATGTTTTTGTTTTTTTCCCTGTAATCCTTTCTAAACTTTTCTTTCTTTAAAAAAAGTTATGCACTCCTTAGCGAAGGCATCATTGTCCCTAACTGATGGGGACTTATTGAGCTATTGTTCAACACACCTGCTGCTGCTGCTGCTGACCTCCCCCAGTGACCTCCCCCCTCTTTAAAAAAAAAAAGCATCTTAAAATAGATGCAATGTTTTCCTTCCCTTTTCAAAGATCCAGTATTAGTGACCACCAAGTTGTGTGGCAGCAGGAATGGGGCAGGGAAGGATGGGAGGGAGGTTCCCACGTAAAATCCCACTTGCTCCCACAAAGCAAATTTTCTTTAAAAACTTGAAGAAAATACAAGAAAGTTTCATTAAAAAAAAAAGAGAGAGATCTGAGGACACATTGGTAACACTAAGAAGTGGGTATAACATATGTATATTTGAATGGGGGGTATTTATACAGTGTATATATCTACACAACACACGTGCATAAACACACACATGTATCAACGTAAAAAAAAAAAAGGATTCATGCAATCTTGTTCTAGACGTGGGGACGTCACCAGCCTGTCCACCTGTCTTGGGGAAATGGGGTGTCCTCAGGTGCCCTGACCAAACACAGCCAGAGGGAAATATTAGACCCTCTGTTTGTGGCTATACCAGAATAAGTTCAGGGCGACTTTGGGCTCCCCCCGGAACTGCAAAGTGAAGGATCCCAGCAGATGGAATGAGGAAAGGGGCTTTATTAAGCAGGAGTATATCCCATAACAGGTCACACAGAATTTGCAAAGAGCAGGCTTCCGCAACCTCGGCCCTGCAGATGTTTTGAGACTACAATTTCTCTGACCACAGGTCCTGGTAGCTAGGGATTGTGGGAGTTGTAGGCCAAAAACATCTGGCCGGCCGAGGCTGAGGAAGCCTGCCCAAGAGTCAACTGCTTCAACCCCTATTATGCAGGAACCCCATCTTAAATAACCCCAGACAGGTGGCCATCCAACCTCTTGTTTAAAAATCTCCAATGAAGGGGAGATGCACTACCTTTCACAGCATGGAGTTTTGTGTCAGAAGAAACGTGTAGAAGACTTTGCTTTTTTTCACATGCTCTGGATCAGCAGTTCCAAACGTGGGTGGTATTGCCCCCACCCTCGTTTGCTGTGAGATTCCCTAGGATGCTAAGAGCCAAGGGCATGAAACCCCTTCTTCACTTCGCATTTAAAACTTTCTGCTCTTATAGCTTTCAAAGCTATTTCCTTTGGTCGTGTTTTGTTGGTATTTATGATTCTGAGTTGTCACAGTTATTGGCAATAGCTATTTCTTTACTTATAAATCAGTTACCAGTAGCAGGTGAAGGTTTGCGCATGTTTGGTAAGTCGTTATATATAAATATTTTATGGTATAAATCTCCTTCACCCTTAAAGTTTTCATTAGTAAGAATGTGTAGAAAATATTTCTCATGCAATATTCTTTGCTGTGTGTGTGTGTGTGTGTAATTTGAGATGCCAAATTAGATCAGAGCATATATTCACTTTTGCATATATATTTAATAAATCTGCAACTAATTGCTGTTGTTTTGAATTTTAGTCTTTTATTACCTTACTTAGTGAGTTGTGCAAACCGCTATTCTGAATAATGCTTTACTCACTGGGGATGAGTTAATGGAACCCAGGGGGCAGACACCCCCCCCCCAAGTTTAGGAACCACTGCTCTAGGAGGGCAGGGATGTATGCAATCACAGGCCAACTCAGGGCTGACCCACTGAAAATAATGGGCCTATGCTGGGTAGAACTTAGCTAGAGAAGACAACCCCTGGCCGTCTTCTGCAAGTCCGATACTCCAGAAGTCTATGGGACACAGTGATGCTTAATGAAACCGTTCCCTCTGTTGCTTGGAACCATCTACTTCACACCAGTAGCCCATCACTTCAAGGAAGGCACGGTCTACTTTAAAGATGGATGCTTCTGGATAAGTGAACCTCACCCCTCCCCATTCAGCTGGGAGTGAAAAGTACAGTGTTGACCTGGGCATCTGTGGATGCCATCTGATTAATGTCTCCAAAG
The DNA here is from genome assembly GCF_964234715.1 of Podarcis melisellensis. NCBI lineage: Eukaryota > Metazoa > Chordata > Lepidosauria > Squamata > Lacertidae > Podarcis > Podarcis melisellensis. The sequence goes on along the minus strand of NC_138547.1, from coordinate 17,553,816 downwards.
GCTCTTTATTATGATCTTCCATTATAACATTTTCCTTTAGAAACCAAGCATTACCTCACTGGCAATGATTTCTGACTCCTTACAGATGACTTTGACATGTGGCAAAATCCCCAGCTAAATACGAAATGACACAGGTGAGAAAGGTGGGTCACCTGTAGGGTCCCGTTATTATGCTAGGAGAACCTCATAAAAGCCCCAAACAGTGAAGGCAAATGCAAACAAAGGAGTCATCAGGGATGTCTGCACATAATGTTCTACAAGTGCACAATCTCTGGGCTGTTTCCAAAGTTGCGCTGAGTAACCTGTCCCATTGGTGCAAGAATTTTCACCCGTGTAATGGGGCTTTCCCACTCTCCTCCCCCCTCTGTGCCACTAAATCTGTTTTAGGGGGTCCCCCCTACCTCCTGAAGCGCATCTGGGGAGAGTGGGGGTGAAGTCTTGTTACCTGAGCAGAAACCCTGGTGCTGATAGATCTCACTGGCTGGATACGGCTCTGCATAGAGCAATATACTGGTAACATTATTCACACGCAGAGTTCAGTGAGTGTACAGTATGTTTATGCAGCAGTTGAGCTGAACAGACCAACAAACTATGCACTCTTTCACATAGGGACACTCATACAGCTTGTATGCTGAATGCAGGTAATGTGTGAACAAGCACACTAAAGTCCATTGATTCAAGGCTGCAGGGGTCAACCTCTGCAGGGCTTTGGGCATGACCTCTGCCATGATTGAAAATGCAGGTGGTGGCCCCAAACTGTAAGATGCAAGTGGCCTTCTGGTGCAGATTGCTTGAAGAATCAGAAACTGCCCTATGGCTCCCAGTGCTTTTAAAACTGGAAGGGTATGCACGAAGCCACATCATTCTGGCACAATATTCATCACTGGTACTCACAAACAGAGCTGGATCAGGGAAGGCAGACCCTAATACACTCCAGTGAATAGCAAAGACCAAACCGGATGCAGTGGAAAGATTCTCACAAATACCCTGAGCCAAAATAAAACTCTCAAATGTATGTTGGAGGCTTAGAACTCCAAATAAAGTGTCCCTCTTTTTCTTATTTTGCTCTCAAAGAGTTTGGACATTGGATTCTTCAGACCCTGAAATTCAGCTGCCGCAAAGCAAATCAGAGGGCAGGTGATAAAGGATGTTGCTCTGGCTCAATGACTGAGCTCTCAAGGCAGAGCAGGAAAGGAAGGCAGTCAGCTACCAAGACCTCAAGGGAACTGAATGATGTTGTGTTCCAAGGAACACATTTCTTTTCTATTTGATACCCTCTGGAATGAGTGTTTTGTTGGCAAAGGGTTTCCAGAGGGGAAATTGGTTGGGTGGCATTTCCAAGGATCCTCTCCCCTCCCATCTTGCCTGCTGCAATCAGCCACATTTTTCGGCAGGGGGGGGGAGTGGTGGTTTTGCAAATATGTCTCCTGAAATCCTAGGGCAGACTCTTGGGAGCATGGAAGGATGGATGGGAAAATGGGTGCCAAGGGCGTAAAGGAAAGCAGGGAAAGAGAACGAGAAAGGATTTGGTGAAGAAGAGGAAAAGAATAATCAGGATGCAGTGATATCAGAAGGCATCTATTTAAAGGCCAGCTTAAACTGGCAACAGGGCCTGCTGAGTGTTGCAGAATATTTATAGAACATGCAAGGCGTATATATATGCAAATAAGCATCTCAGGGAACCTCCTGGGTCTGAGCCATCTACACACTTCACTCTTGGCCTGGACCAAACTTGCTAGTAATTGCCACTTCCCCCTACAAAATTGCTGGAAATCTAGTCCAGCATCCCGTTCCCTGAGACACAATTCCAAGCAGGTGTTTGAAACCCTAAGGACTTGGTGTTGTTATTAAAACTGCCCACCTAGGGTTCAGTGTCTGCCTGACTGCCTGCCAGGGATTGCTTGATGCACTTGAACACTGCTGGGTTATCAAGGCCAGTTTTAAAAAGCGACAACAGAGAGTGCTGATATTAACAGAGGTGTGTGTTGTTTTTTAAGGGAATTGGGTGGGGGAATCCCACTGAAAACAGACAAGGGGAAAGTGCTTAGAGGACTTGCAGCATTGACTGCCACAGCTTTAAAGCAGCCTTTGTGCATTTCAGCTGGTTTTGCAGTTTGAGCGGCTCACTCAGTTACCAAGAGAAAGTCATCTTTGGACGAAAAGCAAAGAAAATGGCCACACACACACACACACACGCCATGCGCAGAACAAGAGTGACCTGTGCTGTACAGCCCAAATCCATAACCCTTCCCACACAATTTACAGATGGCTTCAGAACACGGTCGGGCAAAAGGTAGCTCAGGATCCGCAGACAGGCAATTGGATTTGAAACTGTAAGGACTAGAAACTTGCTCTCTTAAAAAAAAATATCCACCAAATTTGCAGCAAACTGACAAGAGTTTTTGACACCTGGAGGTCTTAAGAACTGAAAGTATCACCCCTTCTGAATTAGGACACCGGAAAGGTGTGGTGATGAGAAGTGGGGTTTTATGTGAAAGTACTTGTGACCTTGGTTCTGGTGCTGCTTACAAACCGCTGGGCTGAGCACATGCACAAGGTGGGCACCCTGTTCCTTAATTCTTAGAACATGTCTTCCCACCTGAGTCACTGGTGCAAAGCCCACCCAGCCCAGTGCTAGAAAACCTGGACCCCATTTCCCTTTTGAGATGCTAAGAGAGCAATTTTTTGCTTTTTTTCGTTGCAGCTTGGAGGCAGGTAAAACAACAAATAATAGGATTCGTGGGGCTGGAAGGGACCCCAACCCCTGCAAAGGCTTCCATTCTCCAAAATGTCCGTCTGCAACGAAGCAAATTAAATTCACACACACGGCAACAAGTGTGTGTGTGTTCGTGTGTTGGGGGAGCTGACAACCAAAACCACACACGTGAGGCAGATAAGTTTGTGCGAGGCAGGGGGTGGGCTCAGATTTACAGCTTGCTATGAAATCCACCTAGGCCTGTGGAAACAGTGGTGGTGGTGGAGGAGGAAAGTGAACAGCGGTGGGGGCGGGGTGCGTTTTCGCACATTCAAAATAAACAACAACAGCCATTTTTCCCTCTGCACCTGTGAGAGGGACAGCAAACGGCTATTGTCAGATCCCCGAGATGCACAGAGAGAGCGTGAGAAATGGCTGAAGGGCTGAGTCAACGGTGTCACAGAAGGAAGATGGTAGGCTGCCTCTCGCACATGCCAGGGAGAAACGGGGGCACACGTTGGCAGTAGAAGGGGAGGCGTGGTGGTGGTGGCATCGGCGAGCCCGCCGGGCAGGAGAAGAAATGGGACCAACCCCGTCTGCCTTCTTAAGTCATTTGGTGGGGAGCCTCCAGCATCTCCATCAGGAAGGTGTCGATGGGAGTGTCCCCTATTAGCTTGAAGAAGAAGAGGTGCTCCAGGCATTTGAGGCCAATGGACCGGAGGGCAGGGAGGCGGAGCAAAAGCTTGGCGAACCTAGAAACGTAATAGAAAGACAGATGGCAATTAAGGGCATGGGAAGAGGCAATTCACACAGCCATGTGAATGTTGATACTGCCTGGCAGTGGCTCTCAAGGGCTTCTGGCCCAGGGTCTTCCCAGCTGGGATCTTCTGCATGTGAAGCAGATTCTCTACCCCTGAGCTACAGCCACTTTCCCTGAAAATAAAGTAAATTCTAGTTCTTATGGTTTCAGACCCTCCAAGTGCCCTTGTTTCCCAGGGACAGTCCTGGATTTACAGAAGACATCCCAGTTTGATTCCGGAATGTCCCCTTTTTCCTTAGGGCACTCCTATTTTCATTGGAGAAATGTTGGAGGGCATGGGGTTATGCATGTCAAGGAGGTAAGTAACTATGCAACCTTTAGAAGACACCTGGAAGTTTATTTTAATGCTTAATGTTTTATTATACTTTTGTATGTGTTGGAAGCTACCCAAAGTGGCTGGGGCAATCCAGTCAGATGGGTGGGGTATAAAAAATAATATTATTATTTTTATGGAATAGGACTTCCCTATTTTCATCGGAGAAATGTTGGAGGGGATGTCATTCTGACTTAAGGGATTGAACCTGTGACACCAGCTCCACATAACAAATATTTATGGGAGGGCCCCCCCCCACTTCTTTTCCATTGGTAGCCCCCGCTTGCAAAATCTGGGGCTTCCAATGTGTGTCAGAACCAAAGTCACTAATGGGGGGGGGGAGAGAAAACAGTGGAGGGGAGGCCTGAATTTGTGCTTGCATTCCGCCCCCCCCGCCCCCCTCCCCTCCAAATGCTGAGTTGGCAAAGTAGGCCTCCGAGATGGAAGCCAGGAAAATACAAATCAAACCCTGCCACTCTCTTCCTCCCCCAGAGGAAAACCTAGAAAGTTTCGCTTTTAAACTAAACCAGATGATGGATGTTCAAGGAGCATTTTAACCATGAAAGAGCTGACTCAGAGGACAGCAGGGATAAAGGAAGCCCAGGGATGGGAGGCGGATTTCAGTTTGGAAGAGGAAAGCTGCCTAGGACCACATGTCTACTGCTGTGCCAGAGGAATGTGTCTTATGCTGACCCATCTAGCTCAATATTGTCCACACTGACTGGCGGCAGTGGATCTCCAGGGTTTCAGGCAGGGAGTCTTTCGCAACCCTACCTGGAAATGACTGAACCTGAAACTATCCAAATGCAAAGTAAAAACTAAGGTACTAGCCCTCATGATTGTGAAGAACAGACTGAATTAAATAGGAACCTACGGATCTGCCTTATACGGAATCATATCACGGGTCCATCTAATGTCCACACTGAGTGACAACTGCTCTTCAGGATTTCAGACAGGCACAGATTCAAAGACTCACCTCCCGGGCTGGTCAGGGTATTTCTGTTTACAGTAGGCCTCAAGTGACGCATACACTTTCTCACGCAGGGCCTCGACTTCAGCAGGATTGGAAAGCCCTTTTGAGTCTGCAGTGGGACAGATGAAAGGCCTTGAAATCTGGGCAAAGGCAGAGGACTAGAATAACACACATTTTAAAGCTGAGGAAAGGCATATCTTGAGGACTGGAGGCATGCAATCTCAAGGAGTGAGGGGATATTTTAAAGCTGGGGAAAGGCTTTCCTGAGGACATGTTTTAAGGGAGACACTTTCTTTTTGTAATCAGCAGGTGAATTCAGCTCTGAAGACCAACTCGGTTCTTAACAGGCTTTGGAAAGTAGATATACCATCCATTTCAGGGCTCGTAATCTGAAACTCGAGGTTGTGTGGGGGAGTGGGAGGAGGAAAGCAGAAACAGGATTGAGAGGATTAAGTTATTCCTAAAGCATATTTCCTGCAGCACCGCTCCACTCAGAGGATTTCATAACAAATCTAATTACTATGAATACATACAGGTCTGGGAGTCTGATTAACCCAGTGAGTGTTCTGGTCTTGAAAGGAAGTGCCCCACTGAGCCTAAATCCCTCACAGGAATCAAAGAATTATGGAGTCAAGAGGGACCCCTAAAGATCATCTAATCCAACCCCCTGCAGGAACACAGCAACCCCTGGGTGGGCTTGAACCACCAACCTACTGTTAACAGCCATTCATACTGACCTATTTTGCCACAGGAGGCTTAAGAGGGCCTGAGGAGCAACATGTTGGTGACATTCCAAAGATGGTTGTAACACCAACGTTTTTCCCTCGGCAAGTCAACATTTCTTGACTTGGCCTGCTCAGCACTGGTGGAAGTGCAACAGCAGGGATCATTCAGTATGCAACTGGAGCCTTAACTTTGCTCATGTTAAAATCAGATATGTTGTGAACCTCCCTGTGGTCTTTAGCTGAAGGGCAGTATTCAAATTATAAAAATTATAATCATAATTATCATAGCCAATGGGGATGGGAGGCGGTGTTGCTTAGCAACCAGGCTGGGCACAGTGTACCCTGATTGGCTGTGTAGTTCTGAGGGAGTTTTTCCTCTGTATGTTTGGTTGAACATCTCCCTGTCAGGTACAAGGACTGAACTAAGAAAGACAAAACCTCTCTGTTCCTTTCTCCTGAAATGATACAGTACTTTTTGTTAGTTTTCCGCAGAGCTGTTTCTCCAGAAAAAGAGGTGACGGAACTCACCATGAACGCCTCCTTTGCTCTCTTATAATGGCAATGGTGCCCACCTGAGAGGTGCTGGAAAGAAACCCTGGTTTCCCCCTCAATAAAGTGTTACCAATATATCTTGTCTCTCCTTTATTCAAGTGCCTTTGCTGAGGAGTGAGCAAGCAGTGTGTCCAGACTGCAGTCAAGAGAGGAACCATATCAGCATTCTTAAATTCAGATTTGGTTCCCCTCCAGAGCAGCCTCCCTGTCCCTGGAGCCCTGAGGGGAGACTTCTGATACCAGAACTCTCATGTCCACAGATTCCTTGGGGGCTCAGGAGAGCCCAGAGGCGAGATCTGCACAGCTGGAAACCCCCATGATTGCAAAGGATTTCGCTGGTCAGGGAAGCACTCAGCAGGTGGATCCCCCCCGCCAATCAACAACCACCTCATCCTGCTGTAAAACTCAGCTGCTTGCTCTGGAACCTTGCTATGGCAACCTGGATATTTGGCCCAGCTCTAGGAACACAATCCGTAGCCCTGAACTCACCCTTTCATCTCCTTCCGAGGTGATGACTATGACCGTGGCCTCTGCCTGCGGAACCAGGAATAGCTAGCTACTCCTTTTTAATTTTTTTGGTAATGTTATTACATTTATATCCCATCTTTCCTCTAAGAAGCCCAAGGTGGCATACATAGTTCTCTTCCTCCCCATGTTATCCACATGACAACCCTATGATTTAGGGTAGGCTGAGAGTGCATGACTGGCCCAAGGTCACCCAGGAAGCTTCATGGCTGAGTGGGGATTCAAACCCTGGTCTCCCAGGATCTAGTCCAATACTCTAACCACTACACCGCGCTGACTCTCCTTGCTTGGGCCATCACCCCTTCTTGGGGGTCAGCATCCCCAATGGTTTGTGGCACCTGGTCCCAGGGTATTCCTTCTTGCTCTCTCCTAGGAGCTAGTCTGTTCACTTAGATCTGGCTTCAGAGGCCCTGCTCTAGGTTCCCCCACCCCTCAACCCTGAGATAAGTCGGGCAGCCTGTGGCCCATGAAAATGAAGCCTCCCTCTAACTCAAGAGTGGAAACCTCAATTGAAAAGGGGTCCCCTATCCTGCAAGGACAACCAAACCTACCAGGGTTGAAGAGGACAATGGCTCGGAGACACCCCAGTTCTGTTTTATCCATCTGCATATCTCTCATTTTTGATACGAGTTCTGTCAATACTCTGCAAATAATAAATAGTAATAATAATACAGTCACTTCTGAGCATGTGTTCATCTATTTGCTTTCAGCAACCCCCTTGAAATTTTGGCATTTTAAGCCAAGTCTAGCTGAGCCTTCCTTTGACTAGTCTCTTCAGATTCTCCCTTTCAGCGGTCAATGGCATGACTTGAAACGCTTTTATTTTCAAGCCTGCTGTTTATTCAGATCAACCTGCTCAAACAGTTAGGTCATCAAGCAGGAGACCCTCTTATGGGTGCCACACACCCCAAATTCAGTGAGCACTCAGGGCAGAGCTTTCAGTGTGGCGTCACTTTGGAAAATGTTCCCCTTGGAAATTAGGATGGGGCCAACAATATGTTCTTTCAGGTGCCTCCTTTATTTTCCCCAGTCAGCCAGGCATCTTCAGGGTTACATTGTTGGCTATTGTTCATGCTAGTTTTAAAGACGGACTCAAGGTTTCCTTTCTTTGTATAATATTTTCAAATGGTGGTGGTTTACAAATCCTTCAAATTCTGTCCTTTTGCAAACCGCTTAGAGGCTTCCTGTTGAGGAAGTAGCATACAATTTCTCTTAAAATAATATTCGTCTTAAACACAGCATAGCATCCAACAACCTTGTTCAGTTAAGATTGGCACCTGCACAACAGAACTTTCCCTCCCACTCCTCTCCCTGCATGCACCTCCCCTCACCCAGTTCTGCTCTGGAAGGTTGGGAGAACCCCAGAACAGACTTAGAATTTCTATTGCACTAGCAGAAATCTTTGCTCTAACAGAACATAGGACTTAACACTAATCTGAATACAAGCCAGAAACCCTAGCTTGGTTTTGGTTTGAAGAGCAATTGGTTCAATTTGAAGGTGGGCAGAGAAAAGAAGAAGAGTGAAGTAATCAAAACTGAAGCTGCAATCCCTTATTCACCTTCTCCACCCCCCATGGCCCCGAATCCTCACCCTTCCTGACCTCCAAACAGTTTTCTCTCACCTGTCAAAGATGGCACCAACGCCTGCACTGTGAGCACTGTTCCGATGGACGTGGAGACCTGTGGCAAGGAGGATCCCATCTTTCACAGCTATGGACCGGTGTGAGAAGGAGGCAATGAGCAACTCATTCCAACCTGCAGTGAAATAAATGGAGAGGGGGCTGTGAAGTCTACTAGAACAGATCACGAGATAAAACTTTGTCCAAAAACCTTTCGGCCCCTTTTTAGAGAAACAATCTGAGTAAAGTGGTGATGCTTAGAATAACAGAATTGCAAAGTTGGAAGGGATCCCCAAGGGTCCAACCTGCTGTAGTGCAGGAATCCCAAATAAAGAATCCCTAACAGGTGGCCATCCAACCTCTGCTTAAAAACCTCCAAAGAAGGAGAGTCCACCAGACAGCTTAAAAACTATGAGGCGTTAGTTCTAATCAGAGCAGACCACTGAAATCCATGGACCCAAGGTAGCCTTGTCCATTAATTTCAGTGGAACTGCTCTAACTATGACTAACATTAAATGCGACAGGTGTGTGGAACTTTTGCTGAACTACAAATCCCATTAGGCCTAGCAAGCGTGACCAGGAATGATGATGGGCATTGAGATATCTGGAGGGTAAAAGATTCCCAACACCTGCAATATGGCTCCAGGATGAGATGGTTTTACAGGAGAATTTAAAACAATAAAAATTTTAGCAAAACTTCTCGAGTCTTATGGATGAATTAATGCTATCCTACTGATTTCTGGAAAACAAATAGATGCTGACCAGGAAGAATAATTATTTCTCAAAACCTCACTAGTTATTGTCCCATTGTGCTTTTAAGGCCACATCAACACCATACATTTAAATAACTTTGATACTACTTTAAATGGCTTCCCCCCACAATTTCTGGAAGCTGCAGTTTCTTAAGAGTACTGAGAGTTATTAACAGAGCCCTATCCACCTGTTGGAAGTGGAACAGGCATGTAATGCCAAAATCACATACAGTCATACCTCATGTTACGGATGCTTCAGGTTACGTGTTTTCGGGTTGCGGACCGTGGGAAACCCGGAAGTACCGGAACAGGTTACTTCCGGGTTTCGCCACTCGCGCATGCGCAGAAGCACTAAAGCATGCTTCGCGCATGTGCAGAAGCGCCAAATTGTGCCTGCGCAGATGTGGCGCTTCAGGATGTGAACGCTGTGGGTTGTGGACATGCCTCCGTCACAGATTACATCCGCAACCCAAGGTTCCACTGTATAATCAAAACACATCGGGTGCCCCTTTTCTATTATTATTACTTTTTTGCCAGGTGAGTAAAGCTGAATGCACACAAGTTAAATGAGCGTAAGTTGCAAATTACGTGTATCTTAGTGCTTCAAACGTATGGCATGAATGTGGCCTAGATCAGGGCTTTGCCCTCCGTGCAGCTATCACAGGGGGTGCCCCCTGAAGCCATGAGCCATACTGAATTCCGTTCGTGCTAGAGGCACACGTGACACCAGCCACCTCTTTTAGCTAGGTTTTAACACTTCAATATTTCATGGGCAGGTGCTCTCCGCAGGCCACTCAATAATACATAAAGCCATTTGTTTGAAAGACTTTGAGGGGGTCAGCTGAGGCCTTTCCTGATAAAGACACTGGCAGGTTCCACTTGGGTGCAACGGACGAGCTCACGCCAGCTCGCCAAGTCAGCATTTTGCCTCCAGTGGTACACCACCCCCACTCCCCCTCTGGTGATCAAGCAAGTCCGTAATGAAATGCTTCCCTTCTCGACAAGCTGGGTGGCCACTAAAGGTTAGGGGGTCTCTGTGTTGCAAGGGATTCTGGACCAGAAAAAATCAGACTCATAGGGTTGGAAATGATCCCAAGGGTCATGTAGTACATTTCCCTGCAATGCAAGAATTTCAACTAAAGCATTCAGGGCAGATGACCACCCAGACTCTGCTTAAAAACCACCAATGAAGGACAGCCCACCACCTTCCAAGGGAGTCCATTCCAGAGTCTAACAGCTCTTACTGTCAGAAAGTTCTTCCTGATGTTTAGTCGGAATCTCCTTTCTTGCAATTTGAATCCATTGGTTCGAGTTCTGCCCTTTGGAGCAGCTGAAAACAAGCTTGCTCCGTCTTCCATGTGACAGCCCTTTAGATATTTGAAGACGGCTATCATATCTCCTCTCATTCTCCTCTTCCCCATGCTAAATAGACCGAACTCCCTGAACTGTGTTTGTCCTGCTGCTCTGTGTATACAGTCATACCTCGGGTTACAGACACTTCAGGTTGCGTTTTTCAGCTTATGGACCGCCGAAACCCAGAAGTACCAGAACGGGTTCCTTCCGGGTTTCGGCAGTTGCGCATGCACAGAAGCGCTAAATCGTGCTTTGTGCATGTGCAGAAGCGCTGAATCGCAACCTGTGCGTGTGCAGATGCGCCGCTGCGGGTTGTGGACGCTGCGGGTTGCAAACGTGCATCCCGCACAGATCACGTTCGCAACCTGAGCATCCACTGTATAGAGATGCATGTTACACAACACGGGATCATATGCAACGTTAGCCCTCCTGAGAGTAGACCCAAACAGATGGAATGGTGCTCCAAGGGTAATTGGGACACTTTTCAAAGCACATGCTGGCAATCTCTCAGAAATTCTTTAGCTGTAAATCCTGCGATGCAGGGGGTTAGACTAGTTGGCCCTCTACAACTGATTCTTTTAAATATATTTTAAATATTGATATCTTTTAAAGCATTATGATACTGCTTCAAACAGTCATGGCTTCCACCTGAGATAATTCTGGGAGATGCAGTTTGTCCCTGTTCTTCCTCCTGGAGCTACAATTCCCAGAGCGGCTTAACAACCCATCCCTCTTTGCAGGGAACTCTGGGAACTGTAGCTCTGGGAAGTGAAGGGGGTCTTTTAACAACTCAGCAACCTTCACAAACTACAGTTCCCGGGATTCTTGGCCAGGAGCCTGATTAGCCAGTCCTAATAATATTTTATTAGTAATGTTTTTAAATAGTGTTTCATTGCATACATACTGCTGATATTTTATGAGATGTCAGCATGGTAGGGTTGGGTCAAGAGACAAGGGAGTGTGCCTCTCCGGGGCACAAGTGGCCTCTCCGGGGCACAAGCCTAGGCAGTGTGTATGGAGGTCCTGGGCTGCCCACATGACATGACCCCACTCTCACTGATGTGGTTCAAAGGAAAGCAGAGCAATACATTTGGCACCAACTTCCTGCAGGAGTTGCCCAAAGGAGGCGTACAAGGTGCAATACAACCGCCTTAGGGACTCCACTCCAGACTTGTGTAGGGGTTTACATTTCCTGAAAGTGCTCCACAAGGCAGTGGAGGTTTAGGATCAGAGTTTTCCTTCTCTCCTACACGGGCTCCCTTCCCAGGTTGGGAAGCCCCATCTGCCACTCACTTCCCTCTAGAGCACATGCAGAAACCACCTTCTTGACTATTGGATTAACCTATTGGTCTCGTTTGCTCAATCTGCTGGAGCCTGTCTTTAACTTTTATAAATAATTTTTCCTGTATTTTTTTTAATATTGTTTTAAATGCTGTAATCCACCCTGGCACCTTTTGCTGAAGGATGGGGCAATAAGGAAGCAAACAAGTACCTCAAGTACCACCTTGAGGTACTTGAGCTGCAGGCAGGATGGAATTTTCTTAGAAAACAAAGGCAGAAAATGCACCATGAATCTTACAAATGACCTGCAAGACACAACACTGGTGGCTTTAGTCCAGTGGTTCCCAAACTTTTTCAGGCCACTGGTACCTTGGATCCAGAAACTCATTTCCCTGCAAAAACTTTACCCTGCAAAAAGCATTATTCAGAAGAGCTGTTTGCAGGATTATAACACAACAAAATTCAAAACAGTATTAACCAGTTGCAAATTTCTTCAAAATCCAATTAAAACTATTTAGCTGAATGAATGCAACAAAACTGACTGACCTGATCCAGTGGTACCAGCTTTTCAAAGTCTGACAGTCATTTAGCAAAAGTCTTAGATGCCACATTTAGTAACTCCTTCACCATTGGTGGTAAAGTCTTAATGTGAAAGGTGGGCCTGATACTGATAATGGGATACCAGCTCCCCAATATCTGGTTGAAAGTCATTTTTAAAACAGTTACATTTTATTAAATTTCCAAAAAAAATGCACTCCGGTGCATAATATTTTTTTCTTTTCTTTTGTTGAATTCCCACCTTGTTTTCCATGGTGCTTTTTAAAATTTCTCCCCCTTGCTGCACCCTATATTCTCTCTCTTATACCAACAATAACAATAATCTCTAATTCCTTCTATTGCTCATAATTCAAATCCTGCTCACAAATTCATAACACCTGTAGTATTTCTTTACATAATCTGAAACAGGCTTCAATTCTTCCACATGGTTGAAAGTCAATTAGCGGGGGTCTTAAATCATTACAACACCCCCCCCACCCCTGCCACCCACTTGCCTCTTAGCATCCCGCGAGGGGCTCTATTGCCCACTTTCAGAACCATTTATTTAAAGCAATAGGTTTCCCTGCTCCTTCTGCACCACCCGCTCCCCATCGAGGGTGCCTTGTACTCACCAGCCCTGAGCAAGATCACTTGGTCATCTAGCGGCAGTTCTGAGAAGCGTGGGATCCTTTTGGCCCATTCCACCAATGTAAAAAGTTGCTTGTCTGCCGCTTGGCAGATGTTGGTGACTGGGTCATTGGGCTGCAAAGAACAGAGAAGCTGTGAGGCGTCAAGAGTGGGACAAAGGAATGGGAAAGAAGGGCAGACTGTGCTAAGGGCTGCAGCTCAGCGGTTAGAGCATCTGTCTTGCATGCAGAAAGTGTCAAGCTTGATACCTGCTGGCATCTCTGATTAGGGCAAGGAATATTTCCCTATCAGAAACTCTCAAGAGCTCCCTTGGTTGATATCCTAGACAGCTGCTGCTGGTCAGTGTTGGCAACACTCTGCTAGATGGACCATTTTCTGATTTGGTACAAGGAAGCTTCTTATGTTCCTAGGTTCAGTCCCTGGCATCTTCAATCAGGGCTGGGCCTGCCTGAAACCCCAAACCGTCTAGCTCAGTATGGCAGAAGCTCTCCAGGGTTTAAAGTGCAGGGTTTTTCCTTCCAGCCCTACCTGGAGATGCCAGAGATTGAAATAGGGGCCTTCTGCATGCCAAGCAAGTGCTCTGCCACTTGGCTACAGCCTTTCTCCTCCCCACCCCCTTCCACGAAGCAGAAATGATGCAGACAAGGTGAAAGGACACCCCTGGCAAATGATCCCTCTGGAAAAGGAACTCTGGGGCCACACCCAGAAGGAATGCAGTGACCCAAAACTCTCCTTTGCAAATGCCTGCCAAAGGGGGGAGGTGGTGGTTTCTGTTACAAGAATCATCTTTCAGTAGCCAGGATCCCATCTGGGGCTATGTATAAACCGAAGGAATCCAAGGCTCGGGGTCTCCTGGTGAGGACGGGGGCAGGGTGTCCAGGGAGGCCCACAAGCAACAGGCGACACAAACTGAATGGAGAGGTTTGCATGACCTGCACTGTGGCGAAGGTGGGCAAAGACCTTCAGGAAGTTCAAGGACACTCCATGTGCCCACTTTGCCACCTTACATAAAAAATAAATAAATCAGTTTTCTCCCTCTTAAACTTTCCAATGCAAAATGCAAATGGCTGTCCTAAACATTGTGACTTGGACTATATCTATTTCTTTCCTGGAAATGACCATCTGTGGTGGATTAAAAACAAACAGTACAAAACAGTTTGTTTTGTACTGCCCCCGGGGACATTATATGCTGGACATTTGATAGCTTGGTGAAGTTCAACCCCCCCCCCTTTGGCTGTGAAGCTCACAGCGTGTGACCTTGGGGGCAGCTGCTGCCTCTCAGCCTAGCCCACCTCACAGGGCTGTTGTGGGGATTAAATGGGGAGAAATGTGTACATCTCACCTTGAGCTCCTTGTGGGAAAAGTTGGGGTGTAAATGCAATAAATAAAATAAAGACAATAAAAGCAAAGTGATAATTAAATATTTGTCAGCGGCCGTTCAAAAAACACCAGCATCCTGGCATTGGTAAGCTGGAAGAATCATTCATATCAATGGACAACCTGATACCTGTTTTGGGAGCTGGTGGGGGTTGTTAGGTAACATATGTCGTATAACTATATTCATGTGTTCCATTCTTTGCTCCTCAAAACACTCCCTATTCCCCCCCCCCCCCAGTTCTGGTAATCCTGGTGGTGGTGGTGGAAGGAAGAGATATTTCTCCCCCACCCAGGCATTTGATCTTCCTCGCGCACAAGCACTGATCTGCAACAGGAGGCGCTTCTAGGTACCTTTCAAGGAGTCTCCTACCTCCACTTACAGATGCTGCCTGCATCTTCGTAGACTGTGACCACACATGCTGAATTATGCAGGAAGCCGTATTCAATTTGCTAAAAGCAGGCTGGGACCAGAAGCAGCTATTTATTTTGCCTCCCCAGACCCCTCTCCACAAGCTTGCAGTGATGATCATTACATCCCCTCCCCTAAGTACTTTTAATCTTGATAACTGCTGCCTCCCAGGTGCTGGGGGTAACCAAAGACCGGCTTTCCTCATCTCCTTTCAAGGAAACATGAGCTGTGTGGGCTCTCTTTTCATTCATAGACTTTCCAGGGGATTAGGAACCCCAACTCATCAAGGTTCACAAGGGCTGCAAATGGGATGTTCAATGTGTCTGGTGACCATGGAGGCTGGTAGGGCTCTCAATGGCTTCTGGCCATGTTGGCTGTGCTCTGCCTCCACGGTAGCAATGTTTCTGAATACCAGTTGATAGAAACTATAGGAGGGGTAAGAGCTGTTCTTGCGCTCAAATCCTGCTTGCTGGTTTCCCACAGGCATCTGGCTGGCCACTGCGCGAACAAGATGGTGGACTAGATGGGCCCCTTTTTGCCTGATCCAGCAGTCTCTGCTTATGTTCTTAGTCTGGCTTTGTATATATAATGACCAACAGATGCTGGTGGAGCCATCTTCTAGTCTTGGTATCTGTCGGAGCATTTGTGGCCCTCCAGATATTCCAGAAGCACAACTCCCATCATCCCTAGCCATCAGCCATGCTTGCTGGGGCCTGATGGGAGCTGTAGATCAACAGTGATTGGTCCATTGCAGGGGGGTTGGAATACATGACCCTTTGGGTCCCTGCCAACTCTACAATTCCATGAGCATCTGGAGGGCCAAAGATTCCCCACACCAGATTTAAGGTGACTTAACTGCAGTTTTAAAAAGTTTGCCTAGAAGGAAAGAGCAATGGGGGTGTGCTTTTCCTTACCGAATTGGGGTTCAAGCCCATGTTCGCCTCAATGTATGTCTCTGTCTTTGGCTCAACGGCAAGTTCGGCTTCTAGAATCTTCTCCACAGGCATGTCCTCATTAGCGCTGCTCGTGGATTCAACCTCATTCTCATTGCGGTCCTTCCCACGCTGCCTCTCCTCTTGGACAGCTGCGGGGAGAGGGGTGGAGCCAACAAAGGCAGAAAAGAAGGAAAAAATATGGAGGAAAATGGATCAGTGGGTGGAGTCCAGCAAGAAAAGCATTTGTTTGTTCCTTTATTATTTATTCATGTCATAAAGTTTATGCACTTAAAAAAATATATATCAAAAATCCCTCAAAGCGGTTTACAAAACAATAAAACGGTCAACCACTATGGCATTTTAAGACTTTTGAAGAATTAAAACAACAATAAACTAAGAACAGATTAAAACTGGCATCAATTTTCCAATTATCTAGCTAGGCTTGCCTAAAAGAAAATGTTTTTAGCAGGCCCTGAATACAACAAAGGTTGCCTGGCTGGTGGAGTCAAGAGGCAGGGAGTTCCAGAGTATAACTGCCGCCACACTAAAATATGGAGTTATTACAAATGTGGAATGGGTCTCATTTGACCCCTGTAACAGTGCCAGTCCTGCGATCTTGCAGTTATACTGATCCCAAGTTGCCACGGACTTCATCTACTAAAAGTAAGACCTTGAAGTTGGCCCAGTAGCAAATCGACAACCAGTGCAGATCTCTGAAAACAGGTGTTATATGCTGACAGGGTCTCACTCCTGTCAGCAATTGCTACTAGCAATTGCACTGGAGAATTCTGCACCAATCGCAGCACAATCGCTGACAGAAGTGAGATGGGTTCAGGAAGTCCTCCAGCTTGTTAAGACCATGAGGCCTAAGCTCTAGGAAAATTTTCTCCAACATGATGCCTTTCATATGTTGTTGGACTGCCCTCATGCTCAACATGTGAAGGGTGATGGGGGTTGAGGTCCCAGCAGTATATTGAAGGCACCACACTGGGGAAACCCACTCTAGGTAGTCCCTTCCATGCCCCCAAACCTTCAAAGGAAACTATGCCAATATTTGCCCACTTGCTTAACACCATATGCATTTTATCAATATATGATTCTTCCTTTCTACCATATGCAACTGGAGAACCAGGGTGGTACAGTGGTTACAGTGTCAGGCTAGGACCTGGGAGAGACCACGGTTCAAATCCCTGCTTGGCCAAAATACTCACTGAGTGACGTTGGGCCATTTACTGCCTCTCCGCCTCTCCTACCTCACAGGGTTGTTGTGAGGATTAATTGAGGAAAGGGGAAGAACCAGGTGCACCACCCTGGAGCTCCTTGGAGGAAAAGGTGGGTTATAAATTCAGTAAATAAATAAAATTTTAGATAGGTCTTAGGACACCAGACTGGAACAATGCAACTGGTGGAACTTGCACTAGCAGGCACCGCAGAATACACATTCTGCATCTTTAAGAACTTGATATTTTAGTGTGGCAGCACCAATACACTTTGAAACTCCCTGATTCTTGACCTGAGGCAGGTGCCTTCACTGTATTCTTTCCAGCACCTGCTAAAAACATTCTGATTTAGACAGGTGCATCCAGATATATGGCTGTGTTTTAGTCTACTGCTAGTTTTATTTTTTTGAACTATTCAATTCTCTCCCCCACTAATCATTTGATTGTTTTATTCTTCTTGTGAACCATGTTGAGGGTTGTTGCTGCTGCTGCTGCTGCAATCAAAGAAGTATAAATTTTAGGAAATAAGTAAGCAATCTGCTTCTTTTTTCTTCAAATGCTGCGTGCAAAACCTGGAAAGTGGGGAGGTGTGGAGGAACAGCATTGACCCTTCAGAGTTACAAAAGAAACTTGCCTTTCACCCCTCAAAGCTCTCTCTGCAATGGCACTGCCCCCAGATGTTCCTGACTCCTGTCTGTCACTCCTTCCCAACCAGAGCTGGGTTTCTACGTACAGTGGTGCCTCGCAAGACGAAATTAATTCGTTCCGCAAGTTTTTTGTCTTGCGAGTTTTTCGTCTTGCGAAGCACGGTTTCCCATAGGAATGCATTAAAAATCAATTAATGCGTTCCTATCGAGACCGCTTGCCAGGCTGGCGGTGCGGAGAAGGGCTTTTCTCCCCACCGCAAGCCTTCAGCACAGGTCCGAGAACAGAGGGGAAGGCGCGCAGCGCTTCTCCTCTGTTCCCGGGACTTGCGGTGGGAGGAGGGTTTTTCCTCCCCACCGCCAACATTCAGAACAGCATTCTGAATGTTGGCGGTGGGGAGGAAAGCCCTCCTCCCACCGCAAGCCTTCAGGACAGGTCCGGGAACAGAGGGGAAGGCGCGCAGCGCTTCTCCTCTGTTCCCGGGACTTGCGGTGGGAGGAGGGTTTTTCCTCCCCACCGCCAACATTCAGAACAGCATTCTGAATGTTGGCGGTAGGGAGGAAAGCCCTCCTCCCACCGCAAGCCTTCGGAGGAGGCTGGCGATGGGGCGGAGAGCTCTCCGCCCCATCGCCAGGCTTCGGAGGAGGTCCGAGGACTTCCCCGCTGTCCCTGGAGATTTCCCTATGGGCTTTCGTCTTGCGAAGGAAGCCCATAGGGAAATTCATTTTGCGAAGCGCCTCCAAAACGGAAAACCCTTTCGTCTAGCGGGTTTTTCGTCTTGCGAGGCGTTCGTCTTGCGGGGCACCACTGTATAGAAAAATGCTTCCAGGATTTCCAATCGCCAGAGCCCTTCCACCAGAGGGCATTCCTTCGGAGGCACCTTTCCATCTTATAACTATCACCACCCACTGTATCCACCCATCATTACCTCCAAGAGTCAGGGGTGACAGCAGTCCAAAGAATCCTTGGTGTCGAGAAAGTGGCTAGAGAGAATTTTTTTTATTCTCCCTCTCCCATAACTCCTAGGCATCCAGTGAGGCTGAATGTTGGAAGACTGAAGACAGAGTAAAGGAAAGTCCTTCTTCATGCAGCGAGGAATTATAAACTATGGTGTCTGCTAACATATGGCATAAAAGATGGCCATCCAATCCGGATGGCGCTGAAAGGCAAATTCATGGAGGATACAGCAATCAGCGGCTACTTATCATTGCCACCAATAGTTGGGGACAACAGTAGTTCAAAGCTTCGCGAAGGCACCGTGATGGCACTATATTAGCACCCTCCGGGCAATGCATATGATCTGTACATAGCCCTTTAATTAAGGCGGCACTCATAAGCAGCAAAATAAAAAATAAAAAAATGAAAGGGATGTACCACCAAGCAGTAAGATTACCCTACAAAGTTCTTTTGTGTATGCTTGCAGGATGGGACAAAAATATGCACGGTTGCTTTGCAAATTCTTTTCAATGCCGCAAATGCACAGTGAAATAATGCAGGAAAAGAGGGGTAAAGGACTTGTGACAGAGCTTGCTTATTTCCTCCTCCCACTCCATATGTTTTCCTTTTGTGCCATATCTTTTCAGATTGCAGTCCTGGTGCTGTGGGGTCTGCTTCGTTCGTCTGTAGTGATTTGTAAGCCACTTTTTAATTTATTTTTTAAATTATGAACAAGTAAATAACCCTTGACTTGCCCTTGACTCGGCGGTTCAAATCCCTGTGGCGGGGTGAGCTCCTATTGCTCGGTCCCTGCTACTGCCAACCTAGCAGTTTGAAAGCACGTCAAAGTGCAAACAGATAAATAGGTACTGCTCCGGCGGGAAGGTAAACGGCAATTCCGTGTGCTGCTCTGGTTCGTCAGAAGCGGCTTAGTCATGCTGGCCACATGACCCGGAAGCTGTACGCCAGCTCCCTTGGCCAATAAAGCGAGATGAGCGCCACAACCCCAGAGCCAGCCACGACTGGACCTAATGGTCAGGGGTCCCTTTACCTTTTTAAATAACCCTTCCTCCAAAATCAGAGGGTACACCTCCTCTTTGAAGGGATTCCCATGTACCCTGCCTCTCGCCCTAATACTCTGTATTTATCAGTTAAACCCTACAATTCCAGATTCCCTCTGGGCCACCTCTGGTAGGTCAGGATTCCTTGGTCCAATTGGGAGGCATTTAATCTGAATTCATTTACTTTAAACAAACAAAACAAAACAAAACAAAAATTGTATCCGAGAGGTAATACAATAGCCATCTTCAAATATCTAAAAGGGCTGTCACATGGAAGATGGAGAATGTTTTCTAATGCTCCAGAAGGGAGAACCCAACCAATGGATTCAAGTTGCAAGAAAGAAGATTCTGACTAAGCAGTAAGAGCTGTTTGACAGTGGAACGGTCTCCTGCAGGAGGTGGTAGCAGTTTTTAAGCAGAGGCTGGGTGGCCAACTGTTGTGTATGCTTTAGTTGAGATTAATGCATTTCATGGGGTTGGACTAGATGACCCTGGAGGTCCCTTCCAATTCTATGATTCTATGCATCTGAAGCTAATCAGGCTACCAAAACTGGAAAGGGGGAAAGTTCCATGGGGGGGGGGGGGAATCTGGCCTGGCGGAACCAGGAAGAAAGAACTGGTTTAGCTCTGGGCTTGTTTCATTTTTACACCTCCAGATATATAAACATTCTCTTTTGCTGCTTAACAGCTGGTCTAGAAATATTGAAATGGGAATAATACCTTGTTCTTCCTGCCTTCCAGGGAGTCTTGTGGGCCGGGATGGATGGTGCTCCATCCCTGTAATAGAGTAAAAATTTTGAAATGAAACATCGCGGTAGTAAATGATCCTGCTCTTGCTGCTGCCGTTTGACATTATAACTATCCAAAGTATTATTCTGGATTATTATTATTTTCCGAAAGCGCCATCCAAAAAGCATGGCACTTCACCTGTCAAAAACGATCCATTAAAAACAGAAAAGAAAAGAAAAACAGGGGTCAGGGTCTGACAATGTTTATCCAGCTTGCAAAGGGTTTATTTTATTTGTTTGTTTAATTTGTGTGCCGCCCTTCATTCAAAATTCACAGGGCGGTTCACAACATAAAAATACAATGCCTAGAATGAGTTTTTACTCAGCCCAGGAGTGTGGCTGTTTAGAAGCCTCTGTTATTTTCCCTCTGAATTCTCTGTCCCTATGGACAGCTTTCTAGAACAGACAAGCCATTTTCCAATGGTGTCAAAGAGAAGGCTGCTATGTACTGCAAATAATCTTATTGAGCTCAGAGAAGGTAGCTAGACACTGCCTGGTCATGGTGATTGAGGTCCAGAGGCCTCTTTGCTATGGCATCATTCCCTCTCCCCCTCTTCCAGAATCTTTGCTGGGCAGAATCAGGACACACGCCCTTTCTACAAAAGCTCAAGGAGTTGACAGGAACTCCCTCCGTGGGGTTTGGGGGATCCTGAGATCAACCAGTTGCAAAAGATCAACCATATGCACTAATGACAATCTTTGCCTCAGTATGTTTTACCAACAGAAATGCTTAAAAACTGAGTGGTAGTCATCATTATTAAAGGTACAAGTGTGGTGTAGTGGTTAAGAGCGGTAGCCTCGTAATCTGGGGAACCAGGTTCGCGTCTCCGCTCCTCCACATGCAGCTCCTGGGTGACCTTGGGCCAGTCACACTTCTTTGAAGTCCCTCAGCCCCACTCACCTCACAGAGTGTTTGTTGTGGGGGAGGAAGGGAAAGGAGAATGTTAGCCACTTTGAGACTCCTTAAAGGGAGTGAAAGGCAGGATATCAAATCCAAACTCTTCTTCTTCTTCTTCTTCTTCTACAAGTGTGGTGTACTGGTTAGAGCATCTGACTGGGGCCTGGGAGACCCCACTGCTAATCTCATCAGCTCTTTGAGTGGCCTTGGTCTAGTCCCTGTCTCTCAGCCTGACCTACTTCGCAGGGCTGTTGTGGGGATTATATGAGGAAGGGCAGAACCATGTAGGTCACCTTAAACTCACTGAAGGAAAAACTGGGATGTAGGTGCAATAAATAAACAAAATGTGTGGCAAGTTGTCCTCCTAGCCTACATGTTGTCACCTGCTTTGCTTCTAGGGATCTGGTGTGTGTGTGTGCGCGCGTGCGTGAAAAGACAGCCAGAATCACCATAGACTTCAGATGTGACTTTAAAGAACTGCAACCTTAAGAGTTTGCACTTCAGCTTGCATTTTCCTCTTCCCTCCCATTCCATTTTTCTTTGCATGCTGTGTCTTTTTAAATTGGATGCTTAAAACTGAGCTTGGCAAGTCACCCTGGGAGCCTTTTTTGGTTAAACAGTGGGGGTTGCATGTTATAAATAAATAAAATAAATACAATAATAAAAAATTGTACTATCCCCATCCCCCACCAAATGAGGAATCTCAGGCAGATCCTGCAATATGCCAAGCACGTGCCTGTAATGAGCTCTGAGCCCTGGACCCTCCTCCCTAAAACTAGAAACTCTGTGCATATTTTATTTCAGGGAGAAAATCCCCACTCCACAAGGCTTTCCTTCCGAGTCAGACGGCATGCATCGCAAACATATAAGAGGATGTGTTATATATGAAAAATGCACAAGAATGTGTCATGAGTGGAGGAGTTGAAGGAATGAAACAATGCAGACATTAAATCTATATTGATCTATCTCCCTATATACATAAAAATGGAAGGATGTTGTCATGCTCTGCAGTTCACATTGTCACCCAAAGGTAGCAGCATGATAAGCAGTGGGCAGGCAGGCATGCAAGGAAGCACCTAGACTGAACACAGGAGGGAAAGCACTTCACACAGCAGTGCCCCATATACCTGTGTGTGTGTGTATAACAGAAAACCATATTTTTCTGGCCCAGCAATGGGTCTCTCCCCAACACGGCACCCTACTGGATATTATGGACTACACAACCCACTAGCCAGAGCGAGCGGCGTCATATAATGCTGTGGACAATGGACGCACAATTGTTCACCATGGCCCTCATGTTGTACTGTTGAGATGGCTGAAGCTGATGGGAGTTACAGTCCATAGTGCCTGGAAGGCACCAGATTGGCATGGGTTGCTGTCAGCTCACTTAGCCCCTTTCTCTTCCCTCCCTCTCTCCACCCAAGATGCCAGACCAGCTGCCTCTGAGACCAGCCTGCCTGCCATGGATAGCCCTGTGCCTGATCCAGCTCATTTCCTAAAGGCCAGCAAGCAACAATGGCAAGACGACTCAGGGATGGGTCATTGTGCAACCGCCTCCTTCCAAGAGCACAAATCCAAGAGAGAGTCATTCCAGGATAAACGGGGGAAAGAGGCTACCGTAATTCTAGTTCTGTGCAACCAATCTGTAAAAAAACCCAGGGAAACGGGACGATTTCAGGACTCTGGGGGGCAAAGCCATCCGAGTTTCTCACATCGGGATGAATCTGCCCACCAGCTCACTCTGCTTCTTTTGCTCCAGACTGCATGCATTTCTACATTTCTCTGCGAAATGTTCATGCCATAACCCTGTGTGTGCTTCCTGCAAAGTAAGCAACTGCTCCATGTGATAGGATTTGCTCTTAAGTAAATACATGACTGCAGCATTAAGAATATCAGAAGTGTACATGTATTTTGCAATTGCAGGTATACCATTTTCAGGATGCAGTGGCATTTTCATTTACTTGTTTATTTAAGAAATCCACATACAGTACTGCCCTTCATCAAATGATCCTAGGCTTGTTTACCAACATCTTTGAAGCTTGAATGCCTGCACTCATTTATCTGTCAGCGAATTCCAGAACATAACGTCCTTAGACAAAAACAACAACAACAGCTGAATAAAGACAGTGCTTCTGAGCATAAGCAGACTGCACTTCACTCACAAACACCCGCTTCCCCACTCTGAACATACTTACTGAGCAACCGCATGTCTCCCACACAGACTGAAGCATCACTATTGGGGTGGGGGGGAGGGAGGAATTAAGCATTTACCCCACAGGCTTAAGAACAAGCCAAAACATAAATCCTGTTTTTGCTCCACATGACAACCCCTCCTAGCAGTGGCACATGAAAACACAAGAAGTGCCTACTGGATCAGGCCAATGCCCCATCTAATCTAAGCCTCTTTTAAAGCCATCCAAGTTGGTAGCCATCAATGCCTCCTGTGGCAGTTCCGGAGTTTAACCAAGTACGTTCATTTATTTCCCTGGAATCTTCAAACATTCACTTTCTTTGGACACTGAGAGAGGGAGAAAAGCTTCCTCCATGCCATGCATAATTTTATAAACACCAAGCATCTTTTCCTCACTTTTTCACCTGCAATTCTGACGTTAACTCTACATTATGGCAATGCAAAAGCTAAAAGATTTTATCCCTCGCCACCCCAACACTTTACATACCGTATTTTCCACTCTATAAGATGCACTTTTTCCCTCCTAAAAAGTAAGGGGAAATATGTGTGCATCTTATGGAGCAAATGCAGGCTGCGCAGCTATTGCTGAAGCCAGAACAGCAAGAGGGAGCTCTGCGCAGCGAAAGTAGCGATCCCTCTTGCTGTTCTGACTTCTGGGATAGCCGTGCGAAGCCTCTTCAGGGCAACAGGAGGAACACTCCCCCTGCCCTGAAGAGGCTTTGCGCGGCGAAACCAGAACAGCAAGTGGGATTGCTGCTTTCGCTGCGCAGCGATCCCTCTTGCTGTTTTGACTTCACTTCGCTGGAAAGGCGCTGCGCAGAGAGGGAAAGCTGCGCAGCGCCCCTTCAGCGAAGCAGGAGGAGAAACAGAGCCCCTTCTGTTTCAGAATATTCAGATTCAGAATATTTTTTTTCTTGTTTCCCTCCTCTAAAAACTAGGTGCGTCTTATGGTCGGGTGTGTCTTATAGAGCGACAAATACGGTACATCTTTCTCCTTCCAGGCAAACAATGGGCATACTCCTGGCACAAGGACACATTTCAGCCACCAAAGGCACTCCAGAAGGGGGCAGCAGAAGGCCAGTGAGGGTGTGTGGCTTGGAGAGTCCCAAGGGCCAGAAAAGAGAGGGCCACAAGGCCATGTCTGGTCCTCAGGCCTGATGTTCTCCACCTGATGGAACCTCTGAAAACCAGATCATAAAGCCTTTGCAGACACAGAATGGAAGCATCATGGTTCAGTGGTTAAGAACATCTGCTTTGCATGCAGATGGTCCCAGAATCAATTCCCAGCAGCATCTCCAGGTAGGGATGGGAAAGAGACTCCCTGCCTGAAATCCAGGAGAGCCACTGCCAGTCAGTGTAGGCAGCACTGTTCTAGATGAACCAATGATTGGGTTCGATACAAAGCAGCTTCTTGCATTCTGATTGGCAATTGAAGGGATAAGGATGCTGTGTTAGGCAGGCTCTTAAGTCTGGCCCAGGCAAGGCTCTGCTTACAGCCAACCTTGTTCCACATTTGACTTGCCACCTAAGACCTGACATCACCCTCCCATCATATATATTCTTGTTTTGTTTTCTGGGGCCCTCCACGCTTCCTTCCAAACACCCTTCTGTCCATCACCTTCCTGAGAGAAGAGTTTGACATTTCCAGCAGCTGCACGTGCAAGTCCTTGAATAACTCCACAGATCAAGCACGACAGCTTCGCTTGGTGCTTAGGGCAATGCAGAGAAGGATGCTCGGGAGAGCTTGCCTCTTGCAGGCAGGGCAGAAACACAGGATGTGCAGGAAGGTGGGGAAACAGTTATTTGAGTGCCTGTATTTAGCTAAGGCAGCCCGGGGGGGGGGGCGGAGGAGTGAAACGAAGCTGAGAGCATCACCCCCCCAAAGCTCTGCAAGGGTACCCTATCCTGCTCTGTCCTTCACATCCCAAGCCTAAGATGGACATGGTCCTGGCCAGTGTTAGGAACTCTCCAGGTGCCAGGCACATTTTGCAACTGGCGCGGATCCAATCATGGCCATGGGCAGATCTCTGGATGCCGGGTTGGTGACTGATGTCTCCATCTGGCTGACCCCTCCAGCTTTCTTAAGTGGGTAAGTGCAGGAGCTTATTTATTGCATTTACATCTCACCTTTTTTCTCTAAAAAGTACAAGGCTCACTCCCTCCTCAGTTAATCCCTACAACAACCATGTTAGGTAGGTTAAGAGGCTGTAATTGGCCCCAGGTCACCCAGTGAGTTTCATAACTGATTGGGAATTTGAACCCTGATCTGCCAGGTCTTGGTCCAACACTCTAACCAATACACCACACAGGCTTCCTAGAGTACTTCTGCTATGGGGCAGCTATCTAAATTAAGCAGACATAAATACGGGGAAAGCAAAAATGTCACTTAGAGAAGGATCTGAAATATTTTCACTGAAGCTTGGGTTAGTTTTATTCTGGATTGTTTTATCCGTGTTTTAATGTGTTGCAATCCACTTTGAGAATTTTTTCCTGTAAAATATAAAGCAGTATAGAAATGGAAATAATAATAGAAATGAAAGTAGTAGTAATATTAGTAATGGTAGTAGTAGTGGTGGTGGTAGTAGTAGGAAGAAAAAGAACGGAAGCCCAATTCAAGAAAAATAGCGTCTAGACATTCTATTCTGGTGACCATATCCTAGGTTTAAGATTCCATACGGTGATTAGCTTATATATCCAAGTTTCTCCTAACACTGGTCCTGGCTCACTTGACCACTGAAACAACCTTGCAGGGTAGCTTAGGCCAACGGAAAATGAAACACTGGTAAGTTACAGAAAAACTCCCAAGTTGCAACCCCATTCTGCCGCAGAGTTTTTTCTAACCTTTCTCCCTAATATAGTATTTCATAGCAGGGGGATTAAGAACATAAGACATCACAGTCACCAACCAGATGCCCTGATGGGCAACCCACCCGGAAGCAGGACGCAAATACAAGCGCTTTCTGCCACTCTGTGGCTTCCAGCAACTGGGATTCAGAAGTATTGCTGCCTCAAACCATGGACAATCACGGCTAGTAGCCTGCTATAGTATTCCCCTCCATGAATTTGTCCAATCCTATTTTAAAGCCCTCCAGGATAATTAGATCCACATTTAAAGCCATCCAAGATTAATATATGGGATACCATTTTTTTTTAATGACAACCACACTCCAACTTACAAACACATGAGAACCTAAGACCCCTTCCATATCAAATGCCCACCAAGCCAAGTGTCCTGCATTACAACAGCACTCTCCCCACAGTGTGTTTTCCAGCCATTGGCATTCAGAAGTATTAGTGCCTTCAACTGTGGAGGTAAAGCCTTGCCACCATGGCTAGTGGCCACTGGTCAGCTTATCCAACATAAATTCATCAAATCCTCTTTTAAAGCCATCCGAATGTCGCTAGTCCTCACTGCGTATTGTAGGAGCAAACACCATAGTTTTAACTACACACTGCATGAAGAAGTGATTCCTTTCGCATGTCACACATCTCTGGATATTTGGCTTCCTCTGTGTTCTAGCATTGCCGTAAGCGGTTCAACCCAGAACCCTGCCACCTAATTTTGGATCTCACAAAGTCTTGAGCCGCCTTCTCGCCTTACCTTCCCGCTTCATGCCCATCGCAAGACACTTTTGGTACCGGCAGTACTGACACCGGTTCCGCTGCCGCTTGTCGATTAAGCAGTCCTTATTGTCCCGGCAGGTGTACGTCAGGTCCTTCCTCACTGTCCTCTTGAAGAAGCCTTTGCAGCCCTCACAACTGTACACCCCGTAATGTTTACCTGGGTGCGGGGACAGAGAAAGAGCAACAATACGGTGATAATGAGGCTAACTTGGTCATGAGGTCGTGCACATAGTTAAAAAACCCATAGAGCTGAAGCAGGAAGTTGGAAGAGTGCCGCTCTATCCCATTTTCTCTTTTAGTTCTATGGGCTTTTCCAGGCTCAGGAGGGGTATAGGATTCAGGTATGTCATTGATTGCAGGAAGGTTAGAGAATATTTTTATCTATTAAATTTATATACCACCCTTCAACTGAGGATCACAGGATGCTTTACAGTATAAAAACACAGAAATACGTAACATAGCAACAAGCAAAAACAATAGCCCCCCACAGGTTAAAAGGCCATAGATTGTTTAATTATCCAAAGGCCTGGGAGAAGAGGAATGTTTTTGCCTGGCGCCTAAATATAGGCAACGAAGGCGAGCCTCCCTGGGGGAGCATCCCACAAATGGGGAGACACCACAGAAAAGGCCGGTTCTCAGGCTGCCACCCCCCAGACCTCTCATGGAGGAGACACACAAAGTAGTAGTGATTACAGAGTCTGGGTTGGTTCATATGGGAAGAGGCAGTCCTTTAAGTATTGAGCCATTTAAGGATTTATAAGTCAAACCCCCCCTTCATGGATCACTGCCTTGCCGTGGCGAAGGGGCTTGAAGAACTCAGAGAAGCTATGAACTATGCCGAGCAGGGCACCCAAGATGAACAGGTCATAGTGGAGAGTTTTGACCAAACGTGATCCACCTGGAGGAGGAACCGGCAAGCCACTCCAGTATCCCTGCCAAGAAAACTCCATGGACAAAGACAACAGGCATATAAAAGTTATGACGCTGGAAGATGAGCCCCTCAGGTCGGAAGGCGTCCAACATGCTACTGGGGAAGAGCGGAGGGCAAGTACAAGTAGATCCAGAGCTGATGAAGCGGCTGGGCCAAAGCCGAAAGGACGCTCAGTTGCGGATATGCCTGGAAGCGAAAGGAAAGTCCAATGCTGTAAAGAAAAATATTGCATAGGAACCTGGAATGTAAGAACCATGAACCTGGGTAAGTTGGAGGTGGTAAAAAATGAGATGGCAAGAATAAATATTGACATCCTGGGCATCAGTGAACTAAAATGGACGGGAATGGGTGAATTCAGTTCGGACGACCATCATATCTACTACTGTGGGCAAGAAACCCGTAAAAGAAATGGAGTGGCCCTCATAGTCAACAAAAGAGTGGCAAAGGCTGTACTGGGATGCAATCTCAAAAATGATAGAATGATCTCGATACGAATCCAAGGCAGACCTTTTAACATCACAGTAATCCAAGTTTATGCACCAACTACTGGTGCTGAAGAAACTGAAATTGACCAATTCTATGAAGACTTACAACACCTTATAGAAGTGACACCAAAGAAGGATGTTCTTCTCATCATAGGGGATTGGAATGCTAAAGTAGGGAGTCAAGAGATAAAAGGAACAACTGGCAAGTTTGGTCTTGGAGATCAAAACGAAGCAGGGCAAAGGCTAATAGAGTTCTGTCAAGAGAACAAGCTGGTCATCACAAACACGCTTTTCCAACAACACAAGAGACGACTCTACACATGGACATCACCAGATGGGCAGCATCGAAATCAGATTGATTATATTCTCTGCAGCCAAAGATGGAGAAGCTCTATACAGTCAGCAAAAACAAGACCTGGAGCTGACTGTGGCTCAGATCATCAGCTTCTTATAGCAAAATTCAAGCTTAAACTGAAGAAAGTAGGAAAAACCACTGGGCCGGTAAGATACAATCTAAGTCAAATCCCTTATGAATACACAGTGGAAGTGAGGAACAGGTTTAAGGATTTAGATTTGCTGGACAGAGTGCCTGAAGAACTATGGATGGAGGCTCGCAACATTATACAGGAAGCAGCAACTAAAACCATCCCAATGAAAAGCAAATGCAAGAAAGCAAAGTGGCTGTCCAACGAGGCCTTACAAATAGCGGGGGGGGGGGGGGAGAAGGCAAGCAAAATGCGAGGGAGATAGTGAAAGATACAGGAAATTGAATGCAGATTTCCAAAGAATAGCAAGGAGAGACAAGAAGACCTTCTTAAACGAGCAATGCAAAGAAATAGAGGAAAACAACAGAATGGGAAGAACCAGAGATCTGTTCAAGAAAATTGGAGATATGAAAGGAACATTTCGTACAAAGATTTCCATAATAAAGGACAAAAGTGGAAAGGACCTAACAGAAGCAGAAGACATCAAGAAGAGGTGGCAAGAATACACAGAGGAATTATACCAGAAAGAAATGGATGTCCCGTATACCCCAGGTAGTGTGGTTGCTGACCTTGAGCCAGACATCCTGGAAAGTGAAGTCAAATGGGCCTTAGAAAGCACTGCAAATAACAAGGCCAGTGGAAGTGATGGTATTCCAGCTGAACTATTTAAAATTTTAAAAGATGATGCTGTTAAGGTGCTACACTCAATATGCCAGCAAGTTTGGAAAACTCAGCAGTGGCCAGAAGATTGGAGAAGATCAGTCTACATCCCAATCCCAAAGAAGGGCAGTGCCAAAGAATGCTCCAACTACCGCACAATTGCACTCATTTCACACGCTAGCAAGGTTATGCTTAAAATTCTACAAGGAAGGCTCAAGCAGTATGTGGACCGAGAACTCCCAGAAGTGCAAGCTGGATTTAGAAGAGGCAGAGGAACCAGAGACCAAATTGCAAACATGCGCTGGATTATGGAGAAAGCTAGAGAGTTCCAGAAATACATCTACTTCTGCTTCATTGACTATGCAAAAGCCTTTGACTGTGTCGACCATGGCAACCTATGGCAAGTTCTTAAAGAAATGGGAGTGCCAGATCACCTCATCTGTCTCCTGAGAAATCTCTATGTGGGACAAGAAGCTACAGTTAGAACTGGATATGGAACAACTGATTGGTTCAAAATTGGGAAAGGAGTACGACAAGGATGTATTTTGTCTCCCTGCTTATTTAACTTATATGCAGAATTCATCATGCGAAAGGCTGGGCTGGATGAATCCCTAGCCGGAATTAAGATTGCCGGAAGAAATATCAACAACCTCAGATATGCAGATGACACAACCTTGATGGCAGAAAGTGAGGAGGAATTAAAGAACCTTTTAATGAGGGTGAAAGAGGAGAGCGCAAAATATGGTCTGAAGCTCAACATCAAAAAAACAAAGATCATGGCCACTGGTCCCATCACCTCCTGGCAAATAGAAGGGGAAGAAATGGAGGTAGTGAGAGATTTCACTTTCTTGGGCTCAATGATCACTGCAGATGGTGACAGCAGCCACGAAATTAAAAGACGCCTGCTTCTTGGGAGAAGGGCAATGACAGGCCTAGACAGCATCTTGAGAAGTAGAGACATCACCTTGCCAACAAAGGTTCGTATAGTTAAAGCTATGGTTTTCCCAGTAGTGATGTATGGAAGTGAGAGCTGGACCATAAAGAAGGCTGATCGCCGAAGAATTGATGCTTTTGAATTATGGTGCTGGAGGAGACTCTTGAGAGTCCCATGGACTGCAAGAAGATCAAACCTCTCCATACTGAAGGAAATCAACCCTGAGTGCTCACTGGAAGGACAGATTGTGAAGCTGAGGCTCCAGTACTTTGGCCACCTCATGAGAAGAGAAGACTCCCTGGAGAAGACCCTGATGTTGGGAAAGATGGAGGGCACAAGGAGAAGGGGGCGACAGAGGACGAGATGGCTGGATAGTATTTTCGAGGTTACCAGCATGAGTTTGACCAAACTGCGGGAGGCAGTGGAGGACAGAGGTGCCTGGCGTTCTCTGGTCCATGGGGTCACGAAGAGTCGGACACGACTAAACGACTAAACAACAACAACAACAAGTCAAACCCAGTACTTTGAATTGGGCCCAGAAACTAATTGGCAGCCATTGCAGTCAGCCAGGATTGGCATAATATGTTCAAGCCATCTTGCCCCGGTGAGCAACCTGGCTACTGAATTCTGCACTAGCTGAAGTTTCCAAACCATTTTCAGAGGCAGCCCCATGTATAACACATTGCATTAGTCTAACCTGGAGGTTAACACAGCATATGGCCACAGCTGGGCCACCAGCTGAAGCTGATGGAAGGCATTCTGTACCACTTAGGCTACTTGAGCCTCAAGCGACAGCAAAAGATCCAGCAGTACCCACAAGCTACATACCCGCTCCTTCAAAGGGAGTAACCCCATTAAAAGCAGGCAACCTCCCAGCCATCCGGTCCAGGAAACCGCCCCCTAACAGTGCCTCTGTCTTATCAGGATTGAGCTTCCGTTTGTTGGCTCTCACCCAGTCCATTACCAAGGCAAGACTAGAAGCTTGGCTTGTTTCAAATTTATCCAGAGGCGGGGAAGAAAGATAAGCTAAGGTGATACAATTAGTGTTTAAAAAGCCCTTAAGAATTTTGGGCCAGTTTACCTACAAGATCACCTATTCCACGTTGTAAGAAATGGATTTTTGTGTGTGTGACAGCGCCTAAACTTAAGTGAAGGCAGTGGCCTTCACAGTACTCTTTTCGGGGCTTGCTAAAATCCCATTTGAGTTTGTTATTTATAATTTATATATTATATATTTATAATTATTTATTTATAATTGTTATTTCAACCTTTCAAATTTCTTAAATGATTATCAATTCTACTTAGGGACAATTTTATCGTTTCATCTTTTTGCATACTGCAATCAAGCAGTGTATAAATTTTGTGAAACAAATAAGTACAAATTAATCCCTAATTTGGTGTAAATTAGTTCTGATCTTTCTTAGCATAGAGCAACTCCCAAGCTAACACTCATTGCTGCCCCACATATCCTGCCTCCCCCTGGAGGGTGTTTGAAAACAATGGCGCTACCTGAAGATCTGTCTCCACAAATGGCACATATGTGCTTGGTGAAGGAGGCCATGGCAGATGATGGGTGCACTGGAACTTTGAGGACCCCGTTGATTCCCAACGGAGGCTTGATATCTTCTGTGCTGCTGACAGGGTTCATTGGAGAATTGAGCTGAAAGAGAAAAAAAGGAAACAGGAGGCATCAAGTGAGAGAACTATGCATAGGGACATGTAGGCAATGCACTTCAAAACAGTGGACTGCTCTTCAACTAACTGTGTAGCACAAAGGCATACCATATGTGTAAGGTAAACGTAAAGGGCCCCCTGACCATTAGGTCCAGTCGTGACTGACTGGGGTTGCAGTGCTCATCTCACTTTATTGGCCGAGGGAGCCATCGTACAGCTTCCGGGCCATGTGGCCAGCATGACTAAGCTGCTTCTGGCAAACCAGAGCAGTGCACGGAAACGCCGTTTACCTTCCCGCTGGAGTGGTACCTATTTATCTACTTGCACTTTGACGTGCTTTCAAACTGCAATCCCAGGATAACAGCTGTGAGAGCACAACCTTGACATTTAAAAAGACTAAGAAACCTGGAGCCCCTAGGTCACTCTCAGAATGTACTCTATGCCGAAGACGGATCTGAAACCACATCTATCCAAATGTTTCAATACCTACAATACTCCAAACTAGTTCTGAATAAAGGGCTGATTCAAACAGGAATGCAAGAAGCTGCATTATCCTGAGTCAAACTGAGAGTTGATCTAGCTCACTGCAGCTTACACTGACTGCTAATTCTCGACCTCTGGGGATAGCTCAGTTGGTAGAGCATCTGAATCGGTCCCACCTGCCTGCAGAGGGGAAGGGTTGTGAAGAAGTCCAGTTGCACCAGGAAATGATCGGACCATGGGACTTCTTTTGTTTTGCTTTTGCTTAGTGTTGGATCACCAACATCCATAGAGGTGAACACCAAGTCTAAAGCATATCCGCGACTATGTGTTGGGCCAAACTTATTCAGGGACAGCCCCATGGAGGCCATGCTTTCCATTAAGTCCCAAGCAGCCCCTTGTAAGGTCGTGTCGGCGTGGATATTAAAATCCCCTAGGACAACCAAACTAGGTGTCTCTAGGAGAACATCTGCCACGACCTGAAGCAGCTTGGGCAGGGAATCCTTGGTGCAGCTGGGAGGTCAGTACACCAATCCTGTACTGCCCAACTTCCAGAACATGCACTCGGAAAACTGGGTCTTCCCAATAGGATGCCTGGTGCAAACTAATGACTTCCTAAAAACCACTGCAACCCCCCCTCCCCGCCCACATGACCTAGGTTGCTGTGAATAAGAGAAACCTGGTGGACAAGCAGTGGCAAGGACAGCCCATCTGCTTCATCCAACCAAGTCTCTGTTACACATGCCAGGTCAAGTCCTCCATTCACGATCAAGTCATGGATGGCAGTGGTCTTGTGAACCATTGACCTGGCATTGCAGGGCCAGGTAGATGGAATTCAGGGCAGGCAGACTTTATAATGCTGCCCCAGCAGTTGGACCAGCTGGGGCAGCAGCTGTTCCCACTTCTCCTGCCTGCCCAGGGTCCTGGCCCCTGCAGTACTCTCTGCGGTCCTCTTTGCTTCTGTAGCAGCCACAGCAGCAGCAGTCCTCCAAGTGGGGGAGACAGCAGCCCCCCAACAACCACAGCAGCAACAGGAGGAGTCTCTGGATGGGGGAAGATGACAGCCCCCTTCAACAGCCACAGCAGCAGCAGGAGAGTTTCCAGCTGCTGGAAACCCCAGAAGGGGGGAAGGGCTCTTTGTTCTCAGGTCCTGCTTGTGGGTTTCCCATATGGGGCATCTGGTTGGCCACTGTGAGAACAGGATGCTAGACTAGATGGGCTCCCTTTGGGCTCATCCAGCAGGACTCTTCTTACATTCTTAGGTTTCGTTTAGGGAAGTGTGGATTGCATAGGTTCGCCTTTATCACGAAGCCAATAACATCTCTGCCGAATTCGGCATGCACATATATCAAATATCTATCTGCCCCCACCGCGGAGTCACACATTGAGATCCTGCAGTGGTGCCCCAAAAGAAGATGTGTGGCTTTTCTGGAAGCCATCCCAGCCAAACTGGGCTTCCCCCCTTTCTAAACTTCTGAGATCAGCACTTTCTGTTTCTCTCTCCTCCCAGTCCTGTCTCCGCCTGAGGACTGAACCCGCCTGGTGCAAAAAAAAATTTCCTGTTGCAAGTTGGCTGCCTTGTTTCCTCTCTTTATTTTGGCAAGGAATATGTGGGCGTTTTTTTTTTTCTTTCCATGGGGGAAGGGAAACCCAGTTGCTTCTTTGCAAACTGCCTGGTGATCACCAGTCAGAGGAAGAGCAAGGAATAGGGGTTAGCCTTGCTAAAGTCACAAGTATGTTATTTATCTCAGCGTGGAAGAAAAAGATTCAGCTAGCATTCAAACAGACCTTTTCTGTTTAATTGTTATTATTATTTTACTTCATTTCTATTTCACCATTCCTCAAAGGAACTCAAAGAATGGAGTTGCCCCTCTCCATTTTATCCTGACAACAACCAGTATAGGATCATTTAATTCCAGAGTTGTAAGGGTCATCTAATCCAACCCTTTGCAATGCAGGAATCACAGCTAACGGATCCTTAAAAAAAAGCCACCCAATCTTTGTTTAAAATCCTCCAACGAAGGTGAGTCCACCACCTTCCAAGGGACTCCATACCACTATCAAGCAGCTCTTACTTGCAGAAAGTTCTTTCTAAGGTTTTAGTTGGAAATTCCTTCCTCACAATTTGAATCCATTGGTTTGGGTCCTCCCTTCTGGAGCAGCAGGGATAGAAAAGTTGGTGGCCTCCAAGTGTGGTTGGACCACAGTTCCCTGACCACTGGGCAACACTGCCTGGCAGTGAATGAAAAAGCGAAACTGTTCAGAAGCTTTCACTTGGGGACTTTGTGCATCACGGCTTCAGAGTCTGAGTGCCCAACCACTTTTTCCCCATCACCTGTCCACCCAGGCTGTACACAGCAAAGGCGATGCTCCGCATGTGTCAGCAAGAAACCTCAAGCCACGGGCAACTCAGCTCCCAGGAACGGGAACCTCCCAAGGTTCCTCTTTCAGTGGCTGGCCCCAAAACCACGACACATCCTGGGGTCTTCCCCTCTCCCACCCTGGCGCCAAGAAGTCCTTCCTCTTCTGTGCTCAAGCGCTCCAAAGAGCATCTAATGAGGGACAGTGGATGAATTTCTTCACTCTGCTTTTTGCAAGCGATCAAGCCAGATCCAACCTTCCTTCCCAAAAAAGTGTGGGGGAGGTTTTGACTGAGAATAGAGCCTCCTGAGCACGACTAGGTTAAGAACATAAGAAGGTGCCCTGCTGGATCAGACCAATGGCCCATGTACTTCAGCATCCTGTTCCCACAGTGGTCAACCAGAGAAACTATAGCAAGCAGAACCCAAGCCCAAGAACCCTCAACCCTCCTGTGGCTTCCAGAAAGTGATATTCAGAAGCATTGCTGTCTCCAGCTGCAGTAGCAGAGCAGAGCATCCTGGCTAGTAGCCCTCATTAGCCCTCTCCTCTGTGAGTTTGTCTAATCATCTTTTAAAGCCATCCAAGTTGGTGCCTCCTATGCGAGCAAGTTCCATGTGCTGTGCAAAGAAGTACTTTCTTTTCTATGTCCTGATAAAAGTTAGTAATGTTTGGAGTAAATTTACATGAACATCACCCCCTATTTTTTTTGTGTGTGTGCTGGGTGATTTTTTTTAATTATTATTATTTTAGTAAGATTTTCATTAAGGCTTTTCATATAATCTAATACATGGCAATAAAATAACCTAACTAATCTAAACAAAAATAGAAACAGAAAAAAGAATGCAAACTCCTCTCTTCACAGGTAGATCTTAACTTTTGTCCCTGCGCTGGGTGATTTTGATTTTAAAAGTTATGAGGGGGATTTATCATTGTTTGTGGATCAGAATACAACTGATGTTGTTATCAATAGTATCAATATCCTGTCTTTTCTCCAGACCAGGTGGTTCTCACAAATTAAAACAATACAAATGAAATACAAAAAGCTGAAAGTTAATAATTAGAAAATAATTAAACCGTAACAGAGTTAAAACAATATTTAAAAGGATCTATTAAATACAACTAATAGAAACAGCACAGAACTATTAAAAGCCCTTGCCTTTTTTTAAAAAAAAAAAGTCAGTTCCAAAAACCTCCCAAAAACAACAACATTCACCTGCTGGTGGAGGACGACAAGGAGGGAGCCAGTCCTCCTCCTTGCAGGCTTCCCCCAGCTGGGGCACCTGGTGGACCACTGTGAGAGCAGGATGCTGGACCAGATGCACCACTGGCTTGATCCAGCAGCCAGGCTCTACTTAATTTCTTAAGCAGATGTTTGCAGATAGCTCCTGGTTCAATCCCTGGCATGCCCAGTTTGGGCTGGGAAGGTCCCTTGCCTACACCCCTGGAGAGCCATTGCTGCCAATCCATGCAGGAAATACTGAGCTACTAGATTGGGGCCGGCAAGGTTTACTCCAGCGGAGATCCCTCTGTGGGCTGGATCACGTGCGCGCGTGTGATTTCCAGCATCTGTGCAGATGTGATTTTCAACATCTGTGCATGCACAGACACGTTTTCCGGCGCCGTGGAAGCAAGTCCCCTTGCTGCACTGGTTTAGTGCAGCGCGTGGGGACTCACCAAGTGGCCGGCTCAGTTCGGGGGCTGTGTGTGGGCCGGTTAAATGACCCCCGTGGGCTGCTTGTAGCTCATGAGCCTTAGGTTGCTGACCCCTGTACTAGATGGACCAGTGGCCTGTCTCAGCATAAGACCACTCCTTATTTAAACTAGAACTTTAGAACCATGAGGGCTAGAATCTTAATTTATTCCGGAGGAAGGGCCTCTGAAATCCTGGATAGCCACCGCATGTCAATGCAGACAATACTGAACCTAGATGGACCCACAGTCTGATGCAGTTTAAGGAAGCTTTCAACTTTGCTTTTATACACACACACACCGAAGGACAAACACCTGTCTAAGAAATTCCCTACCGTTGCCTTTAAGAGGAAAGACATCCACAAAGTTAAATGCATCCAAGCATCAGCTACCTCCCTTGGCTCGGGCCCCCGCCAAGTCCTTGTCAGAATGGCCTAAGGGATGACAGGCACTCTCCACAGGCTGAGCCCAGAACAGCCTGGCAGTCCAGGAGCAGCAGCAACAGAAAGGGGAGGGGGCTAAATATTAAAAGAGAGGAGCAGCAGCCGCCACCTGCTCTGCACATCACAGCCTCAGAAGGAACCAGGAAGCCTCGGAGTCCAAATCCAAGCTGAAGTTACAGCAACGCGCTCACTCACCAGCCTGAAGCTGCTTGTAAAGGGGGTGTCCGTGATCCCTTGTGGGTAACTGCCTAGGGGTCGCATGACAGCGTCAGGCAGGGCCAGAGATATTGCAGTAGAGTTGGGAAAGGTTCAGGGAATGGCAAGCAAAATGGCTCTCCTATGAGGAAAGGCTGAAGCATTTGGGACTTTTCAGTTTACAGAAAAGGCAAGTAAGAGGTGGCACGATAGAATTTTATAAAATTATGTG
Source organism: Podarcis melisellensis (assembly GCF_964234715.1). Classification (NCBI taxonomy): domain Eukaryota; kingdom Metazoa; phylum Chordata; class Lepidosauria; order Squamata; family Lacertidae; genus Podarcis; species Podarcis melisellensis. The sequence continues at coordinate 17,516,370 of NC_138547.1, read as the reverse complement.
TTGTCACATGGAGAAAGTAGATGGGAAGAAGCTTTTCTTGCTTTTTCAGCTCGTGTAATGTAGCTGAAAGTTGGGAGATTCAGGATAGATAAGAGAAACTTTTTCACATTGTGCAGAGTTAAACTATGGAACTCCACTGCACGACGGTGCAGGCGGTGGTGGAGATTCATGGAGGAGAAGGATATCAATGGCTATTAGCCCTGATGGCTATGTTCTTCCTCCATAGTCAGAGGCAGTCATGCTTCTGAATCCCTGTTGCTGTAAACCTAGGAGGGGAGTGGACTCTTGTACTTGGGTCCTGCCATTGAGGCATATGGTCAGCCACTGTTTTCTTAAAGAGGGAGGAAGAGAGGGAGAGAGGCTTGCAGCACTGGCCATTTTCACAAGCCCCTTATGCCAAACAAAGCAGGGTCCCTGAAAGATGCCACTGTGGGCATTGCAAAAGACAGTCTTGTGGAGAGAGGGAGGAGACAGGGAGGGAGGAAGCAAACCCTGATGGCTTTGACTCAGCCCACAACCAGACATCCTCCAACTGTCCTTCTGCTCTGCTAGGTCTTCAGCGCTGACAGAGCATAACCTGATTGCAAGTGGCACCTGCCATCTGATGCTCAACACCTTCCATCAGTGCCACCTCTGCTTGAAGGTGGGGGCACACACTTCATTAACTCCCTAGCTTCATGGGGCGGGGGGGGGCAGTGCTGAGCAGGATTCTGGAGGGGAGGTGCAGAGGGGAAGCAAAGGATGCAAGTGTCTTCTTTGCACAGATGGCATCGTATCTCCTTCCTTTCCTCTCCTATCTTCCTTTTTGTGTGTCTGTGACACAGATATCACTAAGCTACGTCCTTTCTGTAACAATAAAAGATTCTAGTCCTCATAATTCTGGGCTGCAATAAATAGGAACCTAGGAAGCTGCCTTCTATCTAGTCAAGACCATTGCAATGGTCCATCTGGCTCAGCACTGTCTACACTGGCTGGCAGCAGCTCTCAGATAGGGGATTCTTCCTTCCCCAGTGTTACCTGAGGATGCCAGGAACAGAACCTGGAACCCACTGCATGCAAACCAGCTGCTAAGTCCTTATTCCCATAAAATTAAAGAAAGATTCTAGTCCTCAAAAGACTGGGATGAGTTAACTGGAACACAGAACCCAAGACATCTGTAGGTTCTCTAAGTCCTTCCTACAAAAAAAATTAAAGTTAAATCCATGTGCTCCTAAGCCTGTGCTGAAGTGAAATAGGTGCACGAAACCTGGGACATTTTGCACACAAAGCAGATCCTCTGGGCCTGAAATGCCTCCCTTTCCCCCATAAACAAAACCTCTTAACAGCATTACAATGGAAAGGAAAGATGCTGGAAGGAGAGAGACAGATTGCAGGAGTCATTAGGGCGTGAGCATCTTAAGCATCTCCTCCAGGAAAACCACTTAAGACGGGCCATGAGTAAATGAGAGCTCCTCCTTCTGAGCCAGCAGGAACTGGAGGGGCTCTCCATGAGAGCATCCTCTGACAAGCTCTTTTTCCTCCCTCCTCCCCCTCTATCTCTCCCCCCCCCTTCTGTTTATTTCCGGTCTTCTGCATCGCATGACCACCTCTAAAAATAGACAGAAGCGCAAGGCAGCTCTCCTCCGGGAGATGTGGAGTGAAAGTCAGGAAGATGGGTGGAAAGGGGGGCAGAGAAGGAGCTGCCTTCTACCAAATCAGACCCTTCAGTCCATCCACCTAGCTCAGTGTTGCTCACACTGATTGGCAGCAGCGGCTCTCAGGGTTTCTTGCAGGGATTTTTCTCTCCTAGCCTTACCTGGAAATGCTGTTGGGGACTGAAGCTGGGACCTTCTGAATGCAAAGCAGATTCTTTTGGCACTCCCCTCTAAAAACACATCAAGATTCAAGTCCTCATGGTTCTAAACGAGCTGGTTTAAATAGGAAGGTAAGAAGCTGCCATAAACGGAGTCAATATTACTGGTCCATCTAGCTCAGTATTGTCTACACTGACTGGCAGTAGATGTCCAGGGTTTCAGGCAAGGGGCCTTCCTGGAGATGCTGCCAGGGATTGAATCTGGGACCTTCTGGATGAGGAGCAGATGCTCCACTACTGAGCTACAGCCCTTCAAAGGAGGTCTGAGCACATCCAGGTGGCTGAGCATCACAAGATCCACCCAGAGATGAGCAGGCTGTCTCTTGGAGGAGTTTTCCAACTCTTTCTGAACCCCAGTTAGATAGATGATAGATAGATGATAGATAATAGATAGATAGATAGATAGATAGATAGATAGATAGATAGATAGATAGATGATAGATAGATAGATAGATAGATAGATGATAGATAGATAGATATAGATAATCTCCTGGAGGGGAGCTGGAATAAATAACACAACAGTGACCAGCAGGTGGTGGCAAATTTCCTGATCAGCCCTTCTTTCCTTGCCCCCCTCTGCACCAGTCCCCCCTCCCCACTGCATGCATGTGCAATGCAGAGCCAGCCAAGCCAAGCCAAGCCAAACCAAGCCAGCAACAGGTGTCAGTCTTCGTCAAGCTTGTACTATTTTTATCCACAGGGCTTATCTCCTTGTCGTGGGAAGGCTTTTTTTGATGTAATCTTCCATCCTCTCTCTCTCTCTCTCTCTCTCTCTCTCTCTCTCTCTCTCTCACACACACACACACACACACACACACACACACACACACACACAAACCGGCCACCCACTGTCTCTCTCTCTCTCAAGAAGGAAAATAAACTGCTGCGGCTGCTGCTGCTGCTGCTGCTGCACAGGAGGAAATAAGAGCCTGGGCTTGAAAGACACTCTGACATCCAGCCAGAGAAAACTGGAGCTAAACTGAAAAACTTGCTGCCGCAGGAGGCAGCAATGACCAACCACTTGGACGGCTTTAACAGAGGCTGGACAAATACATGGAGGGGGGGGGGCTACTGATAGCTAGCAGCCATGATGGCTGTGATCTGCCTCCACAGTTGGAGGCAGCAATGCTTCTGGACACCACTTGCTGCAAACCGCAGGAGAGTTGCTGTAGGGCTCAGGCCTTGCTTGCGGATTGAGGCTCCAACTTGAGCAGAAGATTGTGGGGTGGCGGCGGCGGCGATGACACGCACATGACATGTGCATGGCGCAGTGGTGAGCAAAGGGGCTGAACATGGCAGCAGCAGACATGGCAGCAGGAGGAGGAGCCGCCAGCCATGGAAGCTGCACCACACTCCGCTCCACATTCGGCCTCCTCTGCAAATGATTGTTCTCAACATTCTCCATAATATTTTATGAGATGGGGAGAAGGGACCTGGGTCCCTTATAGTTGGTGCCTATGCTTGCAGACTTCCCATGCAGGCATCTGGTTGGCCACTGTGAGAGCAGGAGGCTGGACTAGATGGGACACTGGCCTGATCCAGCAGGACTCTTCTTGTACTCTGATATTGAAGTGAGTATACAGCCAGCATGACTTGTAGCCACTGACAAGACTTGTCCTTCATGAATCTGTCTGGTTGGTAGCCAACTGTCTTGGGAGACAATGGAGAAGTGCGCCCTTTGAGTGAAGTTAAATTGCTGGAAGGTTACAGCACCTGATGTGGCTTCAGAGACCAATACGGGAGAGATGTCTTGTTACCAGTCACCACCGTGGCAAATTCCTACGTGTTATGTTTGCTTAGGAATACAGCTAGCTAGCTCAGTATGGTTGACACTGACGGGCAGCAGCTCTCCAGGGTTTCAGGAAGTGGGCATTCCTCAGTTCTACCAGGAGACAGCAAGGATTGAACCTGGAGTCTTCAGAATACAAAGCAGGTACTCTGCCACTAAGCTCTGTCCCTTTCCTTAAAAATACAAGTAAGATTCTGGTCCTCATGGCTCTGAATAAAGGACTGAATTAAGTGGAAAATTGGATGGTGCTCTGCCACTCAGGCAGAGCCCTTGCTTCCCTTCCGCTGTCCTGAATCTACCAATCCCCACCATCACATTGGCTGCCACCTGCTTCCCAGAGTCTCCACCACCAGGTGACTCACCTGAGGGCTGCTGGTTCCAAATCCAAGGCCAGGGGTGGAGGGTCCAGACATGGGGTGAGCCCCCATTGGGGAGCTGATGACTGAGAACGGTGGCCCCATGCCGTTGATGGGTGAGTTGAGGGTGCTGATGGGTGAGTGGAGCTGGCCAGGGGACCCCAAAGCCCCACCAATGCCAGTGCTCATCGACGGATGGAGAGAAGGTGCGGCCATAGGCCCTCCTCTGCTGTTCGGAGAGCTTAAGGAGGTGGAATTGACTGGGCTGGAGAAATCTGTGAAGAGAAAAAGGAAAAAATATACACTGTCAGTTGAAAAAGAGACCAGGGGATGTATTGCATATCCGTACTAAATAGGCCAAATCTCTCTCTCTCTAAAAAAGAAGAAAGTATACAGCTATTATTTCACTGCAGGGAGTTGGAAGAGATGAATCACAGGGTCCTGTTGAACTCTACACTACTGTGTTTCATTCATTCACAAACACACCACACACCCCTTTCTGGGGAAAATACTGAAAGCAGTAACAGACAAGCAAGAAATTAAGTGATTAGATTTATTTGTGTATTTATTTACTTCATAAAAATTATGTGCCACTTGATTGTATAAAACTTCAAAGCAGTTTACAAAATAAAAAAAATACACACACACTTTCACCTAAATTTATTTATTTCATTTAATCCAATGAGTTACAAGAAGCATAGCAAGTTCTCTACCCAGTTTGCTATGGCCCTTCTCCTAAAAACAAAGTAAGATTCTAGTCCTCATAACCCTGAACAAAGGCTTGCATTAAACAGGAACAAAGGAAGCTACCTTACACTGAGTCAGACCACCAGAACATCTTGCTCAGTATTGTCTATGCTGACTTGCACCAGCAGCTCTCCGGGGTTTCAGACAGAATCATAGAATTGGAAGGGACACTGTGTAGTCCAACCGCCCTGTGATGCAGGAATATGCAGCTGTCCCTTAAGGGGATTGAACCTGCAACCTTGGCATTCTCAGCACCACTCTCTAACCAACTGAGCTATCCAGGCTGGCAGGGGTTCCCAGCCCTACCTGGAGATGCCGCTGAGGACTGAACCTGGGACCTTCTGAATGCAAAGCTGATGCTTTGCAGCCCCCTGTAAATCAATTCAGATTCTAGTCCTTGTGGTTCTGAATAGGAGGCCAAATTGAACAGGAACACAGGAAGCTGCTATAGCCCAAGCCAAACCATTGGTCCATCTACCTCAGCATTCTCTATACTGACAGGCAGCGGCTGTTTAGGGAACACTCCTTTGGGCTGAAATAGACTCTACACCCATGCTTTCAATGTACCCACCAATGTACACCCAAAGTTGTTGTTTTTTAAATGAATGTGACAAGCATATGCATACATTATTTATTTGTTGATTTATTGAAATGTCGAACCCGCCCTTCAAGCGAGTAAATTTCAAGGGCAGCTTACCAAAAATAAAAACAGAAGCACATGAAGGGTTTTATTCCAGGGGGTGGGGTGGGGGGCTGGGCAAGAGAGGTTGTCAGTCTTCCCCAAGGGTACATTATGCTGCCAATCCAGGCTTGACAGGACATGACATGGGAAATCATTTATTTAAAAGATGTAGATGCTGCCACTTTGTGAAGCTTGAAAAGAATTAAAAAGAACCACCAGCATGCACCTCCTCTGTAAAAGATGCTCTGGGGCACCAGAGTTTGGGAAGCGAATCCCTTAGCCCTCGGAGTGATCACAGGTTAAGAACCAAGGATGCTGCCTCAGACCAACGCAGACCATTGGCTAAACCACCTTGAACGAACTGAAGCTACACACAATCATAAGGAGGGCCTGCTGGATCAGACCCATTGCCCATTTAGTCCAGCATCCTGTTCTCACATCGGCCAACCAGGTGCCCATTCTGGGAAACCTGCAATTTGAACCTGAGTGCACGAACACTCTCCCTTCCTGAAGTTTCCAGAAACTGGTATTTTGCTGCTTCTGACTCTGGAGGAAGAGCTTAGCACTGTGGTTAATAGCCATTGATAGCCTAGCCCTCCATGAATTTGTCCAGTCCTCTTTTAAAGCCATCTAGGGTGGTGATAATCACTGCCTCCTGCAGGAGAAAGTTCCATAGTTTATGCACCGCGTGAATAAATGAATTTCTGTCCTGGATTCACCAACATTCAGCTTCATCGGATGCCCAGGATTTATAGCCTCATGAGAGGGAGGGGGAGAAACTATCCACCTTCTCTATTCCATACACAATTTTATAAAATTCTATGATCGAACCTGTCAGTGCAGCCTCTGCAATGACAACTCTCCAAAATGCTTTTAAAAGCAACTATGAGTTTACTGGTTTTGACACCAGAGAAACACATTAGCAGAGCATATCTTTCTCCCTGTAAATTGCATCTATTTCCTTCCACGTTAAGTGATCTTTATGCATTTCTAAACTTTGGTATATTTCCATTATGCTTAAAAATCTGAGCTAAATCTATTCAAAATTTGCTGAGTGGTTACAGTGGGTGGAAGGCAAAAGCAGACTGTATGCATGCAATTCAGGCCTAGGCCTACAGGCCGCCTAGAGCTCAGGAGCTTCATCTGAATAATAAAAGACAGAGGGAATTCTAAAACCCTCCAATGACATTGTTAGTACCTGGCAGGCAGCCAATCCCTGCTGAGATAGGGCCAGTGTTCTGATTCGCTTATTGTAGCATTAAGGTGACCTATCACAGGCAGTGTGTGTGTTTTGCCTGGGCTAGCTTACGGTATATATACTGGGACAAGTGCCCCTGTTTGTCATTCTTGTTCTTCTTGTTCCTGATGTTCCAACAAATCCTTTTTGAGCTGAATCTCCATCTTGGGTCATGCCTGAACCCACCTACACTTCAGAAGGGATCCATCCTCCTCACCTGGCAAGGTCCAGGCAATACCTTCATTCTTCTAACTCAGTAACTTCTGTGTGCCAGGAGGCAGAAATAAATTAAGTAAGATCTTGGGAGCTAAATTCATCCACCCACCCCATAGGCTGTTCCCTGCCACATCTCTGCATGATTCCCTGATCTGTTTCTGCCTTCTTCCAAGCTGTGTCCAAATGGGATATAATTGGATCATTTGCATGCTCTTTATGGAAAGACAGTGAAGAGCAGCCACCTGCTTAGAGAAAGTTGTTGGCCAAGTCTCTGCATGAGTCACTACGTTGTGCTTGCCTCCTCTAAGTCATGCTAAGTACAGTAATTCATGCAGACACTGTTTTGAGATAGGTCAGTCCTTTCAGAAAGGTGTCCTTTCGTCATCTGAAAAGGTAAACCTTTCCTCAGCTGTTGGAGCGAAGCCTGCAGTTCTAATGAGCGCTGTGCTGAAATCTGTTCTTTAAATTTCTCAAAACTATGTTTCCCTTGGAAAAGAGACTTCGGTTTTTCTGCCACATTCCCAGGGCATGTCACCACTATGAGATGGCCATGGGTGGAACATGCACCCCCACTCCTGGAGAATGCGGACCATGAGTGAGATGGCTTTTTCCTTCCCTTAAACATAACTCCAGCACACTCCACGGCATCCCCAGGTGCCTGCCCTTCTTGATTATTTTTGGGGGGCTTTGTTGGAAGTGTAGAAAGTCAGGGAGGCTGCAGAGTGCAGATAGTTGGTGAGATGGTGATGTGTTGAATGAAAGAGCAAATACTCTCAAAACATTGCCACCCTCAGCACCCTCAAAAATAAAGCGCATCAAAAAACCCTGCACTGAAATTTTCTTTTCCCCTTGATCATTTTTAAACACAAGTTCTTTCCCCACTAACTGATGGAGAATGGTTAAAACAAAAACACGGGAGAAATATTCAGAACTGTGTGGCTTTTCATTGGTGTGCAGGGGGAGTGGAATATACTTCAGCTACTAAAAATTTGGGAATGACACACAAGCAATCTAACATGACGAACTTAGGATAGCATGAGCAAAGAAAACATCAGAAGTGCTAAAGAGCATTTGGCTCAGATTATCAGACATATATTTACACACAGTTTCTTCTGTCCTCCCCATCTCTTTTGATGTAAGGAGAGATTAGCAGACTTCCTCAGGTATTAAGGCATTTCCCAGGAGCTCAAAACACGTTCACACACAAACCTCAAAAATGGGTTTCATTTCCACTGCATTCTCACCTCTACAGATACTCAAGGGTTTTAAAAATCAACATACTCCAGACTTTAGATCCTGTTCCAAAGTCGCCCAAACATGACTGTGTTGTGCGAAGCCGTGGCAACTTTACCACTGGAAAACACGAATGGAAAGGTACAAACCCTACTTCCCCAAGGCCTGTCAGAATAAAACAGTCTTCACCTGCTGGGAGAACAACAATAAGGAGGGAGGAGTCCAGGTTCCTCCCCAGCAAGGAAGTTTCCAGAGTCTTGGAGCAGCCACTGAGAAGGCCCTCTCCCAACTTCTATGTACCCAGCAATTGTGCTTGTGAGGGTGGCAGGACTGAGAGAAAGGCGTCTCCCAATGGTCTTAGAGCCCAGGCAGGAGAATGCAGTCCTATTCCACACACCCCTATCACATATGCTGTGAATGTGGCCAGATCCTTCATGAATTTTTTCAATCCATAATTGAGGGCTTAGTCTCTAAAGACTAAGATCAGGCCAATGGCTTATCTAGTCCATCATCCTGTTCTCACAGTGGCCAACCAGATGCCCCAATGGGAAGCCCAAAAGCAGGACCTGAGCCCAAGAGCCCTCTCCCCTCCTGTGGTTGCTAGCAACTGGTATTCAGAAGAATGGCTGCCTCTGACCCTGGAGGCAGGACACAGCCATTAGGGCTAGTAGCCATTGGTAGCCCTTTCCTTCATTTATTACTCCAAACTTTCAACACCATTTAGGTTGGTGGCCATCAATGCCTCCTGTGGGAGAGAGTTCCACAGTTAAACTATATGCTGCATTAATTTTCCGACATTCAGCTTTGTTGGATGTCTAGCCTGCAATGGAGAATCTGGGGTTTCCGTGGTTGCAACAAGCAGCCTCTCAGGTTTTCAGTGGTGACTGTGTTGCTGCCTGACTCCCAGCATGCACTGGGATGGCTCAAGCCCGACCCGTATTGGTTGTTCTTCCGGGGGGGCTCTGCAACCATGAGACGCCAGTATCACACTTCATCCTTGGGGGCTGATACGAATGAACAAGGAAAACCTGTCACGACAGGCAGGCCGACAGGTTGTCCGGGATCGTTACAGCCTTTTAATTACATTCAACTGCAGTTTAATGGGCTCTAGGCAAGTTGGAAATGATGTAATGGACTACGTGTGGGGAGGGGAGCTTTGGCTGAAAAGCAGAGAAGTGAGTTGGAGGTGTTTGGGGCTGTTGATGTGTATTTCTTAAGAGCAGTAAGAAAATATAAGGAGAAGAACAAAGAGAATTGGTTCTGTTTCCTGACATTCGTGATGTTAAATTTATCACTCGCCCTATTCAGGCAGATACTGACAGCCTTAGCAAAACAAAAACCCCACATAAACAAATTAAAAACACCCAAGAGACAGGCAAAAATATGCAACTGCAAAATGGAAGTGGATAGACACACTCTGTCCTCTAGGTCTATGGTGTCCTCCTTCCCTCTTTTTCTCCCTCTTTGTAATGCATGTTGGCTGGAAAACGGCATTGCAAAATTCAGAGAAGTGTGAATCACTGGGTTTTTCAGCTCACATACTGTTTTGGAAAGCGCAAACTGGGAAGGCCAATCTTCAAATGAAAACTAAATCAAATTTCTTCCCCACCCCACCCCCCAATCCTAACCTGGAACCAACATGAAAGTGTGCACCACATCTGATGCGAGCACAGAAGTTAAGAAATATAAGAAGAGCCTGCTAGGTCAGTGCCCATCTAGTCCAGCCTCCTGTTCTCACAGTGGCAGAGCAGATACCTCAATGGGAAACCTGCAAGCACAGAAGCACTCTCCCATCGTTCAGTTCCCAGCAACTGGAATTCAGAAGCATTACTGCTTCCAGATATGAGTAGCCATTGATAGCCTTATTCTCCTTTGGGTTGGTGAACATCATTGCCACCTGCAGGAGGGAGTTCCATAAAAGTTATTTGCCCAGAGACTGGGCTTGCCATTGCTCTGTCACAGAGCTAATGCTATCTTCTCAACAGAAGTTGTTCAGCTGGAGCAGAGGGGCGTGCATTCCACCCACCAGTGGGCAAACAGGCTTTACCTAGCTGATATTGACATGTTACGGATGGGTATCTTGGGGGAGGGGGGCATGGCAGTAGCTGGGGTGGGGTGAGGGGGAAACAGCCTGAGAACTGCTTGTCTAAGTGCCACAGGAAGAGGCCCAGCCTGATAAGGGAAAGAAGATATGTGTCTGCCAAATGGCTGGGAGCAGAGCTTGGCTCCCTCTGTGTACAGGACAGGGGAGTTCCTTTTAAAGACACAAGGCTGGATTTCACTCCTCCTGCTCACACAAGAGAGCTCAGCCTCCCTGACAAGAGCGTAGAACCTGCTGGATCAGGCCAAAGGGGGGGGGCGCATCTCATCCAGCCTCCTCTTCACACAGTGGCCAACCAGATGCCCATTATGGGAAGACTACAAGCAGGATCCAAGCACAAGAGCTCTCTCCCTTCCCGCAGTTTCCAGCAACTAGAATTAAGTGTTACTGCCTCTGACCATGGAGGGAGAGCATGACCATCATTGCTAGTGGCCACCAATAGCTTTCTACGTGGATATTCTCAATCCTCTTTTAAAGCCATCCAAGACAGTGGCCATCACTGCCTCCTGTGGAAACGAGTTCCATAGTTTAACCATGTTTGGCATGAAGAAGGACTTCCTCTTCTTTTAAACTTTCATTGAACATCCATAGTTTCAAGTGTGGTGGGAAATTATGAGAAATGTAGTCCATAAATAGCTGAAGGTTCCATGTTTCCATAAGACTTGTCTTATGGAAGGTACACAGATCTTTAGGATTACACGCATGCAACAACCTATCTTGGGATTTATACAATGCAATGCAACAAACTTTATGGTTTTTTTCCACTCCTCCAATTGAATTGTCTATTTTGCCTCTTCTTCCCTCCCTCTCCCCAGCCCCCAGCTTGTATCTGAAACAATTTTGCAGAAGGGAAGTGGTTTTGGAAATGTTTTGAGGCCTAGTTAGATTGTGAACTCCCCACCCCATCCCACAATGGAAACGAAAGATGGTTTGTTTCAACACCCATCTTTTTTGGGTCTACATTCCTTAACTGGCTCAGAGCCTAATTGGGAACAAGCAAAAAGTTCTTCCATCAATGAGTCGCGCTGGTGGTCCTGAGGCAACACGTGCACACACGCGCACACACACACTCACACACATTTTCCAGGGTCACATTCCCTGACCCCAACTTCCTTCAACTCCCAGCCCAACACAGCCCCAAGTTAACTCTTTCCTTGCTGCAGAGATTCTGATTGCCCCCTCCCCACAAAATGCACCCATTCTGCACACCTGCTTTGTTCAGGGCAGCACAATGGCAAACTGGAAGGACTGGGCACTCCTAGCCAAAAAGAGGTTTTGCAGCTGATGTTAGGTGGACACAGCATGGCGTAGAGGTCTCTTTCTCAGCCTTTCTCAACCTGGGATCCCTAGATATTGGACTACCATTCCCATCATTCCTAGCCAGTATGGCCAACGGTCAGGGATGATGGAAGTTGCCATTCAAGAGCATCTGTGGACCCAAGGCTGATAAAGGCTGCATTAGAGATATAAATATACAATGGAACTTCAAGGAAATCTGTAAAAAATATTGAAGCACTCCAAATAATTTGTCCATGTTTGTGTGTGCAGAAAATAATAATAATGATAATGATAATGATAATGATGATAATAATAATAATAATAATAATAATAATAATAATAATAATAATAATTTTTATTTATATCCCGCCCTTTCCAGCCGAAGCTGGGCTCAGAGCTGCTAACAACAGTAAAATAATACAGCATTCTAAAATCAGTTCATTCTAAAATCAGTAGTAGATCTACTTAAAAGGCAACACGTGGAGATTTGCACTAATCGTTGGAATGCATCCCTTCTTATTATTATTAATAATAATAATAATAGAATGAAAGACTATTTGTATAATCTTAAAAGGTCTTAAAATCTTAGAAGGGAGCATGGCTACAACTATCATGAAGAGACAGACTCTGCGCTTCCAAATTTGCCACTACACTAACAGCTGAAACCTCCAAGAGCCAATGTGGTGTGGCAATCAGAGACTTGCATCGGGGCTGGTAATCTCCCTGAAGCCACCAAGAAGAAGCCTCAGTTTCCAAATGCATCCACTCTCCCACTCATGCCCACTGCCTTTTCACAATTCCCCAAGCTGCATGTGTATAGACATCCGGTGACCAAAAGTGGCAGCCTGCCAAAGTGTGCAGGCAATCTGCCATCTGCCCATGAGGCTGAACAGGTGATTTCACACTATTTGGGTGGCAGGTATAATTAAAAACAAACAATAGCAACCTTCGGTCCATGGTTGTGCAATGGCAGCCTATCCAGCCATATACGTCTGTTGCACAGAGTCACTGGGTTCAGAGATCTCAACCAGACATGCAATTTACTGTCCATTTTGGTTAAAAAATACAACCTGGGTGATGCAACATTTATTTTATTTTTTTGCTGCAGCAAGTGAGAGTGTGGGTGAGAGAGAGAGAGAGCACTGAGTACTGAGGATAAGAACAGGCCTGTCTAGTCCAGCTTCCTGTTCTCACTGTAGCTGACCTGATCCCTGCCCCCAAGGGAAGTCCACAAGCAAGACCTGGGTGAAATAGCAACTCTCCCCCACTTGGGGTTTTGAGAAACTGGACCATCTTCCCTCCTGCAGTTTCCAGCAACTGGTATTCAGAAGCATCAATGCCTCTGGCTGTAGAGGCAGAGCACAACCATCACAGCTAGTAGCCACGGATAGCCCTCTCTTTCACGAATTTGTCCAATCCTTTTGTAAGGCAATCCATGTTGGTGGCCATCACTGCCTCCAGTGGGAGAGAGTTCCATGGTTTAACTATGTGCTGTGTGTACAAGTCCTTCTTATTCTTTGCCCTGAATCTTCGAACGCTCAACTTCATGGAAGGCCCTTGAGTTCTAGTGTTATGAGAAAGGGAAAAAACTTTTCTTTCTCCTCTTTCTCCATGCCATGCCTAACTTTATAAGCATCTATATCCCCTCCTACTTGCCTTTTCTAGAAAGCCTCGAATTCTGCACACTTTCCTCATAGAAGAGTCACCCCATCCCCTTTAGCATGCTGGCTGCCCTTCTCTGAACCGTCCCCAATGCTCCAAAAGGCAGTAGAAATCAGCCCTGCTGCTCCTTCTGCCAAGGGGCCCCTGGATATCTGCCCTAAAGTCTCAACATAGCAGTGCTACGGCAAATTGATGGTGACACTAAACGTTTGTTTCTTGTACCAGAGTCAAGCTCATCTTCACACTTACAAGAGATGCCTGTGCTTTTAAAAGACATGGTGGCAGAGACTGGGGTGGGGAAGGAAATGACTGGGATAATATTAATTTGCTGGGGGCACTATGTGATCCACAGCTGCTGCTCTCGCAGGACTGGTGGGTGATTTATAGGGTTCTTATGTGCAGGAAACTCCTTTGCTGATTTGCTGCCCTTCATTCCCTGGGTCCTTTTCTCTTTCCCAGAGTGGAACCACCTTGGAAAGTGAGCAAAGGCGTTGTTCATACATCATGCACATGATTTATTTCACTCACCCAAAACGCCAAAGCTGCCATTGGATACACACGCACGCACACACATGTCTGCAAAAACAAAACAAAACAAAACTACTTACTGGAATACCTGATCCAAGATGCAAGAACCTTTGATAAAGGGCTGCAATCATCTCATTGCATCACACCTATACAGGCCATTGGTCCACATGTGAAAGGGGCTTACTGGGATGCTGCCAACAATTTAACCTGGGACCTCCTGAATGCAAAATGTGCTCTCCCACTGACCTACATCCCTTCTCCTAAACATAATGCAATATTCTAGTCCTCATCATTCTGAGGAACAGACTGAATTAAACAGGAGCACAGGAAGCTTTCTCATACTAAATCGGATAATTTATCTAGCTCCATATTGTCTACACAGACTGGCAGCAGTTCTCCAGAGTTCTGGGCAGGGAGCCTTTCCCCACCCTAATCTAGAGAGACTAAGGATAAAACCTGGGAGCTTCTGCCTGCTGAGCAGATGCCCTTAACCACAGAGCTATGGCTCTTCCACTGAAAATAAAACAAGATCCTAGACCTCATGATTCTGAATAAATAGGAACCTGGGGGTCTTCTGCATGCAAAGGAGATGTTTTAGTGCTGAGCTGCAGCCCTTCGCAAGCCTTGAGTAAAATGTGCACAAAGTATAACAACAATAAGAAAATCTACAGTGCTCTGGAGAGAGCCGAGCACCCCGCTTAGAACTTTGCAAAGACATTTCCTCAGAAGCAATCCACTATCTCTCTTCTCCTTGCAGAGCTGCCCAAATCATTTCCCTCTTGGCAACTGGCTTCCACCAAAGCCTGTAAACAGCCACAGCTTTGGGAAAAGCCCAACCAAAGCTTCTGCATTGTCTTCTTCCTTCCAAGCATTAAAAAAGCGCAGACTCAAGGTTCAGCCAGCTCCTTTGAAGCACTGTGTGCAACTTCTCTTGCTTAACTCAGAAAAGCTGTTCTTAATAAAGCCATAACAGAGGTGCCCTTTCATGGTGTTTGCCAGTGAAGGGTGACTTTTACCATTTCAAAGCTGTCCTGGAACAACACATTGAGGCTGAAAGAGGGCTGGTTCATGTGCTAATCAGAAGGGACATCCCGAAAACCAGGTCCCAGGTCAGGGGAGCCAAATAACATCATTATGATGTTTCTAACAGTTAGATAGAATGCTCACAAAGAAGTAAGAGAATGCTACAATCAGATAACCACTGGTAAAAATGTAAAATCAGCAATCGAAATATCTATTTGTAGAGTTGGAAGGGATCCCAAGGGTCATCTAGTCCAACCCCTTGCAATGCAGGCATAATGTAACTCATTGTCTATAAACGTGGCTGAGACAAGAGCTTAAATGCTATGGGACTCTGTTAATTTCTTCTAATATGCACATAAGAGTGTAGGAAGCAGCCTTATACCAAGTGTATTGTCTATAGCAGTGATGGCCAAACTTGGCCCTCCAGCTGTTTTGGGACTACAACTCCCATCATCCCTAGCTAACAGGATCAGTGGTCAGGGATGATGGGAACTGTAGTCCCAAAACAGCTAGAGGGCCAAGTTTGGCCACCACTGGTCTACACTGACTGGCAGAGGCCCTTTGAGGATTTCAGGCAAGGAGAATTGCCCCTGGGCAGGAGAAGGCTAAACAATAGTCCTTAAAAGTCAAGTAAGGGTCTAGTCCTCATGGTTCTGACCAAAGTGACAAAATAAGTATGAGGCCCAGAAATCTCAGTGCATCTGGCTGGGCTTCATGGCAATTGACCTAGTTCTGCAGTGCTCTTTTTATGCTATCAAATCAGTGGGTTTTCCCATTAGGGCATTTCGTTGAGCACTGAAAGAACAGGATGCTGGGGCAGATGAGCCATTGGCCTGATCCGGCAAGCCCTTCCTATGTTCTCAGTTGCATGAAGAGAAATGTCTGACTAGGGCTAGAACTTCAGCCCCACTTCCACTGCAGCAATGAAAAGGATCCTGCACCTCTCTCTCTTTTCATGCCACTGAATCTGCTTCGAATTTCCCAAAGAATGCCAGATCCCCAAGCAGACCACATGGAGAGACTCAGCCCCATTGTGATTCTAAGCCATTCCTGGCATGCCACAGACATAGCTGAAATATTTCCGCCTAAGCAGGATAGCGGACAAAGGGAAGTGGAAGCCTGGGACACCCTGTGGGCGCAAAGGGGTTTAGAGAGCAGCAAAACCACAAGAACTCCACGGCTCTCTAACCACTGTGCAGCACTGCCTCTCTTCCTTCCATGCCAAGCAGACTAAAGCATGCACTTTGCTATGCTTGCACCCCAAAATAATAAGATGGGTGGTTCTACTGGCTGGTCATAAAAAACCTAAGAGCCTGCAGGATCAGGCCAAAGGGGGACATGTAGAACAGCATGCTGTTCTCATAACCAGATTGCCTGTGGGAACCCTGCAAGCAGAAGCAGAGCACAAGGACACTGTCTCCTTCCATGGCTTCCAACAACAGGTATTATGCAGAAGCATTGCTGCCTCTCACTGTTTAGGCAGAGCATAGCCATCATGGCCAGCAGCCACCAACAGCCCTCGTCTCCTCCTTAAATTTGTCTAATTCATTCAAAGCCATCTAGATTGGTGACCTCTGCCACCTCCTGCAGGAAGGGAGTTCCATAGTTTAACCACGAACTGCGTGAAGAAGCCCTTCCTTTTAGCTGTCCCAAATCTTCCAACATTCAGCTTCATGGTAGGCCCCCTACTTCTAGGTGTCATGATGGAGAAGAACTCTTCTTCACCCACACCCTCTCCCCCAGGAAGAGCAGTGCAGCAAGGCTCTGGAACCGGAATCTCAGGTCTTGGCACCAGCTGGAGAAATCCGGGGCCTCAAGGGGGTTGCGTCACTTCTCTTCAGGTCTGGCCAGGCTTCCCATCCACATACACACACACTGCAAAATTCATTCTACCCCTAAGATCTGAGTGTTGCTGAACCAGTTTCTCCAAGTGTCTCGATTCTCTCACACACCGCTCCATCCCAGTTGGGAGGGCAAGTCTCAACAGCTACGCTAGTTGTCCAAGAGTCAGAAGCACGAGCCTTTTATGCCACCATCTCTCCCATCGCAAGTCAGGTAATAAATGCAGGGGTTGCTTTGAGAAGCCCCCTCCCCCTTTCATTGCAAGCCCTTCTCTACCTACTAGGTGTTAGAATTGCCTAACATTTTTGTTGCAGCCCCAGGAAATATGCAGCTTGAAGCCATTTTTTTATTGATTGATGCTGTGTGTGTGTGTGTGAATAAATTATGTCCTGTTTATAAGTACATGTTGTAAGCCGCACTATTTTCGGCAAAGGAGAAATAAGTAATATTTTATTTTAAGTTTTATAGAGAGCCAGTATGGTGTAAGTGGTCAGACTAGGACCTGGGAGGCCAGGGACGAAATTTCCACTCAGCAATGAAGCTCACTGGGTGACTTTGAGGACAGTCATTGCCTCTTAGCTTGATCTACCTCAAAGGCCTGTTGCAGAGATTGAATGAGGGGGGATAAAACCATGTACGCCACTTTCAGCAACTTTCAGCAACTTTGTGGGGGGGGGGGAGTGGGATGTGAATGAAATAAATAAGGAAGAGTATACACGAATATAGTGGTGTATGGAAGTGAGAGCTGGACCATAAAGAAGGCTGATTGCCCAAGAATTGATGCTTTGGAATTATGGTGCTGGAGGAGACTCTTGAGAGTCCCATGGACTGCAAGAAGATCAAACCTCTCCATTCTGAAGGAAATCAGCCCTGAGTGCTCACTGGAAGGACAGATCCTGAAGCTGAGACTCCAATACTTTGGCCACCTCATGAGAAGAGAAGACTCCCTGGAAAAGACCCTGATGTTGGGAAAGATGGAAGGCACAAGGAGAAGGGGGCGACAGAGGACGAGATGGTTGGACAGTGTTCTCAAAGCTACCAACATTAGTTTGACCAAACTGCGGGAAGCAGTGGAAGACAGGAGTGCCTGGCGTGCTCTGGTCCATGGGGTCACGAAGAGTCGGACATGACTAAACAACAACAACATACACGAGTAGCCAACAGTAGTTGCAGGGAGAAGGTCAGGAGGGCCAATTCAGACTTGCAAGAGAGGTTAAAAAGAATAAAAAAGATTTCTTTGGCTATGTTTGAAGCAGGAGGAAGAACAAACAAATGGCAGGTCCTCTGCATGGAGAAGATAGAGAAATGCTCTTGGGTGACTGAGAGAAGACCGAACTACTCAACACCTACTTTGTCTTCACCCAAAAGGAAAGCATTGCCCAACTTGCTCATAACAGAACAAACCATGCCAGGAGGGAGCTGCAGCTCAAGAGGAGGCAAGGAGACACCTAGCTACTTTAAATTAATTGGGATTCAATATGACTTTAACAGACTGGAGAACTGGGCCCAAACTAACAAATGAAATAGCATAGGAACAAATGCAAGGAATGCTAGGCAGGAAGAATGAGCTGAACAAATGTAATGCATTTGTAATACAGGGGGACCCCTGACTTGCCAATAGCACATATGAAAAGGATCTTGGGGTCTTAGTAGACCACAAGCTGAACATGAGTCAACGTGGTGATGATGAAGCAGCAGCAGCAGCAGCAGCAGCAGCAGCAAACAAAAAACAAAAACAAAACCCTAGTACAGTGGTACCTCAGGTTACATACGCTTCAGGTTACAGACTCCGCTAACCCAGAAATAGTGTTTCAGGTTAAGAACTTTGCTTCAGGATGAGAACAGAAATCGTATGGCGGCGGTGCAGCGGCAGCGGGAGGCCCCATTAGTTAAAGTGGTGCTTCAGGTTAAGAACAGTTTCAGGTTAAGAACGGACCTCCAGAATGAATGAAGTACTTAACCCAAGGTACCACTGTACTATTCTAGGCTAAATCAACAAAACTATCATGTCCTGATCAAGAGAAGTAATAGTACTACTCTATTCTGCCTTGGTCAGAGCCGGTGTGGGTTAACTGAGGACAGGGCGTGCTGCATACCTGTGCAGGGAAGTAGCATGAAGAGGCCAGAGCACCAGGTATTAAGGGTGTCAAGTTAGGTGCCCCCCCACAGGGATCCTTGTCCCGCCCTGCCTGCCACTGGGGGTCTCTGGGCTCCAGAGGCCGGCCTGGGCTCTCCGCCACATCACTGGACCCTCGCTGACTGGGGCTAGTGTTGGAGGCAGGGAGAGAGGTTTGCCCACCAAAGTCTGCATTAGCTGGCTGGGCTCCTCCCTGTACAGGCAGCCAGGGGCACAGTGCAGCCCCACTTGGCTCCAGCGGCCAGGCCTGTACCTGGCATGCAGGCTCTGTGAACTTGACACGCCCCATGCACATGTGCCCAGCAGTGCTGGCTGTGAGGGCTGGCCTGGTGTGGTGGGTTCTGTTGGCCCTCTGTGCCTTGCCCCTGTACCTGTGTGCACCTGTGTGAGTATGAGGTGGCCCCAGAGGCTTGCCTAAAATAGGTGAACACAGAACCAGCCCTACAGGAGGAGGAATTTTGTGCTGGTGCAAAGAATCAAATCAGATTTGGTTGGGTCAAACCACAGTTTCAAATTCTGGCTCGGAGGCCAAGTGCAAGCCACAGTTCACTGGGTTGGATTTCACAGTAAACAGTGGCTTGCACAAAACAGTGAATGAGCAAAGCAACACAGGACCTGGAAAGCGGTGGGGAGTTTGAAGCTGAGGCAGTGAGAAGCAAGCTGTCATCTGAGTGATGGAAAAGGGGAAACGGTTTTGGCAGCTGATGTCTATATAATAAAACATGCCTCTTTTGTGTGTGCATGTGACAGAGTTTAGATTTTTTTGGCACAGGCAAAGCATGGGAGGAAAAGGCACTCAATATTACGATAAGAAGGAAGTGCATGAAGATAAGAGCTGCCAACCTAACAAAGCGTCCCTGACAGATGGCCTTCCAAAAGGTCTGTTCCACTGTTGAACAGAAAGTTCTTCCTGATGTTAGTGGGAATCTCCTTTCCTGGAATTTTTAATCCTTTGCTTTGGGTCCTCTCTTCTGGAGCAGCAGAAAGCAACCTTGTTCCATCTTCTACATGACAGCCCTTCAGATAATTGAATGTGGCTATTATATTAGCTCTCAGTCTCCTCTGCTCCAGGCTGAACATCCTCAACTCTTGCCTGTTCCTCGTAAGGCTTCCTTCCTAGATATTGCCAAAGACTGAACCCGGGATCCTCTGAATGTAAAGCATGTGCTCTACTGCTGAGCAATATCCCTTAACATAAGAGTATGTTTCTAATCCTCATCATTCTGAAGAATGGGCTGAAGCTCCACCACTGAGTTACAGCCCACCCACTTGAGACCTAATGCTTACACTGGAAGCAGCATTATACAGGGTCAGACAATGGGGTCGATCTAGCTCAGCACTGTCTACTTTGACAGGCAGCAGCTCTCAAATGTTTGAGGCAGAACTGAACCTGGGACCTTCTACATGCAAGGCAGGTGTTATAACTATTATTATTTTTTATTAAATTTGTATACTGCCCTTTGTCTGATGACCCCATACATACAAGATAAAAACACAACATACATGATAAAGATGAAAAGCAAAAAAGCAAAACAATAATCGCCCCCCTGCAAGCACATTTAAAAGCATATAGGATGTTAATCAGCCTATTGAAGAGGAACCTTTTTGCCTGGCATCTAAAGATATGTAGCAAAGAGGCCCGGTGGGCCTCCCTGGGGAGTGCATTCCACAAACAGAGAGCTACTGCAGAAAGAGCCCGTTCTCGTGTTGCCACCCTCTGGACCTCTCGGAGGAGGCACATTAAGAAGGGCCTCAGAGGATGGTCCCAAGGCCTGGGTTGGTTCAGATGGAGAGAGGAGGTCCTTGAGGGATTGCGGTCCTGAACCATTTAAGGATTTGCAGGTCAAAACCAGCACTTGCTCAAAACATCTTGACCCGGTGAGCAGCCTGGTTCTACTGCTGAGTTGCAGCCCTTCCCCTAAAATATCAAGTAAGATTCCAGACCTCATGATTCTTAACAAAGGAATGATTTGTCTAGAGATTCCCGCACCGGTCTTTCCCCAGCCCTACAAATGGAGACTGAAGCTAGGACATTATTCTTACAAACCAATGCTCAAACCACTGAACTACAGCTCTTCTTTTAAGACATAAGAAAATGTCTCAGTGCCTTTTGAATTCAGGTATCCAGCAAGCTGTTAGGGTTAGCACACTTACTGTATGTTGATAATCAGCGCTGGGCACCCTGGTGTAGCCTTGGGCACCCTGGGCATGGACCCTGGCAGCCAATGGTGGAGCAGAACTATCGCTCCATCTTGCACAATCCAGACTCCATATGCAGCAGACTGTAATTAACAGCGCCCAGGGAAGAGGCTTTCCCTAATAAATCAAAATAAATGAAGTTCGTAGAGTAGCTACAAGCCTAGTGGAAGAAGCGAGTAGGCAGAGGAATCCCCATCCTGCCTTAGATAACAGGCGCTCTCCGCCTCAATTCGTTCTCTCAATCAGATCAGCTCCAGCTGTATTTGAATCAAGTGGACGACTTGGCTGCTGTCCAAGGCTGCATTTCCTGGGTCAGATGCCAGCCACCGTTCCCAGACAACAGCTGCCAGCCAGGCGGGAGGAGATGACAGGGCATGAAAAGGGGAAATGGGAGGCCAATATGGGCAAAGCACACTCCCTCCCCTCGTCTCTTCCCTCGCTAACTACTCACATCCAAGGGAATTGGAGGTCTCCACGAGAAAAGGTTGATTGGACCTAAGACAATCATCCCATGCATTCGTTGCACCCCAAGGAACATAAGAGGAGCCCTGCTGCATCAAGCCAATGGCCCGTCTGCTCCAGCATCCTCTTCTCACCAAAGCCAACCAGACACGTGGGTTCCTCCAAACTCCCAGAGCAGATTTGGGGGGCGGGGGCTTGAATAAGGGAGGGGCCAGGGAAGTTCTGTTCCTTGAACGGAATTTGGCCACTAACTTGGGTTGCTTTAAAAGAGGATGCAGCCGAATGTTGGAAGATTCAGGAAGGATGAACGAAAGTCCCAAAGTTAACCATGGAACTCACTCCCACTAGAGGCACTAATGGCCACCCACCTGAATGGCAGTAAAAAGATGGAGCTACAGTGGTACCTCTAGATACGAACAGGATCCATTCCGGAGACCCGTTCGCATCTAGAGGTAAACGTAACTAGTGACGGCACGTCTGTGCGCATGTGCGTGTCGCTTTTCACCGCTTCTGCGCATGCGCGTGATGTCATTTTGAGCAAAACCAGGAAGTGATGTCAAGCGATGTCAAGTGGCAAAACCAGGAAGTAACGCACTCCGTTACTTCCGGGTTGCCGAGGAGCACAACTCGAGCGCGCTCAACTCGAAGCATATTTAACCTGAGGTATGACTGTAATTAATGGCTATTAGCCCTGATGGCTATGCTCTGCCTCCGTGGATGGAGGCAGTAATGCTTCTGTTTACCAGCTGCTGGGAACCACAGGAGAGGAGAGTGACTTTGTGCTGAGGAAGCCCTCATCAATGCCACTGTGTCAAGGAAAAGGCTATGACAAGGACCCATCTCTGGAGTGGCTCATCTTATCTGCTGTCTAATCACATTTGCCTCAAAACATATCAGGCACAACCTCATCCTTCGTGTTATTTTCCTAGAATGTCCTGTGCCCAGAGCATAAATACACCTTTTGAGCCAAGGCTCTGAGCTGGGATAAACCCCACCTGATAAGCCTGCTTGCTAGAGCCCAATAGCGCTAATCTTTTGATGGTTCAAAAATAACAACGCATTATCTCATCAAGGTCGTCACAACGTCATCACCAGCTTGGAGAGGAAAAAATATCACCCAATAGAGATTCATCTGCCAGCGAGACTGCAAGGCAAGCTGAATCATGTCACGTGAGGAGGACACTTGCTTGGGATAGCCTTATTGCTGGGATAAAACACTACAACACTCCAAAAAAAGAGCTTGCAATTAATAACGGGGGGGGGGTATTAATGGCAGCACCCAGCAGGTAAGGATCTTTTTGGCAGCTTAAGGGGTAAAGCATTTGCTAACCCTTATCTGTTCAACAGGAATTCAATGGGCCGTAGAATTATAGAATTGTAGGGTTGGGACCCCAAGAGTCATCTAGTCCAGCCCCCTGCAATGCAAGAAGCACAGAAAAAGAATCCCTGACAGATGGACATCCAACCTCTCTTTTAAAAATCTCCTAAGAAAGGCCATCACCTTCCAAAATCATAATAATAATAGAATTGTAAAGTTGCAAGGGACCCTAAGGGTCATCTAGTAAAAAAAAACCCCTGCAATGCAGGAGAATTTTCATAAGAGGCAGTGCTAAATCAATTTGTAGTTCTCTTGTGCATTGTGGCTTTTTATTTCTTTTTTTAAGTACCCCCCCAAAGCTAGAAAGCTAACACTCTCCATTTATTTATCACTATTTGTGATGAGCATGTTGTATTCCATTCACGTTCTAGTCAAATCAAGTTTTTGCTGCGCTGGCATTGAAAGAATGCAGAATGAAAGAGGCCGTCGTTCATGTGGAATGTCTTTGGCTGAACAAAAAGTTTGCTGAACAAAACTCTGGCTACACATTTTGGGGGAGCAAAGAAAGCCACCCATAAACAGTGAAAGGGAGATCTTGGGTTTCAGCCGACTGGTGTCATGGTGGCAGGCGAGCACCTTGCAACTTTATCACTCTTCAGAGACTCCACTGAGCTGTGATATCTCCAGATCTTTTACAAATAAATACTCTGCCTCATTATCTTGCCATTAATGTTGCATGCTGGGTAAAAGATGAGAATAGTCCATGCTCTCTCGCTTTTACTAATCTAATCTGGATGTCAGGGATTCCATTATTAATGCAATGGGCGCCACCTTTTCTCCCTCACCTGTCCTCTCCAGTACTCCCCCCCCACTTTTCTCACTTGTACTAGCAAACTTAGAGGGTACAGCTGCTATTGTGCTCAGGTCCTGCTTGCATCTGGTTGGCCACTGTGGAACTAGGATGCTGCACTAGGTGTGCTATTAGCCTAATCTATTTGGCTCTTATTATGTTCTTTTGTTCTTATTCCATGAGGGAGGGGGGGACGGGATGGCACCTCTTGTGACCCACTGTGCCAAATCCAGCTGAGCAGCGATGGCTGGTGAACTGCCAGGGTATGGTTCAATAAGGGGTGAAACGAAGCGAGGGACCCAAAATCTCCAGCCACCTTGTACTTCCAAGAACATGAGAAAAGCCTGGTTGCTGGATCACCTGGTCCAGCATCCAGTTTTCACAGTAGCCAACTGGATACTTCAATGGAAAGCCAGAAGCAGGACCTGTGGGCAACTGCAACTCTCCCCACTTGCAATTCCCGGGGTGAAGATGACAACAAGGCTGTTCATCCTTGTGCTCCACAGTTTGTTCTAGTTTTAAAGAGGTTTTTTATTTTGAATAGTTTTTAAATCAGTTGGCTCGGCAGTTAATGTTATTTGCTACATAAACAATCATAGAATCACGGAATCGTACAGCTGGAAGGTACCCAAGGGTCATTCAGTTTAACCCCCTGCAGTGCAGGGATCTCAACTAAAACATCCCTGACAGGTGGCCATCCAGCCTCTGCTTAAAAACTTCCAGTGAAGGAGAGCCCACAACCTCCCGAGGGGAGTCCATTCCACTGTCAAACAGCTCTTACTGTCAGAAAGACAGAAACATCTTCCTGATGTTTAGCCAAAATCTCCTTTCTTATAATTTGAAGCCATTAATTTGAGTCCTACTCTCCAGAGCAGGGGAAAACAATCTTGCTCCATCCTCCATGCAACAACCCTTTAGATATTTGAAGATGGCTATCCTATCTCCTCTCAGTCTCCTCTTTTCCAGGCTAAGCATCCCCAGCTCCTTCAACCATTCCTCATAAGGCTTGGTTTCCAGACCCTTCATCATCTTGGCCGCCCTCCTCCTCTGCACAATTTCCAGCTTGTCAATATCCTTCTTAAATTGTGGTGCCCAGAAGTGGACACAGTATTCCAAGGAGCGTATCTGTTTTATGTGTTTTACTTCTACGTAGGCTTAAAAGCAATTTACCTGCTATTCAGTTTACACCAACCATAAAATACACACCAAGATTGGTACGTATGGGTGGCCCTTTTCTGAAGCTGTTCCAACTCTACAATATCCTTTTTGAGGCAAGCAGACCGTAACTGTGCACAGTAATCTAACTGTGGTCACACCGTAGATGTGTGTAATGGCATAAGGATAGCAGGAGTTTCATTTTCAATTCCTTTCCTAACAATCCCTAGGATATAAATGTTCTCTCTTGCCACACACCAGGTTGACATCTCCATCCATTTATGCCTCTTCAGCCTCTGCCAGTTCAGACCCCAACAGCGTACATAAGAAGTCTGGCTTTTAATGCCAATGACTCAGTGTCTCCTCGGCGGAGGATCTTGGTGTGCAGGAAAAAAACACAGAAGTCCTTTGTCCTCCTGTGTGTGCCCCCCCCCTCCAACAGTCGCTAATGGACCAAATAGACAATGGGTATTCTATCACCAAAAGCCCAATTTGGGTCAGAGCTGCAGTGCTGCATAAGAGTGGCAGGGGGGTGGGACTTGACTGTGCAGGTTTAAATGTCAGTATCCCCCCTTCCGACCCCACATGCCTGTGTTTCAAGGGATGGGGCACAATTCATTCCCAATAAAAGCATGGTAAAAGTAAAGGAGAGCCCTGCTCTGCAACGCAGAGCTAAACTATGGAACTCACTCGAGGCAAGGATGGCTACCAACTTGGATGGCTTTGAGAAAGGATTTGGACAAATTCATGGAGGAGAGAGCTAAGGTGACTACTAGCCCCAATGGCTACGCTCTGCCTTCCCACTTCTGAGGCAGAAATGCTTCTGAATAGTAGTTGCTGGAAACCACGGAGTGGGGCAAGCACTGCTCTTGTGCTCAAATTCTGCTTGTGGTTTCCCTCTGAGGCATCTGGTTCTCCACTGTGAGAGGATGCTGCTGCACTAGATGGGCTGCTGGTCTGACCCAGCAGACTCGTCTTATGTGGGTGTGGTTGGTTTGTTTGTTTGTTTTAACCAATTTTATAAAAGGTTTTTAGCACATGAAACAATAAAGTTCTCTTGTTAAGGACTCCTGGAGGAGACCTGGAAGGAAAGATTCCTTTCCAGAGGGTGCCAAGTCCATGGAAGCTGACATCACCATCATCAAATGTGATGTGGTCAACAAAAGAGGTTTAAAGACTCTCTCAAGGCAAATTTTAAAAAATGTAGTATAAAGGTAAAGGTACCCCTGGCTGTTAGGTCCAGTTGTAGACGACTCTGGGGTTTCACGCTCATCTCGCTCTATAGGCCGAGGGAGTTGGTGTTTGTCCGCAGACAGCTTCCAGGTCATGTGGCCAGGATGACTAAGTCGCTTCTGGCGAACCAGAGCAGCACACGGAAACAATGTTTACCTTCCAGCCAGAGTGGTACCTATTTATCTACTTGCACTTGACGCGCTTCTGAACTGCTAGGTGGGCAGGAGCAGGGACCGAGCAGCAGGAGCTCACCCCGTTGCGGGGATTCGAACTGCCAACCTTCTGATTGGCAAGGCCTAGGCTCTGTGCTTTAGACCTGTGGTTTAGACTCTGTGGTATAGTATAAACACCAACAATTAGGAAACACTTGCCTGCTGGCGCTGCAATTGGAGAACAGCCTTTACCAAAGGTGTCATGGGCTTTGAAGACACTCGAATTCAGCATGCAATTAGCAGGACGTGCTAAGAGGAAGGAACGCTTGGCAAATCCACACCGTGATCAACTCCCACCTGAAAACCAATGTCCCCACTGTGGAAGGACGTGTGGATCCAGAATTGGCCTCCACAGTCACTTACGGACTCATTGTGAAAACCATGTTTATGGAAGACAATCTTACTCGGCTACGAGTGATTGCCGAAGAAGAAGAAGAAGAAGAAGAAGAAGAAGAAGAAGAAGAAGAAGAAGAAGAACTTCTTCAGTGGTTCTATACAAGCAACAGTGACAAGACAGCTAAAAGAACATCCATTGTTTGCAACTTGCTCCCTGGTATACAGAGATATGTGCAGCTAATGAGAAAGAAAAACAAAGAGAATGTCTATTTTTCATAGTACACCAAGCTCTTTTAGCTGAGGAGACACTGAGTCATCCACATTAAAAAAGAAAACAAAAAACCCTTGAGTCATCTACAGGATTAGACTGTAATTTTATTTTCTCTTCTCCTCTGTCTCAATAACTTTCTTTTCCTACCCTCTGAGCAAATGGACACTTTGGATATTAAGCCACAGTGATCCCTGGATGGGCAGCAAGCATGGGAGAGACATACTCAAATTACAACCCTTCCCCTAAGCATAAAGATTCTAGTCCTTGTGGTTCTGAAGAATAGGACAAATTGAATAGGCTTGTAGGAAGCTGCCCTTCTGATGAATCAGATCCATCTACCTCAGTATTGCCAGCACTGACTGGCAGAAGCTCTCTGGGTTTTCAAGCAGGGGGCATTCCCAGCCCTACCTGCAAATGCTGGGGATTGAACGCAGGACCTTCTGCATCCAAAGCAGGTGCTCTACCATGGAGCTGTGAAGCTTCACCTAAGCATAGGTCAAGATTCTAGTCCTTGTGGTTCTGAATAAAGGGAGAACATGAGCAGCTCAGTTGGTTAGAGTGTAGTGCTGATAATGCTAAGGTGATAGGTTCGATCTCCATATTTCTGCATTGCAGGGGGTTAGACTAGATGATCCTCGGGGTCCCCTCCAACTCGGCAATTCTATGATTCTATGAAATAGGAACATATTCTTATTAATATCAGAAGCTGTGTTATATTGAGTCAGATCATCTAGTATCATCAATAGCTGCTGCCACCACCTCCCTCACCATTGCCTCCTGTGGGAGTGAGTTCCGAAGTTTAACAATGCACTACAACGTTGGAATCATCAGCCCCTCAGCCATCGTTGTCAATGGCCAGCACTTAATCCAAATTTAGCATCTGATGCCAAACCTCAATCACATGTTTCCAGAGTTCAGCAATTTTTTCCTGTTTTTCCCCAACAAAAATGCCTTCTCCACAGCTGAACTCTGAATGACAAATGGTACATATGCCTGCAGGTTTCAGAAGTATTTAACGGTGTAGTAACTTATGCACACCTGTCTGCAAATCTATTCATCCTAATACACTCCTCCATTCTCCTGTGAATCTACCTGGGCAAAGGTGGGGGGGCAGGGAGAGAAATTCATACCTTTCCAAGTTTTAGGAAGCAGTTCTGAAGCCAAGAAATGTGTACAAAATTTCAGGTTCTAGGGGAATTCTGGAAGGAGGATTCTCAGCATAAGGAGTTCTGGAAACAAAATTATTAGGAAGATGACTTCCAGGACCACACATCTGATTTCTTCAGTGGTTACCTTGAACCTTGGCATACAAAGACCTGTAACAGGTTTTGGGGAACTTCTGCCCTAGGAGATCTCTCTGGTGGATAGTGGGATACTAACCTCTTTCCCCTCCTTGATTCCCAGCAGCTTTACCAGTCAAGATCCCTACATAGCTATTAAAATGGGACTTTTCTTCTTCCACTTAAAATGGCTTCGAAAGACATCCCAGAGGCAATGTCATCAGCTGTGGAAAGAGACCACAGAGCACCATGGTGGACCTCCACCAACTAGCGCTGGAGTCTTCAGCTGAGCCACATGAAACCAAACATCCAGTCAGGGAAAAGACATCACCTGTCACAACTGGTAAAAGACACTCCTTCCCCAGCTGGATCCTATTATCCCTTGATGGGTTTTATTTCCCTGATACCATGATCACTTCCTCCTGCATCAACCCTTGGTATCAGGTTCATGTCAAACGCGTCCTCCCTCTTCTTCCTCCTCCTCCTCTCTCTCTCTCTCTCACACACACACACACATATGCATAGCCTGATTTTGTTCATGGCATCCCAAGAGCCAAGCAGCACAACATGAAGTTGCTGATCTGGGAAGGGCACTTAGGCCTCAATACTGCAAGTGTTGTACATAAGAACAAAGGACGAGTCCTGGATGACTAGGACAAAGTGGCCCCATCTTGTCCAGCATCCTGTTCTCAGTGGCCAACCACATGGGAAGCCCACAAGCACAAGGCCATCTCCCCTCGTGGTTTCCTGCAACTAGCATTCAGAAGCGTTACTGACTCTGACCTAGTACTTACTGTTAGCCTTCTCCTCCACCAATTTGTTCAATCCTCTTTTAAAGTTGGTGGCCCATCACTGCCTCCTTGGGGAGTGAGTTCTGAAGTTTGGCCCCCAGAACGTTTCCACAAAGAGAATGCAGCCCTCGGGCCAAAACACCTTCTCCATCCCTACCAAGGACACTTATGTGGGAGCAACTCTGACTGAAAGAATTGTTTCCGAGTAGGAGGTGCAATGTGGGTTTTTCTCCATCGTGCACCAAAACGACTGTGGGCCAACCTCTTCTTGAGAAGAGATAACATATCACAGATCAGCTATGAGCAGCTTCAAAGAACATCAGCTGTACCTTGAAAGCACATGGCTTCCCCTAAAGAATCCTGAGAATTATAGTTCAACCCTCACATAGCTACAGTTCCCAGCATTCTTAGACTACAGTTCCCATTATTCTTTGGAGAGAAACGTGTACTTTTAATGTCTGGTGCCCAGTGATTTCATAAGATTCTTGATTTTCCTTCACAAGGAATAGGAATTTGCACTTTAGGGGGGAAAAGAAAAAAGAAGCCAAACATTTACAGGAAAGATCCTGTTTATCTGGATCAGAGGCAGTCCCCAATCCTGCACAGGACATTCAGAAGGAAGCACCTGAAAACTTTGCATCAGTGGCAACACCCTTCTCACCTTCCAGACAAGGAAGAGAATGACAGATTGTTGGAAATCCTGCAAGGGTGTCCACTGTGTGTGTGAACTTTGGACTTCCTGGGATCGTCAAGGGAAGGAAGCAAACTCACAAGAACGGCTGGACTCTGCTCCCCTTGGCAGGACAGGGTGTACTGCTCTCACGCATCAAGGAAAACAATTTAACTCCTAGGTCCATTTGCTTGAACAGAGAGCCACTGTCTCATCCTGAAGCCTCCAGGTGGCAATGGTAGATTTAATCAACAAAATGCTAGGTGTTCCATTAAAATCCACAGCCAAAGGCAGTCACACCTCTGAAACCTAGTTGCTGGAAACTGCAGGAGTTCTTTTGTGCTCAAGTCCTGCTGGTGGGCTTCCCATCATGGGCATCTGAGTGGCAACTGTGAGAGCAAGATGTTGGACTAGATGGGCCACTGGCCTGATCCAGCAGGCTCTCCCTATGATGCTAGGTTTACACCCTTCCCCTAAAATTAAAGTCAAAGTCTATCATCCTCAGAGTTCTGACTGAAGGGCCAACCTTACACAAAATCATATAGGGAAAGGGGAGTCCTCTGTTCGCTACCGTGCTAATCTCTCCCAGACGGTGGAGGTGGCGCCAAGAGGGAGACATGCCCTCCATCTTTGCCCAGGGAAGTAGCATCTTCCAGATGTAGTGCCGTGGGAAGACAGGAGTGGAGCTCTGTTCGCTGCTGAGGAAGCTGGGAATGGCTTGGAAATCAGGCAAAATGAGAGCCAGGGGCCAGTTCAACCAGGGAAGACCAGCAGAACACATGGAAGGCAGAAGGATACTGAATGTCCTTTTTACCAGAGGCAGCCGTCTTCCCCAAGTGGGTAGATCAAGCACCGATTCAAAGGTAAATTTGTCGTGAGTCTATAGACATGCAATCACTTAAGAATATAAGAAGAGGCCTGGTAGAATAGGCCAAAGAGGGGCTCATCTAGTCCAGCACCCTGTTATCACTGTGGCCAACCAGAAAGAAACAAAGAACTTTAGAGCTGGAAAGGAACCCAAGGATCATCTAGCTCAACCACTTACAATGCAGAAATCCCAGCTAAAGCACCCCTGACAGGTGGCCATCCAACCTCTGCTTAAAAATCTCCAGTGAAGGAGAGTCCACCACCTTCCTAGGTTGTTCATTCTGCTGTTGAACAGCTCTTGCCATCAGAAAGTTCTTCCTAGGGTTTACTTAAAATCTCCTTCTCCGCCATTTTTTCCTGCCTAAGGAAAAAAGAAAAATATTCTTATACGCTGCAGCAGCAGCGAGAATACCAGTCGCCAAAAAATGGAAAGGCGAAATGATACCATCAAAAGAGGAATGGCAGGAGAAATTGTTTGAATATCTCAAATTAGCAAAACTGACAGGAGACAATTAGGAGACAGCTAAAGGTATAAAAAAGAATGGGGAATTTATAAAGAATATTTAATTAAACATTGTCCACAAGTGAAAACCTGGCAAATGTTGAGCAACAGTGATTAGCTGTGATTCCTCAGGGTGCCTTCCAGCTCTAAAATTCTGCCAGAAGTCTAGCAAAGCTGTAAGTTCTGCCTTTTAAAAACAACAGTGAAACTACCTGAGAAAAACAAACAAACCAGCCAACCAACCCGGGAAGTCTCCATTCTCTTTTTCGCTGTTATGATCTGCTACGGTCACCTCATCACCACCCATAATCACAAGTTCTGTGTGCATTATTCAGCTAAACGACCTCATTGCAGTTCCCACAGCAACAAGGCTGTGGCAGGGCTGGAGCCTAACCAACTGAGGCCTGCGTGTCCCAAGGCTTTTGTGTCCTCCAGAAAGAGATGGCAAAAGCCTGATGGGACGGTGGAGGGCAGGAACTGCTTAGGATATAACCTTCATACTGCAAAGCAAGGGCTAAAGGTTATAAAATGATGCATGACATGGAGAAAGTGGATGGAGAAAAATGCCCCACCCTCGTAAGACTGGAATTTGTGGACATCATGTGAAGCTGAATGTCGGATGATTTGAGACAAGATAAAAAGTTCCTTCTTCCTGCATTGTAAACTATGGAACTCCTTTCCACAGGAGACAGTAATGGCCACCATCTTGGACAGCTTTAAAAGAGGATTGGACAAATTCATGGGGGAGGGGGTATCAATGGCTACTAGCCACAACGACTATGCATTGCCTCCATGGTTGCTTTTCAATACCAGTTGCTGGAAACCATGTCGCGGGGGGAGTTGCCGTTGTGTTTAAATCCTGCTTGTGGGTTTCCCATAATGGGCTTCTGGGTGGCCACTGTGAGCACAGGAGACTGGCCTATATAGTCCATTGGCCTGATCCATTAGCCTCATGCTAATGTGTTTATGGCTGAACGCAGCAAAGCTCTTCCTAGCAGACAAAGGAGAAGGAATATCAGATCAGAGATCTGGGGCAGGAGAGAGACCTTAGCTCAGCATTTGAGCATCTGTTTGGTGTACGGAAGTTTCCAGGTTCAATCCAGCCCCTTGCTAAAGCAATGAGGACTAGAATCTCACTTTATTTTTAGGGGAAGGGCAGTGGCTTAGTGGCAGAACAGCTGTCTTTAATGCGGAGGACGGGGCTTCACTCCCCAGCTACATCTCCAGTTAAGGAAGGGCAATATACCCCTGTCACTGTCAACATTACTGTGCTAGATGCTAGATGGACTTTTCTTCAGTAAGAAGTTTTCACATTTCAGGATATAAGGTCATTTACCTTGTTCCCATGCTCCTTTGTGTTGAATAGGCTGTGGCCTTCTTAATTTTTTCTTTAACTATCTATTTATCCATATTTGCTGGTTTTTATTTTTCACTTATTTGAAATATTTCTAAATTACCTCAGGAACCCTAGAGAGGAGTATGTACGCATACTTTGCAAGTATACAAAACACACACAACAACAACCTTTGCTGAGGAGGATTCAAGAGGCATTCTTCTGTGCAATAGCTTTTCAAAAAATGAAGAAATTGTGTTTCACCTCAGAACATCAGTTTGTGCATCGTTTGTTCCCATGGTTACCCCTTTTCTTCATGTCCCTGATCACCAGTACTGTTGGCTTCTCAGAACTCAGATGCAAAGCTGGTCCAAAACTTTTTGTTGCCTGGGGTAAACGACAAGGTCGACCACCACCGCTCCCAATTTTTTTCTTTCTTTTTTTTAAATAATCTTTACTAATTTAAATTACATACTTATACAAAGAATTTACAATCTCATACTAGAAAAAGGAAATCAATGAAAAAACAAGAAGAAAAGAAGAAAATACAGAAAAAAGAAAGAAGAAAAAGCAAATTTACGTACATAAAAAATTAATCTTCCTAATTAATACTTAAATAAACACTTTAAAAAGACTTCTAACAAAACGAGTCTTCCAATCATTCTTATTGTGCTGTTTATACTGTTATTGTTCTGCCCGCACATTTTTATATTCTTTAATATTGTTCCCATCTACTCCACAAACGGTATTTGTTGTGTTTACAAGTATCACTCAAGTTCTGCTGATATGGTGTGATTGGTACACTATGATCTTATATAATCCTTAAATATTCTCCATTCTCCAAATATTTTCTGGTTCAGTACTCCTCTAACTCAATTTCACCTACCTCAGTATTGTCTACACTGTCTGGCATCAGCTCTCCATGATTTCATAGAATCATAGACTCTATGAGATTTGGAAGGGACCCCAAGGGTCATCTAGTCCAGTGTTTCCCAACCTTGGGCCCCCAGATGTTTTTGGCCTACAACTCCCATCATCCCTAGCTAGCAAGACCAGTGGTCAGGGATGATGGGAGTTGTAGTTCAAAAACATCTGGGGGCCCAAGGTTGGGAAACACTGATCTAGTCCAACCCCCTGAAGTGCAGGAATCTCAGCCCCCCTTCCAGTTTTTATTGCTCCCTGCTTAAAACACATACACACAAAAGGGGGGGGGGGAGAGGGAGAAAAAGTGTGTGTGTGTGTGTGTGTGTGTGTGTGTGTGTGTGTTAGAATAATAAATAAATATATCTGGTATACAGGCCACCAATCAGCTGCTAGCTAGCAAGTATAGAAACAGAAATTTGCATTATTGTTTGGACTACAAAATAGTTATTGCAGGAGCTTATGATTGACTTTATGACGGCAATAGTTTTCATCAGCCAGTTTGTTGGATGCAGCAGGGTTAGCCCCAGTTGACTGGTATATAGGATTTGTGGAAGGTGTGGTTAGTGGGCAACAAAATGCAAAAAGTATACCCTCTGTGACAATTCAATCAGAGCTTAAAATCATGAAAACTAAGCCCAGCGCCCATTTACCACACCACCAATTTGGAGATGAAAAGAATCATCTCCGGTTGGCTGAATTAATTAATCCCTATGTGAAAATCGGAAACCACTGTCTCATTTCAGGCCCAGCAAATGGAACCAAAGCTCAAAAGTATTCTGCTTTCAAAAAAAGTTCAAGGTTCAAGCTCAGAAGGATGAAGGAAAACTCAGGCACCTACAGTTTCTTTTGGCACACTGGCTTTTGCTGGTGCTTCATTCATCTGCAATTCTCTTTCCAGAAGTCTTAAAAGGTGCTTTTGGAAAGAATTTGCAAAACCAAGCCCAGCCTTCCTTCAGAATACACTCCCCTCTGAATTTTGCAATGAATTCTCCAGGCAAGAAACATGCAAGATCCACGTACTGTGGTGCATTAAAATTGTATATATTTGTTGGAAAATAGCATGCAAAAATCACATTATGTTAGGGGGAAACTGGTTTGCAATGAGGTGTATTTAAGGCAAAATGGCACATAAACATGGATCTATTAAGAAACATTTGCACTAAATCGCTGGTGGATTTTCATGAGGATTTTTTTTTAAAAAATGATAAGGAAATATGGAAAACAGAAAAATGCAAAATGAAGAAAAGTCAAAATTGTCAGATTCTCCCCCGTTTAATCCCCCACCCCAAACAAACACCTCTGTCTTCTGTATGGGGAACTCTCTGCATCTCAGAGCTACCCAAGCAGCCTAAAGGTTGACAACCAGCTAAGAAATGCTCAAAGTAGACCCACTGGAATCAACAGATTGAAGTTGGTCATGTCCTTTGTTTTCAATCAATCTGCTCTGATCTGGACTAACTCTGGGCCTGACTCCACCCCTAAGCCACAGGGCAGGATCTCTTGTGATGGGAGAAGATTGCCTTTCTCTCTCTTGGGAACGTCAGAAAGGGTTTATACATTAAGTACAAAAAAGCCACGTGGTGGCATGATTTGTGGTGTTAATATTTCCAGACATAATGGCAAGGAGGGCACAGGGTGAGGATAACTCACTCTCCTGATGGACTGTTTGCTGAGCCAAGGCTTGCCAGCGGCGTTGCAGAATGGCTGGTGGATCTGAGGGCGCTGGGGAGGCTAGGAAAAGAACAGGAGAGGATTAAGAGATGCATTTCACGGCCCCCCCACGAGGTGCTAGTTAATAGGTGTGATCCTGGCTTTCCCCCTGACCTAGGCTCAGCAGCACACTGGGCTTAATAACCAAAGCTTTCTTGCGTTCACCATGGGCTTTGGGTCTGATTCAATTGTGATAGCTGAGAATGGTACCCCTATGCCCAGAGGCAGTCTATTGCTGCATGCCAGCTGTAAAAACAACAACCTCAAAGCAGTTTGCAAAACAGATAAAACAATAAAAGTTACCGAAAAGAATTACGATTTCCAAATAAGAGAAGACTAAAAACAGATTTAAACTTGCATTGATGTTTTTAGAATGTTTTTAGTAGGCCATTAAAAAAAAGTGAAGTCGTCTCCCTGATGTCCAGTTAGATGTTAGAAACTCAAGCTATATAAACCAAATCACACCTTAAACCTGGCTTACAGTAGCCACAGCAGAATATCTATTCACTAGCATGTTCACTAGATGACCCTCATGGTCCTTTCCAATGCTACAATTATACGATTCTATTATCTCAGCTACATTGCTTGACTGTAGCTTACTCTTGCAACAATTCACTTGTCCCAGTATGCAAGAAGGAAAAACACACACATAGTATTAGCTATGGACGATGATGGTGATGAGGGGAAAAAATACGTTTTATTTTTCATGTACCCATACAAGATAGCATTTTCATCACTTGCCACCCACAAATCCAAATACAGTGGTACCTCGCAAGACGAAATTAATTCGTTCTGTGAGTTTTTTCGTCTTGCGAATTTTTCATCTTGCGAAGCACGGATTCCCATAGGAATGCATTGAAAAAGAAAAAGGAAACAAACTTGCAAGACGTTTTCGTCTTGCGAAGCAAGTCCATAGGGAAATTCGTCTTGCGAAGCAACTCAAAAAACGAAAAACTCTTTCATCTTGCGAGTTTTTCGTCTTACGAGGCATTCGTCTTGCGAGGTACCACTGTACGAAAATGGGACGACTACTGAGCCTAACCCAAGGCTAAAACAGACAAAGATGACACCTGACTTGCTCACAAAAGCCTCCAAGCTGCTTTGTGAAATGCTTCTCTCCCGCGTCATCTGCACCCAGGTCCCCCTCGTGCAGCCAAGTGTGGACTGGGGGAACGGGGCCACACACACAAAGCTGGAAGGAAGGATGTTGCTGACAAGCCATCCTTTGCACACTGAGCCAACCCAGCTGAAACTCGGCAGAGTTTCCTTCAGAGTCAATAGGTCCGAAGCAGGCTGCCCAGTTCTTTAGCTACAGGGAAAGCTGCAAGGACTTCTCTGCTCATGGGACTGAGAAGGAGAGAAGTGTCTGCGAGAAACTTACTTCATTGCCTTTCTTGCTCTGGGAGAGGGAGAGGAGCCACTGCTGTGCACCTGCCTTGCTGTCACCACTGCACAGCCACTTCCCTGGCCTTGCCCACCCCCACTGCCCCCTCACTGGCGAGGTCCCAGGTCTGGGATGTGTCCCCCCATGTGCCCACATGGCTCCCACTCTCCTTCCTTGGGGAAGCCATGCCCACCCACCCACCCCGTCACTCCCTGCAGCCGCAGCCAAGTTTTCAGGCCAGCTGGGAGTGGCAGGGCAAGAGGAAGGAGGGAGAGAAGGCCTCAGAGAATTGGGAAGAGGCAGCTCTTCCTCCAGGAGGAAGGGAAAGGGTGTGTGGGGTGGCACCCACATGAAAAAAATCAGTGTCGAATTCCCAAATAGGTAGAATAGGCCATGCCGTTGGGGGCTTCAAGGCAAAAGATCAATATAATATTGATTTGATATTGAAAGAAAATTGCAATCAAACTTTCTTGTTCAATGTTTTCCCACTAGAGCATGCGCATGAGGGAAGCCCCCACGGTTTCGACTGTCTAAGGGCCTCCACAGGGTTTAATCCAGCACTGCCTAGAATTAAATAAGCCAGAGGGAGGGGAAACTGAGCCAAACCTGCAGCAGAAGCCAGGAAGCTCCCCTCCTGGCGTCGTTTCTCCAATGCACCTGGAAATAACTCTGAACTGTGTGCCACACCTCCTCCTGCTGCTGCCTGCGCATGCCTCAATCTTCAGCTGACTCGCCTTCCCAATTCTGGAGGCATCACCTCCACCAGCCTTTAAACACTTGCACATTGTCCCCTCCTGCTGCTTGCTGTGTGCAGCCACAACCAACCGTGCCCTGGCCACATGTGCAGGAACCGAGCTCACCCACAGCTGCCCCTGGGAAACTGGTGGCAGCTCTGGCAATGGGGGGTGGGGGGCATGGTCTGGGCCACTGTCTCTCCTCTCACACCAGGCACATATTCACTCTGGCTGGGAAAGGAGTCCTGCTGTGTGACCCTCCACATGGCTACCTGGGGAGGTTAGCTTTGTTGTTGGAGCATGGGGGGCTTCCTTCCTGTGCACATTGGAAAGGGGGCTGCATGTGTGACTCACAAACAAGGATTCAAGTGCAGAGAGATATGCCCTTGCGCTGCTATGGAGTTAAGAGGGAGTGGAAGAGGGGGAGAATGAGTGCTTGCGCATCCCTTCCCCAAGGAGGGAGGTGAGAAACAGCAAGGAGCATGGCGCATGTGAAGACTCTTGAC
Organism: Podarcis melisellensis; assembly: GCF_964234715.1. NCBI lineage: Eukaryota > Metazoa > Chordata > Lepidosauria > Squamata > Lacertidae > Podarcis > Podarcis melisellensis. Next base: position 17,478,950 of record NC_138547.1, on the reverse strand, counting down.
ATTCTCCACAACAGACAGGTGGTGGAGATGTCAGCCGCCAAGCCAACAACAGGGCATCTCCATCTGGTCACAAGTGGACCATTCGCAGTCCCAACACGTGCCTGGCACGCAGGGAATTTCAAATACTACTGATGTCACTAGGAGGGGAGTTCCAAAGTGCATAGGTACAGTTGTGCTAAAATATTCGAGTTCTAAAAAATGCGGAATGGGTCTGATGTGATGGTACCTTCAACAGTGACAGTTCAGCTGATTGATGTGGCTGAGTGGACGCATAATGTGATCTTGCATGTTCCTACGCTCCTAAGTTTGACCTGACAAAATTATTTATCCCATACATCATTTAAAAAGAAAAAGAATGGGGGATCCCCACAACTGGGCATTGCTACTTATCTTCATTCCCCACAGAGCATGCCTACTAGGAAATTGCAACACAGCTGTGTTGGATGCATCTAGGGTCTGTTGTGACAGCCCTATTAGGAGAGATGGTTCTGAGCTAGCTATTTGCAGACAGCCACCCTCCTCTCTAAGGAAGGAGGAAAGGGAGGAGGGGCCCAAGCAGAAAATATATCCTAATTAGCCGGTTAATCACATTTATTTGCTCTGAGGAAAAGCAGGTGGGGAGTGGGGGCAGAAAAGCGCCAATTGATTGGCACAGCCTCTAACATGGAACAGCTGAGCAGCCAAGGCAAACAACATCCGTCCAAGACAGGGTGGTGTAAATGTTGGAGCTCCTTGCAGGAAAGGCAGGATGTAAATGCAATATATAAATAAATATTATTAACAATGAGATGAGATCTTGCCATGGCCATAGTTAAGAGCATGCCCACTTGCCTGAAAGCACCAGTAGTTGCCCAGTGGTCCATCAAGGCTAGGATCCTGCCCTCACAGTGGCCAACCAGATGCCCCAATGGGAAGTCTCCAAGCAGGACCTGAGCTCAGCAGCATTCTTGCCACCTGGGATTCCTAGCAACTGGTGTTCAGATGCACACTGCCTCCAGCAGTAGAACACAGCCAGAACTTTCTGACAGTAAGGAAGTGACCATGGAACAGACTCCCTGGGAAGGTGGTAGGAAATCCTTTGTTGGGAGTTCTTAAACAGAGGTTGGATGGCCACCTGCCAGGGATTCCTTAGCTGTGATTGCTGCATTGCAGGGGGCTGGACTAGCTGGCCCTTGGGGGTCCTTCCAACTTTACAATTCTACGATTCTAGGAGCAGCTCCGAACCCCACGGTCTGCGAGTGCTCCATGTGCCATTTCGTTAAGGCTCTCCGACGCGCCGTTCCTGCTGGCCCCGTCTGCCACTAAGCCCTAGTTGGGAGATAGGGTTACCGCAGGATACGTCGACATAATTACTTCAGCTCGAGTAATTGTATCTCCGGCTTAGTTGCCAAGTTAGCAGCTTCCTACCACTCACTGCCTTGCACAGAGCTCAGTTTAGGCCCCCTTTTCTCTCCTTTGAGCTCCACCAGCTTCACAAAGGATTTCAAACGAAGCTGGATAGCAGGGAGATTCAGGGTGGAGAAAAGGAAGTCCTTCTTCACATAGCATATTGTTAAACAGCGGAACTGGCTGCCATGGGGCATAGCAATGGGAACCAATGGGAACAGCTTTAAAAGAGGGTTAGGGGTCTAAGGTCATGTGGAGGTCTAAGGTGAGCAGTGGGTCCAGGTTTTGTGGCCACCCCAGCTAACACGTTTACTCTGAGAACCTCTCTGGCCAAACATGTGGTCCAGGATCTTAAAAGAGAAAAGTTCTTCTCCCTTTCTGATAGCACTATAACCTATGAACATCTGGAGAAACTTGAATGTCAGAAGATTCAGGACAGATAAAAGGAAGTCCTTCTTCATGCACTGCAGAGTTAAACTATGGAACTCACTCCTGCAGGATCCTTTAAAAGAGGTTTAGACAAATTCATGGAGAGGAGGGGAAGGCTGTTGATGGCTGCTAGCCTTGATGGCTATGCTCTGGCTGCACGGTTGGAGGTGGCAATGCTTCTGAATGCCAGTCGCTGGAAGGCGCAGGAGAGGAAAGGGCTCTTGTGCTTGGATCCTGCCTAGGCACTTTCCATTGGGGGCATCTGGTTGGCCACTGGGGGAACAGGCTGTTGGGACTAGATGGGCCCTTGGCCTGATCCAGCATGCTCTTCTCACATTCTTAATGCTCTAACTGCAAATTGATGTTTTTGTGAATTGAATATTTAATCAGGGAGAGTGCTACTGTTGTGTTCAGGATCTCCTCAACAGGCACCTGTGAGAACAGGATGCTGGGCTAGATGGTGAACTGGTCTGATCCAGCAGGCTCTTCTTACAATTTTATATGCACATGCTAGAAATCTTGGGTAGACGTCCTGCTAATAGAGAGGTTCTAAGTAGATGGACCCAATAGCCTGACTTGATATAAGACCAGGTCCTCCAATGAACATAAGGGAGCTTGGCTGCTGGATCAGACCAAAGGGGCCCATCCAGTCCAGCATGCTGTTCTCAATAGGGGATTGCTCTTATCATTAACATGAGTTGACATCGTTTTTTTTCTTTCATATTTTTAGACTTGTAAATAGCTTAGAGGTTTCAGTACAACAGAGTTGCATATGAATCTTGCAAAACAAAGTAAAAGATAGATAAAAAATAAAAGAAAGTGACCCTAAAGACAGTTTTTTTTCATTCTGACATCTAACGGAGTCTAAATCGTTCAAATGCCGCCCAAAACACAGCAACAAGTCCACAACTTACTGGATGTCACTCATGGCTCCTTTTGACTGTTAAAAATTCATTAATGAGAGCAGATTGGTATTATGCCGTTTCCTTAATTAAAGAGGACTACGGAACAGCATTTTAAATACCAGTGTCATTTTTCCAATTGACACAGCTGCATTATAAAGGGGGGCATATACTTAAACTGAAACTGAGCTCGTCACCCACCCCCCCTCTACGTGCAGGCGCCCATACCTCAACAACAGCAGAGTTCATTTGGGTTTAAATGTTTAATACGCTCATGGGATATTGATAGGCGAGGACAAAAAGAACGAGATAATGTTTCTTGAGGTGGATGGCTCCACTGTGCTTACCTGAAGCTACAGGCACACAGGCAACACACTTGTGAGGGCTCGTGCATTCAGGAGTACATTCACACCAAGAAAGGCCTGCAACTCAGCATGCAGAAGAATCCAGGCTCAGTTGCTGGCAACAGCCCCCTGCTTAAAACTGTGGAGAGCTGCTGCTGCCAGCCAGTGTAGACAGTGCTGAGCTACAGGAGCGCCTCATCCCTGAGGCAAAATGAAAAGGTGCCTCTCCACTCCACAAGCCTCGCTTCCCAGGGTCACATGAGAGTTCCGCAAGATCTCTCTGGAAGCAGTTGCCCCACGGGATTCCGCCGCCCAAGGTGGCTGCCTCAGTCTGCCTCAGAGGAGGGTCGGCCCTGCTGAGCTGGATGGACCCCAGAGAAGGCAGCTTCCTATGGTCCTATTTAATTCAGCCCCTTGTTCAGAGGATTAGAATCTTACTTTATGTTCCCTGGAAGGCCTGTAACTCAGGACCTGCTTTGCATAAATACTCTGCAAGGATCGATTATGACAACTTCTTCCCCTCACCCATATTGTCTCCCAGAAAGTGATCACCGCTTGCCCCCCAAATAAGATTTAATTTCCTTTTAAAATCCTTGCACCAACGCAGTTCTGGTGTTCTACATATATTTTTGAGAAGCTTTTTCCTGCTTTCTCTCCCCCCCCCCCCCCCGATAATTGCTCTTACATAGAGCCAGTCAATCTCAACTGAGGGTTGCTGAATAGGTGATTAATCTCCCCTTCTCCTTAGATGAACAACAGAAAAGGAAGAAGCAAAATACAGTGTAATGTGATATCTTCTAAACTTGCCATTTCACTAGTTGTGACTTGTTTCTGAAAGGTTGTTTTCTGCCCTGTGCCTTCGGGGGGAACATAGAGGTAAATGTGAAACTTGAAAGATCTGGAAAGGGTTTGGGCTTGCACTGGGAAGAACATTGTATGGATGCACGATGTTATCAGGAACAGTTTCTTGGTGGAGAAAGAGCTGCAAGACCATGTCTCCATCTAGAGCAGGCCCCCCCAAAAAAAACTTGTTTGGACCGCGCCCCCCTCCTTTGACTCCAGAAACTCATTCCCAGCCCCCTCTACCCTACAAAAAACATTATTCAGAAAAGAGATTTGCAGGACCTACCTACTAAGATCGTAAAAAACCAAAATCAAAACAGTATCAATAAATAGCACATGTGTTCAAAATCCAATTAAACAAAACAAAAAAATCCTTCCAGTAGCACCTTAAAGACCAACTAAGTTAGTTCTTGGTATGAGCTTTCATGTGCATGCACACTTCTTCAGATACGAATCTGAAGAAGTGCGCATGCACACGAAAGCTCATACCAAGAACTAACTTAGTTGGTCTTTAAGGTGCTACTGGAAGGAATTTTTTTTGTTTTGACTATGGCAGACCAACACGGCTACCTATCTGTAACTCCAATTAAACTATTTAGCTGAATGAATTCAACAAAACTGATGGACTTGATCTAGTGGTACCAGCTTTTCAAAGTCTGATAATCATTTAGCAAGAGTCTTAGATGCCACTTTTATTGATGCCTTCACTGTTCAGTAAAATGATGGGTCTACCTGGTGAAGGTATAACACCTTCCCAATACCTGGTTGAAAGTCATTTAGCAGGACCTCCCAAGACCCCCTGCCTACCCCTTGCCTCTTAGATTACCCCTATGTAATCCCACTGTCCTCAAGGGGGGAGTACCTCCCACTTTGGAAACTACTGATCTGGAAAAAGGATAGAATCTAGGAGGCGGCCTTCTGCTTAATCAGATCATGGGTCTATTTAGTTCAGTATTGCCTACACTGACTAGCAGCAGTGGCTCTCCAGGGTTTCAGGCAGATAATCATTCCCAGATTTACCTGGAGATGCTGCTGGGGATTAAAGCTGGAACCTTCTGCATGCAAAGCAGGTGCTCCATAACTGAGCTATTGACCTTCCCCTTGGAATCAAATAAGATTCCAGTCCTCATAGTTGTGAACGGAGGAAAGAATTAACTAGAAACATTGGTAGCTGTCTTCTGCCACATCAAGATCATTGGACTATTTAGCTCAGTATTACTGGCACTGACTGGCAGCAGCTCTTCTGGTTTTCAGATGGAATACGTTCCCAGTCCTGCCTGGAGATACCATGGATTGGACACCAGACTTTCTGCCTGCAAACCACAGATTCACAGTCTTTTACCCTACATATTCCCTTTAAAAATAGTGTTAAAAGGGGAGTTTTGGCACGTGCCATTTCACAAGTCACAGTAATAAAGAGGTGGGGAAAGCTGAAACCTGGAAAGCCCTTTCCAAGAGGAACAAGAGCATCAGAAGAACGCTGCTTGATCAGGCCAATGGCCCATCTAGTCCAAAACCCTGTCCTCCCAGCAGCCAACCAGATGCTTCTGGGGCACCAAGAACATTCTTCCCACTTGCAATTCCAGGAAATCAGGGTGGGCTGCTTCTAGGACCAAATGAATTTGACGTTGCTGTTACAGGCATAAAGGAACAACACATTGTTAGGAACAAAACTCATTCATAGAATCGTGCTAATCATTGGTAGGAATGCAACTAATTCAGCTCAATGGGATACACTCCTGTACCCACAGAATTAGGCTTCAAACCTGCTTACTACAATGGGAGTCTTAAGAAGAGCCTTCCTGGATCAGGCCAGAGGCCCATTTAATCCAGCATCCTATTCTCACAGTGGCCAGCCAGATGTTTATAGGAAGCCTGCTATAGCAGGATTCGAATGCAAGAACACTCTCTTCCCCCCTCCTGCAGTTTCCAGCAACTGGTATTCAGAAGAATCGCTGCCTCTGACCACGGACACACAGCACAGCCATTGTGGCTAGTAGCCACCGACACAGCCTTTTACCCCACGAACTTCTCCAATTCTCTTTCAAAACCCATCCAAGTTAATGGGCTGCAATTTCTTCCCGGTGAAATATTACAGAGGCAAAGACTTCATTCAGGCCATCTGGCAAGAGAGCCAAGCTTCTAGTTTCCTTCCCGATCTAGGGTGGGGGAGGAGAGGAAAAGAAGATAAAAAATTAAACAGGAGATAGAAGAGGAAACGGATGGGAAGTGGGGGAGGGGGGCCTCCTGAACGCACGAGAGCAGCCCACAGAGTTTATCCCCCCCCTTGCATAAATACTGCAAAGCTCTCATAAAAATGACAGAGCAATGCACAGCTGAAGTTGAGACATTAATGGAGAAAAAATTGAATAGGACGTAAAGGAGATCTCCTAACCAGGAGGAAGCTCAGGAAAAGGAACTGAGAATAAAACTGCAGGAGAATGGACTACATAGCACTACAATTCTAGGATTCTAGAACACATTTCTACAAATCTACGGGATAACTATATACTGTGAAAAGTCACCACACCTCTAAAAGGAATAACAAGGAAGTAGGGAAAGGGACGCGGGTGGCGCTGTGGGTTAAACCACAGAGCCTAGGGCTTGCCGATCAGAAGGTTGGCGGTTCGAATCCCCGCGACAGGGTGAGCTCCCGTTCCTCGGTCCCTGCTCCTGCCAACCTAGCAGTTCAAAAGCATGTCAAAGTGCAAGTAGATAAATAGGTACCGCTCTGGTGGGAAGGTAAACGGCGTTTCCGTGTGCTACTCTGGTTCGCCAGAAGCAGCTTAGTCATGCTGGCCACATGACCCAGAAGCTGTACGCCGGCTCCCTCGGCCAATAAAGCAAGATGAGCACTACAACCCCAGAGTCGGTCACAACTGGACCTAATGGTCAGGGGTCCCTTTACCTTTACCTTAGGGAAGGGTCTGAAAAGGGCAACTTTGAGAAAAAGGATGCAGAGTCTGGCACTTTTGAGTTTAGAGAAAAGGGGTGCTTTGCTAACACTGTGGGCAAAACGTTGCCAAATTTTTGAGTGGTAAATGGCAAATTGCAGCAGAAATATTGAAAGTGGTACTTAAAGTCTGGAAATATGAGGATGTGAACCTGACAGATTTGTCCATTCATATCTAGTGCTTTTTTCACAAGAAGAGATGCACAAAAACACACGCAACATGCAACAGCAGTCCCAGAGGCTGGCACGCAACCAGAGGACTCTGGATTGGCCATCCCTGATATAAGCCCCAGAAGTCTTAAGTGAAGAAGAAGCCAAGCAGGCCTCTCTTGGGAGAGCAATCTCTTACTGACACACCACCACTGAAGAAACTGTTTCCCTGGTAGTATTCAGCCTTACCTGAGATGGTGGTGGGCTCCTGCAGCTTCTGCTGTGAATGAGGCCTATCCTAAGAAAGAGAAACCTATCTGTTCCTTTTGCCTCACTTTATATGCTGTTTTTGTTCTGTTTCCCTCAGTCATTCATTATCTGTTGCTTTTCTCTCTGGACTCTGCCTATGTTACTTAAGTATCTCTGCTATCAGTGATAGAAATCCCAGAAGTCTTCAGCAAGGAAGGAGCCAAGCAGGCCTTTCTTGGGAAAGCAAATCAGTAACCAGGGCACCACCACTAAAGATGTCTCTTTCCCAGGTTGCTGCCTGCCTTGACCTGAGATGGCGGTGGGCTCTTGCAGAAGGAGGCTCCTCTGCAGCAGGTTCCAGGCAGGGCTGTTTTTCAAACACCAGAGAAAGTTAAGAGCAGTTTAGTTTAGAGGAAAGGTGAGTAGGAGGAGCAATAATGCTTCTGAATTCCAAGTACTTTGATCCTGGCTTGTGGGCTTCCTATAATGGCCAACTGGACAGTCACTGTAAGAACAGTGTACTAGGCTAGATGGGCCACTGGTCTGGTCCAGCAGGCTTGTCTTATTCTCTTATGGCAGCCTCTTCCTCTCCTATTGTCATTATTTAGAAGAGCCCATGAATGCTGAACACATTAAAAATAACTGAGGAGGAAAGGCTGTCTTCTTCATTGCTCACGACAGAACTGGGTCTCAGCCACGCTGGTTATCGACTGCAAAAGAAACTCCAGCGCTCCACTACACAGACTCTCCAAACATCGCCACAGCAAGGCATCTGGCTGCATGACTCTCATTTGAGGGTGCAGAGAGGTCGGGGGTGCAACTGGCATCAAGCTAAAGCACATGGAAAGGAGCATCAACAGATAAGTAGAGTTGTCACCCAGTAAATTACTTTGGAGGGGGTGTCCATAAATGTCATGCTTTGCCCCCAGCCATTCAGATTCCTCTGGGGGCTGTATGCAGAACCACTGTATTCCCCCAAAAGTGCTCTTCAGTAATCAGGCAGAGCTTAAAAAAAAATGATATATCCATATGAAAAATTGCATCAATAGAGCTAAGAGAAAACCCTGTCCGAACCCTTGGAGAGCTGCTGCCATATAATACTGAGCTAGATGGACCAATGCCCTGACTCAGCATGACAGCTCCTTATTTAAATCATGCTTTTATTTACAACGATGAGGACTAGAACCTTTATTTTGAAGGGCACAGCTCAGCCTCTGAAACCCTGCCAATCCAGGCAGACAATACTGAGCTAGATGGACAAATGGTCTGATGTCATACAAGGCAACTTCCTATGTTCCTAATTAGGTTAATGAGTTAACTTCCACCCTCCCACTTATAGATTTCCAGGCTGGTTCCTATCAAGCTGCCCATGTTCCCCATTAGAACCGTCCTTGAGCCTTAAAAGCATAGTCAATCCAGGATTTTGTTTAGATGCGAAGACAGGGCTGACACAGTTCACAAAAGCACGGTTGGTTTACAACCTTGAAAGACTTGGCTCCCATCATCTCCATCACACATGAGATTATCCTTTCCTTGCTGCGTACGCTACAAAATCCAACATCAATTTATTCACGGTCTAAGGAGAATGCCGGCTGATGCCACGCAGCTTGGGTGGAAACAGATCTGATGAGGAAGAGTCGACGCTGGGTTTGGAAAGACGGTCTTGGGAAATTCTGCTTGAAAGCAAACTCTTCCAAGCACATGGAAATTTGTATTTGGAGAGAGTGTTTTCTTGGCCCTAGGGCTGCATTCATTCCTGGGCAGCTCACCAGGGGTTGCTAGCCAGGGACCAAAGGCAAATGTGGGTGGTTTTTGCTCACATAGCCATCTCCACCCCCCATCCAGGCAAGCAAGAGGCATGATCAGAGCTCAAGGAAATCCATATCCTGATTTCACATTGTACATCCAGATGCCTAGTTCATCTAGTTCAACCCCCTGCAATGCAGGGATCTCAACTAAAGCATCCATGACAGATGGCTATCCAACCTCTGCTTAAAAACCTCCAATGAAGGAGGGCCCACCACCTCTTGTGGGAGTCTGTTCCACTGTTGAACAGCTCTTGCCATCTGAAAGTCCTTCCTGATGTTTCATCGGAATCTCCTTTCTTGTCTCCTTCCCCCCCCCCCTTTGAAGATAGGAACAAAACTTGCCTGCCTCCAGTCCACAGTGACCTCACCAAGAGGTCTCTAAGGATTCTCAAAGGTTATAGACCAGTGGCGTAGCGTGGGGGGTGCAGGGGGGGCCAGCCGCACTGGGCGCAACATCTGAGGGCTAGGGTTAGGGGGTGCAAATCCACGGGTTAGGGGGTGCAAATTACTTGCCTTGCCCCGGGTGCTGACAACCCACGCTACGCCACTGTTATAGACTGAGATTACATCCACAACTCCTTTAGTACCCCTGGGTGCAGCTCATCTGGCCCTGGGGATTTGAATTCATTTGAAGTAGCTAGGAGTTCCCACACCTCTTTTCAATATTTCTCCTTTTTGAATGTTTTGCAATCTGCTCTAGGAATGCATTATCCACTTGGTGGTCTATAGAAGACACAGAGAGTAAGGTCACTATTGTTTCTCTCTCCAACAATTTTTACCCATATACTTTTAATCTGCCTTCCATGCTCCAGGTCATGGATCTCTTATATTTATATATTAAATTTATATACCACCTTTTTCCTCCAATGAGTTTAAGGTGGTGAACCTGATTCTCCTCTTCCCCATTTCACCCTGTGAGGTAGGTTAGGCTAAGAGAAGGTGACTGGCGCAAAGTCACCCAGTGAGCTTCATTGCTGAATGAGGATTCAAACACTGCTCTCCCAGGTCCTAGTCCAATACTCTAACCATTACATCACACAAGTTCTCAAGTGTACTCATCCTTTATCTATAATGCTATTCACCCTCTCTTCCTGTTTGGTCTATTCATTTTGAACAGGTTATACCCCTCAATTCCTACATTCCAGTGATGAATCTCATTCAACCATGTTTCAGTAATGCCTATGAGGTCACATTTGCCATCCTGTATTACGAGCTCCAATTCCTCTTGCTTGTTTCCCATACTCTATACATTAGTATAGAGACTACTGAAACCTTCCATCTGCTTCCTCCTTGTAGTTCCCAGCAATGTAGCACATTCTGGTGCCTCAGTTTCCTGTGCATCAATGAAGTTATTACCCCCGCAAAATCCTGTGATCTGAGTTCTGCTGTCATCTGGAGTGTTGTCTCCCTCCTCCTCAGGATCTAGTTTAAAGCTCTTCTGATCAGCTTCATGAGACTCTTAGCAAACACATTCTTGCTAACCGCTGTGAGATGCAGCCCATCTCTTGCCAGAATTCCTTCCTTAAGGAAGCAGAGACTATGGCCCAGGAAGCCAAACCTTTCCTGAAAACAGCATCTGCACACCCAGTGGTTTACTTCCAGTATTTTCCTCCTTCCTGGGCCATGACCTTCAGCAGGAAGGAGGGATATAAAAAACCAACAGTGCCCCAAGGCCCTTCAGCTTCCTGCCCAGAGTCTCATAGTCCTTTGCTGTATGACAAAGGCTGTGTCTGAAAGTATCTTTTGGACCCCCCATGAATTTTGAAGGAAGGGGTTGGGGTCAGTGGGCTTTGTAAGTTTTTGCAACCTCTCTGTTCACATCGTGAATCTTTGCACCTGGAAGACAGCACATCTCCCAGAACGTCCTGTTACTTTTGCCCATTGTTGCCTCTATCCCTCTCAATAAGAAGTCTCTTATTTAGACTTCCTCCTCTTCCTCCTCTAGTGAGTGGCAGGAATTGTTCTGTACACTGTACTTTTCACATCCACCTCAGAGTTTTCTGAGGTCTGCAACTGCTGCCCTTGCTCCTCTAGCCCAGAATAAGAAAACAGATTGCTGCACTGCAGTGGGTAAGGCTAGATAACCCCTGGAGGTACCTTCCAACTCTACAACATGCCCAGATTTGGTTAGAAATTTGCAAACAGCTCCTTTTTGAAGGAAACGCCAAGTGACCAGGGCCTTGAAATGCCAATGAAATTGTTCCACTCCTAGCCAGGGGTGCAAATAGAGAAAACAGAGAGGAAAAACACACGTTATAAACTCAGTTCTGATTGGCAACCTTCTGCCTGCTTCTCGTTCACGAGCTACTTTAAAGCCCGAAATGTTTCTCAAGCTCCCCTATTTTATTAGTTTTTCTATTTGTGTTGTGGGTGCCACACCCCCTCCCTGTCCCCCCGTCCCCCATTTCCTCTTCTCCTCTTCTCTGGTGGCTGACCCAGATCTAGTAATGAATGAGAACCACCTGGTACAGGCTGTTTCAACCTTAATTATCCACCCCCGTGCTATTGCTCCCCCTCCTCATACACTATGCATCAATAAGAGATGGGGGGAGTGCATGGTTCAGCACATGGGATCCTTGCCAATGTTTAGTCCTACTCAGAGCAGACCCATTGAAATCAACGGGCATGACTTGCTTGTGGACATTCATTTAAGTGGGTCTGCTTGGGGAGCAGCTTGCTTGGATAAACAGATCAGCCACTCAGTGGAATGGGGAGAGGGCATGGGAATCCCAGCACATATAAATATGCAAGATTCCACCCCTTCCTTTTCATAGAATCATATAGCTGTAGAGTTGGGACCCCCTTCTCAAACCCCCTGCAAGTCAGGAATTACAGCTAAAAATCCTAGGCATATGGCCATCCAACATCTGCTTAAAAGCCTCCAATGAAAAGCAGTGCACACCACCTTCCAAAGGAGTCTCTGCTCAAACAGCTCTTTTGTCAGAACACTGTTCCTAGGGTTTAGTGAGAATCTCCTTCCATGTCGTTTGAATCTACTGGATTAGTTCCTACCACCTTCTGGAGCAACGATCCCTTCAGATGGCTATCATATCCCCTCTCAGTTTCTTCTTTTATGCAGGTGAACATATCCAACTCCTTCAACCGTTCCTCATAAGGCTTGGTTTCCAGACCCTTAATCATCTCTGCATACATTCCAACTTGTCAATATCCTTCTTAAATTGTGGCGCCCAGAACTGGACTCATTATTCCAGGTGGGGTCTGAGCAAAGGCAGAATATTTTGAAGCAAAACAAAACAGGGCATTTGCTTTGCATGTGGAAGGTCCCAGACTCAATCGCTAGCAACGTCTCCAAGTAGCCCTGTGAGGTGAAACCCTGGAGAGCTGCTGCCAGTCAGTGTAGACAACATTGAGTTAGACAAGCAATGACCTGACTTAGTACAGGGCAGGTTTTTTCAGTTCTTTGGGTGAATTCACATCCCTGTGGTAGAGCATCTGTTTTGCAGGCAGAAGGCTCCAGATTCTACCACGGGCATCTCCAGTGATCCCATGCCAGAATCCCTGGAGAACTGCTTCCACTCAGTGTTGACAATACTGAGCTAGATGGACCAATAGTGTCATGGCACAAAGCCTCTCCCTCTGCTTCTGGGAGGGGCCCTAGCTCATTAGTGACACATCTGCTTTGCACGCAGAAGGTTTCAAGTTCATTCCCTGGAATCTCTGGGTATGACTGAAAATATCCCCTGGAGTGATGCTGCCAGTCAGTGCTGATAATATGAGCTAGATTCACCAATCTTCTGACTCTGTATAATTCAGCTTCCTATCACCATAAGCAGGTAATATAAACACAATTATATCTCCTTTGTCGGAAGCTTTTAAGCAGAGGTTGGCTGGCCATTTGTCAGGGATAATTTATCTGTGATTTCTGCACTTCAAGAGGTTGGACTAGATGACCCTTGGGGTCCCTCCCAACCCTACAGTGCTATGATCTTAGCAATCCTCAGCAACATGTTCGAGGTGCCAAATTCTCTCCAAAAATGCTGCTCCCCCAGATTATTCCCTATTGACATTATGTTAAGTCAGCAACCAGGACAATAAATACCAGCACGATGTCCAAATCTCCAGGTCTTTATTGGCACAGGATTGCCCACCTGGGCTGCTTCCTCTTAACCACAAAGATTAGTTAGAAGGAAATTGAAACTCACAGAGAGGAGAAGAGAAATCCCTCCTCTGTCCCCTTTCTGGACGTTGCTTGCTGGTCATTCGCCTGTTAGCACTGTGCTCAAAGCATAGTCAGGCAGAGAGCTCCTCTTCTCTCTGAAGTGCAGTACAGTGGTACCTCAGGTTAAGAACTTAATTCGTTCTGGAGGTTCGTTCTTAACCTGACACTGTTCTTAACCTGAGACACCACTTTAGCTAATGGGGCCTCCCACCACCACTGCGCCGCTGCCACACAATTTCTGTTCTCATCCTGAAGCAAAGTTCTTAACCCGAGGTACTATTTATGGGTTAGCGGAGTCTGTAACCTGAAGCATCTGTAACCCAGGGTACCATTGTAATGTAGCACTGGCTGGAAAAATAAGGGTGAAGGGGGGCTCTGGAAGAGGGGGGGCGGAGAAACACCAGAAGCTCAAGCCAGTTGAAAAATTAAAGCACTGTAATAGCTGGCTCATTAGATCAACACAAAAGAAATGGAGTGTCACGAAAACAGGCTTTCCGCATCTGGGTTTTAAGAGGGCCAATTTCAAAAAGCTTAAGGAGCTACTAGGCAAAATCCCACGGTCAGAAAACACAAAGAGAAGGGAGGCCAAGGTGGATGAGAGTTTCTTAAAGTAGAAATATTGAAAGGACAAATGCAGACAACTGCAACAAGAAAGAAAAGTGGGAGGCATCTTAAGAAACACTGAAGTGGCTTCATAAGAAGCAGTTAAGGGCATGTACAATGGTACTTCTGGCTCTGAACTTAATTCGCTCCGGAGGTCCATTCTTAAACTGAATCTTTTCTTATCCTGAGGCGCGCTTTTGCTAATGGGGCCTCCCACTGCCGCTGCGCCACAATTTCTGTTCTCATCCTGGGGCAAAGTTGGTAACCCAAGGTACTACTTCCGGGTTAGCAGAGCTCGTTACCTGAAGCGTTTGTAACCAGAGGTACCACTGTATAAGAAATGGGAAATCACAAAAGAAGAGTATACAGGAGTAGCCAACAGTTGCAAGGAGAATGAACTCAGGCTTGCAAGAGAGGTCAAATATAAAAAAGGTTTCTTTGGCTATGTACGAAGCAAGAAGAAGAGCAAGCAAGTAATAAGTCCTCTGTGTGGAAAAGATGGAGAAATGCTATTGGGTGAGAGGGATGGCAGAACTGCTCAACACCTACTTCCATACAGAAAAGGTGAACAAGAGACAACACGATAGAAGTTCATAAAATCATGCAAGACATGGAGAAAGCACATAGGGAAAAGCTTTCTCTCTCTCTCTCTCTCTCTCTCTCTCTCTCTCTCTCTCTCTCTCTCTCTCACACACACACACACACACACACACACGTGTAACACTAGAACTGGTGGACATCCTGTGAAGGTGAATTTTGGAAGACTCGGGACGAATAAAAGGAAGTCTGTCATCGCACAGCACGGAGTTAAACTATGGGTCTTGCTTTTGCAGGAGGCAGTGATGGCCACCAACTTGGATGGCTTTAATAGAGGATTAGACAAATACAGTGGTACCTCGGGTTACATATGCTTCAGGTTACATACGCTTCAGGTTATAGACTCTGCTAACCCAGAAATAGTACCTGAAGAACTTTGCTTCAGGATGAGAACAGAAATCGTGTGGTGGCGGCACGGCGGCAGCGGGAGGCCCCATTAGCTGAAGTGGTGCTTCAGGTTAAGAACAGTTTCAGGTTAAGAACAGACCTCCAGAATGAATTAAGTACTTAACCTGAGGTACCACTGAAGAAACCAGAGGCCTTTCTCTTGGGTATTGTCGACCAGGGGGTGTTAAATAAGGATAAAACTTTTTTTATGTATGCTACAACAGCAGCAAGAATACTTATCGCAAAGTACTGGTAGACACAAGATCTACCCACCTTGGAAGAATGGCAGATGAAGGTGATTGACTACATGGGACTGGCAGAAATGACGAGCAGAATCCGAAACCAGGGAAGAGAAACAGCGGAAGAAGATTGGAAAAAATTTAAGGACTATTTAAAGAACTACTGTAAAATTAATGAGTGTTAAAATGATGTTGGATTAGAAAATAAGCAGTTACTAGCGGTAAAGGATAAGTTAAAGAGAATAAGTAAGTTTAAACTTAAGATTAAAATAAGGGAAGGATTTGCTGAATAACTGATTAGAAATTGGAATACAGAAAGGGGAAGTATGAGGAAGTCGGGGAAGTAAACTATAAGAAAATAAGATTTTGAAATTATACTTGTTTTTTGTTTGTTGTGTCTAATGTATTGTTTTTTGTTTTTGTTGTTATAAAAATTATGGAAACTTTAATAAAAAAATTATATATATATAAAAAAGAGAGGGTTATTGAAGGCTTATAGCCAGGATGCTCTCCTGCCACAGCTGAAGGCACAAATGCTTCTAAATACCAGTTGGAAGAAAACCCAGGAGGGGAGAGGGCTCTTGTGCTCAGATCCTGCTTGTGGGTTTCCCACAGGGTCATTCGGTTGTCCACTGCAAGAAGAGGATGCTGGACTGGGTGGGCCAGTGGCCTGATCCAGAAGGCTCTTCTTGTGTTGTTATGTCACTGGAGAGATGAAAAGAGGCTGAGGCTGAGCCTGAAATGTCAATATCGAATCAGCATTTCCCAGGGATTCCAGTCACCACATTGCAGTCATGTGACAAGGAGGGGGCCATGTGCGGCATCCAGCTTCCTCCCCACCCTCCTCTTTACTCAACTCCCCCCCACCCCCACATGATTCAGCATAAGGAAGCAGCCAGAGCTTTGTGGTGAAAACAGAAGGAAGGAATCCACTGCAGGAAGGAAGTTGGGATGAGCCTTTTTCAGCCTGGGTCACTAGGCTCAAAAGAGCACCCCTCCCTCCACTTCTCTGCGCTTTGCTGTTTGCAAATAGAAAGTCAATGCAGTTTCATCAGCATCTGAGGTTCAGGAAAGAGGCAACCAGACATCCACAAGGGAGACATCTACCAACTGGAGCCAAATCCACTACATGATCAGATTTGTGGGGGGTGGGAGAGATGATTGGGGGGGCGGGGAGATTAACAAATCTCAATTGCTTCTAGCCATCTGCCAGAGAAGCTCAGGAAAACCCCAGGCCTGGGTGTGCAACATCTACAATATCTCACACCCTCAGCAATTCGGAGAGATGGTGAAACATTATTCAATGAAATCACAGAATCATAGTCTTGGAAGGCACCTGAAAGTTCATCTGGTCCAATCCCCTGAAATGCAAGAATCACAACTGATTTATCTGAGCTATTTACTTATATTAGGAAACTTCCTCATACCAAATCCTAGACTATTTGTCTGTCTACACTGACTGGCAGTAGCAACTTAGGATAGCTCAGTTGGTTAGAGTTCGGTGCTAAGAATGCCAAGGTTGCAGGTTCAATCCTATATGGCACAGCTGCATGTTCCTGCATTACAGAGGGCTGGACTAGACTCACAGGCATGGTCTCAGGGCTATCTTAAGCATATGCGGTGCCGGGGTGCAAAGATCTGCCTGGCGCCCCCCCTCCCGTTGCCCAGTCCCAGGCGCGCAGAGGGCAGAGCTGGCTGGCTGCCTCAGTGTCTCACTGGCTCAGTCGCCCCTGAACTCGCAGCGAGGAGCTGCCCGCAGAAGAGCCCGCCGTGGAGCTCCGACCGATGGGCGGGCTCTTCCTCGGACTCAACTCTTGAGCCCTGGACTCTCAGGCTGGTGCCCCTGACAGCCTGGCACCCAGGTGCCCCTCACCCCTAGGGCCAATGGGTAAGAAGGCCCTGCCTGGACTAGATGATCCTCAGAGTCTCTTCCATCTGTACAATTCTATGATTCTACTACAGTTCTTCAGGGTACCAGATATGAGTCTTTTCCCAGCCCAACCTGGGGATGCTACTGGGGAATGAACTTGTGACCTCCTGCACAAAAAAGCAAACACTCCATGATGTTAGCTTGAAGGAGACCGAGGAGCACTGTGCACCATCAGTCTCATCCAAGCCCCCTACTTCTCTGCACCCTCCAATGAGAGTCGTGCAGCCAGATGCCTTGCTGTGGGAATGTTTGGAGAGTCTGTGCAGTGGAGCACCAGAGTTTCTTTTGCAGTCGATAACCAGCGTGGCTGAGACCCAGGGAAAAGTGAAAAAGGCTCCGTAAACTTCCATACTGGGTTGTTTTTTTTACCCTGGAACAGAATTAATCTGAACTTTGGAACAGACAAATGCCTCCTTCTTCAGCTCTATGTGCTTTTCAAGGGAGAGACAGGGAAGCCACCCTCAACACCTTGATACCAAAGGGATCCTGGGGAGCCACTGCTGCCAGTCAGTGTAGACAAAACTGAGCTGGATGGACCAATGGGCAGATTCATGTGAGGCAGCTTCCTATGTTACAGTTCAATGCAGTTCTTTATTGAGAAGCATGAGGACTAGAATCTTGCTTTATGTTTAGGATCAGGGGCTGGGACTCAGTGGTGAAGTACCTGTTTTGCACGCAGAAGGTCCTAGGTTTAGTACCCAGTGGCACCTCCAGGTAAGGCTGGAGGAAAACACTCCTGTCTGGAATTCAAGAGAGCTAGAGTGGGTACAACTGAGCTAGTAGATCAATGGTTTGATTCGGTAGAAGACAGCTGACGGTGTTCCTATTTAATCCAGCCCTTTATCCAGAACAATGAGGGCTAGAATCTTAGGGAAAGGGCCAATGGGTCTGACTCGGAATAAGGCAGCTTCCTACCTCACAGGGCTGTTGTGAGGCTGAAGCGGAACACACTATAGACCGTGGCCACAGCAGTCAACCATCATGAAACTGGGGCTGTTGTGAAAGTGCTTTTGCCAGCCATATAGGGAAACAGAAACAGAAGCCCTGAAGGTCAAAGGCCTAACTGGTGCATTAATAAATAATGCCAATTAATTAGTGCTTTTGCCCTGGGAGCACTTTGCCAATGAATTAATTAGTCCCTTGCAAGGTTAAGTAAGCTGAGCTCTCACTGGCTCTGCTTTGAGAGCAGGGAAGCAGAGCGCTCCCCCCCCCCCCAGCTTTAAAGCCACGGGGCAGGTGTCAGCACCACAATGGAGAGTGGGTGGGGACGGTTGCCCAGGCTGCAGTCCAACTGGTAGAGCAGCCATCCCCAAACCAGGGGAAGAGGACTCCTAGTATGTTGTGGCATGCATTCCAATATTAAAATCTTCCAAGAGTCCAAAACTCGTGAGGCAAAGGAGAGGCTGCCTGTTGCATCTCTGAATGATTCTCTGCACTGGCTGTGCCCATTTCCTATTAGGTACCACTGATTAGACAAATTCGTGTATGAGAGGGCTACCAGCCAAAAGCTAGCCTTGCTAGCCTTGCCTGGTTCTCTGCTGAGTGGCAGCTGCTTCTGCCCTGGCCAGCCAGCCTCTGCCAAAGGTGACAGGGCAGGACAGCAGCCAGATCAGAGCATTATCTGGAGTCCACGCCATAATGCGCACTGAGAAGAGACCCATCTGTTTGCTTAGCCTCCACTGACACAGGGGCCCTTCGGATGTTGCCAGGAAGATGCCCACACATCCCACCTGCCTCCTGCATTGCCAAGACTGCCCTGCCAGTGCCCGGGAGTGGCTCAGACCCACAGTTGCCATGTTCCCACACTGCCCTCCCCAAGCAGCCTTGCAAGGCTAGGATCTGAGGAGGGTGGTTTGAGAAAGGCACAACAACCATGCCGCTTGGGCAGGTGTGTTGGGCTCCCTTTGTCCTCCGCCGCTTGCCCCGCCCCCTGCGTGGGTACATGTACAGGCACACACACACACTCCACCCTGGGTGGCACGGAGTCATGCTCCTCCACTGCTACTACCCACAATGGCTCTGCTCTGCATCCACAGCTGGAGGCAGCAATGCTTATGAATCCCAGTTGCTGGAAAACGCAGGAAGGCTCTTGTGTTTGAAGGTTTCCTACAACTAGCATCTGATTGGCCAATGTGATCTAGCAAGCTTTTCTTATTTATTTTTTTATTCAAAAGGTGAAAAACTTTGCTAAGCTAGAAGCCTACAGAGCAAAGCGGATGTTTCCCATTGCACCCTAAATGATTCCCTGTGTGAACTGTGCCCATTTCCCATCTTCCTTGTAAATGCTGGCTGGGCCGTGTAAATACTGGTCCAAAGTCAGCCAAAACAAACTTTCCACTGAGCTTGTCCCAAAAGAGAGAAAATGACTTAAGAGGGCCAAGTCAGTGGTAAAGCCAAGAGGCTCCTGCACACAGCCCAGGAGTTCCCACATTCTGTGGGGCATTTCAAGGGATCCCATGGTCCACATCAGAAGCTGCCTTATAGAGTCGGACCTTTGGTCCATCTAGCTCAATACTGCCCACACTGACTGGTAGTGGCTCTCCAGGTCTCTTTTCCAGCCCTAGCAGGAGATGCCATGGGCAGAGTCGTGGCTACAGGGTTTCAGCCTGTGTGTGTGCATAAGCAAATGTACATGGTGTGCGTGCCAAACTGGGTGAAACAAAACCTAGTTCAATCACCATTGCATTGTGGATTGAACCTGAGACTTGCATGCAAAACAGGTGCTCTGCTGCTGAGCTGCTTCTAGAAAATAAGATTCTAGGCCTCATTGTTTTGAAGGAAGGGCCGAATTAAATTTGAAAGCCATGTTAGTTGGAAGTCAGGCCATAGCTCTATGTAGCTCAGTGCACTCACTGGCAGTGGCTCTCCAGAATTTTTTACTGGGGACTCTTTCCCAGCCCTACCTAGGGGTGGAACCTGAGGCCTTCTGCATGCCAAGCAGATACTCTGCCACTGAGCAACGGCCCTTCCCGCTTCATAGCAGAGGCTGCTCCCAAGATGTCTTAAGCAACTCTTTGGCTTGAGCTGCTGCAAATGAACACACTCCTGAAGACTGGGAAGAGTGCTCTGTCTGCCCTCACAGGATCCTCCCTGCTTAGGAATTCAAGAAGGATTCTTGGCTAATCCACACAACAAATGAAGAAAGAGAGAGAGAGAGAGGAAGAAGAAGAGATCTTTTCTCTTCTTGCCTCCACTACTCAGCAGATTTTAACTCCTTTTTCGAAAAGCTGGTCTGTTTTTATTGCAAGGTTTTCGGGGGGGGGGAGGGAGTTGCAGGCGGGGAAATGCAATAAAGAAAACATTCTCCCAAAATGATGCAGCGTCTCCAAAATACGAAGTAATCCTACAGCACATTTTCTTTATTTAGACGGTCGGAAAAGACTGGAACAAAAGAAGTAGCCTGATGCTGGGTGGTCCTCTCTAACACACACACACACACACACACACACACACACACGAGAAACACTTCCTTGTTGAGTTGCAGGAAATTGGGAAACTGGCAGATGCATAACCGAGAAACCAGAGTTAGTATTCCTGCCCAAACAAGTTCAATAGAAGGAGGGGAGGGGACAGAGTTGGGTGCAAAAAAAAAACCCAACCCTGGCTTCTCTCCTTCATTGGTAGTTTATATATTAGTTACTTCAAGGCTGGATTACTGCAATGCGCTCTCTGTGGGGCTTCCCTTGTGCTTGGTGCAGAAGCAGCAGTTAGTGCAGAATGCTGCAGCACGATTGCTTATAGGAATTAGACGCTGGCAGCATATAACAGCTGTGCTCAGAGATCTGCACTGGTTGCTAATTTGCTACCGGGCCAAGTTCAAATTCTTACCATTAGTAAATAAAGCCCAGTTTACCAGTGAGATTGCCTTACTCCCATATGTGCCCGCTCAACTACTTTGATTTGCAGAACTGGCACTGTTATAGGTGTCACATACTGTGAGAAATCAATCTTTTAATGTGAAAACTCCCTGCCTACTGAAATCAGACAGGCACCATGACTGTGTTCTTTCCAGTAACTGCTAAAAACCACTTTTGTTTATACATATACCCAGGTATGTAGAATGCTGACGTGTTTTTATTTGTTTTTAGTTTAATGCTGATCTTAAATATCTTGTAACATTTAAAATTGTTGTTTTCAAATGCATACTTTTCTGGGGTTGTTGGTTTTTTTTTACTCAGTTCATAAAGTGCTTTGAGGGGGTTCTTTTTTTAACTGAGCGGTGTATAAATTTTATGAAATACATAATCCATGCCTTGCAAGGTTGTTGTGAAAGTAAGATTTTACACACACATACACACACACCAGCCTGGGTTTTGCAAGAGAAGTAGGATGGATGAAACACTCTGTGTTCCCACCAACAGGAGATCGTCCATATTTGTTTGCAAGATCATAAACCTCATGAATATATACACTTTTATGCACACTTTTCTATAGATATGTATTTTAAAGACATTCGTTGGAGAAGAGCATTGCAAAAATTCAGAAATGTCCAAATTTTGAAAGATAGCTGCTTTCTGGTTCTTGGATTGTTTGGTTGGCATTTTGTTTCAGAAAGTGGAATTCTGATATATTCACCATCAAATTCAAACTGAATCTAATTTCTTCCCTATTCCCTGCCCCACTTGTCCCAATCCTGCCAAAATCGCGCTCCAGCGCTTCCTGCCATTTGGCAGGGTGGTTGTGTCCCAACAGTCCTTTGTGAACGGACTGCTTTTTAAGAAAAGAGCTTTTTAACAGTGCTGCACTGTTTTCATTATTTGCATTTTAATAGATTTGTTTTTTATGTTGTTTTAATTCTGTAAGAACTTACTTTTTAAAAATGATCTTTTCTATATTTTAAGCTTTTTTTTGTATTTTATCTGTGTTGTTTTGTGCAGTCCGACTTGAGTCCAGGTCTAGAGAAAAGGCAGGATATAAATAAAAGTAACAACAGCAGCATTATAAATAAGTGGTGCTTCCTTGGAAATCCCTGAGAAGTTTTGCCTGAGGAGGAACCCGCCCTGTTCACACACAAAAATGTTAACTTCACTGACTCTGTCAATATTCGCTGCAAAGCAAAACTTCCAGTTTGGCACCGTGCTAGTAGAACGAAAGTTGGTGTATACGTGTGTGCCACAATTATATGTCCCCAAATTCAAACAACATCTCTATCTTGGTATTATTTTAAAAATAAAGTAAATAAATGGGGGCAAGGAAACTTAAATGAGCATTACATCACCTTTTAGACTTGAGGACTCAAAATAAAACCTGGCGTGTGTGTTTACAAAGGGATTCTTTGTCTGAAGGTCAAATAAAAGCACCCATTTTTCAAGGGAGGACATAAAGAAAGTTATTGCAAGGGGGAAATTTAGGAAGACCTTTCCTCCACCCTCTTCCCTTGGGATCCTGGCTCTCTGGGCCCTCCTCTCCTTTGAGATATTCTCCACCCTAGCATCATCTCTCTAGCTCTGCTCCCAGTGACACACATCAGCAGGGCTCAATGATTTATCTGTTTTTGGACAGCTTGTTCCTCAGCACTTCAGCACCTTGGAATGCAACGGCGCAACTTCCCAGACAAGTGACTCCCTTGTGAACTGTGACAGCTTGTTTGTCAATGGAGCCCAGAACGTGTCTGGTTGGGTGGGTGGACAATGGCAAGGCCATAACCTCTGGCAAGGACGTACAGCGCCACTTCAGTGGAGAGAGCCCTGTAGCCAACCATGAATTAAAGCCGGGCGTTGTAGTCCATCTAAGGCCTGGGGGACCCAGGTTCAAATCCATAAACCTCACTGGGCAGTGTGGTGTGAAGGTTAATAGTGTTGGATTTGGGCCTGGGAGAGACCAGGGTTTGAATCTCCACTCAGACATGAAGCTCGCTGGGTGATCTTCAGCCAGTTGCTGCCTCTCAGTCCAACCTACTTCACAGGGTTCTTGTGGGTATTAAATGAGTATAGGCAGAACCATGTATACCACCTTGAGCTCTTTGGAGAAAAAGGTGCATCATCATCATCATCATCATCATCATTATTAAATTTGTATACCAACCTACACCCATAGATCTCAGGACAGCTCACAACATAAAAACATAGCATACAAAACATGAAACACACAATCAAAAGAAAAAGAGCCCCCAAGACAATTTAAAAGGGCATTGGGTGTCAATCAACCAAGGCCTGTTTAAAGAGGAACTTTTTTGCCTGGTGCCTACAGGTGTATAATGAAGGCACCAGGCAAAACACCCTGGGGAGAGCACTCTACCAAAAGGGAGCCACTGCAGAAAAGGCCCTTTCTCATGTTGCCACCCTCCGGACCTCTTGTGAAGGAGGCACACAAAGAAGGGCCTCAGATGGTGATGTCAGGGTGTGAGTAGGTTCATTTGGAGAAAGGCAGTCCTTGAGGTATTGCAGTCCTGAGCCATTTAAAGCTTTATAGGTCAAACCAGCACTTTGAACTGGGCAAAAAAACTAATTGGTAGCCAGAGCAGTCGGGCCAGGATTAGTGTAATATGTTCAAACCTTCTTGTTCCAGTGAGCAACCTGGCCGCCGAATTTTGTACTAGCTGAAGTTTCCAAAACCCTTCAGAGGCAGCCCTATGTATAACACGCTGCAGTAATAAGTGCAGTAAACAACTAGAAAAAATATTAATATGGAGGATAAAATTAGTAAAGTATATTTTAATCAAGAATTCTGTTCACTTATTTGTCATGTTTGCAAATTTGCAAACCATACACAGGTTTTGCGACGATCCGGCAGCATTTCAGCCTGACCCCACTTACAGGGTTCTTGTGAGGACTAAATGGGGAGCAGAGAATGAACCATACCTGCCACCTTGAGCACCTTGAATGAAAAGATGAGGTATAAATGTAAGAAACAAATAAAATAAATAAACCTCAGGTCTGCCGCTATGTCAGCCACTGTTTTGATGATGGTAACAAACACTGCTTTGCTCATCTGAGGATGTGTGGAATGGCTTTGACAAAGCAGGGTGGGAGTCAGAAAGACACCTCCCCATCACCACAAAAAAAAATTAAGGCCTGCAAAGATATTTTCAGGCCCTGATAAACAGACAAGAGAGCTTTGTGATAATTCCGGTTGCCCTGGGGATTCCCATTCCCAACCACCCTCCAGTTCTTAGTCCTATGTCCACACCCAAACCATGCCACTAAGATGGCATGTCTCTGACTTTAGCAACAAGCTGTCTATTTCTGATGTGTTGTGGCGAGGCTAGAGTTGCTACTGCAGGCTATTTATAGGTCATTTAAAATACTTTCCACTCTGCCTGCCCCTTTCCACGACAATTGATTTTTTAAGATGATGATGATGATGATGATAAAGCTGCTGTTTCCTTAGAGGTTCATCACAGAATCATAGAATTGTAGAGTTAGAAGGGACCCAAAAGCAATCTAGTCCAACCCATGGCAATGCAAATATCACAGCTAAATAATCCCTGGCAGATATGTCAGTACAGTCATACCTCTTGTTATGTTAGCTTTTCAGGTTGCGTCCCGCGGTGAACTGGAAGTACCAGAAAGGGTTACTTCTGGGTTTCGCCACTTGCGCATGCGCAGACGTGCAAAATGATGTCGTGTGCATGCGCAGAAGCAGCAAATCGCGGCCCACGTGTGCGCCGAGGCGGGTTGCATTCCTTTCGGTTTGCGAATGGGGCTCCTGAACGGATCCTGTTCGCAACCAGAGGTACCATTGTATGTCTTTAGCTCACCTTTTTCTGGCCTGGCACCCAGGGAGATCCTAACCTGGAGCAAAACCTGCAAATCTCTTTCACATGCAGCCACACATCCAGGACCCTTCACCCTGGACAGGAATGGTGAAAGAGACTCAGTGCTACCTTGGTAAGAGTAGCAGCGATGCAGCACAATGTGTATGTTGCGGTTCTGCAGGAATGCCTAATGTGGTATTATGCAAGGAACTTGGCTGAATGAGAATCTCAACTGTCTTTCTTTCTTTCTTTCTTTCTTTCATGTTCATAAGCATCTGGGTGGCCACAGTGAGAACCAGATGCTGGACTGGAGAGGCCATTGGTCTGATCCACCAGCGCTCTTCTTCTTTAAAACCTGTAGGGAAACTCCGAAGGCAAGAGACTCACTGAAAGAGAGCCTCAAAAGTTCAGGTGCGGCTTCAGTTTCCAGAAGAGTATATAAAAACTTAAAGGTCTGGCAGCTGGATCTGGCCAATGGCACATCTAGTCCTGCCTCCTGTTCTCACAGTGGTCAATCAGATGTTTGAGGGAAACCAGGGAACAGGGCCTGAGCACAAGAGCCCTCTCTGCTCCCTCAGTTTCCAGCAACTGGCATTCAGAAGCATTACTTTCTCTGACCACGGAGGCAGGGCAGAGTTGCCATGCCTGGTAGCCACCTATGGTCTTGTCCTCCATGAATTTCTCCAGTCCTCAAGCCTTCCAAACTAGTGGACCTCAATGCCTCTTGCAGGAGTGAGTTCCACAGTTTGTGCTGCATGAAGGAGAACTTTATTTTATCTGTCCTGAATTTGCCACCATTCAGCTTCACTGGATGACCACCAGATCCAGTGTTATGAGAGGGAGACAAGCTATTCTCTGTCCACTTTCTCCTTGCCATGCAGAACTTTATAAACTTAATGTTATGTCACCTCTTCCTCGCCTGTTCTCTAAACTAAAAAATCCCAAACATTTCCGAATGGGCAAGTCACTTATCTGATATTGCAGCAAGTGCTTCCTATCTGCTTTCAAACCCATATTCACAACCTTAGGGTCTAGAAACTTGCTTCTTTAAATACAACAACAGAACACATTCTCCCATCAGTGTTTGTTCACCCCAGACCATGATCACTCTACCCCTTGATCATTTTGGTTGTACTTTTCTGAATCTTTCCCAACTCTCAAGTATCCTGAGGCGGCCAGTATAGTATAGTACAGTACAGTACAGTACAGTACAGTATAGTATAATTTTAAAAGGAGCAATACTGGCAGGTGTGCTAATTTTCTCCTGCTGCAGAGGAACTCATATGCCGCTACACCATCAAATCATTTTCCACTAATGTACTCAGCGGCAAAGAATATATGGCTTCCCGGAGATGGAGTCATCAACAAGGTTCCTGCTCTCTGCTTAGGCAACAGGCACCTTCAGGAATCTCTGTTGTGCCTTACTAATTACAGGTATCCTATCACCATCTTTGCCTTTCTTCTGCAAGAGCTGTGACCTAATTTCCTGGTCCCTGGAGGGGGCGGTGGCAGCAAGGGATGGGGAGACGGAACTTCAGAAAAGCTCTCAATTGATTTTGCAAAGGAAAAACAACATAGGATGCTTTCAGCCTAAGGAGCGCCGAGAAAAGACAGTACCACAAAAAGTAGGGTTCGGTGAGCCCTTTTTCATTCGTTATTTGCTTACAGGCTGCTTAATGCCAATGTAGCCTTCTTTTGGAGCAGAGCAGTTTCCACCTCCCAATCTCTTTCCCTCCATGGTTCAATCCATTTTCAGAGCGCTATCGCTGTGATTCCTGTTTATGTGAGGTTGGACGAGACGACCCTTGGGGTGCCTTCCAGCTCTACAATTCTACGATTTCAAGAACTCTGGGTGACAAGGAAGAGCCTGGGTGGGCACAGGTAAGAGCTGAAAATATGATTCACTCTAGATGGCCCGATGGCCTAATTCTGTGGAAGGCGACTTCCTAGTATTGAGACACCGTAGTGCGAAAATTGCAACTGATGAATCTTTGTTTATTTCCTGATTTATTTACAGTGGTA
Source organism: Podarcis melisellensis (assembly GCF_964234715.1). Classification (NCBI taxonomy): domain Eukaryota; kingdom Metazoa; phylum Chordata; class Lepidosauria; order Squamata; family Lacertidae; genus Podarcis; species Podarcis melisellensis. Next base: position 17,452,232 of record NC_138547.1, on the reverse strand, counting down.
CCGCTGGATATGAACGGGATCCGTTCCAGAGTCCCATTCGCATCCTGAAGCGAATGCAACCCACGTCTGCGTGTGTGCAGGTTGCGATTCGTCGCTTCTGCGCATGCGCGTGAAGTCATTTTGACTGCGCATGCGCAAGCAACAAAACCTGGAAGTAACACATTCTGTTACTTCTGGGTCGCCGTGGAGCACAACCTGAAAATGCTCAACCTGAAGCAACTTCAGTGTGCTGGTCCCAGGGGGGATGAGGTATTATTACCGTAGGCCAAGATCAACAGGGAGCCGGGCAGGTCAGCAGGAACGGAGGTAGGGCAGAAGCAGGAGTCCAGGTGGGGAAGCAGGAACACTGGTAAGGCAGAAGCAGGAATCCAGGCGGGGAAGCAGGAACACTGGTAAGGCAGAAGCAGGAATCCAGGCGGGGAAGCAGGAACACTGGTAAGGCAGAAGCAGGAATCCAGGCGGGGAATAGGCACACTGGGAGTGCCAAACAAGGACTGGGTAAAGCAGATACTTCACAACGACGTTGCTCCCGCAACCTGAGACCGGGCTGCCTGACCTTTATCTTCTTCTAAGGCCGGGGGCGGTCCCGGCCCCCAGAAGCCCCGCCTCTCTTGGCCTTAAGGCGAGCACTCCTCCTGGGAGACACCAGTTCCCTTCGCCTCTCTGCCCTAAGCCTCTGCAGATCAGGAGAGGCCGAAGGGTTACTGGGTCCTGGAGGAGGCTCACCTGTAGCCACTGAGTCTTCCAGCACCTCTGGGGCCTGAATGATTTCACCTGGTGCCTGCTCTTGAGTTTCCTCAGCAACTAGGCCTTGCCCAGGTTCAGCCGGCCCTGGAGGCGGGGACTCCTGTGCCGGCTGGGGTTCCTCCGGATCGCTCTCAGACTCGGAATCCCAGGCCATCACACCATCCCCCCTCCCAGGCCCCCCCCTCACTTGAGGGCCCGGACCCGGCTTGCTGGGGTACGCTGCATGAAACTCCCGGATGCAGGCAGGTGCGTGGACGTTGACCGCTGGTTCCCAGGAGCGGTCCTCTGGCCCATACCCCTTCCAGTCAATGAGATACTGCAGCCTTCCCCTGCGGTATCGGGAGTCCAGAATGCGTTCCACCTCGTACTCTGGCTCTCCCTGCACCAAAACTGGCTGCGGTCGGGGACGGTCTGGGTGGAACTCGTCGGGTGGGGCCACCGGACTCAGAAGGGACCTGTGGAATACCGGGTGAACCTTCAGGGTTGCTGGCAACTGGAGACGGAATGCCACAGGCGAGACCTGGTCCACAATAGGGAACGGGCCGGTGAACCGGGCGTCCAGCTTCCGCGAAGGTCGAGAAGGGTGGAGGTGGCGAGTGGAAAGCCATACCAAGTCACCGACGTGAAGTTCCGGCCCCACCTGGCGGTGGCGGTCGGCCTGGACCTTGTACGCCTCCTTGGCCTGGCGCAGCTGCTCCATCAACAGCTGTTGCTGGGACTGGAGCTCCTGAAGCCACTCTGTCACCGCAGGGACCGCAGATGCCGGCAGCACATCCGGAAACAACCGTGGGTGAAGGCCATAACTGGCTTGGAACGGGGTCTGCTGGGTGGACGCATTCACCGCGTTGTTATAAGCGAACTCCGCCAATGCTAGGTGGTCGACCCAGTCGTCCTGCTGGTAGCTGCAGTAACACCGGAGGTACTGTTCCAGTACCGCGTTCGCCCGTTCTGTCTGGCCATCAGTCTGTGGGTGGTAAGCAGATGAGAGACAGACCTCTGTTCCGAGGGCCTGGTGCAAAGCACGCCAAAACCGGGACGTGAACTGAACGCCGCGGTCGGATACTACACGCTCAGGTAGGCCATGCAGGCGGAAGACATGCTGAAGGTACAGCTGCGCGGTTTCCTTAGCTGAGGGTATGGATGGGCAGGGGGCACAGTGCACCATCTTCGTGAAGTGGTCAGAGAAAACTAGAAGGCAGGTGCAGCCACGAGACGGGGGTAACTCCACTACAAAGTCTAGAGAAACTGTGTGCCAAGGACGTGGTGGAACCGGCAACGGCTGAAGAAGGCCGGGGGGTCGCCCGGTAGGCCCCTTGGCCCGCCTGCAGACGTCACAACCAGCGACGTAGCGAGCCACGTCAGCCTTCAAGCGGGGCCACCAAAACTCACGGCTTACCAGATGGGTGGTCCGATACCGCCCAAAGTGCCCCGCCGCTGGAGCGTCATGGGTCATCCGGAGAACCTCAGCCCGCAGCGGCCCTGGTGGGATGTACAGGCGCCCGTGGTGCAGCAGGAGACCCTGATGCGAAACCAGCCCTGGATACTGAGGGCATGATCCTTCGGCCAGTTCCCGGAGTCGTTCCTGGGCCCAAGCATCGACCCGTTGCTGCTCCCGCACCCGAGCCTGCAGTGGCTCAACCTCCTGGGTGGCCAGGAATGCAGCTGGTGGTAGGATCGTGGTGGGTGCTGCTTGCTGAACCGTGTCTGCGTTGTCTTCAGGTTTCCGGGACAGGGCATCCGCCTTCTGGTTTTGGGAGCTAGGGATGTAGCGGATCCGGAACTGGAACCGGGAAAAGAACAACGCCCACCGGATCTGCCTTTGGTTCAGCTTGCGGGTGGTCTGGAGGTATTCCAGGTTCCGGTGGTCGGTTCTCACCTCCACCGGGTGTCTTGCTCCTTCAAGATGGTGGCGCCAAACCTCAAAGGCCACCTTGATGGCCAGCAGTTCCCGCTCCCACACGGTATAGTTACGCTCCGCTGGAAGGAGCTGGCGGGAATAGAAGGCGCAGGGTAAGAGTGGCGCTTCCGGTTCGTGCTGCTGAGACAAGACGGCACCGAGAGCCGTACTGGAGGCGTCAGTCTCTACCACAAAGGGTCGAGAAGGATCCGGATGCTGCAAGATTGGCGCTCTCTGGAAACAGGCCTTCAACCCTTGAAATGCCTCCTCCGCCTCCTTGTCCCAGGAAAACGGCGTCTTGGGGCGCAGAAGCCGGGTCAACGGGGTGGTGCGGTGAGCATAATCCGCAATGAAGGTCCGATAATAGTTGGCGAACCCCAGGAAACGCTGTAGGTCCTTGCGGTTCCGAGGTGCCGCCCATTCTCGAACCGCTGCCACCTTCCCAGGATCCATCTGCACCCCACCTGGTGAGAGTCGATGACCCAGGAAGTCCACTGACTGCTGATGGAACTCGCACTTGCTGAGCTTTGCATACAGACGATGCTCGCGCAAGCGCTGCAGCACGGTCCGGACATGGCCCTCGTGGCACGCCGGGTCACGAGAGTAAACCAGAATGTCATCCAAGTACACCACCACGTACTTGTCTAGCAAGTCCTGAAATACGTGGTTGATGTACCGTTGAAACACAGCAGGCGCGTTGCACAAACCAAAGGGCATAACCAGGTATTCAAACTGTCCGTACCGGGTCCCGAATGCTGTCTTCCACTCATCCCCGGCGCGGATCCGAATCAAATTGTAGGCTCCCCGGAGGTCTAGCTTGGTGAACACCTGCGCCCCTTGCACCCGCTCCAGTAACTCCGAAATAAGGGGCAAGGGGTACCGGTCCGGGATGGTAATCTTGTTCAGGGCCCGGTAATCATGGCAAAGGCGGAGCTCCCCACATTTCTTCTTAACAAAGAGCACTGGCGCAGCAGTGGGCGAGGTAGAAGGTCTAATGAACCCTCGCTCCAGGTTCTTGCGCAAGAAGTCCTGCAAAGCCTCGCGCTCTGGCTCTGTTAACGAGTATAAGCGACTCACCGGTAGAGGCGCTCCGGGCTGGAGGTCTATGCCGCAGTCAAAGGACCGATGCGGCGGCAGCTGGTCTGCCCCCCGTTCCTCGAACACGTCGTGATAGTCCCGGTACTCAGCGGGGAGCGTTGCAGCAGCCTCCTCAGTGGGCGCAGCTGCTAACATCTCAGTCTCAGCAGACGAACTGGGGTCTGGGAAGTGTACAGTCCGTTTGACCCAATCAATCTGCACATTGTGATCCTCTAGCCAGTCCATCCCAAGCACCAGGGGGAACCGGGGCATGGAGGCAATATCCAGAGTTCGCATCTCACGGTGCTGCTGGAGGCACAGGACCAGGGGCTGGGTCTCTCGAGTGACGGCTCCCGAACGCAGTGGCCGTCCGTCGATTGCCTCCACCTGTACCGGTTCTGGCTTGTTCCGAAGTGGCACCCGATGCTGGGCAGCAAAAGCAGCGTCCATATAAGAGCGGGTTGCCCCTGAATCCACCAGGGCATGGGTAAGAATCCATGGCCCTCCTGGAGGGTATAGATGTACCGGAACCATAAGGTGTTGTAATTCGATTGGTGCGGTCCCATTCTGTGCTGTTTGGGACCCCAGGGAGCCAGGGCCATCAGCTACTGGGGTTGGCGGTTTCTCAGGACAGGATCGTGCATAGTGTCCGCTTCCGCCACAATAGAGACATAGATTCCCCTCCCGACGCCGCGACTTCTCTGCGGGGGAGAGGCGTGGCCGCACTGCCCCAAGCTGCATGGGTTCCTCCAATGACTCAGCTGGGCCTGTGGGGCTGCTGGTGGACCCCGGGGCCGAGAACTGGAGGTGCCGGCGGCCCCGAGCCTGACGCCGATCCTCTAGCCGATCGTCTATCTGTAGACTCCGCTGAATAAGAGCGTCTAGCGTGGTGGGGCGTTCCATTGTGGCCAGCTGGTCCAGTATCTCATCTGAAAGCCCCTCGAGATACTGGTCCCGAAGAGCAGAGTCGTTCCAGGTCAAGTCCTGTGCCAGCAGCCGGAATTCTGTGGTGTATGCGGCCACCTTGGACTTGCCCTGTCTCAACCGCCGAATCGCCCGGTTGGCTTGACTCTCCTTCAAAGGGTTGCCGAACGCGGCCTCCAACAGATTGCAAAACCCCCCGTAGTCTGCCAACAAGGGGGAGTCTTGCCTGAGCAGCGGCAACGCCCACTTGGCCGCCTGGTCCTTTAACAAACTAATTAAAAAATGCACCTTGGTGCGGTCGTCGGGGAAGTTCCGGGCGCGCCCCTGAATATACAGCTTGGCCTGGGCAAGGAACATGGGAAAGCTGGCCGGAGCCCCATCAAACTTCTCAGGCAAGGCCACTGGGTACTTGCCAGAAGCCGGGGCGTCGGCCCCAGGAGCCGGTAGGGCGTCCAAACGCTGCTGTAGTGCCGCAACCACGTTACTGAGCTGCTGCACGGTGTGCGTCAAGGCCTGGTTCTCCTGGGCTATTGCCAACAATGTAGCCGCTTGGTCAGCCATGGCCTCTGAATCTTCCCGAACGCACCCCAACAAAGAGGGAGTGCGGGTGTGGCGGGAGCAAACTGTGCTGGTCCCAGGGGGGATGAGGTATTATTACCGTAGGCCAAGATCAACAGGGAGCCGGGCAGGTCAGCAGGAACGGAGGTAGGGCAGAAGCAGGAGTCCAGGTGGGGAAGCAGGAACACTGGTAAGGCAGAAGCAGGAATCCAGGCGGGGAAGCAGGAACACTGGTAAGGCAGAAGCAGGAATCCAGGCGGGGAAGCAGGAACACTGGTAAGGCAGAAGCAGGAATCCAGGCGGGGAATAGGCACACTGGGAGTGCCAAACAAGGACTGGGTAAAGCAGATACTTCACAACGACGTTGCTCCCGCAACCTGAGACCGGGCTGCCTGACCTTTATCTTCTTCTAAGGCCGGGGGCGGTCCCGGCCCCCAGAAGCCCCGCCTCTCTCGGCCTTAAGGCGAGCACTCCTCCTGGGAGACACCAGTTCCCTTCGCCTCTCTGCCCTAAGCCTCTGCAGATCAGGAGAGGCCGAAGGGTTACTGGGTCCTGGAGGAGGCTCACCTGTAGCCACTGAGTCTTCCAGCACCTCTGGGGCCTGAATGATTTCACCTGGTGCCTGCTCTTGAGTTTCCTCAGCAACTAGGCCTTGCCCAGGTTCAGCCGGCCCTGGAGGCGGGGACTCCTGTGCCGGCTGGGGTTCCTCCGGATCGCTCTCAGACTCGGAATCCCAGGCCATCACATTCAGTCCGAGGTATGACCATAGCTGTCAACTTTCAGATTTGAAAATAAGGGATCAGCAGCCTCAGCAGTCCCATGGACAGTCTACGGGATACCTAACAATTCGAGATAGCAGCGGGAAGCAGCGGGAAGCAGCACTGGAATAAGGGGATTCCCTGCAAAAAAAGGGAAGGTTGACAGCTATGGGTGTGACTGTACTTGGTTGTAGAATTTTGTAAACCTTCAAAGCGGTTTACAAAAAAGATGAAACATAAAAAATTACAACAGTATTTTTGAAAAGTTAAAATGGCAATAGGTTAAAAACATATTAAAACTCACATCAACTTTCTAAACATCTGAGTAGGCAGGTGCTGAAAAGCGTACGTTGAAGGGTACATTGGAAAGAACATAGTCCTTGTCCCTGTCTGGTGTCAATAGGCAGGGAGTTCCAAAGTGCAGGTGCTGCCACACTAAAATACTTATTCTTTATAAACATGCAACAGGTATTATGTGACACCTGTAACAGTGCCAGTTCCATCAATAGGAGCAGTCATGTGATCATATACAGGGTAAGGCAATCTCACAGGTAAACTGGGCCCAAGTTGTTAAGGGTTTTATATACATATTGAACTCAGTAGGAAATCAGCAACCACCTCTCAACACAAGTGTTGCATGTTGCCAAGGCCTGTCAGCAATCCTATTGCAGGATTCTGCCCTAACTTGCGGCTTCCAGGTCAAGTGAAGCCCCACAATCAGCACACTGCAGTAATCCAGTCTTTATGTAACCAATGCATGACCAGGTATCCCAGTCCAAGAATGGCTGCAGCTGTCAAACCGATTACAGTTGGTACAGCAGTTGGCAAATATAGCAAATAGGAAAGTATGTCTTTTCACGTATCAGTAACGTACACCTGGGGTAGGCAATCTCAGGTCCAGAGCTGAATGTAGCTCCCCGGGCATAACCAGGCCACACCCCTGTTTTTATACCACACCCCTCACTGCTTTACACCTTCCTTGAGTGTTTTGACTGCAGTGTGTTCTTGAGCTCTGATGATGCTGGTCTACAGTACGTTTGAATAACTGGTACCCATTGCTCTGCCTACTGTTGCCTCTGTCCCTGCCCACCACTGCCATGTGGCCCCTGGTGGGTTACCCAGAAGGAAAGACAGTACTCAGGATGAAAAACATCTATACATTGTGAAATTAGCTTTTCATGGCCCGGAAGATTTTTGCTTTTTTATTATTTCAAGCACAGAATATTACACACCACCTCACCTGTTGACTACACACACTAACCTAAGAGCATAAGAACATAAGAAGAGGCAGCTAGATCAGGCCAGTGACACTTCTGGTCTAGCGTCCGGTTCTCAAGGTGCCCATAGAGATGCCCTTACTGGAAAACTGCAAGCAGGATTTGACCACAAGCGTCCTTTCCCCTCCTGCAGTTTTCCAGGAACTGGTATTCAGAGGCATCGCTGCTTATGGCTGTGGAGACAAGAGCATAGCCATCAGAGCAAGTAGTCCTCTCCTCCGCCATGAATTTGTCCAATCCTCTTTCAAAGCAATCTAGGTTAGTGGTCCCCACTGCCTCCTGTGGGATGGAGTTCCATAGTTTAACTCTGCATGAAGAAGCACTTCCTTTTATCTGTCTGGAATCTACCAACATTGGACATCTACGAGTTCTAGTGTTACAAGAAAGAGAGAGAAAGCTTTTCTCCCTCTGCTTTCTCCATGCCATGAATATTTTTCGAAACTTCTATCACGTTGCCTTTTACTTGCCTAAATAAAGCTATTTCACTCTCTGAAATCATGGCAGCTAGTGGTACTCACTGGGTGGGGTGGGGAGTACCAGCTGAACATCCTGCTTAAGGCATCCTCTGCTCTCCCAAAACAGGGACTGGAATCTGCCTGTGCTCTGCTGTTTAGATCATGGAACTCTACAGCCATGGGATGTGGTCCAAGAGGACGCCTTTTCCCACTCTCCCTCCCGCCCCCCCACGGAGGCTGGGCTCTTAAAGACTTCATTAGCTCTGCTATAATGAGGTCCCTGCACTTACAGATGGTCATTATCCCTTTCAGAGAGGGAGGATAATTGTTAATGAGCAGATAAGTCCCTGCAATGTATGGGAAGGATCAAGGAGTTCATAGGAAGCAGGAAGGAGAAAAAAGTAGAGGAACAAATTAGCAGGAAGTTATGGTCTCTACCAGAGAAGGGTAGAAAGACTTGACCCATTCTTTTGTGAGGGGTTTAAATCAGAGGTGTTGAACCCATAGCTGTAGCTTGGATAAGAGCCACCAACCTGTTTCAAGTGGCCAGCCAACCCCTGAACTGGCACTGTTTCATGTGGCACATAATATCCAATCTGCTTTTGTGAGAACTTGATATTTTAGTGGGGCAGCACCTTCAGTGGAACTCCCTGCCTATTGGTAGCAGGCAGGTGCCTTTACTGTACCCTTTTCAGAGCAGAAGTTGCCCTCTGTCAAAACAGAGACAGGGGGGATGTGTCACTGTTAATTCTCCTTGACCTCTTAGCGGCTTTCAATATCATTGTTCAAGTGATCCTTCTGGAGTGGCTATTTGAGTTAGGAGTGGGTGGCACTACTTTGCAGTGGTTCTGGTCCTACTTGGGTGGTTGCTTCTAGAGAGCTTTGGCCCCACAGGGCTCTTAGTGTAGGGTTTGTCACAACAGAATTTCTAGGCATCATTATTTAGGCAATGGATATTATTATTATTAAAATTTCTGTATATTTGAAAGAAAAAATCTCAAAGTGGTTTACAACATGTTAAAACATGTTAAATTCAAGCTTCAAGGAAAATATTTCAGATCCTTTTCTAAGTGTCATTTTGCTTTCCCCATATTTATTTACCTACTTAATTTATTTAGCTGCCCCATAGCAGAAGTAATCTAGGAAGCCAGTGCGGTATAGTGGTTAGAGTAAACTCTTTTGCTCACCTGTTTAAGAAAGCTAGAGGGGCAAGGCAGATGGGGATGTCAGTTGCCAACCTGGCATCCAGAGATCTCCATGTGGTCACAATTGGACCCGTGCCAGTTGCAAAACGTGCCTGGCACCTGGGGAATTTTGAACCCTGTTTCCCAGGGTTTGATTTTATCCCCTAGATGCTTTTTAACATCTACATGAAACCACTGAGTGCAGTTTTCCAGAGGTTTGGAGAACGTTGTCAGCAATATGCTGATGACACACAACTCTACCTTTCCTTTACACCTGAAGGTGAGGCAGTGGGTGTGCTGGACGGTTGTCTTGACTTGGTCATGGACTGGATGAGAGCCAACAAACTGGAGCTCAATCCAGATAAGACAGAGGCACTCTTAGTGGGCAGTTCCCTAGACTGAATGGCGGGGAGGCTGCCTACTCTTGATAGGGGTTACATTCCCTCTGAAGGAGCCAGTATGCAGCTTGGGGGTACTCCAGGATCCACTGCTGACATTCGAGGCTCAGGTGGCCTCAGCGGCACAGAGTGCCTTCCAGCAGCTTTGGCTGATGGCCCAGCTGTGCCCCTATCTGGGCAGGGATAGCCTAACTTCTGTTGCCAATGCTCTGGCAACCTCTAGGTTAGTTTGCTATAACACGCTATATGTGGGGCTGCCTCTGAAGATGGTTCAGGAAGTTCAAGTAGTGCAAAATTCAGTTGCCAAGTTGTTCACTGGGGCAAGACACTCTGAACATATTACACTGATCCTGGTCTGACTGCCCTGCATTTATTAAATAAATAAATAAATTCAAGCAATGCTTTTCGGGACACTGTCTTTCAAGATGATTTTGTGTAATAAACACACTTTTGCAAAGAAATTTCTCCTAATATGCACATTCTTTGTAAAGCGTTTTTGCCTGATATAATACATCTTTGTTGTTTTCACTACTGTCTGTTGTTACTGATAATTTTATTGTTTTATATTGTTTGTAAACTGCTTTGAATGGTTTTTTCTTAAATAAGTGGTATATAAATTGTAATAAATAAATAAGTAAATAAAATAAAATATGAACGATTTTTAGGGGGGGGAAATAGTCAGCGGGAATAGGATGGAGAGCCCTCCCTGCATAATGCCAGCAAAAACTGAACAGCTGTGCTCCAGAAGTCAGCCAACCCGCAGCTCCAGCTAAGAAGCGGATTGAGCAAGGGAAGTTGACATTCCCAGGAACTCCACACAGCCAAAGGATCAGGGAGGGGGAAGCCTCTGCACACAGACAGGCTGGAGGGAAGAAACTTACCCTGCCCATCAAAGCCATGCTGATATCAGAAGCGTTTGCATTGCACAAGGACTGGGCAGGTCACCCGGGTTGAACCATCAAATTATGCAGGTGGGATAAAAAAAAGGCACCCCAAGCTTCCTGGTAACTGTCCAGATGCCCCAAGAGAACCCCCTGAGCAGGACCTGATGCAATAGCAACACTCCCACCTTGCATTTTCCAGCAACTGAAATTCAAAGCCGGACTACCCCTGGGCATTAAAGTTCTGCTTTCACAGTAGACCTCCAGATGGAGAGTCCTGCTGGATCAGACCAAAGACCTATCTAGTCCAGCACCCTCCTTTCATAGTGGCCAACCAAATGCCACAATGGGGAGCCCACAAGCAGGACCCAAATGTAACAGTGACTCTTTCCACCTGCAATTTTCACACCTGCTGTCCAGAAGTGCACTGCCTCCAAGAGAGGAGGGATGGAAGAACAAAGAAAGGTGTTTTACACAAAGTTGGGTCTGTCTGGCAGCAGCTCTCCAAGGTTTCAGGCAGAGGACCTTTCCAGCTCTGCTAGATGATTGAATCTGGGACCTCTTGCATACAAATCAGGCGCTCTGCCACTAAGCTGTGGCTCTTCCCCGCAAAATACAATAAGTTCCTAGTCTTCATGGTTCTGAACAAATAAGAACTTGGAACCTTCTGCATGCAAAGCAGGTGCTCTACCACTGATCTACAGTCCTTCTCTGTAGGTAGCACCCAGCCGGCAGCACATATGAATCTTATATGCAAAAAGAGCAAACACCATCCTGCCAGAGACTGTGGTCTACACAACTTCCAGTATCTCAAAAGTGAAGACTAATTTCGCCACCAGTGCAATAGAAACTTTCTGCTGCATGGCTGGCAAGGGAGCAGTATGAGTAATCTGCAAAGAAATGGGCAAGAGATGTGGGTTTCTCAGGAACTGGTTTCCTCCTTGAAAGCAACAGCAAGCAGGCAACCTTTTCCTGAAAGTGAGTTTACCTAGAAGTCCCCAGACAAGCCCTGTGGCTCACCAACTCTGAGCCACGTGTGATGAGGGCACATCAGTGTGCATAAGTAGTACATGGCAGGCGCGCCAAATCTAGGGAACCGAGGTGCCTTTGGCCCCCTCAATATTTGTTTGAAGGGGGCCAGAACCCATTAATGTTGAGGGCACTCTGTGCATGTTAAAGGTAAAGGCGACCCCTGACCATTAGGTCCAGTCATGGCCGACTCTGGGCTTGCAGCGCTCATCTCGCTTTACTTGCCGAGGGAGCCGGCGTACAGCTTCCGGTCATGTGGCCAGCATGACTAAGCCGCTTCTGGCGAACCAGAGCAGCGCATGGAAACACTGTTTACCTTCCCGCTGGAGTGGTACCTATTTATCTACTTGCACTTTGACGTGCTTTCAAACTGCTAGGTTGGCAGGAGCAGGGACCGAGCAACTGGAGCTCACCCCGTTGTGGGGATTCGAACCGCCGACCTTCTGATTGGCAAGTCCTAGGCTCTGTGGTTTAACCCACAGCGTCACCTGCATCCCTCTGTGCATGTTGGGTGCATGTAATTGCATGTCACAGCTTCAGTGCCCAGCTTCATCACAGCGCTCTGTCTCCTCCAGACACTGCAACATCACGGAAGTCTGCACTGGACTATGCCGTGTCAGGGGACATGTGTGACGTCACACATAAGCGATGCATGCTGGGACCTCTCAATCTTGGGAGCAACCTGGCACCTCTGGCACATGGTGCTTATGTGCCTTGAGGGCCCCAAAATCCCATTGCACACCAGTCAACATGTAAAGAGAAATGGGGAAGAAGATATATTTTCCACTTCCAAGCTGGAAGAAGCAAAGCCTTTTATAAAACACACATAAGCTGAGTTATACAGATAAATCTGTTGATGACACAGTAATTAAAAAGCAGAATTGGGCATCTGTCCAAAGCAGACAAATCAAACCAGAGAATCAAAAACAATCTTAATTAAACAATTGGCTCCATAATAAGCTTCCCATATTAGAATTCCGCACCATACTGTATACACTGACAGCAGGATTGTGGCAGTGGATGGGAGGACAGCAAAAGAGACGACTTATCTGAACATCATTGCAAATCTTATGGGGTTAATAATAATAAATTTTTTATTATTTATAACCAGCCCACATGGGTGGCTTCCAACACATATAAAATCATAAAATATGGTTTTGCAATCCCAAGATGCTGAATATGGAACTTAACAGAGGAGCATAAGTTTAAGTGGAGCCTGACTAGGTCTTAGGAAGAACTTTTTGACAGAAAGAGCTGTTTGACAGTGGAACGTTACTTCCTCCTACATTAGAGGCTTTTAAACAAGGGGCAGATGACCACCTGTCAGGGATTCTTGAACTAGGGGGCCCATGGAGTCCCTTTCTGCTAAATAGTTCTATGATTCATTGAAAGGAGATTCCATCTAAATAGTAATAATAATAATAATATTTTTTTATTTATACCCCGCCCTCCCTGGCCAGAGCCCGACTCAGGGCGGCTAACACCAGTAAAATTACATTCAAAAAATAAAATAAAGTAATAATCCGATTTAAAATACAGGTTAAAATATAATTTAAAATGCAGCCTTATTTTAATAGTATTAAATAGTATTAGGTATGTAGTAGATAGTATTTAATAGTATTAGGAAGAGCTTTCTGACACTAAGAATTGTTCAACAGAGTAACAGATTACCTCAAAAGGTGCTTGACTCTCCTTCACTGGAGGTTTTTAAGCAGGGTTTGAATGGCCACCTGTCAGGGATTCTCCTGCTGAGATTCCTGCATTGCAAGAGGTTGGACTACATGACCCCTGGGGTACCTTCCAACTCTACAATTCTATGATTCTATGATACATAAGCTTATTTAAATGCATTATTTAAATGTCTATTTAAATTTCTCCTAATATATGCATTTTTCTACGTATCGGTTGGTTTCGAGAACCCCACAGCAAAATTCAGAGAAGTGTGATTTTTCGAAAGCATAGCTGCATTTTGGTTTGCCATAAGCAAATTACCGTATTTTTCACTCTATAGGATGCACCAGACCATAGGACACACCTTGTTTTAGAGGGGGAGAACAAGAAAAAAAATTCTACCGCTCTCTGCTCAGTGCCCCTTCAGCGAAGCGGCAGGAGAAACAGAGCCCCTTCCATTTCTCCTCCCGCTTGGCTGAAGCGGCGCTGCACAGGTCTCCCTCTCTGCTGAAGCCAGGAGAGTCTTCAGCAAAAGGAACCCAAAGCCTGCGGAGCGCAGCAGCTATCCCTCAAGCCTTCAGAGCGCAGCGCGAGTTCCCGCTGCGCCCCTCAGGTTTCGGGTTCCTTTTGCTGAAGCCGGGAGAGCAAGACTCTCCTGGCTTCAGCGAAAGGAACCTGAAGCCTGCGGAGCCCAGCGGGAACTCGCGCTGCACTCCGAAGGCTTCAGGCGGCTATCCCTGAAGCCTCCAGAGCGAGAGGGGTCGGTGCGCACCGACCCCTCTCGCTCTCCAGGCTTCAGTGAAAGCAACGTGAAGCCTCCAGAGCGCAGAGGAAGCGCTCCCTCTGCACTTCGGAGGCTTTGCGTTGCTATCGCTGAATCCAAGGAGCCTGCATTCACTCCATAGGACGCACACACATTTCCCCTTAATTTTTGGAGGGGGAAAAGTGTGTCCTATAGAGCGAAAAATACGGTAGTTAGCTTATCATGAAAAATGTAAAAGAAAAATGGAATGACTCCTCCATCACTAGATGGGGGTTAAACCTCCCCTTGTATAAGGTCATCAGGCACCCACCAACAGGGGTGCCAACATGAATAAAATATTGTGGGGGCCCAGCTAAGCTCCGCCCTGCATGTGATCACATGATGCAGTGCACACACACCATTTGAATGGGAATGCCCATCAACTTTGTGGGGACCGAAGCTGCCACAGCCCCTAGGAGTTGGCTCCTATGCCTACCAACTGAAGCTTGCAGCTGCAGTCCTGTTGTGTATATAAGCAGAGAGACAGGATTCAGGACCTCACTTTCATCCAAAAGCAGGTGAAACATAAATAGTGAGTCAATAAACCCTCTCCAGCTATCTCTCAGTGCATACCAATAAATAGCAAATAGAAACAGCTGGAGGATCTTATAGCTCTTGCTCCATTGGAAAGGAGATAGTTATGTTAATATATTGGCCCATTAGGTTGGCACTTACTGTCCAAAGGCCGGCTCTAAATTTCTCGCCTCGAATAGACTTCCAGCAGTTCAATGAGAGAAAACCTCGTATAATAGCTGGGCCTAACAAGACACAGGCTCATTCTCAAAACAGGCCCCTTCCTCAGAATTGGTATTTGGAGACAGCTGGCATTTATCTGCAAACAATAGGGAGGGCCCACAGGGTGAGCTCATACTGCTTTTGGAAGTTGAAGGACATCAGCTTTGGTTCTGTGGAAAGGTCAAGAGAAATGTGCCTCCCATGCCCTCACCCCATCAGCTCCTTGGGTTTTATTTTGAAAAAGTTAAGGTGATAGTCCTCGTGTTTGCTGGAAGAAGTCGGAAAAATCTAAAGGCTTGTAACCAAGCTCCTTTAAAAAGCCCAAACTTATTTTTCCTTCTAAACCCCCTGGATCCAGAACACTGAAAAGAGAATCTTATTCCTTTCTGAGAATTAATCTGGCAATGCTGACACATGCACACATACACACACACACACACACACACACACACACCTGGCCCATAGCTGTCAACTTTTCCCTTTTCTTGCAAGGAATCCTATTCAGAATAATGGAATTTCACTAAAAAAAGGGGGGAAAGTTGACAGGTATGCCCTAGCCAAAAGAAGAAGAAGCTGTTGAACTTTATCACCATAGATTCAGGTCAAGCCCCTCCACTGCCCATTGCTATCTCCAGACTTCAGTCCCTCACCTGTGAAAGTGGGCAGCGTATTTTGCAAGTTCAGCGCATGGCAAAAACATGAGAGTTTGCAAGAACAGGCTTTGCCCATGGAAAGCTACATAATATTTTTTTGCAAAATCCAATCCATGTACAGGTTGCTTCAGAGCAAAAGAAGAGGAGGAAGAACTCTCTGCCCATGAGGAGCATACAATGAAGAGCTTTGACAGCGCAGGAAAAATCATTAGTTAGGAAATCATGGAGCCACAACTAAGTTCACGGCGGAGGCAAGCATTGAGCAGAAAGCGAGATAAATAAGAGACATTATCACTTTTCACCTGACCACAACATACAAACCCACCACGTTACTCTTGCCTAGGGATGCAAAAACCTGTCCATTTCTGTTTCTCAATCTTCCAGTCTTAAATTCAGTTCCACATGTTTCCACGTCAGTCTGCTTCTTCATTTTTTCAAATCCTTATAAAAAGAGCCAGGCACTGACGCCCCTGCTCAGGGCAGCCTCTCCACATGCCACCTGCCACCAGTTTGGGACTTCTTTAGGGTGCTGCCCACGTCATCAACAGAGGACATCAATGTGCAGTCATGACAGCAGCCCCATGTCCCGCAGTGGAATATACTCCACTGTGCAGTCTGAGCAACCAGAGGGAGGAGAAGCACCTCTGGCGGCAGCAGTTGCAATAGGCACCTCTGGAGGGTTCATTAAGCCTTGGGGGAGCAGAACCTTGATTCTCAGTCGCCAAAAAAGGTGCCCAGACTTTTTGTGGTGCTCTCAAATAGAGAATCTTCAGATGCAAAATGAACCTGGCGCCCAGCTAATTTTGAACCCTGCTTACAATCCAAATCGGCCAAGCCAAATCATCCCTTAAGCCACTGGTCTTCAACCGGTGGGATGGGGGACCCACCAATGGGCCATGGCCTGGTCCAAGGTAGGTCACAGCAGCAGCATGCAAATATATGGTTAAAAAAATAAAATAAGAAATTGATTAAAAAGTGGGTCCTTGATCTGAAAAGGTTGATGATACCTGTTCTGGACTAGGGATGCAAAAATCTGTCCATTTTGCTTTCTCATTTTTTACAGTCTCCACATTTCACATCTGTTTGCTGGATCAGGCCTAAGAGGGCCCATCTACTCAGCATCTTGTCCTCACAGTAGCCACCCAAATGCCCTGCAAGCAGGATCCGAACACAAGAGCAACTCTTCCCTCCTTCAGTTTCCAGCAACTGGTAGGGTCTAAAGTCTGCTGTCTAAGTTGCTGGGATGCAGCACTGACATGACCAATGAGAGAGAGAGAGAACACACTCAAGGGGCCCCCACTTCAGCTTTGCTTTTGTGCCCCCACCCCCTTGCACCAAGTCGACCCCCCAGATCCCAGTGTTCAGCCCTGCGGAGGAGGAAATAAAGTTGCAAAGGGTAAGCAATGCAAATGACTGACTGAAAGAGAGAGACAGACAAGGAACCCTGGTGATAAAAGAGAACTAAGGAAATGTAGCTCGGTGTGGAAGGTGGAAGCAAAGGCGTCAACAGCTCTGAGCTCCTCACCCACATGGCAAGTGTCAACACATTCACCTTATCCAGTGGTGCTTTTTGGGGTGGCGGAGGAGGGAGAAGGCAGAAAGAATGCAAAACCCTGGCCCAGCTCCAAAGTTTTCTCCAGCAGAATAGAAGAGAAAGAGAGATGTCATTCCTTGCACTCTAATTGGCCTTCCCCCAATTTTTGCTCCATTCCTTCCTTTCTGCACCATTTCATGCTTATTCTGCTACGAAGCCAGACAATTGCTTTATAACTCTGGGGGACAGTTTGACCGTCTGCGAGCGAGACTGGAAGCAGGCGCACAGCAAATGCGGAAGAGGCCAAGCTTAGCACCCATTGGAAGAGCTGAGGAACGGCTTTTGTTTTTAAATAATTCTCTCTTCCTTTTTGCCAAAGCTAAAATTTGTGTGTATATGTACATATTTAGCACATATACATATAACACACACATATATATCCTTAATTTGATAATCCAGGCGGAAAGGGAAGGGGCTTAATGTTTTTAAATAATTCCATCTTCCTTTTCAGCAAAACAAAAGTGTTTTATGTGCCTGTCTACAGAATCTTATAACTGTAGAATTGGAAGAGTCATTTAGTCTAACTCCTCGAAATGCAGGAATCAAAGCCACAAAATCTCTGACTTGATGGCTTTCAAATCCCTATTTAAAAACCTCCAGCGAAGGGAAGTCCACTACCTTCCCCTGCCAAAGAGTTCTTACTGTCAGGAATATGCACAACCTGCAGATTTAACACACAGAATAAGAGAGCAAGAAGAACGTACATTTAAAGAAGACTGGAAAACATTTATTGAATATATGGAAAATAACTGTACACAGCTGAAAAAGCGGACAGGATTAAGATAAATGCAACAGAGTAAATCATTTTTGATGGATGTAAAAGTGGAAAATTTATTTGAATGGTTATCGTAAAATATGCAGGGATGTATGATATATAAAATGACCCATGGAAACAAAAGAGGGGAAGTCATTGGATATTTTAAAATGTGTAAAATGCTTTTTCGGAAGTAAAATTGAAAGTTTAATTTTAAAAAATATTAATAAAAAAGAGTTCTTACTGTCATAAAGTTCTTCCTAAGGTTTAGAAGGAATCTCCATTGTTGTCATTTGAATCCATTGGTTTGGGTGAGTCCTACCATCCGGAGCAGGAGAAAACAAGTTTGCTCCATCTTCCATGTGACAGCCTTTTAGATATGTGAAGATGGCTATAATATCTCCTCTCAGTCTCCTCTTTTCCAGGCTAAACATACCCAGCTCCCACAACTGTTCCTCATAAGGCTTGGTCTCCAGACCATTAATCATCTTGGTCACCTTCCTCTGCACACATTCCAGTTTGTCAATCTCCTTCTTAAACTATTGTGCCCAGAACTGCACCCAGGACTCCAGCTGGGTTCTGTCCAAGGCAGAATAAAGTGGTACTTTTACTTCCCTTGATCTGGACATCAGACTTCTATATTTCTGTCATCTATCTATCATCTATCACCTATCTATCATCTATCTATCTATCTATCTATCTAATCTATCTATATCTATCTATATCTATCTATATCTATCTATATCTATCTATCTATCTATCTATCTATCTATCTATCTATCTATCTATCATCTATCATCTATCATCTATCATCTATCTATCTATCTATCATCTATCATCTATCTATCTATCTATCATCTATCTATCTATCTATCATCTATCATCTATCTATCTATCTATCATCTATCTATCTACTTTATTTATCCAGTTCCCAACTTAGCCTACCTCACAAGGTTGTTGTGGGGATTAAACAAAGTGCGGAGAACCACGTTGAGTTTCTCAGAGAGAGAGAAAAGTGATACATGAATTCAATAAATAAGTACAAATAAATATGCAGGCCATTTCTCCTAATATAATACATTATTTTGACTACTTTCCCTAACACACACATATCTACCTGCACAGTTTTCTCCATTATTTCCAATCAAAGAACTGCATCACAACTCTGGAGAAGTGCAAATTTTGCAGGATAGCAACATTTCCCTCCACATATTGTTTGAGGAAGAGCAAATCATGCAGGCTTGTGTTGAAATGCCAAGAAAGCCAAATTTGTTCTGCGTCCCCTAAGTCAGGAAACCAGCCTGGAATTTCCTGCAGGAACAGAACATGTACATGGCGGAAGACTCAATTTTTTAAAAAGAAAAAAGAAAAGAATAATGTGGACTAGCATCAATATATTTGGACTTGACCTGCAAAGCTGGCTTCAGTCTAGCCCTGCTTTGAATGTGACTCCATTCTGGTCCTCTTCTCAACGATGTGTCACCTGACTTTCACACCCAAACCCAAGTCTGGCTCTTGGATAAACACCCCTGCAGATGCCTTGAAGTCTGTAGGAGGGAGCCGTTATTTTGCTCTTTCCCTCTCTTCACATCCTGCACCCCATCAACCTGCTTGCTCCCCCGCCCACATCCATAAAAGCATCTGAAAAAGCAGCACCATTGTGGGGAGGGAAACACCATAAACTTTTTTTTTTAAGGCAGAGAAACAGCTGGGAAAGCCATTACCCACTTTATGGGCCCCCAAGATCAGGGCTGCCCCTTTCATTTGGGGGGGTGGGGTGACCGTCTGCAGCCCCAATAAGGCCAAGGGGGGCGGGTCACCATAGTTCACAGGAGGTCCAAATTCAAGACTCCCCAGAAATAAAACCTGACCTGTAAACAGAACTGGGAAGATGGACAAAAGAAAACTTTCCTCAGCTGCCATAAAAGTAGTTAAGTGGGCTGGGCTTGAAGACCCCCCCCCCCAAAAAAAAACAACCAAGCCAAGTTTCTCCTTTGAAAGAAGCAGCATTTGATGCATTTCAGTTCCTAAAAGGACATCAAAATTTTGTTGGTTCTGCATTTGTGGGAACTCAATCCTTTAGTTTAGCAGCCCCAACATTTTGGCGCTCCCTGCCCATTGCTACTTGGCAGGCACCTTCACTGTACTTTTTTCAGCACCTGCTAAAAACATTTTCATTTAAACAAGCTGCCCCAGATGTTTAGAATGTTGGTGTGAGTTTTAATCGGTTTATAGTCTATTCTTATGTGAATTTTTCAACGCCTTACATTATTGCTGTTTATTTTTTCTTATTGGTTCATTTGGGGGGGAAGGTTACAATCAAGTGGTGTATAAATTTTATGAAATAAATAAAAGGAAGGGGAGCCTGTGACTCTCCAATTGCTGCTGGGCCAACTACCATCAGCAACCCCAAACCATGATGATGGATGATGGGGAACATAAGGACGGTCACAGATGCTCCACATCACCCCTCCTTATGAATAAAAATCAACTGTGCTGGAGCTTAAAAATTAATATGCAAAAGTTTAAAAGGCGCAAGGAGATAGGATAATAATATATTAAGGATGGAATAACAAATAAAGTGAATAACAGTAACAAAAATAATAGTAGATAAAGAAGATCGCACACAGGTGGAGGGAAATACTGGACTATGGGGGAGGGAGGTGAAGGGATTAATTGAAATTGTTAAAGATTGGTATAGGATTTAAGAGATTTGATTTTTTTATAAAGGTTCTGTAAGGAAAGCAGAAAGCAGCAAGAAATATCAAGTAAAGGTATTGGAGAGGAAATCAGTGTAAATGAAAACATAAGACTTATGGTTTTGTTACATATGATTTTATTTTGGAATTGTCTATTTATTTTTGAGTACAACTCAGTATTTCTGATCATGCTTAAGGTACCGCTTCTTCTATGGCCCCCAACCCCTGTTCTCGCACAAGCCCCTTCTGTCCCTTGAACATGAAGGGAAAGAAAGAACACAAGCTTCTCCTGAGGAAGGCGGAAGAGTTTTTTACAAAAGGGTATCTTTTAAAAATAGAAAAATATTACTGATATGCTGAGCAATGTTTAAAAAATGTATCTGTAATATTGCATAAAGTGCCAGCGTGCTGTAGTGGTTAGACTGCTGGACCTAAGTGACATGGGTTCAAATCCAGGACTCAGACATGAAACTTGGGAGTCAGTTCCTGCCTCTCAGGGTGACCTGCCACATGCAGTTGTTGTGGGGATTAAATGAGAATCTAAGACAACAAGATCCAACATTCCAATCTGGCCATGAAGCACCCCAGGTGTGTCCAAGTCCCTGCCTCGCAGCCCAACCTACCTCACAGGGTTGGTGTGGGGATTAAATGAGGAGGAAGAAAATCAAGTAGCCCACCTTGAGCTCCTTGGAGGAAATGGTGAGATATACATGCGCTAAAAGAAAAAAGAGAGGAAATGCTTGCACCTGTGGAATGCGCTAGCTGGGTACTGCCCTAAGGTGTTTGCCATCGTCTTCAAGATAGTGACCCCATATCAGTCCCAAAAGATACTTGATGTCATCCTTACTTGAAAGCATTGTAGTAGTAATAGTAGTAGTACAGTCATACCTCGGGTTGAAGTAGCTTCGGAATACGTACCGTATTTTTTGCTCCATTGGACGCACTTTTCCCCCTCCAAAAATTAAGGGGAAATGTGTGTGCATCCTATGGAGCGAATGCAGGCTCCTTGGCTTCAGCGATAGCAACGCAAAGCCTCCAAAGCGCAGAGGGAGCGCTCCCTCCGCACTCCGGAGGCTTCACGTTGCTTTCACTGAAGCCTGGAGAGCGAGAGGGGTCGGTGCGCACCGACCCCTCTCGCTCTCCAGGCTTCAGGGATAGCCGCCTGAAGCCTTCGGAGCGTAGCACGAGTTCCCGCTGGGCTCCGCAGGCTTCAGGTTCCTTTCGCTGAAGCCAGGAGTGTCTTGCTCTCCTGGCTTCAGCAGAGAGGGAGAGCTGCGCAGCACCCCTTCAACTAAGCGGGAGGAGAAATGGAAGGGGTTCCGTTTCTCCTGCCCCTTTGCTGAAGGGGCGCTGAGCAGAGAGGGGGAGAATTTTTTTCCCCTTGTTCTCCCCCTCTAAAACAAGGTGTGTCCTATGGTCCGGTGTATCCTATAGAGCGAAAAATACAGTATTTCCGGGTTTCGCTACTCGAGCATGCGCAGATGGTAAAAATGACGTCACGCGCATGTGCAGAAGTGGCGAGTCGCCGGGTTGTGTTCGCTTCTGGATGTGAACGGGGCTCCAGAACAGATCCCGTTCGCATCCAGAGGTACCACTGTAGTTGTTATAATTACTGTAGAGAAAACACCCTGTCCCTCACACACATACACACAAAAAGCAGAATCCTATAGCAGCCCAGAAATTTGATGTTTGACCACAATGGAGCAGAGATCCCCATCTCCATGTCAATGTGCTGATTCTGCTTTGATTTGGGATTTTCTCTCTCCAAGACCTGGCATGGAAATGGCATTGCCCATTGCCAAGAACAACAACAGTAATGGATACCTAAAATCCTGGACTGCCTCTTAGCTCTTGATAAAAGGCCGTTTGCTAAAGAATAAAAAGTATGAAAGGTTACCCCGGGCTCCCAGCCAGCAATGCAAAACTCTGGGACCCATTCACTCTGACATCCCTGAATGTTAGGAATTGCACATGGTGTCTGAAATGGTAAAGAAGCACTCTACTGGATCAGGCCAGTGGCCCACCTCCTCCAGCATCCTGTTCTCGCATTGGCCAACCAGATGCCCATTATAGGAAGCCCACAAGCAGGACCTGAGTACAAGAGCAGCCCTTTCCCCTCCTGTGGTTTCCAGCAACCGGCATTCAGAATAATTGCTGGTTCCAACTGTGGAGGCAGAGCACAGCCATTGTGGCCAGTAGCCACTGATAGCCCTCTCCTCTGTGAATTTGACTCTAAAACCTCTTTTAAAGCCATCAAAGTTGGTGGCCATCTCTCCCTCCTGTGGGAATAAATTTCATAGTTTGCACTGCATGAAGAAGGACTTTCTTTTGGACTGAATTTCCTTTAGGATTGATGGTGACAATTCCCCCCCCCCAAAAGACTCCCTGCCTATTGAGATCAAGCAAGTTCCTTCACTGTACAGTGGTACCTCTGGTTACATACATCATTCATTCCGGAGTTCCCTTCTTAACCTGAAGCACCACTTTAAATAATGGGGCCTCCCGCTGCCGCCGCACGATTTCTGTTCTCATCCTGAAGCAAAGCTCTTAACCAGAGGTACTACTTCCAAGTTAGCGGAGTCTGTAACCTGAAGCGTCTGTAACCTGAAGCGTATGTAACCCGAGGTACCACTGTACTCTCTTCAGTGCCTAATAAAAGCATTATTCTTTAGACAAGTCTGCCCAGATGTTTACAAAGTTGATGAGAGTTTTAATCAGTTGTTTTAACTTTTGGAATGTTTTAAATTATTGATGTTAACTTTTCATATTGATAATTTTACTGTTTTAACTTTTTTTGTAAAACTGCTTTGAGGTTTTGCTTTGTTGTTGTTTTTTAGGTTGTGTGCAATTTTTCGAGTGGTGGTGTATAAATTTTAACAAAGAAATAAAATAATTTTTATCCCTCCTTGGATATTCCAACATCCAGCTTTGATGGGTGTCCATGAGATCTTGCACTACAACAAAGAGAGGAAAACTTTTATCTGTGAAAGTCCTGGACCACACGTTTGGCCAGAGATGTTCTCACAGTAAACATTTTAGGGGGAGGGGGGCAATATAACCCGGTTCCTTTCAGAATGCTTGGAGGTGTGTATCTGTGGAGAGGGGGCTGCTAACTTGCAGTCACACATGCAAAGGCACAAAAGGTGGCTTCTGAGATACTGGAGGCCCCAACACTGCAGGGCTAGGCAGCACTATCTGGTTTTGAAGAGCAAAGCAAACATGAAGAAACATGTTTAACCTATGCTGTTGACATATAAAGGGGGATTTAATCTTTTTTCCCCCTTTTTCTTCTAGTTCTTCTTAGCAATTGCTGAGTTTTGAACAAAATAGTCCCAAGGGCAATTCTCCCCTGTGAAAACAATATTTTAACATTTCATTATGAAATTGCAAGATTGCCTACGCAGAAGTGGGGAGCGGGGTGCTGGTGGTGCAGAAACCAGACCTTTGTCCCGTTTGCAAGCATAATGGCACACCAGTCATCCTAGTTCAAAACCAGCTTTCAGGAGGACAAGGACAGTCCTCTCATTTTGCAAAGCCCAAGGTCCACATCCCTCCATAGACAACCTTCAGGCCACTTGGTAAAGCAGGGTGATCAACTTCAGGATCAAACCATTGGCCCATCTAGTTATAAGATGGTAAGAAGAGCTTGCAGGATCAAGTCCATCTAGTCCAGCATCTTATTCTCATAGTACCCAGCTGGATGCCCTAATGGGAAACCCTCAATCAGGACCTGAGTGCAACAACATATCCTTTCCAGTAGCTGGACAGGAAACCCTTGGGCATGGTTCTGCTATCGCAACCGGTCTCCTTAAGGGACTGGCAGCTGGATCAGGCTAAAGAGGGCTCATCATATTCCAGCATCCTCTTCTGAGGTTGGCCAACCAGATGCTCCAATGCAAAGCCTTCAAGCAGAACCTGAGCACAAGAACACTCTCCTGTCCTGCTGCTTCCAGCAACTGTTATTCAGAAGCAGACTGTGGAGGCAAAGCCACAAACCTGAGGCACATCCATGCCCAATGGCTTGGCTGAAGGCAAACCCTGACTCACAGCAAGTCAAAAAAAATGAAGTCTGGATGGGGTTTCACTGTGTGCCTTAACCACACTCTCACTTTCAGGGTGGAGGAATACCAAAAATCCAGGAAGAATGGATGCCATCCTTTTGAGCTCTTCATGGGTTATCTTGAGGCACCTCTTCTACACACACACACACACACACACACCGCAGTAGCAGCACAAAAGAGAGAATTATTCCATCATACTCGCAACACATGACTCAGTTGCCTTCCAAAAACTTGGGAGTTGGGAGTCTTGGGAGTAAAAAAAAAAAGCCAGAAGATAGCACTGTAATTGGGCGTGGTTGGGAAATCAGTCTGAGGGGGCCATACAGACAGAGAAATGACCACAGTCTTCTGCCTTTGGATGGTAAGGTTTTTAAGTTTGTCTCCACAACTTTCTTAGCAACCTTCCAGAGGCCATGAGCCAGTTGTGGGAAAGGCTAGAGGAAAAGGTGAGCAGAGGAGCAGATGTGAATTTTATCTTTGTGCAGTAGACTAGTTTCAACACCCACACGCCTCCTCCATCCTCTGTCCAGGCAAAGCAAAAGGCATCATCACAGATCAAGGACACATCGCAGCCAGACAAAAGCCGTTGTTAAGGAGCAGGGCCAGAGAGGGGTGTGGTCTAGGAAGAGAATGTGGCTTGGGGGATGCCCTGAGGGCCAAGTAGAGCATGCTGGAGGGCCACTTCAGCCTCCCAGGACTCCTGTTCCTCACTCCCTGCCTTCAAGACCAATGCATTTATTATGACATAAGTTTTCATAGACTCAAGCCCTCTGCATCAAATTCTAAAAATTTGCAGGTACCTAAAGGGGAATATTGTGCGTGCTGTTTCATAGAATCAAAGAATCTCAGAGTTGGTAGGGACCCTGAGGATCATCTAGTTCAACCCCCTGCAATGCAGAAATCTCAACACAGAATTATAGAAGAGTGGGAAGGGACCCTGAGGGTCATCCAGTCCACCCCCTGGAATGCAGGAACATGCAGCTGTCCCATACGGGAATCAAACCTGCAACCTTGGCACAATCAACACCAAGCTCCAACCAACTGAACTATTTGGGGGCTCGTATGTGTGTGTGAACCCTACTGTCAGTTAGCATAGCCACTTTCTACTGAGTCAGACCCCTGGTAGCTGACTGGTAGCAGCTCGCCAGGAGTTCAAGCAGAGGGTCTCTGCCTACCCTGTCCTGGAGATGTCACAGAATGAACCTGGGACCCTTCTGCATGCAAAGCAACAATCCCCAAAATAATAAAGTAATTACTCTAGTCCTCATCATTTTGGATAAAAGGTTCAATTGAACAGGAATGTAGGGAGCTGCCTTATCCTGAATTAGACTACTGGACTTTCTAGCTCAATACAGTCTACACTGACAGTGGCTCTCCAGGGTTTCAGGCAGGGGATATTTGCAGCCCTACCTGGAAATGCAGGTGAGGATTGAACCTGGGACATTCTGCATGCAAAGCAGGTGCTCAGCCACTGAGTTGTGCTCCTTCCTCCAAACTAATAGCCCAGTCCTCATGCTTCTAAATAAATAAGCTGTCTCATATTGAGTTCGCCCATTGGTCCACTGAGCTCAATGCTGTCTGCGCTGAGTGG
The DNA here is from genome assembly GCF_964234715.1 of Podarcis melisellensis. Lineage (NCBI taxonomy): Eukaryota > Metazoa > Chordata > Lepidosauria > Squamata > Lacertidae > Podarcis > Podarcis melisellensis. The sequence goes on along the minus strand of NC_138547.1, from coordinate 17,426,487 downwards.
CAGAAATGGGTCTCTGCCTTTTCAGTCAGGGGACCTTCTCAGAATCTACCTGGAGATGCAATTGGCAATTGAACCTGGGACATTCTGAATGCAAAAGGAAAGCAAATTCCTTGGAGGCTGTAGAAGGAGGGTTTTATCCGCACAGTTCACACATTTTATTCGTTATTTATTAGGCATTATCATCTCTCACTCTTACCATCTCAGAGCACATTGCAAAACGATTAAAGATGCAAATGACCAAAGAAACAGGGCAGAGTGAATAAAAATAAGATCAGATCATGGGGGGATATGATGAAGACAACCTTTGTCATGGATGCACAATTCTGGGACTAGTTCACTACAAAGTTTGTGAATGGAAGGAATCAAACCCAAGGCAACACTAAAAAACATAAGGCAAACTTGCTCATTCAGGTCAGTGGTCCATCTAGTCCAGCATTCTGTTCTTACCATGGCCAACCAGGTACCTGAATGGGAAGCCCAAAAGCAGGAGCCCTCTCCCCTCCTGAAGTTTACAGCAACTGGTATTCAGAAGTGTTGCTGTCAGTCAGAGCATAGCACTGTGGCTAGTAGCCATCAATTTGCCCTTTCCAGTGGCACCAACCCTGGTGGTTAAGAGATTATTAAGAGACGGGTGCAAATGCAGCCCCCGACCCCAGCTATCTCCAAGCGCAGCACATCATGAGGCAAACCACAGAAAGAGGCCACACTGAACCTGCTTCTCAGAACTTTTATCATGTTCAGCCGTGAGCATCAACCAGGAGAGGGGGGGGAGGGGGAGAACTCCAGACTGTGGCAAAGACTAGCAAGTCAGAACAGGGCTGAAAAGTGATTGAAACTCTTGTCATAAATAAGGAAGAAGAAAAAATCACAGGTGGAAATTAATTTGAAAGAGAAGGAAAGGAGGAGAAGGAGGAGGTGTAAGACTGGGGGTGGGAGTGGTGTCGGGGAATCCCCTCATCATCCAATATTTCTGTCAAGACCAGGCTCCTAGATCAAGGCTGGCTGTAACCCTCACAGACTTGGTAAATAGTTCTACCAAATGCATTGTGCTTTTGGGGAGATTTTTTGGGAGGAGAAGATGCATTGAAAATAGATTTAAAGAGAAATAAAGATTAAAGGAGGGAAGAAATATTATGGGGGTGAGGGAAGAGCAATAGGTGCCTTCTTTAAAGCTACAGTTAAAGCTAGGATTCAGGACTTGCCTTCCCCAAGGGGGGCGGGATAAAAAGAAATCCCCCTAAAATCCAGAAGTAGAAACTGTTAACCAATACAGTTTTTCCTGCTTAAAAAGCCCGCCCCCTAAAATCACAAGGAGCTGCTTATTCTATTCAGAACTCAAAAGTCAAAACGCAGAGCTGGACTGGATCACTTTTCTGCTATTTTTCTTTTGAAGAAAAACTTTCCCACACCGTGGTGGGATCACCGCCGGAGTTTTGCAACAGTTGCAAGATCAGGCCTTTTTTCCTCTCGATTTTGAAAGCCTCTTTCGGATCTCTCTCCCTCCCCCTCCACTCCGCCCCACGTTCAATCGCTCAACCCACTGCCAACTTCCAAAGGCGAAAAAGGAAACGCAGCCAGTCCCGATCCCAGAAACGGTGTCTTCCCCTCAAACAACAACAACAAACCCATTCCCTCCCCCCAGCAATTAACAGTAGGGTTTTTTGGGGGTGGGTGGGAATGCATGGGCTCTTCCTTGGACTGTCCCAAGGCGCTCCATGCAAATTTGCAGAGGTCACTTTTTTAAAAAAGCATTTAAAAGAAAAATCGAATGCAACACAAAAGCAACACCACAGATCGCCGTGGCCTGCCCTGATTTGCCCATGATTTGCACCGGGAGAGTGAAAACGACTAGGGAGCCTTGTGAAATTGACAAGGCCGCTTCTTTGAAATGTTATCAAAGGGGTTTTCGCTCCTGGCCACCCCCTTTCCCCTCCCCCCTAGAGAGAGAGCGGAGAGCTCGGACCTTCTCTGTGATCAAAAGATCGGCTGCCGTAATAAAGACATTTTACCTCCCCCACAACACACCCCATTTCCCAGATCCCTTTCCACGACACTCAATATTGTGTCTGTGTGTCTGTCTGTCTGTGTGTGTGTGTGTGTGTGTAACACTGGCAACATAGAGATATTACAATATAGCTTTGCATTTTTTCCCCGAAGCGGCCCCTCTCCAGCTCCCCACCACCACCACGCCGCCCCGCTTGCTTTCTTTTTTTAAAAAAAAAAATTAGAAGCCGAGGAAAATCAGCCAATAAAACTCACCCAATGGAAGAAAATGCTTGGTGTCCATCGTTTCTGGTTTAACTCATGCCAAACGCGATTTGTGGGAGAGCGATCGGTGGAGGAATTTCTTTTTTCTTTTTAATTAAAAAAGGAAGGGGAGCAAAGAAAGAAGAAGAAACCTCACAGGACCAAAAAAAAAATCAAAGCCGGAAGAAGGGTTTGGGGTTTTTTTTTAGGAGGCAGATTTAAGTGATTTTTTTTGCCCCCTCTCCGCAAGAATTACTTGTGCAAAGGTTGGCTGTTTGGAGATTGATTTGTTGATTGGGGGGGTCTCCCCCCTTTCGCCCCTCTCTTTCCTGCTCCTCCTCTACTCCACCCCACACTTGGAAGAAAAATAAAAAAGATGAATGTGACTGTCTCTAGGTCTGGATAGGAAAACGCCGCCAAGAAAGTCCCAGCGAGAGGCGAGTCAAAATTCCGCTCCCACGGGGTCCGCGCGAAGCCGAGACGGAGGGAGTTGTTGCAAACTCACCCAACAATATAACTAAAGTACTCGGGTGTGTGTGCGCGCCCGCGCGTGCCCCGCTCTGTTTCTGTCTCGCTCACTCGCTTTGCTGCTTCTCCCCTTCCACCGCCCGCAGCTGAAATTGCAAAAGGGACCCCGCCAAGGGGTAACCTGACGGCCGACAGGTCTAGCAGCGACGGGGCATTGTCCGGGTCCCAGGGCGCGCGCAGCTGGGATTTTAGGGAGGGGGAGTTTCGGAGCGGGATATTTCCTAGGGACCTTAGGAACCAACTCCTACAGCCAGGCTCCCTTTGTCCCCCACATAAAATACTTGAGGGGGCTTAAGGGACCCCAAAGTTGGTGGGCATTGCGAGTCAAAGGGTGTGTTGCCTGCCATGTCCTGTGATCGATTATGCGGGGCGGGGCTTACCTGCCACACACCCAACTCAATATTTTATTCAAGTTGTCACCCCTGCTAGGGACATAGGATACTGCCTCATCCTGCATGCAAAGCTTAAGCCCACCAACTGAGAGCTATATGGCCCTTATCCTAAGATTCTAGTCCTCATCGTTCTGGATGAAGGGCTGCCATAGATAGAAACGGTGGAAGCTGCCTTCTACAGAGTCAAATCGTTGATCAACCACCTCAGTACTGTCTTCACTGACTAGTAACAATGGCTCTCCAGGGTTCAAGGTGAGAGTCTTTCCCAGAGGCGTAGTGGAAGGGCTGGGGGCTGCCCCGGGCACAGGTTTTTTTTGTTTTTGTTTTTTTGAGGGTCACAGGGCATCTTCCTTCTCAGCCACCCTCCAGCTGAGAGGGTGCCTGAGAAGGATGCAGCAGCCCCGGTACCCGAAGAGCCCAGCGCTGCTTGCAAAAGCAGCTTGGGGCTGGGCTCACAGGGTTCCTGAACCGCCATTTCCCTCCCAACTGCCCTCCAGCTGTAGGGTGCCCAAGATGGACACTCCAGCTCCTTGCAAGCCCAGTGCCACCCCCGCGAGTCTCACAAAGCAACTCTGGGTTTGCAGGGCGCTATGAATGTGCCCCTCAAAGCCAGCCAGCCAGAGAACCAGAGTCATTCCAGCGGCATGCCCGGTGTCCATGGTGTGCTGCGCATGCCCTGGCACATGTGCACCTGCCCCAGGCGCTGAGGGGAATGCTCCACCACTGTCTCTTCCCTCAGCCCCACCAGGAGATGTCATCAGGAATTCAACCTGGGACCTTTTCTGTGTTGTCCAAAGGCTTAAGTGATAAGCCTTAAAAATGAAGTAAGGTTCTAATCCTCATAGTTCTGAATTAGGGTTGGTTTGGCATCTGTCCGTCCCATGAGACAATGGAGGAGTGCACCTTTGGGGGTGAAGTCGAACTGCTGGAAGGTTACAGTGCCTGCTGTGGCTGTAACTGCTGCTTCTCGCATTATTGTTGCTGTGTTTTCAGCATCGAAGTGACCTCTCTGGGGTGTAAGCCTGGACAGTGTGCATGGAGGTCCTGGGCTGCTCAGATGACAAGACTCCCCTCTCAATCCAAAGCAAAGCGGAGCAATACCTTTGGCACCAACTTGACCGCAGGAGTTGCTGGACGGAGGCATACAAGGTGCCAGGGTTTACTCCTTTGCCTTTTCCTCTCCCAAAGATGTCCAACAATGCAGTGGATAGAGATTATTCCTCAGGGTTTACTCCCAAAGACTTTGTCCCTAATGAGCATAGCCACAAGGCAGCAGAGATTTAAGGCCAGAATTTTCCTTCTAGGTTAAACCTCCAACCTTCCCAGATTGAGGAGCTCCTTCTGCCCCTCACTTCCCTCTCCAGCACATGCAGAAACCATCTTCTTGATCATTAGACACCGTATCAGTCTCAGCTCCTCTATCCACTGGACCCTATCTTTGCATGCAGGGGGTAAACAGGTCCCTAGCTCAGATTTTGAGACCCATCGGCACCCCTCACCTGGCTTAGCTGGCCAGTTGAATTCATTTCCCAGGGTGTGGCTGCTGTCACATGCCAATAGCTTCTAGGAGCCACAGGTGAGAGCTGAGTGCTGGGTGGGGTCCAAAGGTGGACAAACTACCCCAGAAGGAGTGTGATGTGTTCCCCCTGCCCCCATACACCCCAGGTTGTGGCTGAATTACATATGACCTAGAAAGCTCCCCACAGTTTAAAGAATAGCAACCACTCCTGACATGGAGAAAATGAGCCTGTTACACTCATGGCATGACTTTGGGACTCAAACACCATCTATGGCTCTGCTCAGCAGAAAAAGAACATAATGCAGCAGGGTTGGCTTGCCCCATTTTGAAAGGAGGAAAGTGATAGACATTGCCATCTCAAAAGCCTATGACACCTAAGAAATGTATTTGGGGACCTACCCAACACTGTAGAATTGTACTCTGTTTTTGATATTCTATCTTTAGATTGTTTTAACCTGCCGTGTAGTTACAAAATCTAATCAAAAGATTAATACTAGTATTACTGCTGCTGGTGCTACTAATATTTATCTGATCCACTTTTGGGGGTGTATGGGGTGTTAGGGGAGGGGCAGTACCTGTGGTGGGGGAGGCAGCAGTTACGAGTTATAATCTCAACCTGAATGGCATAAGGTATGAACACTATGGGTTGCCTTCATTGGTGGAAGAGATTATGATGTCTCACTGGTCAGCTATCGTCCACTTTAAGCCAGGCAGTCCCCGGTTAATAAGGTGCTGATCCACCACCGTCCACCTGCTACAATGAATGCTTAGAGCTTACAGTATCACTTGACAAGTGGACCAAACCACTGCACCAGGTAAAAGAAGAAAAGAAACAAACTCTCTTGTGCCTAGAAAGCTAGAGTGTCAGGACCATGTGCCCTAGCTTGTCCATGCTGCAGGTCAGCAACTCATGGAAGACAGCCATCATTGACCATGAGCTGAAAACGCTCAACATTGACATTGTCACTTTACAGGATTCCAGACTCACTTTGAATGGCTGCCTTGGAGAAAGGACCACATCCTCTTCTGGCAAGGAGGGCATCCAGAAGACCTATGTATTCATGGCTTCTCAGTGGGGAACTTCCTGCTGTATTTGATAGAACTGCTAACTGAGAATGCTTGCTTTCCCTTTGCCTCTCAACCACCTCCGATCTGGTTAACATATTGAGTGTCTATGTTCCCACTGTGTGCTCTGATATACAAACCAAGGACCAGTTCTACAAGGAACTAAACCAGGCTGTCAGGAGGGTCCCAGGCTTCCTGCTGGGAGGTTTCAATGCCAGAATTGGGGGCGATCATCAAATATGGTGCAACTGCGCTGGTCACTTTGGTATTGGCAGCATGAACAAAAATAAAGGCTGCTTGAGCAGTGCTTGTTTCACAGCCTCTGCGGCACGAACATTATCTTCTCTACCAAGACAAAACACAATGTCCTGGAGACATCCAGGGTCACTGGCATCTGCTAGACTTGATTGTAACCAGGGAATTGGCACTGAAGTTTGTTCATGTTGCATGGAGCTACCACAGTGTTGATTGCTACACAGATCACACTCTGGTGATGAATAAAATCCTTATCCAGCCACAGGGGGCCCATAGCACAAAGCAGAAAGTGTGGCCTCAAATCAACACTGCCAGAACAGTCATACCTGAAATTTGTGAGTACTTCTCTGATTCCATTGAACAAGCTCTACTGAACTGCCCCAGAGATATTGTCAAAACAAGGGGGAACCACATCAAAGAGCCAGCCTTCAACACAGCTATGTCCTTCTTTGGCAAAAGAGAACAACAGATCCTTGACTGGTTGGAGGCCGACATGAAGGACATGGAGCCTGTTATCATTGCAAAGCATGAGATTCTTGTGAACTACAAGCAAACACCCTGTGAAAAGACACTTGCTGCACTGAGAAAGTAAAGGATTTAGTGCCCAGCAGATTGCCAGGCAATGTGTCAATGACTACTGGCCAGAGGTGCTGGCTTACAAGGGCGACGGGGGGACACACATTGCATGTGTGATGGCAGGACATCAGAAGGAGCCAGGGGTGGAGCCAAACATGGTGGCTGCGCAGCTTCAATGACCAGCGGCTCCTCCTCTGCCTTCACTTGGGACTGTCAGGAGAAGGAAGTGGCCGCTGGAGCTCTTCACCTCCATGTTTTTGGGACATTGGGAGAGAGCACGCCCCAACCCCAAAAATATTGAGAGGACCCAAAAGGGCTCGGCTCCCAGGAGCTGGCGCCCTGCTAAAGCTGTGTCAGAGCATCCAACTCACTGCTCACACCTGCATTGCTCACAAAATGTATATAGTGGTACCTGGGATTAAGAACTTAATTCGTTCTGGACATCCGTTCTTAACCTGAAACTGTTCTTAACCTGAGGTACCACTTTACCTAATGGGGCCTCCTGCTGCCACTGCGCCTCCAGCACGCAATTTCTGTTCTCATCCTGAAGCAAAGTTCTTAACCCGAGGTACTATTTCTAGGTTAGCAGAGTCTGTAACCTGAAGCGTCTGTAACCTGAAGCATCTGTAACCCAAGGTACCACTGTACAGACATGAAGAAAGCTTTTGGACCAACACTCAGAAAAACACCTCCTCTGAAAATCTGGTCTGGAAAGATCACCACAGACCACAGCAAGCAGATGAAGTGATGGACAGAGCACTATCAAGAACTGTACTGATGGGAAAACATGGTCGTTGACACAGCAGTTGACAGCATCCAGACTCTGCCTCTCTTGGAAGAGCTGGAAGTCCCTCCCTCCCTTGATGAGCTCTCAGGCATGTGGTAAAACCCCATGGCAGGATGGAATCCTAACTGAAGTGCTGAAAGCCGGCCTCAATTCCTCCCTCATGACGCATCTCCACACGAGTTGGAAGGGGCCACAAGTGACAGCCATGACTGTAACAACTACTGTGGAATCTCCCTGCTGCATACTGTGGGGAAAGCCTTTGCTCATGTAGTTCTCAACAGATTACGGTTACTCACTGACAGGGTCTATCCTGTCAATGCAGCTTTAGAGCTCAGAGGTCAACAGTCAACATGATTTTGTCCCTGCACCAACTACAGAAGAACTGCTGATAGCAGAGACGCCTGTTGTTCATCATCTTCTTAAACCTGGCAAGGCTTTTGACCTCATCAGCCAAAAAAGACTCTTCACACTGTTTAGTAAGATAGGATGCCCACCTTAGCTCCACAATATGATTGTGTCCTTTCACAAAAACAAGTGCTACACCATCCAATATGAAGTCTCATCCTCAGATGCCTTCCCTATAAAGTGAGGCGGGAAATAGGGCTGTGTTCTTGCCCCAACTCTCTTTGGCATATTCTTCTCTCCTGTTGCTCACCCTATGCCTTCACTTTGACTGAAAATGGTATGTGCTTCCATCCAAGGAGCAATAGAGGTCTGTTCAACCTGGCATGTCTCCACGCCAAGACAAAAGTGTGATGGGTCCTTATCTGAGATACGTTGATGAGCTGAAGAACGCCATTAACTCTCAGCTCATACATTGTTTGCAGATGACACAGACTTGAAAGTGCACTCCAAGGAAGCTCTACAGGAATTAGCCACTTTGCCCAAGTCTGTATGGAGTTTGGCCTCACGATCAGCCTGGCAAAGACCAACATCTTGGATCAGGATGTTGCCAGCACTCCGTGCATCAACATTGGTAACCACCTGTATGAAGTAATGGATGGTTTTGTCTACCTGGGCTCTACCATAATTACCAAGCTTTCCACTGATGCTGAGCTAGGCAAGGCAGCTACGGCAATGGCTCACCTCTCTAAAAGGGTACTGGAGAATGTGATGCTAATGTCCATACCAAGATGAGGTCTACCAGGCTTGTGTTTTGAGAATGCTGCTTTATGGAAGTAAGTTGTGGACAATTACACCCAGTGACATATAGGCTGGCTAACATTGTTTTGCTACTGAAGGTAGCTGCTTAATCCTGGAGAGCTGGCTAGCAGCCTGTAAAATCTGGCTGCGAGAGGAATTTCCGACCTGCTACTAGCTCTCAAATTAGTAGAGGAGATAAGGAGATGTCTGTGGGCCCTTCACAAAGCAAAAACGGAGACCATACAAACCATGTAAAAAAGCAGGAGACAAAGAACGCAGCTGAACTGAGATTTGAACAGGCTGGAGATAACGCGGCGCCTCCCCTGTGAGAGGGAGAAGGGAGTTTGAGGAAGGAATTTGCTGTACAACAACAACAATTTGCTGAACAATGTGAGGCATTAAAAGAGCTCATTAAAACAAAATTGGAACTAAGTATAGCAAGAGAGGTACCATCTGAATGCAGGTTCCCACCAGGAAGATTAGTCACAACGCAGAGAACAGTCTTGGCTTTTGTTGCAGGTGTGGAGGCTGGGACTTGGAAAAGAGAGATGGACAGGTCCATCTTTGCTGACAGTCTGGGTCCCATGCTCGACACCTGGGGGGGGGGGGCCCTGAAGCTCCTTCAAGCTCAAGGAGGGGGAGCACAAGGGCTTGCCCACTTTCTACTGAAGGGCCCAGTTCATAGCTGTCAACATTTCCCTTTTTTAAAGGGAAATGCCCTTATTCCGAATAGGATTTTCCCTTAAAAAAGGGAAAAGTTGACAGCTATGGCCCAGTTCAGCCTCTCCAGACATCACCCTGAACCAGGTGCTGCCTGAGGAACCCTTGCACAAAGAATTATGAGACAAGCTGGTTGTGTATCTGGAGGTGCGGGGAAAAGTGCACCAGTTTTAATGCTTTAATGGGTTGACGGCTGTTTTAAACTGTCTTTAATTGTGAAATAATTTTGTTTTATTTTTATTAGGGAGCTTTACAGGGAGCTGGCCTCAGGCATTAGGCTTGCTGGCAGACCAACTCTGCATTATAAAGATGTCTGCAAATGGAGGCTGGCAACATGAATCCTGCCATGTAGGGATGGCCACAGGACCTGGAGAAAGATAGTCAGGTTGTGTATCCACACAGTGACCAGGGGAGGAATGACTGCTGGGAGGAGTGCAGAGATAAGAAACGCCATGGTGCACCTGAAGGAGTGAAACTGAACACCTTCATCTGCCCCAGCTGCAATTAAACATGTCTCTCCCGTATCGGTCTCTACAGCCACAGCAGGCACAGTAACTCTCTAACAGCTTGACTTTACCTCCGAAGACACACTCCTCCATTGTACCCCAAGAAAAATGGAAGCCAACTAACAACAATATGAATCACTTCCTTTAAGATACTGAATCAATTTCATGGTAAAAACTTCAACAGTCAGAACAATTTAAAAATTATGGTACAGTGGTAGAACTTAATTTGTTCCGGAAGTCCGTTCTTAACCAGAAACTGTTCTTAACCTGAAGCACCACTTTAGCTAATGGGGCCTTCCACTGCCGGCGTGCCGCTGCTGCATGATTTCTGTTCTCATCCTGAAGCAAAGTTCTTAACCCGAGGTACTATTTCTGGGTTAGTGGAGTCTGTAACCTGAAGCGTCTGTAACCTGAAGCATATGTAACCCAAGGTACCACTGTATAAAGATCACTTCTAAAATGAAATAACAGTAATCCTTTTAGTAATGACAAAATAGAAATAATAAAGTCCAGTGTCTAAAATTTGCCTAAATGCAACCCTGCCTGTCCAGGAGAACTCTAGCCTAAACCCTTTCCGCAGCCAAGGAGATCTGACCAAGGATCTGTCCATTCTAGCCTTTTGCAGCCTGGTGCCTTCTGAATGTTGCTGGTCTTACGACTCCTGTTCCTTAACATGCTTGACCACTGGTCATGATGGCTGCTGGGGCTGACAGGAACTGGGAGCCCACCAACACCCAGAAAGTCACTCCAGTCTTGGTAGTCAGCCAGATGATCCTGAATGCCGGGGGGGGGGGGCATGTCTGTGCTTACCCTTGCTGAACTCCCATATTTTGTTCCCTGACTCTGAACACTGGTGCTATTGTGGCTCACAGGTGTTGAGTACCACATCACTTATATAAAGCCCATGAAGCACTTTGCATGCCAGGTGTGTGTTGTACAAATCCTAGTTAATAATAATTAATAGCATTCTAACTTGACGGTAAGTAGATCTTATACCTGGAGTATAATTAATTACTTTGCTAGCTCTTCTGACAGTAAATCCACCGATCAAGTCACATGGAAACAATTCTCTCCATTTGGGCCTGGGAATGGCAACCTGGGAAACCTTCAATAAGTACAAATATCAGGTTCTTCACTTAGGCAGGAATAACCAGTTGCACAAATATAATAGGGGGACACCCAGCTTGACAGCAGGAACATGTGAAAAGGATCTGGAGGTCTTAGTGGACCACAAGCTTCACTTGAGTCAACAGTGTGATGCAGCAGCAAAAAACAACAACAGCTGATGCTATTCTAGACTGCATCAACAGAAGTCTAGTGTCCAAATCAAGGGAAGTCATAGTACCGCTCTGTTGTGCCCTGGTCAGACCACACCTGGAGTCATGTTTCCAGTTCTGGATGCCACGATTTAAGAAGGAAGTTGACAAGCTGGAACATGTTCAGACTGAGATGGTTGAGGGTCTGGAAATGGGAGTGGTTGAGGGAGTTGGGGATATTTAGCTTGGTGAAGAAAAGACTGAGAAGGGGCATTATAGATGTCTTCAAATATCTGAAAAGCTATAGCATGGAAGATGGAGCCAGCTTGCAGGGTAGGACCCAAACCAATGGACTCAAATGAAAAGAAAAAAAGTTTCCAACTAAACATTAGGAATAACTTTCTGAAGCCAAGAGCCGTTCGGCAATGGGGTTGGACTACCTTGGAAGGTGAAGAGCTCACCTTCTTTGGAGGTTTTGAAACAGAGGTTGGGTGGCTGTTGGTCAGGGATTCTTTAACATTGCAGGGAGCCTTCCAACCCTGCAACTCTATTGTTCTATGATTCTACAAGCTTGGGAGATGGTGGTCTCTACTTTCTTCAGGGTTTATAAACAGAGGTTGGATAGCTATCTGTAGGAGATTCTTCAGCCATGATTGCTGCATTGCAAGGGGGTGGACTAGATGAGCCTTGGGAGTACTCCCTCCCCACCCTGCAATTATGTGCTTCTATGATTCTACCATTTTGCCCCCAAAATCTGAGCATGATGTAGAAAAGTGGGCTTGAATCCAACTAAGTTCCACTCAGTTCTTCCTCAGAAAGGAATGATACTAAGGTACTAATCATGCCTATTGACTTCATCGGGTCTACTCTGAGAATGGCTGGCATTGTATACAACCCTATGTGGTTGCCAGGGCTTCTTTCCCAAAGCTCACTGCATCTATGTTCCGCCTCCTGCAGCCTTCCTAGTAACCAAAGTAAATTCATTCTCTCCTGCAATTGCTTGTCAACATATTGGAGTCACACGGCAGAAAGGTTTGTGAGTCACGATTCCTCAGATAACCTTCCTTGCGCTTCATCACTATATTAAAAAAACAAACAAGTTCTGCCTGTCACCACACACACACACACACAGAGAGAGAGAGAGAGAGAGAGAGAGAGAGAGAGAGAGAGAGAGAAATGAACTGAGATCACCTTTTCTTCAATGGGAGCATCAGTGCTACAGACTGAGCCTCCTAAGAACTTTGGTTGGTGAGGAGGACATAGAGGTATAGATGTCAGGGGCTGGGGTTCCAAGACACACTACTATTTCTGCAACATGGTCCCTGTTTCCAATATAGCCACCCACTTAGCATGAAGGGGGAGATATTTAGCCACAGACTCTTCTCACCCTTTGTGCTGGCTAGAGCCAATCAGAGTGAATGGAGGAGAGTCTACACACCACCCCCAATCTCTGCTGAGCAACAGAAGCCAGAGGGTTCTAGGTGCCCATGAAGGATTGTGTTTCCAGTGGGAAATCAAGGCACAGTGGAGACTAGCACCCTTAAGAAATATGGTTTATTTTACACATATAAACCATCTGAGGCCCTTTTCTATGTCCCCCATCCCAGAGAGGTTTGGAGCGTGGCAACAAGATAACAGGCCTTTTTTGTGGTGGCTCCCCAATTGTGGAATGCATTCCCCAGAGGGGCTTGCCTGGTGCCATCATTACATGTCTTTAGGGCCAGGCACGAGACAAAAACATTCTTCTTTCCCAGGCTTGTGGCTATTAAATAATCTATGGTCTGTAAAAGTGCGGAGGAGATGACTGTTATTATGATAGGGTTTTGATATTTTTCAAAAAGTAAAAACCAGGACAGCCCCAAAATTGTTGAGCTTTACAAAAACCTGCCATTTTCCAATTGACTTGCCTACGATCCAGGACAAAGCGCTACCTATGATGACTAAAGTAGTCCGTCAGTATGCTGTTTATTACATTTTTATCATTGATATGTTTTAATGTTGTGCACCACGCTGGGATCTTTTGAGAAAGGGCAGTATATAAATTGAAACAACAACAACATTTAGCCTTCAATGGAGGGGGTGAAGAACATTATGCTTCAAGGTTGTCCCTCATTGCTCCTCTCATAGCTTCAGCAAGCTTGGGTCCAAACCAGCAGGCAGTCTTGCTTGCTGCCTCTTTCCACATGGAGAATTGCCTTATTCTTCCATCTTCTTCCCAGCAGTCTTTGCAGAAAATAACTCCTCCCCTTTCACTTTCAGCATCTCCCCCATCGCCCTGGCAACCTCCATTTCAAATGCCTTCTGCAAAAGGCACATTTTCCTGTGGTGACATCATGTCCCCCCTGTAATCCTGGCAGCTCCCCCCCCTTTCTTGTCTGATGCTGAATGTATCACCTTTTGTCAGGGTAATGATTCTGATATCTTTATTCTTGGATGGCACCTCTTCAAGCTCAGCTCCTGAGCAGGCTGACTTGACTTCAAACTGCACATTTGGTAATTTCAGAAATTAAGGGGGGAAGCTGGCACCCAGGAATTTTAGGGGATCGTTGGCCCCTGCAAACCCGTAACAATATCCACCCTAGAAAATCACATCTGACCTCAGATGTGTGATAAACCTCTCAATAAAGCCACAACAGAAGAGTTAGAAAAGGCATTAAAACACATAATCAAAAACAGTGACACTGTTTAACCCAACCAAGCAATTTCTCAGGAATCCTCCTGGTCGCCTCTCTCCTTCTGGGTACACATTGCAGTCAATTCTACATTTCAAAAACAATTATGGACTTTTTGCGTGAAAGAGAAAATGAAATGAATGTGTAATATCTGGATTTAAAGATGGGAAAATATTGGCATATAGAAAATAGAATAGTTAGATGTTAAAGAGTGATTAATACTATATTTAGGTGAAGGATGGAGGAACATGTTTATATCTTATTCCATTTTCTTTTCTCTTTTTTCTTTTCTTTTCTTTTGCTTTCTTTTTCCTTTTTGTTTTGCTCCTGTTCTTTTTTAGATTAGATTTTAAAAATATCGCTTTTATCCTGGTGTATTATAAAAAGATACTTTGTATTGAGTATGAACTTTTGTAAATCTTTGGGTAAGTATCAATAAAAATATATCCCCCCCCAAAAAAAAGTGTCTATATTTCAAAGACAGCTTTCCAATGAACAAAGATTACCGAGTGATTCTAATGAAATGCATTTCCCAGTTCCTACCATCAAAAACACGAAGGGGGGGGGGGACAGGAATTAACAACATTCCAGGACCATTGCTAATTTGCAGAAAAGAATCTCTTTGCAAATCAGTTCACAGTCCCAAGAACAGAAACGAGCCCCTCTGCAATAGCCTGTATGGGCTTTCCACCCAGTTCTTCATCTTATATATATATGAGACCTTTTATTGGCATCACATACATACATCCAAAACAACTCAATACAGAATTACCACTTCCCCAGTGGCACAAAACATTTGCTAAAAGAAAAGAGGCAGAGCAGTCTATCGTCACATCTCTAGGTCTCCAGGGAGATCAGGCGTCTGCAGTGTATTTCGACCACAAAAAACCAAATAGAGATATTTAGCCACTAACTTGGTGAGCTCCTGATCATTCCCCAGTAATAGAAAATAGTTCTTCTTAAGTAAATCACACAGCTACACAGATTTCCTTGTTCATGGGATCTTCGCACAGTCCTCAGTTCAAGCAAATTTAACAGCCCATTCAGTGCTAAACTCACAGGTTCAGCCTCTCTGGTTGTGGGTCAGAAACTTCAAGCCCACATCCCAGTCCCCCAAAAAAGCCTCTGCAGCCATTTCCAGGCACAATTTCAGGATCACATCTTCTCCCTCACTGGCGCACTGGGGATCTGCTCCACCTTTCTGCCTTTTGGCCCAGGCCATCTCCTGGCCCCAGGGTCCCTCTTGAGAAGATGCGTGGGAAGAACACCTAGAAGGAGTTGTTTTTTTCTGTTCCAAGGCCAAGCATTCAGGCACACTGAAAATGCAAGGTGCTTCTGCTTCAAGAGAATGGGGTGCAAGTCCTGTTATGTACAATGGAACTTCAAGAGAAACACAACTTTAAGGGGATATTGGACCATGCCAAATTATTTGTCCATGTACAGGCACAGAAGATAGTAGATCCAGCTGAAAGGCAACCCATGGAGATGGTTGCAATGCATCCTTTAATTATTATTATTATTATTATTATTATTATTATTATTATTATTATTATTATTATATCTACCCCACCTATCTGGCTGGGTTTCCCCAACCACTCTGGGCGGCTTCCAACAGAAGATTAAAAATACATTAAAACATCAGTCGTTAAAAACTTCCCTAAACAAGTTATCTAGCATTGTTTTTTCTATAGATCCCTATTCACTAATATGGTGTCGACAGATGCTCTGGACTACAAGTCCCATCAGTTCCAACTGATAGGAATTGTAGTCCAAATCCTCTGGAGGGCACCACATCAGTGGTCTATAGAGTATCCCCATTAAAAGCATTTTGCTTGAATTTCTCTGTGGTTAGTATTTCTACCTGCAGTTTACAGAAAGAGTGCAAAGAAACTTGCCGATGTCCTTCATCACCATTTAAAAACATTAAAAAATAAAGTTATTACCATCTTGAATGATATCTAGAGAGATCCCAGTTCCCCATCCACTGCTCGTTACCTTTTTTTAGCAGCAGCTGTTTAATAAACTTTATTTACAAAATACATTTGTAACAAGAACAAGTCCAATGAATAAATGGATTATTTTATTGAATAGTTATAAGTTTATTGTATAAACTTAGGAGGTTATAGAATTGTAGAAGGGGCTGTGGCTGTGAGGGGGCATGGCTGCGACTATCATGGAGGAACCTTGTGGTTCTGAATTTTCCCACTACACTACTGCAGATACCCTAGACTCTCACTTGATTAAATTTGCCATTATTTATTATATTTTCATCCAGCTGGTGCAAAACTCTGTAGCTGGACTGTTGATGAGGACAGACCAGCACATCATTCCCGCTCCCAAAAAGGTCCTACCCAAAATGCTACTGGGACAGGTTCAATGTTAGTGTATTAATTTACAAGGCCCTTTGGGTCTAGGATACCTTTTATGCCTGCCTTTTCATGGAGATCTTGAGAGGAGTTGGTTCCCTTCTCCACGGCTCAGCTACACCATGTATACCCACCAGGAGCCATGTGCTTAAGGATGGTAGCCCTGCCTCCCTGCAGAACTCACTGAAAACTTTATTCCAGCAGACTTTTTAAGTGAACTCTTACTTTATAGTTTTAAGCCATTTTTAGCCTTACTGTCACTTGCACACCACTTAAGGGTCTGCTTTGACTTCGCTGGCATCCGTCTTGGGAGACGAAGGAGGCGTGTGCCTTTGGTGGTGAGGTCAAGTTGTTGCAGTGGCGTAGTGTGGGTTGTCAGCACCCGGGGCAAGGCAAGTAATTTGCACCCCCTAACCCGTGGATTTGCGCCTCCTAACCTGTGGATTTGCGCCTCCTAACCCGTGGATTTGCGCCCCCTAACCCGTGGATTTGCGCACCCTAACCCTAACCCCCAGATGTTGTACCCGGTGCGGCCGCCCCCCCCCCCCGCACCCCCCATGCTACGCCACTGAGTTGTTGAAAGGTTGCAGCACCGGCTGTGGCTGTAGTGACTTATGTGGGAGAGCTGTTACAGTTGGGGCAGATGAAGGCATCCAGTTGTGCAGCTGTACATGCACCAGGGCACTTCTTCTCTTTGCGCTCCTCCCAGTGGTCATTTTCCCTCCGGTCATTGCTGTGGATGCATGACCTGACTGTCTGCCTCTAGACCAGGGGCACTGGCACAGGAAGAGGAGTGCGGGGGGAGTGCACCGCCCCCGGCAGCACGATCCCAGTGAGGTGCTATCGCGGCTGTCCCCCCACCCGTGCTGGGTGCCCTGTCCCCACAGGCAGTGCACCACACCCTCAGGGTGTGCACCAGCCATGCCCCCACCTGCTTTCTGCATGAAGCTCCGCCACTGACCAGGGGTCAGCAAACGTTTTCAGCAGGGAGCCGGTCCACTGTCCTTCAGACCTTGTGGAGGGCTGGACTATATTGGGAGGGGGGAATGAATGATCTTCACCCGCCCGCAAAGAGGCCTGAAGATGCTTCGCTTTACCTGTCCCAGTTGTCGTATCAATAGCTGCAGTTGGGCTTCTTCAGCCAGGCGCCATGGCAGGGTAGGAGGCTGCGTTGGCCGGCAGAAGACAGAAGCAGCAGCCCTGGCAGAGGAGCCACGGATGGAGAGGCACCATGGAGGAGAAGACAGAGCCAACCGCCAACCCGCAAGCTGACTCCCGCTGTCAACAGCGCCCGATATAGGACAAGATTGTTCCATCGCTGAGGAGAAAAGCGCCGCCGTGTGAGAGAGAGAAAAAGAATGTGCGCATTGGCGATCCACCCGCTTGTCATCCACACGGCAATTCCCGGACCATCCACGGGCCGGATCTAGAAGGCAATTGGGCCTGATCCGGCCCGCGGGTAGGCAATCTAAGGCCCGGGGGCCGGATGCGGCCCAATCACCTTCTCATTCCGGCTCGTTAACGGTCCAGGAATTAGTGTGTTTTTACATGAGTAGAATGTGTGGTTTTATTTAAAATGCATCTCTGGGTTATTTGTGGGGCATAGGAATTCGTTCATTATTTTTTTTCAAAATATAGTCCGGCCCACCACATGGTCTGAGGGATTGTGGACCAGCCCACAACTGAAAAAGGTTGCCGACCCCTGCTCCAGATGCTTTCGTTTGTCTGCAAAGGATTCTCCACAGGTTGATGTTGCCAGCCTTCATGTCTTGTCTGCAGACATCTCTGCAATGCAGAATTGTTCTGCTTTAACTAAGCAGTACAGTATACAAATGGTTGAAATAAATGAGATAAATAGTTTACACAAGCTTTCTGATTTCCCATAATTCTTTGCAATAAGTCATGACAATTTCTTCCTAGTGTTCCATGTTGAAATCTTGATTAAATGCGAGCCTCCTCAGCCATTCGGATAAGCTGCAAAAAACAACAACAACAACCCCAAACCTAGAATAAGCCCAGCTCTGGAAAAGTCACCTCCTTTGCAATCAAATTAAGATGAACCTTGCAAAACATAGTTCAGGACGAAGAGGCCTTGTGAGAGCTGTAGTACCATTTACCAGTGAGCTAAGCAGATGCTGGATGCATGGAGATAGTCATGGCAGCTTTAGCCTGCTTTAGCCTTAAAATGTTGCCAGATTAATTATTTTTTTGTTTGTTTGTTTTAGCATATGTTCAAGAACATAAAATGAATCTGAAAATATCCTGTCTGGTTATGCTCAAGATCCTGTCATGTACTTCCTTTACTTGGCTGGGTCAAACACTGTGGTCAAGGAGCAGGAATTTCCAGAAGAGGATGGGGGAGCGGGGAGTAAGTCCTCTGTTGCATTTTCAAAAGTTGGCAGTGATGCATACTCATGCACTCGCTCACGCTCACGCACACCCCATTACCAGAGCAGCTCTTGCATAAGAACATAACAAGAGCTCTGTTGGACCAGGCCCATCTAGTCCAGTATCCTGTTCTCACAGTGGCTGTGCAGACGCCTCTGGGAAACCCTCAAGCAAAACCAGAGCATAAGAGTATGGTCCCCTCCAGCAGTTTCCAGCAAATGGTATTCATATTACTGCCACTGTACTACTTACAGTGGAGGCAGAGCATAGCTAGCATCCATCAGTAGCCCTTTCCTTCTCCATGAGTTGGTCCAATCCTCTTTTAAAGCCATCTAGGTTGGTGGCCATCACTGCCTCCCGTGGGAGCAAGTTCAATAGTTTTAACTATGAAGGAAGGCTTTCTTTCATCCGTCATGAATCTTCCAAGTTCTAGGTTTTTTGAGAAAGGGAGGAAAACGTTTCTCTATCCACTCTCTCTATGCTGGGGATAGCTTTATTAACCTCTATCAAGCCGCCGCTTACTTGTCTTTTTTCATTTTGCAAATGTTGATTGACTCTGACCCCCTCCCTGGAAGGTTCCCTGGAAACAGTTCTCTTGCTTTCCGTGACAAGAGACAGTAGGCAGAGGAGACGAGGGCCAGCACAAAAGAGAATGGAAATGGGAAATCAGGGTTGTATCCGTTCAGAAAAGAGCAACCCAAATGAATGGGGGGGGGGTTTGAAGTGACTCCCCTATGAGGAAAGATTGCAGCATTGGGGGGCTTCTTAGTTTGGAGAAAAGGTGAGGAAGTGGATAGAGAAAGGTTTTTCTCTGACTCTCGTTTCTTTTTGTATACTAAATTTATCCGTTATCACCTGATTTATTTTTGCATTTTGATCTGAGTAAACAGCTTGCATTCCCCTATTAAAATTTTCTCCAAATCCCATCTCCTCCATCACCTTTTTCAATCAAGCTCCAAGAAACTTTATCAAATGCTTTCTCCGCATCTATGAACATTAATGCTGCTTTTTCTCATTTCTCACTTCCAGATAACTCTATAATGTTCAATACATTTCTAATATTATCTTTGATTTGTCTGCCTGGAAGGAATCCAGCTTGGTCATGGTGAACAAATTCTTTTAAGATTTTTTTCATTCTATTTGCCATAACAAATGCAAATATTTTGTAATCGTTATTTAATAATGAAATCGGTAGAATGCTAGAAGATGCAGGACATGTAAAATGCAGCACAGAGTTAAACTATGGAACTCCCTTCCTCAGGAGGCAAGTGGTGGCCACCAACCTAGATGGCTATAAAAGAGTAGACACATTCATGGAGGAGAAGAGGGCTAATGAGGGCTACTGGCCATAATGTCTGTGTTCTTCCTCTATAATTTGAGGCAGCAGAACTTCTAAATATCAGTTGCTGGAAACCACAGGAGAGGAGAGGACTCTGATGCTTGGGTTCTACTTGCTGGTTTCACATTGGGGCATCTTTTTGGCCACTGTGAGGACACTGGATTAGATGGACCCCTTGGGCCTGATCCAGCAGGCTCTTCTTAGGTACTTTTGGTTACATTTTTATCATCGACCTATGTCAATAATATTAAGGGTTGAGTCCTAGGGGTAGGCAACCTGTGCCCCTCTGGATGTTGAAGAGTAGATCCCTTCTTGAACAAACAGGTAACTGGACTTTCTCACCTGACACAAGTAGAGCAAGGAACCTGAGTCCCTGATGCCATAATAGAAAACCCCGACACCTGCTCTGATTTCAACCAACAACCATGGATGGTGTCGTGGTCTAACCACAACTGGTGGGTACCACCTGGGCTACTTGTGAGCTAAGCTGCTAATGGGAGGGGACAAGGAGCTGCAGAAGTTTCACCACACTTTGCCCCCCCCCCAATGCATAGGCACACTTTCATGCACACGTTCTCCATCTTAAGAGAGAGAAACTTGCATTAAAAAGAAACAGCAAAAGCCACAGTTCTCAGGAAGAGAAATTCTACACACATTCAAGTGTCCTGCAGTTGGATTGAATTTCAGCATCAATGCAGGTGGAGGTTTTCTGAGATACCTGCTTTCTGAGGCTTAATAGACAGTCTCTCAAGATACGCTTGCCATTAATAATAATAAAAATGGGATATTAATTTTCCCCTCCCCCTAAACAGGAACCCCAGACATACACACATGCACACACACCTGTGTCTGAAATCAAATCCTTTCCGGCAGAGAGGAGAGAGAAAAGTTTTATTTACTCATTTAAGATCATTTTTACACCACTTAAAATATAAAGCATCTCTAAACAGTGTGTAGCAAACTTTAAAAACAACAACAGAAGTATTACAAAGGTATATAATAAAACCATCAATAGTAGGAGACTGCTAAGAATAGCAATGAAAAGTATTGTTGTTGGTTCTTCTTACTGACAATTTTATTATCTTTTTATATATTGCTTTGAATCTTTTTGTTTTTACAATCAAGCGGTGCATAAATTTTATGAAATAAATTAATTTCATATTGTGGAGCCACTCTGAGACTTTTTCTTGTGGGGATTGAATGAGGAAGGGGAGAATCGTGTATGCCACCTTAACCTCCTGGGAGGAAAAAGTAGGATATAAATGCAATAAGCAACCAACAAATAAACCATCACTATGCCTCTTTTCCTTGTTTGCTTATTTCCTTTGTTTTTAAAAAATAAGGTTTTATTAAAGCTTTTTCATGATACAAGAAAATAAAAGAAACTAATCTGAACAAAAATGAAAACTGAGAGAGAAAGAGAAATGAAAGCACAGAGTCCTCTCACCTGGGACTTCCCTTTCTTTTCCAGGTTTCTCATGATGGGAGGTCTTCCTTTCCCTGCTTCTCACTCAGGGTCCTTCACCAACCATCCATCACCTTCCTGAAAGAGAGAGAAAGAGAGAAAGAGATAGATCCTTGGTGGCCCAATAGTGCACCAGAGCAGAGGACACCAAAGGAAAACAAAAGAAGAGAGTTTCCTGATTTTCTAATGACCAGATTTGATGCAATCCGGCAAAGTCTCATCACAACGCACCCAGTTTTCAGGAAAACATGTCTGGGTGCTGCGAAAGCCTGCATCTATTTAAAGAGAGCAGTGAATTTTCTCTTCCGCCACCTCCACCTGCCTGTTCCTGTGAGCTGACTGTGCTCCACATCTTTTACCACATTCACACTGTATGTAAAATATCATTTGGCTTTGGAGATTCTCTTGGAGTGGGGAAGGTGGTTGTGCTATCAAAGTCTCAGCTGGTGAAATGATGAATTTTAAAAGTTTAGATGTGGCTCCAAGCCTCTACTCAGTCCCAAATGGTTTTGATTTTCAATTTAGATTGGGTCTTTTACAATGGAGGGACTGATCAAGGTCAAAGTCTTAATGACTTTGGGGAGGGGGGGGAATGACTTGAAAATGGAGCTTGTGGATGTGACGTGAACATATGAGAGTGCTGGAGGTGAAATAGTTAAACAGAATCAGAACCCAGGGGGGTGGAGTCAGAGGGACTATAAAACCAGCTCTGGGAGAGGCAAAGGAGTTGTTCGCTGGGAGTTGGGTGGTTGGTTGGAGTAGGAGTGAATTGGGATAGAGTCTGTGGGGAGGTTGAGTTAGTGTAGCGAAATAAGCTGAGTCAGGAACAGTTAGGAGCTAGGAAGACAAGTAAATATCTGGGAGGTGGTTTAGTGAGTGAGATCAGGTAGTGGAAGTTGTAGGTCTGGATAGGCACCCCATGATTGTAATTAACTGATACCGTTTATGAAACCACACACTTGTTAAGCTGCAATAAATAAACATAAAGTTATGTTTATAAACATAACTTAAATAAACATAAAGTTATGTTCCAACCTAACCCTGACTGGACTCAGTATTTTACCAGGTAGGGCCTGGGTGGTGGCAACGAGAAATAAATAAAGTGGTGGCACAGGGATCAATAGACGGTGAAACGTCCGGGGACCCTGTGTGATCGCCACAGTAGATTGGGAATCCCAATTTTGTGAGAAGTAGGGTAGGCCCTAGACATAAAGTCTCTTGTTGTCTGAGAGGAAATAGGGTGGTGATAAACTGGCACTGCAGGATATCCCGAGTACATGCCAAATAATAAGGTAGGAGACAAGTAGGTCCAATCTGCTTTGACAATTAAGGCTGCAATGCCATGCGTGCTTACCTGGGAGGAAGCCCCGCTAGACCCAGCGTGGTCATTCTGCAGGCATTTTAACTTAATTCGGATCTTCATTATTTTAACCCATTTTTTATTTTCATTGTATATTGATTTTCTTGCATACCATCTCTAGAGGTGGTTATAGTAAAGTAGTACCAAAACTACCCCCCCAAAAAAAAACCAGAAACAAATACTGTATGCAGTTAGATTGCAAATCACTTTGAGGTGCCTCGTGGGAAGTGAAAAGAGTGCAGACTTATTTCTTACAAATGTGGAGCAGGTTTTATGTGGCACCAGTAGTGCCAGTTCTGCCAATTGAAGAGGTCAAGCAGGCATGTATGGGGTAAAGCAATATTGTGGGTCCCAAGTTGTTAAGGATGGTGGGCCTGTTCATATCCCCCTTTGGCAGGGGACACAGCAGCGCCCTCCCTCTTTAATTTACACACACAACACCATTTTTCTTCCTTCTTGCCCCTGCTACATTATGGATAGAAGTCAATGCCATTACAGAAGCACTCACAGGTCAAAGGCAGGTCAACGGGTTGATGGGGGGAGAAGGAGAATAGAGACCCCACCCCACCCCGTCACCAAAAAGAACCCAGGCGTGCCCAGCTCATCAGGGAGCCTCATCCAAAGGGGAGCTTTTCAGTGGGGAATAAAGTGGCCAACCCTTTGGCTCTGCACACTGTTTCAGAGCCATATAGGTGAATCTGTTCAGAGGTGGTGCAGGCACTGTAGGATTGACCCCCAAAACACACACACATCACAGTACTAGTAAGTTTTTAAAATGTGACATGCAATAAAATGAAAGAGGAAATCCAGCCCTGAACAGCAGTGCGCATGCCTATACGCTGTTTCGTTGCGCAAATTTCAGCGGCGTCCCAAGCACTTGACACGGCAGTCATGAGGTCCTTCCCTATTACAAGGACAGTTGAGGTCATCATCTACACATCAACCACTGGGAAATCCAGGGTGGTGTAGTGGGTAGAGTGTCAGACTCGTAGGACCTGAGAGAGACCAGGGTTCAAATCCCTGCAGCTGGGCCACATGAAGCTCACTGGGTGTCACTGCCTCTCAGCCTAACCTACATCACAGGGTTGTTGTGGGGATTGAATGAGAGGAGGGGGAAAACAACGTATGCCCTCTTGATCTCCTTGGAAAAGACAGTGGGATGTATATTAAATGATAGGAAGCTAAATAAATAATATTTAGAATGGTTGAGTGGGGGAAGGGAAGCTAGCTTACCCAAGAAACAAAAAATTAGAATGCAAGGGGTTGTGTTGTTGTTGTTGCTGTTGTTGCTCCAATTAGTTTATTAATTGTCTTTCAAACCACTGTCTCAAGGCAATTTACACATAAGATAATAAAAAAAAGTTTAAACAACAAATACATTGGAAGCAAGCCTTATTTCTTTAAAACAAGTACAATAATATAAAAAGCAGGATACTTATAGTGCATATAAGTAAAAAATATAGTAATATTCATTGCATCCAGTGAGTGGCCTTCAGTGCTAGTCCTGTTCAGAAGGGACACACTGAAACATCCGCAAACAGGAGTAATTTCAGCCTGTTAATCCCAGTGGGTCTACTTTGAGTAAAACTTGCTTGAACGCAACGCGATGTCAGCCCTACTTAAAGCTGCCCCATTGAAATCAATGGATTTAAGTCAGCCCTTGAATTTGTCCTACTCTGAGGAGAACCAGCTTTAGTTTGGGGACAAATCCAGGCTGCAGATTTAAGTCTGACAAAAGAATGCATCTTTCCGAGGCTGGTGATCATCCCCGTTTAGGGCCATCCATCATCAATGTCCTCTAATGGGCTAACAGCCGGGATGGCTGAGCTCTTCCTCCTATTGGCCAGGAGGACCATCCATCTTGCTCTAACCCTATTTTTCCCCTCTTCTTTTAAAAAATGAGAAAGAAAAGGAGTTGGTAGGGGGAATAGAAAAATGAGCAACCCCTTTTCCCAGGGGGCTTTTGTTTGCTCATTCGAGGCCTGTGAAAGGCACATGGGGAAAAATTAAATCAAAGCCCCGTTTCTCTCCCAACCCCAACCCCCATCACCACCCTCTCATCCCCATCTCAGGGTTGCCATGAGAGACCAGAGTGATCCCTCCCCACATCTCTTTCTCAATAGAGCAACCTCTCTGGGAAGGAAAAGCTGATTAGTGTGATGAGTTGCATCTGTTCTCTGCTCTCAGCGCTGCTTGGTGGGCCTGCAAAATTCCTCCTTGTTCTTTGCGGCCATTTCCCCTGCTTATGAGCAAATTACTATTATGAAAATTCCAAGGCACAGATAATAGAATCTAGTCTGACCAACTGCAATGATGCAGGAATCACAATTAAAGAATCCCGAACGTGAAAAACCTCCAGAGAAGGAAGGTCCACCACTTTCCGAGGGAGTCCATTCCATGGTCGAACAACTATTAGGAAATCCCCCCCCCCCAATATTGCTTCAGAGTTGGCCTTTTCACCTGATTGGAGGCTATGTATACACAACATTTATTCCAGAATCAGTGGAGACTATTTGTTTTTCCTACGTTGTCAACATGTGATCCAGACCCATTGCTTTTTTCTTTTTCTTTTTGTCCCTGAAAAGCAAAGCATAGTTAATTTTTGCAACTCATTCCCATTGGCTTGATCCAGCAGGACTCTTCTCATGTTCTTATGTCTAAGATGTGACATGATAGAAGTTTATTAAATTAGGCATGCAATGGAGAAATTGGATAGAAAAAAGTCTCTCTCACTTTCATAACACTGGACATCTAATGAAGCTAAATGCTGGAAGATTCATGAAGTGCTTCTTCACACAGCGAAAACCTGCTCTTTAATGCTGATCGGAGCAAAGGGCAATCCACACAAAACCTGAATTGCCGTTTGTTGTTCTTCAGCTTTAAAGAGCAGGTTTTTGCAGGGAAAACTCTGGGGGAAAGGAGCAAAAACAAAAGCAGCACTCAGACACAGAGCTTTACAGCATGGACCAGCTCCTGGAAAGAGCTGGGCAAAAGATAAGAGTGGATAAGCCCATTGATGTCTTGAAAAGAAGATTGGAGGAGAGTAAAGCTATCCATGAGAAGAGAAGACTCCCTGGAAAAGACCCTGATGTTGGGAAAGATGGAGGGCACAAGGAGAAGGGGATGACAGGGGACGAGATGGTTGGATAGTGTTCTCGAAGCTACCAGCATGAGTTTGACCAAACTGCGGGAGGCAGTGGAAGACAGAAGTGCCTGGCGTGCTCTGGTCCAGGGGGTTACGAAGAGTTGGACACAACTAAGCAACTAAACAACAACAACAAAGCTATCCATGGCTTTCCACACAACAGTAGGTTAGGCCAAGGGATATAGTAACTGGCCTAAGGTCACCCAGTGAATGCTTCATGGCTGACTGGGGGAATTGAACCGTGGTGTCCCAAGTCTTAGCCTGACACTCAACAACTATACCACATCTTGGGCCCAAGATAACAAGAAGACCCCCCCCCCACTGTCCCACCATTCACAACCTCTGAGGTGGGATGGCAATGCCTTTCTAACAATTCCATCATGTCCACCATGAGCTTTTCATAGGACTATGCCTCATAGTGTCCTTTTCAAGCATACAGTTCTGGGTTGGCAAAAAATTGCTTTTGCAAGCCCAAAGGATAATTACTTCGAATGATTATCATGGAGTACACAGTATGTTAAGTACTATCTGACAGGATGAATGCACCAAAGGCTCACAGATGTTATTAAAGATTCGGGTAAGTAGCCATGTTGGTCTGATGCAGTCGCAATAAATAAATAAATAAATAGTCCAGTAGCACCTTAGAGACCAACCTAGTTTGTTCTGGGTATAAGCTTTGGTGTGCATGCACACTTTTTCAGATACGAATATGTTATTCAGAATGCCTTAATTAGGTCTGTGGTTCTCAGAATTCTGAACAAAACAATTTATTTCCAATGCCATTGAAACTTATGTTTTTAATAAAAAGAAAAGACTTAAGACAACGAGGTTTTTGAGTGGGGCTTTTGAGTGGGGAAGGTATGACAGGCTCTTAAAATCTCATTCTCACCCTTAAATAGAAATTGGAAACTTGACTTTGACCAGGAAAAGAGATCTTTTATTTACAGCTGGGGGGGGGGGGTTGAGGGGAGGAATCAATTGATCTCTGAAACTGATCATACTTGGCTTTACAGGGAACCGCTTTAGCTGCATGGGGAAGGTCTGCAGCTCAGAAAGTCCTAAGTTCCACCCTCAATGGCATCTCCAGGTAGAGCTAGGAAAGATTCCCTGTATGAAGCACTGGAGAGCTGCTGCCAGTCAGTGTAGGTAATCCCAAACTAGACTGACTGAGGCTCTGACTCGGTATAGGGAAGCTGCCTATGCTCTGGGCTTGCCTTATTCCAAACAGTCAGCTGTTCCACTTCAATGCTGTGCAGGGGACAAGAGAATTCCTTGCCATTAAAGGTGGTTGCATGTGGTTTCTCTGTATGAGTTGCTGCCCAGGCCTTCCTGCCAATCAAGACCTCTGTGGGGGTGGGATTTTGCCATACATCTCCACCCCATTGATGGCACCACTCCAATCATCCTGATTAAGGGATTGAACAGAATTCCTTTACCTCAGAGGAATTACCTCATGTAGCATCTCAGGAGACATACTGAACACTGACTCATACAGAGGCACATATTGCAGAGTTATCCCTTTCTGTGGGTGGTTACTTCTTGCTCTTTCCCACTCTTCATAGAATCTTAGAATTGTAGAGTTAGAAGGAACAACGAGGGTCATCTAGTCCAACCCCTTGCAATGAAATGCAGGAATCTTTTTGCTCAATGTGGGGCTCAAACTCACAACCCTGAGATTAAGAGTCTTCTGCTCTACTGACTGAGCTATCCTAGGAGCACAAACCTTTCTGCCCTAATTGCTGTGTCATGTAGCATCAAAAAAACTAATGCCATTCTAGGGTGCATCAGCAGAAGTATAGTGTCCAGATAAAGGGAAGTCCGCTCTATTCTGCTCTGGTCTGACCACACCTGGAATCCTGTGTCCAGTTCTGGGCACCGCAGTTAAGAAGGATATTGACAAGCTGGAACATGGGCAGAGGAAGATGACCAAGATGACCAAGAATCTGGAAACCAAGCCTTATGAGGAAGAGTTGAGGGAATTGGGTATGTTGGAAAAGAAGATATTATGGCAGCCATCTTCAAATATCTGAAGGACTGTCCCATGAAATATGGAGCAAGCTTGTTTTGTGCTGTTCCAGAGGGCAGGACCCAAACCAATGGATTCAAATTGCAAGAAAGGAGATTCCAACTCAATGTTACGAACTACTTTCTGAGGGTAAGAGCTGTTCAACAGTGAATGAACATCCTTGGAATGTAGTGGACTGTCCTTCCATGGAGGTTTTTAGCAGAGGTTGGATGGCCATCTATCAGGAATTCTTTAGCTGAGATTCCTGCATTGCAAGGTATTGCACTACATGACCCTTGGGGTCCCTTCCAACTCTACAGTTCTGTTACTCTAACTGTGCAGCTACTTCCAAATTAAATTGTTGGCGGAGGAGGAAGCATATATTAACTATGGAAACCCATGGAACACCGCAATATCCAGCCACTCACAGGAGAACTGCACTGAGGCCATGGGCACCATCCTCTGTTTGCAGAGATCAGGAGTGCAACTTGATGAAACACGGCAGGGTTGCATGCCTCTGGATGTCAGGCAAAGTTCACGGCAGCCCATGTGAAAGGAGTTAAAATTTAACAGGGGGGGGGGTTGCAAAGCCCATGCCCTGAAATTGAATCCCTAGGCTGGGATGAGAGTCAAACACTATAGCCAGCCCTGTTGCTGCTCTTGGAAGAGATCTTTTTTTTGGGGGGGGGGTCTTGATCTCTGCCAGCTGGATCTCCACTAAGCGGGATGGTTCCACCTTTCCTAAAGGAGCCTTTGCTTGCATTGCTTTCTTATTGAGGTTTTAAATGCTTGGATGAATGTCCTTATTGGACTGTTGGGTGCCTTTTTACATAGTAAAGTAGGATAAATATAAAATGGCATTCAGATTTAAAACAAAAACATGAGAACATGTTAGATCAGACCAAGAGTCTAGCTCTTGCCCAGCCTTCTGCTTCTCCCAGTCAGACACTTCCAGAAAATTCACAAGGGGGACAGAAAAGTGACCACCCTACCACCATTGCCTCTGAGTGACAGGTATTCATATAGCCCCAAACATAGACTGAAAAGGGATGCTATGGATCATCTGCTTCCAACCCCCCACAATGCAAGAATCATAGCTAAAGAATCCCTGGCAAATGACTAGCCAACCTCTGCTTGAAGACCTCCAAGGCAGGTTTGCTGTGTTTCAACTCTCCTTTGCAGAAGCTTTTTAAACCGGGGTTGGATGTGGAGGTTTCAATACAGAGGCATCGTTCAGCTGTTTGAATATGCTGGTGGAACTGAATGAAACTGAATGCTGGAAGACTGGTGGCCATTATCCACAATGCCTATGTTCCACTTCCACTGTTGGAAGCAGTATGCCTCTCAACAGGAGGAAGGGAGGAAGGGAGACTGTTGTTGTTGCACTCAGGTCCTGCTTGCACAGGCATGCTATAAAAAGCACTGTGAGAGCAGGTGATGGGCCATTGACCTGGTGCAGCAGGCTTTTATGTTCTTAATTTCTCCCCTACACTTAATTTTGATGATAAAAGAACCATGATCTCCCACAATCCAGCTCTCCCAAGCCTGCCGCTAATGCTCTGGAAAGTAAACACTTCAGATCACTCAACTCCCCTTCCTCAACAAGCTGTTACCCAGGAGAGCTACTTGGAGAGGTTTATCCATGGTGATAGAACCGATTCCTTCATAAGCTCTTTCTTCCCCTCCTGCTAAACACAGGTGGGGATGATAGCTTCCAGGAGACAACAGCATGGTCCGAGGCATAGGAAGGTCAGGTGGTACGCGGTATGGAAAATTTCTTGTCAACAACTCCTCCCCCACCCATTGATTTTTTTATTTTATTTTTTGCCTGCTAATATGGTTTTACTTTATTTCATATTTTCTTACAAAGGAATATAGATTCTGGGCCTCTGATAACAAGTAGGCGACTGTGGGCAGATACTTAAATCTACAGGATGGATTCTGTTTTGGCTTGTGTTGTTTTATTTATATTTATTTATTTAATAAAATTTATTTTTAAAAACCTGCAAAGTGGTTTGCCGAAACAAAAAAACATGCCAGTTAATATCTTGACCCTGCTCCACTGAACTGAAATTTCAGCCTTCACCACGTAGGAAAACGGCCAAGTAAACAGCTATTTTCATGGAGGAGGGTCAAGATATTAACTGATATGCATGAAATTTCATATAGAGCTATATAATCCCTAGTGTAGTAAGATAAGACCTTTGGAGCAGGCATTTTCAAAAAAGTTTTTTATGAACTGCCCTATTAGGGCAGTAATTGTTCCTTGATAATTTGTCACACACACCCCCTCCATGATGGCACCTGGGGCGGACCGCCCCCCCCTTCCTATGCCCCTGAGCTTGGCTACAGAAACCTTGTACAATGTGCCACCCTGATCTTGGGAGAAGCTGCTTGCAGAGGGCTTTCTTGAAGCGGATGTTGCGACAGGAGGAACTCGGGTTGGAGGCCAACCCAGCCAGAGGGTATCAGCCAGCCATGCCGTCAGGAGAAGGGAGTTGCTGTTTGCCAGCAGCAGAAGTCTGATGCAACTCGTTCCTGGAAAACTGCCGGAATTCCCAGCCCAAAGAATATTTAATTTATTCATGCTGTACTTGGAGTCATAGGACTGTAGAGTTAAAAGGAACCCCAAAGGTCATCAAGTTCAACCCTCCCTTCTCCACAATGCAGGATCCCACCCCTCTAGGTGGCTGCAGGTCAACAGAAGAACATGAGGTGCTGCCTTGTACCAAGTGTCCATCTAGCCTGGCATTGCCAACACGAACAGGCAGCAGCTCTTAACGTTATTGGACAGCTCTATCTGATGGGGCTAGGTTTTGAACCTGCGACCTGGGACCCATGCAAAGATGGCTGCTGCCATTCCCCTAAAATTAAAGTAAGATTCTAGTCCTCATAGAGCTGAATGAAAAAGGGACAGAAGAAACCATCCCTAGTAAAAATTCTTCCGGTTTCTTGCTAAATGTAGTTTTTATCAATCTCTTTATCTCTTCATAAATCATGTTCCAAAATCTAGACAGGACCACCACATATGGTAGTATGTTCCTATCTGTTCATTACATCGCTTACATGGTTACATCCTTACATGGTTACATCCTTACATGGTTTCAGATAATATTCCCAAAAACAAAACTAGGCTATTTATGTATGCAACGTCAGCAGCAAGGGTTATAGTGGCAAAACACTGGAAAGATAAAAAAGAAAAAGGGACAGAAGAAGTCGCTTTCTGGTGTATCTAATGCAATGTTGCCTGCACTAGATGGGCCATTGGCCTGATCTAGCAAGCTGTTCTTATGTTCTTACCCCTCCTGGGGTATTTTTTTTCTTGGCCGAGGTGCGTTCTTGAGCTCTGAGGATGGCTCTTAGTTACTTGGATGGAGAACAGAGCAGGGCATGTGTGTTAGAAACCAGCCTACTACACCAAAGTGAAAAATTCACATTTGTTGCTCTGCCCACTTTTGCCGCTAGCCCCACCCACCACTGGCATGCAGACCTTGGAAAGCTGCCCAGAATGGAATGCAGCCACAAAAAGGTAACATCACCTGTGGCTTACAGGAAAATGTATCCTCTCTCCTATGGATGCTGATATCTCTGCTCCTCACCCCTCCCCAAATCTGATTCTCTTCATTGATGCGCTGAAAGCCATTTGGGTCTCTACTCTCCCTCTCTCTCTCATGCAAACAGTTCCTTGAAAAGGAGGACACAGCTACCATCCAATGCTTCTCCCTGAAGTCTTCTTGCACCTTGAAATTAAACCGCCACCTGCTGTTCTGAGCAACTGATGCCAAACTGAGTTGCAACTCCCATCAGTGAAGCTCTCCTTTGCACATGAAAAAAGAGGAGGAGGTCCTGTGCCAGCGATGTTCAGATTGTGTAATAGAGGGCACCTGGACCAGAAGGGCAGGCCAAGACTCCTGAGAAGAAGCCTCCAGCCCATCACCCCCAGAGCAGGAATCTTCAGCTGTAGAGTCCAGCTATGAGGAGATGGATCTCGTTCCTTGTATGAATCCACTGGCACTAGAACTCACATCTTGTCCACATAAAGAAAGAGGACAGATGATAAGTTTTCCTCCCACTCTCATAATTACACTAGAACTCATGGACATCCAATGAAGCTGAAGGTTGGAAGATTCAGGGCAGATAAAAGAAAGTCCTTCTTCAAGCAGCACACAGTCACACTGTGGAACTCACTCCCGAAGAGGGCAATGGTGGCCACCAACTTGGACTGCTTAGAAAGCAGATTAAACCAATTCATGTTGAGGACTGTCAAGGGCTGCTAGCCACAATGGCTGTGCTCTGCCTTCATGGCTGGAGGAAGCAATGCCTCTGAATACCAGTTGCTGGGTGCTACAGGAGAGGTGAGGTGCTCTCCTTGTGCTCAGGTCCTGCTTGCAGGCTTCCTGTTGGGGAATCTGGTTGGCCACTGTATGAACAGGATGCTGGACCAAATGGACCCCCCTTTGGTCTGATCCAGTAGGGCTCTTTTTGCAGAGGTCAAATGTGAAAGAAGAACCTCCATGCCCAGGGATAGTTTACCTCTAAATAGCAGACAATGGGGAACAACAATTGGACAATACTGTTGCACTCAGGTCCTGCTTGTGGGCTCCCCATTTGGGGCAACTGGGTGGCCACTGTGAGGAGAGGATGCTGGAATCAGCAGGCAGATTATTATGGAGCCAGTGCAGCTGTTTTTAAAAGAGTGGGTTAAAATTTATGCATTATATAATGTAAGTTACTATCCCTCTCTTCTGTAGCTCTTTATTGCCAGGTGGTCCTTGTGCTTTCTGAAGTGGCGTAGAGACCCTGAGCTGCTGCAGACATCTGGCTTCAGTGTGGAGAGCAGAGCTCACCTTGGTGGCTTTCTTGACCTTTTCCTTCTGCAGAAAACTACCCCCCCACACCCTCCCACACACATACTGCTGTTCTCTTACACTGAGCTGGTGGCTTAAGGGAGACCTGTGGAAACAAGAAGGAGGAAGGAAAAGAGAGAAACCGTTAGACAGCTCTCTGACATTTGCCACCTTGCTGTAGAACAATTGGAGAAACAATGGGTGAAGAGAAATCCCAAAGCTCAGCTTAAAATAAAAACCTGTTTAATACTTGGGCATTTAACTCCCAAAGCATGTCTTTCTCCAAGAGCTTTTTCTCCCATCTTCATATGAGGCAAACACGCCTCTGAGCATATGCAAAGTATTCTCCTCTGCCGAATAACCCCTGCTGCTTCCCAGACATCCCAAAAGGTGGGTGATAAATGAACAGAAATCACAGATTCAAATCAGAACTCATCTCTCCTTAGTATAGATGTTGGCTCGTTAAGAAATTAAGATGAGCTTCCTGGAACATGCCCATAGCCCATCTAATCATAAGTGTGGGTTAACCAGCCTCATATAACCAACATGCTTAAGTCTAAGTCAGGCATAGGCAAACTCGGCCTCCCAGATGTATTGGGACTACAGCTCCCATCATCCCTGACCACTGGTCCTGTTAGCTAAGGATGATGGGAGTTGTAGTCCAAAACATATGGAGGGCCATATGTTAATACCACAGAATAAGCTGATCTGCCAGGCTTAACTATGCCCCTTACCTTGGGAGGAAATAGGTAGCCTTTCTTTTCTACCTTTAGTCTACCTGAGAAGCTCAGCATGTTAGGAGGGCTAAGCTGGTTGTTCCAGCTGAGACCACAGGGCTCTCACAAGCCACTTTTGAATTCCTTTACCAATAATTTCAGAACTTTTACCACTTTGGAACAAAACCAAGTTTAACTGCCTATGCAATTTTTCTGAATGTTGTATGGGGGAAAAACACATGAACCTGGCCTTGGAAGAGTTTTTAAATAAAGCATTTTTAACTCAGCAAATGTGCGGTCTTTTTCTATGGTAAGGGAAAAGGGGAACTCTTGGAATTCACTCCAAAGGGCATATTTCAAAGGTCTAACAGAATATGTTTCCACACTTTGTGATTTTAAACCTCTGTTCAGGTTCTCTCACAAAAGAGTATTTGCCCCAAACCTAGATCTTGGCATCCTGGGAATTCTCCTTTTATACCTATTTTCTATTTTCGCCAACCATCAGACCATAAGAAGAGCTCTGCTGGCTCAGGCCAATGCCCATCTAGCCCAGTACAGTGGTACCTTGGGTTAAGAACTTAATTCGTTCTGGAGGTCTGTTCTTAACCTGAAACTGTTCTCAACCTGAAGAACCACTTTAGCTAATGTGGCCTCCCGCTGGGTTAGCGGAGTCTGTAACCTGAAGCATCTGTAACCTGAAGTGTCTGTAACCCGAGGTACCACTGTATCCTGTTCTCACAAGGGCCAATTAGATGCATGTGACAAACTCACAAGCAAGACTCGAGCAAAAGAACCCTCTCCCTTATTGAGGCATCTACCAATTAGCATTCAAAAGCGTTGCTGCTTCCCACTGTGAAGGCATGACATCACCATCATGGCTAGTGGCTACCCATAACCCTCGCCTCCTCCATGAATTTGTCCAGTCCTCTTGCAGAGCCATCCAAGTTGGTGGCCATCACTGCCTCCTGTGGCAGGGAGTTCCGTAGTTTAACTTTGTGCTGTGTAAATAAGTCCTTCTTTTTAATCTGTCCTCAACAAGATGTGGTCGGTCTTTGCAGAGAGAAGACACAAGCCCACTCGGCAGATCAGAAAGCCTGCAGAGTAAATATGCAAGATAAAGGTTCTGGTTGCTGGGAATGGAGGGCTCACTATGCACGGGCACCGGGGGGGGGGGTGTGCAGACTTGAGCAAAGTCATTTTCCTTCCATCTTTTCCCCTGCCCCTTTAAAGGTCTAATGTCGCATCGGCTGGTTGACTCTCGGTAACAAAGCCTTCCTTAAAGGCAGGTGATCTCAGGCAAAAGAGAATCAAGTTATCCCAATGTGACATTAAACCAGAGTTAAGGTTAAATACCTCCTGGATTGCCAGATGGTGCTCACTTTTCTTTATGAAAGAAAGAGAAAAGGCTACGGGGGGTTACAAGAAGCTGAAAGGGAACTTTTGAAGTCAATTTTCTAACATATTTTCTTGGCTTGGGGTTGCACCACACACACACACACAACGTTGATTTGGGTACATTTGGGGTTGCCACACACACACACACACAACGTTGATTTGGGTACATTTGGGGTTGCGCCACACACACACACAACGTTGATTTGGGTACATCTGTAATAAACGAAACTGTGGGAGTGGGAGATTCTTTTCATTCACCACTGACTGGGATATCTAAGCACTGGGGAGATTTTAACCACAAATTCAATCTCAGCAAGAGTATACAAAGCTGCTGTTTTCCAAATATTTTATATCCCCCTCCTTCTCTCCCCCCCCTCACCACTCTCTCTCATTATAATTTATAAATTAAAACTCTATTCTGCCTTGGTCAGATCCCACCTGGAGTCCTGTGTCCAGTTCTGGGCACCACAACTCCAGAAGGATATTGATCTGTGGAACTGGCACTGTTCCAGGTGCCATATAATACTCATTCCATATTTGAAAAAGAAACAATATTTTAGCATGGCAGCGCCTACAAGCACCTGTAAAAACATTTTTGTTTAGGCAAACCTACCCAGATGTGTAGAATGGTGCTGTGTGTTTTAATCTGTTTTTACTTTATTGATGTTGGTTTTTTAAAAACAAGTTTTTAAACATTGTTTTTAACAATTTTTGCTGGTAATGTTATTGTTTTATTCTCCTTGTAAACCATTTCGAGGTTCTTGTTGTTATTTTACAACCAAGCAGTGTATAAATGTTATTTAGTGACACGGGTGGCGCTGTGGTCTAAACCACTGAGCCTCTTGAGTTTACCAATCAGAAGGTCGGCAGTTCAAATTCCCACAACGGGGTGAGCTCCCGTTGCTCTGTCCCAGCTCCTGCCCACCTAGCAGTTCGAAAGCACCTGTGCAAGCAGATATATAGGTGCCACTGTGGTGGGAAGGTAAACAGCATTTCCATGTGCTCTGGCACCCGTCACAGTGTCATGTTCTGTCAGAAGCAGTTTAGTCCTGCTGGCCACATAACCAAGAAAGCTGTCTGTGGACAAACACAGGTTCCCTCAGCCTGAAAGTGAGATGAGCGCCGCAACCCCATAGTCACCTTTGACTGGACTTAACCATTCAGGGGTCCTTTTCCTTTGTTGTTGTTGTTGTTTAGTCGTTTAGTCGTGTCCGACTCTTCGTGACCCCATGGACCAGAGAACGCCAGGCACCTCTGTCCTCCTATATGCCTGTTGTCTTTGTCCATGGAGTTTTCTTGGCAGGGATACTGGAGTGGCTTGCCGGTTCCTCCTCCAGGTGGATCACGTTTGGTCAAAACTCTCCACTATGACCTGTTCATCTTGGGTGCCCTGCTCGGCATAGTTCATAGCTTCTCTGAGTTCTTCAAGCCCCTTCGCCACGACAAGGCAGTGATCCATGAAGGATCCTTTACCTGTTATTAAATAAATAAATACACTCCTTCCATCACTGAAAGCAGCCTGTATCTGAATTCCTGTTGTTGGGAATCACAAGTGGGGAGGGCTGTTGTTCCATTTGGGTCAGTGTGAGAGCCAGTGTGGTGTAGTGGTTAAGAGCGGTAGTCTCGTAATCTGGGGAACCGGGTTCGCTTCCCTGCTCCTCCACATGCAGCTGCTGGGTGACCTTGGGCCATTCACACTTCTTTGAGGTCTCTCAGCCCCAATCACCTCACAGAGTGTTTGTTGTCGGGGAGGAAGGGAAAGGAGAATGTTAGCCACTTTGAGACTCCTGAAGGGGAGTGAAAGGTGGGATATCAAGTCCAAACTCTTCTTCTCTTCTTTCTCCTTTGGGGCTTCTCATTAGGGCACCCACTTGGCCAATCTGAGAACAGGATGATCAGTCATTTGGGCTGACCTTTCCCAGGGCTTTTCTTTTCAGATGGAACTCCCCAGAACTCAGTTCCGGCACCACTCACGTGGGCACCAGTGCTATTCTAAGAGAATGAGGGAAGCGTTCATGGCGAGTTCTGGCACCTCTTTTTCTAGAAAAATAGCACTGCCCTTTCTTAAGCTTTTTCCAACTCCACAAGGTCCATTTTGGGATGAGGCTACCGGAACTGTAGCTTAGCCACATATGGCTAACCGCAACCCTAAGAATTTTGGAGGTTTTGTTGGTGGAACATGTGTGAGTTTGTTTATGTGAGAGAGATAGAGAATACTTGACAGGGCAGTCAGGTTTGGCCCAGTGGGCCATAAGCTATGCAGGCCCAGCCTAGCCCCTCATGGTAAAGCCTTTTTGGGTCTCAAATGTCTTTCCTCACAAGGCAAACCTGCAAATTCCAGAGGCCTGCATACAAGGTGCTTGATTTAATTATGAAACCCTCTTTGCACCTGGCCTCCTGAATGCTAGAGCGAATTGTTTTGTGCAAGTTGGGGCAGTCCCAGGGGCAGCGAAATTCCCCGATGCCATCCCCCACCCCCCCACCCCAAAAAAACCTGTCTTGTCAAAACAACATTGGAAAGCAGGCTCAGAGGTGCAGCTGCAAACCAAGGACCACTGCCAACGCCAGCTGCTTGTTAATTGCGGCAACATGTTGCCTCACGCTGGGTCCTCCGCAAAGACGCTGCAGGAGCTCAAGAGCTATTTTGGCACTTGGCAGCGAAGGAATGTTCCCACATGCTCCAGTGGGGGAAATGTTGGCAGAGCTAAAGGTGAGAGAATCATGGAGTTAAAAGGGACACCCAAGGATCATCTAGTGTGTAGTCCAACTCCCTGCAATGCAGGAATCACGGCTAAAGAGTCTCTGGCAGATGGTCATCCAATGTCTGTTTAAAAACCTACAAGTAAGGAGAGTCCGCCACCTTCTGAGGTCATAGAATCATACAACAATAGAGCTGGATGGGACCCCAAGTGTCATCTAGTCCAACCCTCTGCAACATGAGAGGACGTGTTTTTGCCACTGATAATTTTTCTTAAGCTTCCTAAGTTTGTGTTCTTAATATATATTTGGGGTTTTTATTTTGCATTAAAGGGGGGGAATGCAAATGCAATGTAAGGCATTGACCAGCATGACCCTAACCTTCTTTCGCACCTCCAAGCCCAAAGGAAAACTGGGCAGACAAGAGTCTGTTTCTCCGGTTGCCGCAAAATGCATTTAGTAGCTTTTTCCTGCACAAATTCAATTTGCTTTAACGACGGTGATGAGAAGATATTTCTCCAGGCTGTTTCGTCCAGCAGAGCCTGAGTCATTGCAGTTCAGGGCCGAGGCAGATGGAAACCTTCTGCCTCTCTAGCACCTCGGGCACAGTGAGAGCCAAAGCATTTTTTAAACAATTGGGAAACTGAAATGAGAGATATTGACCATAGCACCTCCTCCAGGCATCCTTTTTATTGCGCATTTATGATGATGATTTGTGCTTGTGATGGGATCAGGGCAGTTACACGTGATGCCTCTTCCAAAGACTAATTGCACCTGGAAAAGTTTCAGAGCAGACAGACTGCTTTGTTTGCAACTGGGGTATGCCCCATACCTTCCTGCTGAAATCTGAGAACTTCTTATACTGCAGGGTGGGAGGCCAGGTGGGAGGCAGTGTCACCCCACATTTGCTGAGCTATAGTTGAAGAGCCAATGTCATGTAGTGGTTTGAGTGTTGTACCAAGAACTGGGAGACCAGGGTTCAAATCCCCACCTGATCATGAAGCTCACTGGATGACCTTGGGCCAATCACTGCCTCTTGGCCTAACCTACCTCACAGGGTGGTTGTGGGTAGGCAGAGAACCATGTGTGTCACCTTAAGTAATTTGGAGAACAAAGGTGCAATATAAATACAGTGAATGAATGAATGAATGAATGAATGAATGAATGCTAACTGACAGACAGACAGACTGACTGACTGACTGACTGATTGACTGAATGTGCCCCTTCAGGTGTCAATAGTGCCATAACATTGGGAAACCATTGCAGAATAATTGGTTGGTTGGTTGGTTGGTTCTTGGACGGGCTGATCAAAGATATTACAGTGGTACCTCTGGATACGAACGGGATCCGTTCCAGAGCCCCATTTGCATCCTGAAGCGAACGCAACTCGCATCTGCGCGTGCGTGGGTCATTGTTCGCCGCTTCCGTGTGACGTCATTTTGACCGTCTGCGCATGCGTGAGTGGCAAAACCTGGAAGTAACATGTTCTGTTACTTCCGGGTTGCCACAGAGCGCAACCCGAAAGCACTCAACCTGAAGCAACTTCAATTCGAGGTATGACTGTAATTACTTTTTAATTGTCTAAAGGGTCTCCAAACAGCTTTCATTGGGGTAAAAAAGAGTAGGATGGGATTCCCAAGTGTCCTCTAGTCCAACCCCACTCCCCCCCCACACACACAATGCAGGAATTACAGTCAAAGGATCTCTGGCAGATCTCCATCCAATCTCTGCTTAAAAACCTCCACGGAGAGTCCACTATCCTCCAGTGGCTCTTACTATCAGAAAGTTCTTTCTAATGTTAAGTTGAAATCTTCTTTCTTGTCATTTGGACCCGTTCATTGGAGTCCTCTCCTCTGGGGAAGCAAAAATCAAGCTTCACCTTTCATGTCCCTCAAGTGTTCCTCATAGAGCTTGGTTGCCAGACTGAGTTTTTCAAGCACCAAGTTTAAAGCCAGGCTCTTGGATTGAGCAAGAGGGAGATGGGGGAGGGCCAGTCCTTTTGAGCCTTCACCATCCTTCTTAGCACCACTTACGTTGCCCGTTAAGAACATCCAAAGCTCCCAGAGACAATTAAGCTCGAGGGAAGCCATAAATCTCAATAAAGATCAGGGGAAGTTTTCTCCGCTGCTTAAAACAACAGATATAATTTCATTGGTTGCTGAGCTCAAGCTCCCTAAGGGATGTCAGATAAAAAGCCACTCATTTGAAAGCTCCCCCTCCCCAACTCCACCAGATCTTTTCAAGCCTTGTGAGCTACTGTGGGGTCAAGTTTCACTGCAAGGGAGGAATGGTGCCCTCTTCCACCCCTGCCTCTCCTGCTAGGAGGTGAACCATGACCAAGAAGAAGGCACTTTGCAGGCTTATTCCACCTGTAGTGTCAGGAGCCTGTTGAGGCACTTGACATATTCCAGATGTGCCAGTTGTTCCAGAGGGTGCCGTGCCTCCAAAGAGGACATTTGTACCCAACAGCACCTGAACATGGCAGATAGGTATGGGCTTCTTCCCATGACCTACAAATACAGACAGACAGATATTTATCTTACTTTCCCACCAAACGTTTGCAAAACATTGAGCCTGTCCTATTTGTGCTTTCTCGGAGGAGCGGAGTGCTTGCAAGGGTGCTTAAGATTTGACTGAGCCAGCTCAGAGCTTGCAAAGCAAGCCTGCCTGTCCTAATAGCTAATCATGAAAACACTGGAGAAGAAATGACAATGCTTTTCTGAAGCCTTTTCTTTGATGAAGCAGAGGACAGCAAAAACAAACACAATCTTACTGGAGAAGGTTGAAAGAGGGTGGTTAATTTGCTGGTTATTTCCCAATGCAAACAAACATGGAGAGCTGTGTTACAAAGCACCGAATTTCCCTTCTGGTTTGTGGTCATTAGACCTTGGAACACACATTTTTTAAAGGGGGGGGGGGTAGCACCTGCAGAATGGCAAGCTGAAAGTGGATCCCATGTGTCTTGTTAATTGTTGTTAATTCAGTTCAGGAGAAAAAAGTTGTCTTACAAAACTAATAAATTGCAGCATGCCTGCTGTTAGCTATTATCAATATTTTACTACCTCCACAAATTCTTTGGAAGCCAAAGGCAATTTCCTGAATATCAAGTACCGGTATTTCCCAGATTTCCCAAATCTAGGGAACGCTGGGAGAATATTTACTGTTGTCCTTCATAGAGAACAACTTGAAATGCGACATTTTTTTCAGGGGTAAATTTATCCCAGTTCCCCTTGCACTTTGGGACTACGTCTGCTCAGGGAAAGCCCATTATCTGCCCATCTTCCCCAGGAGATTATGAATTGTCTGGGAATACAAGGATGAAATCAAACAATCTATACAAATCATATTACCAAGGCAGCCAGGTCAGGGTGCGGAGTTTAGGAGGTGAGGAAGTCAGAAGGTGAAATCAGTGTCTTCCAGATGACTTGGGCTGGGCTGACAACAGTGCTTTGTAAAGGTCCTCAGTGTTGTGGGATTTCTACATCTCTCCCAAATGCTTCTCATTCATGTGTGGCATTGGAAGAAGGAAAGGCAGCATAATGGCAAAACTAAGAGCAAGATCTGCATTTATCATTGAATTCCTAAAAAATTCCTCTTTGGATTTCTGGCGAGATTTTATTACTTACGATGTAAGATGGTGTTGTTTTCTATTCCACCACATTTGTGACACAAGCAGCACTGTCTCCATTCTGCCACAATTCATCTTCCACCAAAAGCTGCATCATTGGCCTCGCTGTCTGCTATGGCAAAATCACAAAACTTGTGTAAGTTATGTAATTTACATTGTCATTACATTAAGTTGGTTGGTTGGTTTATTCTCCACCTTTCTCCCCAGAATGGTACTCAAGGCAGCTTACACAAATCAATACAAAAAGCTAAAAGCATATAAAAGGCAATCATTAAAAGTAATTAAACTCTCATAGAATTAAAACAATATAAAAAGCAAATCTATTAAAATGTGGGTCGTAAAACAGCACAGCACCATTAAAAGCCCTTTCCTTCAAAAACTATCAGTTCCCAAAGGCCGGTAGGAATAAAACAGCCTTCACCTGCCAGCAAAAGGATGAAAAAGAGGGAGCCAGTCTGGCTTCTCCAGGGAGGGAGTTCTAAAGTTGTCCGGGAGCAACCACTGAAAGACCCTCTCTCATGACCCCACCAAGCGTGCCTCTAAGGATGGTGGGACTGAGAGAAGGGCCTCCCTCGAAGATCTAAAAACCTTAGCAGGTTCCTATGAGGGAATTCTGTCTTTCAGTTATATAATTAACACACCATATGTAAGTTACATCAATTGCATTGTCATTACCGTATTCTGCCCCTTTCATTTCAATGCAAAGGAAACACATTGCAAACTGAGAGAGAAAATAAAATCAATTACTGATCATATTTGCTGGATTGATTTTCCAAACATGAGACAAATAAGTTAGCATCAATAATTTCCATTTCTGTTTCCATTTTCATCAGAATTCTCCAACATCCTGACATATGAGTAAGACGTCTGCACCTCGCCACTGCCGCCACTGCCCAGCGCGTGCTTGGCCGGCTGCCCCGGCTGCCAGCAACTGATGCTACACCACTGGAATTGGCTGTCCCGAGGAGAATTCTGCTTGCTGGTTGTTTACAGCAAAACAAGGACAACAAAACCAAGAGAGTCTTGTGGCTCCTAAGATGATCACACACTTGTTATTTCAGCCCAAGTTGTACTGATCTAGAGTCTTACTTTACCATATACCGCATTTTTCGCTCTATAAGACGCACGTTTTCCCTCCTAAAAAGTAAGTGGGAATGTGTGTGCGTGTTATGGAGCGAATGCAGGCTGCGCAGCTCTCCCAGAAGCCAGAACAGCAAGAGGGATTGCTACTTTCGCTGCGCAGTGATCCCTCTTGCTGTTCTGGTTTCTGGGGTTCAGAATATTTTTTTTCTTGTTTTCCTCCTCCAAAAACTAGGTGTGTCTTATGGTCTGGTGCGTCTTATAGAGCGAAAAATACGGTACATGGTGTGAGTGAGAGTGTGTATACACATGCATGGCAATGGAAGGGGAGTTGTCTGCAGTGGGGTCAGAGGGAAGTGAAATGCCAGAAACACAGATAGGGACCATTCAAATTAGAGCTATAATGTAGGCAGAATAAGCACAGGGACCCTCTAGAACAGCAGTGGTAGGCTATGAAATAAACCAACTTGGAGTGACTTTACATCTGCAAACTCTTGCCTCTATTCACATCCAAATAAATTGCATTGAATGCCTTCAATACTTGTAAGCCGTTTCACTCTGCCACCTCACTCTGAAATTGCTTCCTTCACGCTTGTCCATTCTAAGATCAGTGGTTAGTTCTGATGTTTCGTATGATTAGACGGGCCTTTGGTCTGATCCAGCAGGGGTTGTCATGTTCTTAATGCACAGATTTATCTCCCCCACTGCCTCCAACATCCTGCTGCAAGCCAATCCAAGTGTGCCAAGTTCCTTTTGGCAGCCTTTCCTAAATCTCCTCCTGATGGACAAGGTGTGTAGATGGTGATGAGGATAATAATTTTTAAAAGTGACTCTATCATGGAAGGCAACCAAGCCAAGCTTCTGACAGGGATTACTTTGTGGCTGGGTTGTAAATTCTCGTTTATGGCCCTCTCAGCCTAATTGGCAAGGGAGATTTACAGCGTAAAGTCGGAGGGGGTGGGGCTTGTGTTATCAGTCTAATTAGAGGTATTTATAGGCTCTGGCTTTGCAGCAGCACCATGGTCTTGTCTTTTGGACCTGGGAAAATGGCAATCAAGTCTCAAGTACTCATTGAGAATATTCCCCAACTGTCCCTTGCATTGACCAGAGTTAATTCCTATTCCCTGGCCCTTCTCACTGGCCAGTTGCTCAGTGTGTCCCCCCTTCTCTCTCTCTCTCTCTCTCTCTCTCTCTCTCTCTCTCTCTCTCTCACACACACACACACACACACACACACACACACACTCAACATCTGCATTCATGCTTCTTTGGCCAAGTTTGTGTAAAAATCAAAAGATATCAAGACGTCAGAAAGTGAGGGCAACAAAGTTAACCATTAAGCTGGCCTCTGGCTGGAAAAAAAAATCCACAGCGCCCACGCTGATCATAGGTCAGGGAGGGGTGTGGAGAGCCTTGACTTTTAGCAGTCATTGGGGAAAATGCATTGCTGCCAACCATTGACAGAGAAAATTAGATGCACTTGTTTACCTCCGTGAAATTCTTAATACACTGTGTTTTGTAATACATTCAGGGAAGGCTCGGTGAGCCAATTATGCCTCTTTCTGCCAAGAGGAGTCAAGCACTGCAAGACTCACACTGGAGTCCCTAGACCAGGAGGAAAAGGTCAGGGGGTTCCACGTCAGACATTCAAGGCAGGCCCAGAATCCTCCGGCACTTGGAGAGTCAGGTACCACCTGAATAACCAATAGGGTGCCACAATTATGTTTAAAAGTTGGCAGATCTAGGACAATTAGCTGTAATTCCTGCATTGCAAGGGGTTGGCCTAGATGGCCCTAGGGTCCCTTCCCAGCTCTACAGTCCTATGATTCCATCTTTCCAATTCCCTCAGCCTGGACAATTTTTCCACCATTAAAAGATTCTGAAGAACACTCTTTTTTTTACCCTGGAGCTTTTTTCACAGGCAGAGAACACACTTTTGAGAAATTTGAGGAACAGTTTTCAGAGACTCATAGAATTTTAGAGTTGGAAGGGACCCTGTGGGTCACCTAGTCCAACCCCCTGCAATGCAGGAATCTCAACTAAAGCATCTATGCCAGATGGCCACCCAACCTCTGCTTAAACACCTGCAAGGAAGGAGAACCCACCACCTTCCAAGCGAGTCTATTCCACTGTCATACAGCTCTTACCATCAGAAGGTTTTTCCTGATATTTAGTCAGAATCTACTTTCTTATAGCTTGAAGCCACTGGGTTGGGTCCTACCCTCCAGAGCAAGAGAAAACAAACTTTTTCCATCTTTCGTGGGACAGCACTTTAGATATATGAAAATTGCTATCATAACTCCTCTCAGTCTCCTCCATTCCAGGCTAAATACGGTACACTCAGCTCCCTCAACCGTTCCTCATAAGGCTTGGTTTCAAGACCCTTGATCATCTTGTTCACCTTCCTCTGCACATGTTCCAGCTTGCCAATATCCTTCTTGAATTGTGGCACCAGATCTGGACACAAGACTCCAGGTGTAGTCTCACCAAGGCACAATAGAGTGGTACTATGACTTCCCTTGATCTGGACACAATACTTCTGTTGATGCTGCCCAGAATAGCATTAGCTCTTTTTTTGCTGCTGCATCACACTGTTGACTCAAGTGAAGCTTGTGGTCCACTAAGACCTCCAGATCCTTTTCTAGACAGTATCCTAAAAAGCAGAGACATCACCTTGCCAACAAAGGTCCGTATAGTTAAAGCTATGGTTTTCCCAGTAGTGATGTATGGAAGTGAGAGCTGGA
This sequence comes from Podarcis melisellensis, assembly GCF_964234715.1. Classification (NCBI taxonomy): domain Eukaryota; kingdom Metazoa; phylum Chordata; class Lepidosauria; order Squamata; family Lacertidae; genus Podarcis; species Podarcis melisellensis. Next base: position 17,381,646 of record NC_138547.1, on the reverse strand, counting down.
CCATAAAGAAGGCTGATCGCTGAAGAATGGATGCTTTTGAATTATGGTGCTGGAGGAGACTCTTGAGAGTCCCATGGAGTGCAAGAAGATCAAACCTCTCCATTCTGAAGGAAATCAGCCCTGAGTGCTCACTGGAAGGACAGATCTTGAAGCTGAGGCGCCAATACTTTGGCCACCTCATGAGAAGAGAAGACTCCCTGGAAAAGACCCTGATGTTGGGAAAGATGGAGGGCAAAAGGAGAAGGGGACGACAGAGGATGAGATGGTTGGACAGTGTCCTCGAAGCTACCAGCATGAGTTTGACCAAACTGTGGGAGGCAGTGGAAGACAGGAGTGCCTGGTGTGCTCTGGTCCATGGGCTCACGAAGAGTCAGACACGACTAAACAATTAAACAACAACAACAACTGGCAAGTCAGGTGTCCCCCATCTTATATTTCTCCAGCTGGGTATTCCTGCCTAAGCATAGAACCTGACATTTGCCCCTATTGGAATTCATTTTGTTAGTTTGGGCCCAGTTTTCCTTCCTGTTGTGGTAATCTTGAAGTTGTGTCTTCAGATGTATTGGCTACCCATCCCAGTTTGGTGTCAACTGCAAATTTAATGAGCATCCCCTCATTTACTTCATCAAAGCTGTCCACAAAGATGTTGAACAACTACGGGCCCACAACAGAACCCTGTGGCACCCCGCTTGCAACTTTTTCTCAGAATGACAAGGAACCATTAGTGAGCACTCTTTGAGTTTGGTCAGTCAACCAGCTACAAATCCACCTAACAGTCCACATTTTACCAGCTTCTCCGCAGGAATATCATGGGGGACATAGGGTTGCCCACAACTTAGTTTTGACTTAGGGCTGCCCACAATAGCCTGGAACTCAGCCCCATAAACACTGCAACCCTGGCCAGTCTGGGGTGGGGTGGGATGTCAGCAGATTAGCAAAGTGTTCTCTCTTTCTTTCTCTGTGTGCAATTTCAGTTCCAGCCCAGACGGCTTAAAAGAAGGTCCCTTTGTATTCTGCTGGGAGGCTTGTGGCCAACAGTTCTCTCTCCTTCTGAATCCCTCACTATGGAAAAAAATCCCTCACTGTGGATGATTGCAACTATATTCCATTTCAGAAGAAAGCCTGAGAGCAATCTGTCTGGTACTGGAAGGCAGCGTGCCATTTACATTGCAGCAACTGGTTGCCACCAGAGACCATCATTTGGGCACACTGTTTTCTATTGGACAGAGAGTCCCGGTGAAGGGGGAAATATATATATCCAGCTCTGGCAGACCCATGAAGAAATTGCTGATTCTCTCTTCTACAATCTGCTAGTCCAGAATTTCCCAGTAAAATTTGTATTTGTCTTGCATTGGGTTCCTTCAGGTGCAGAACAGCTGTGGCTCTGTGGAAGGGTGCCTATTTTGCGCAAAGAGAGCTCCGGGCTCAGTCTTCAACGGCATCTCTAGGTAGGGCTTGGAGTGACCCCTGCTTGAAACCCTGGAGAGCTGCTGCCAGTCAGTGTGGACAAAGCTGATCTGGCTAGATCAAGGATCTGATTCAGTATAAGGCGGCTTCCTATATTCCTCATAAAGTTTGAGGGGACTAGATGCTAGATTTGGCAAAGTGCTACAATACAGGTCAAACCAGGTGGTTTTTTCTGTGATCAGGGAAACCCCTGGCAGAGGAGCCACCCAGAGTCATTAACCTGGCAAAACACAGGAAGAGCTATTTAAAGAAACAATTGGGGTGGCTCTGGCCACAGGACACAGAGGGGAAGGCTGCCAGGGTAACTGGCATGATATCAAAGGAAGAATCAGGGTCTTTAGCATGAGGCTTGGAGTACCTGGAGGGAAAGGCAAGAACCATCTTGGCTGGCTGGCTGAAGGCAGGCCGGGAGAGATGCCTTGGAGTCCAGTGCTGCACTGCTGTGGTGAGACGGCCATGCTACAAGATCTGGACCCCGTCTGACTCAGGTTTCACTGGCTATTGCCTACATGCCTCTTCTTTTAAAATATTAAGTAAGCTGGCTTTCAAATGCAATCATACAACAAGAATGCATGTTACAAGACAGTGTTGTGTAGTGGTTAGACTAGGATCTGGGAGAGACCAGAGTTTGAATCCCCTCCTCAGCCATGAAACTCACTGGGTGACCTTGGGCCAGTCACTTGCTCTCAAACAATAAACAAGCAAAGGGAAATTAAATACCTTCATTTTCTTAACCTTTGGCCTGATCAATCTACTTGTTTGATCAAGAGGAAATGGTCCTGGCTCAGCATTGGAGCATCTGTTTTGCATGCAGAAGGTTCTAGGTTCAATCCCCAATGGCATCTCCAGGTGGGCATGAGAGAGACTCCCTGTCTGAAACAATGGAAAGCCCTGCCATTCATTGTAGACCAGGCTTCCTCAGCCTCGGCCCTCTGGATGTTTTTTGGCCTACAACTCCCATGATCCCTAGCTAGCAGGACCAGTGGTCAGGGGTGATGGGAATTGTAGTCTCAAAACATCTGGAGGGCTGAGATTGAGGAAGCCTGGTGCAGACAATACTGAGCTGTGTGGTCTAGGGTTTGGTTTTTTTACCCTATTTAAACCAAAACCATGAAGACTTACTTTATTTTTAGAGGAAGGGATGTAGCTCAGTGGCAGAGCACATATTTTGCATGTGGAAAGTTCAGTTCCCAGTAGCATCTGGGAACTTCTTTCTCCAAAGCCTTGGAGAGCTACTGCCAGTCAATGTGGACAATATTAAGCTAGATAGATGCAATGTTCTGACACAGTCTGGGGCAGCTACCTGTAATAATAATAATAATAATAATAATAATAATAATAATAATAATAATAATAATAATAATTGTATTTATACCCCGCCCTCCCCACCCTCCCCGGCCAGAGCCGGGCTCAGGGCAGCTAACACCAGCAAAAATTACAGCAAAAACATAATGGGGGGATGACAAAAAACCAAAACAATTTAAAATACATGTTAAAATGCAATTTAAAATGCAGCCTCATTTTAAAAGTAGCCCATAGATCACATAAAGGAAGGGAAACATAAGGGTCAGACTAAGTCCAAACCAAAGGCCAGGTGGAACAGCTCTGTCTTGCAGGCCCTGGTAAAGCACTGGATGAATGTGATCCCATGGCGAGGATCCCGTAAGGAGCCTGACCACGGCATTCTGCACCCTCTGGAGTTTCTGGGTCAGCTTCAAGGGCAGCCCCGCATAGAGTGAATTACAGAAGCCAAGCCTGGAGGTGACCGTTGCATGGATCACTGTGGCCAGATCAGGGCGAGAAAGGTAAGGGACCAACTGCTTAATACAGCGGAGATGGGGAAATGCCACCTTTGCTGTGGCTGCAACATGCATCTCCATGGAAAGGGAGGCATCGAAGGTTACATTCAGGCTCTTGACAGAAGGCGCTGGCACTAAATGAGCCCCCGCAAGAGAAAGGAGTTGGCCCCCCAACCCCATGTCATCCTGACCCAGCCAGAGGACCTCTGTCTTCGAAGAATTTAACTTCAACCGGCTCCCACGCAGCCATCCAGCCACAGCTTCCAAGCATCTGGTCAGTGTGTCCGGGGCCAAGTCAGGGCGGCCGTCCATCAACAGATAAAGCTGGGTTTCATCAACATATTGATGACAACCCAGCCCAAAGCTCCGGACAATCTGGGCAAGGGGGCGCATAAAGATATCTCATACCTCCCCTTTCTCTCACACTCTTCCCTTTCATCAACACAGTCCCTTAAAGTCCAATTGGCAGCAGACAAAATAAAAAGCAATGTGGGCAAGTCAGGATTGTTTCTTCAGTCTTGTTTGGAATTATCACTGCTGAAAGCCAGGCTGTACTGAAGAGTTTGGTGGCAGCTCTTCAAGATTGCAATTGGGCTTGGGAGCAAAGCCTCGGCATGAGGACATGAGGACACTACTGTGAGAACAGGAGGTTGGACTAGATAGGTCTTTAGTCCAATCTAGCAGGGCTCCCCATATGAAAGTCTACCGTAATAGCAGAACCTCCATGCCCAGGAGGTTGCTGGGAATCACATGTAGGAAGAGCGGCTGTTGCACTCAGGTCCTGCATGTGGGCTTCTCGGTGGGCAATCGGTTTGGCCACTGTGAAAACAGAATGTTGAGTTAGATGGGTCCCCTTTGGCCTGATCCAGCAGGCTATTCTTACATTCTTATAATTGGTGCCCCATGCTGCTTCAGACAGAAGCAGATTTCTCTCTGTGCTAAATCTCCAGCTCTGTGTTGCATTGCAAAGTTCAGCAACCACTAAATCCTTGAAAACAATTCATTCCCAGCTGCAAAGTGCAATAGAGACAGGATAATCACTATTAATATTAGTTATAGCTATTGATTTCCACTTTAAAGGATTGATTTTCCCATCCCAGGGCTGCCTTTATGACTCTCTTTGCTGAAGATGCATCTTGGGGGGCCTGGCACTGCTGAGTGTCTTTGGAGCTCCAATTAGAACCAGGGTCAATAAGATGACAGGAAAAAAGTATCCCAGATCACCACCAAGAGAAGAGGGCTTTTTGTATAGGAAGTAATTGGCCAGTTAGATGCCAGCGACATAATGCTGATAATTCCTCCCGGGGGGGAGGGGTGTCATATGATGTGGGCACATCTTGTGGCTCTTTCTGGTCAGAAATCATATACAAATTCTCTGTGTTTGAGGAAAATCCTCAATATCTGCATATCTTTGCGCACTTTTAATTTATGTTCCTGAGATGTGGGGACATTGAACCCATGGGCGATGAACTCAAAATTCCTTATGGTTGGAAGGATAAACACCCGTCCTTCATTACTCCATGGTCTGAATGCAGAAATATTATCAGCTGACATTAAGGATAAGGACAATCCATCAATCATGATTAAACATCTATATTAATATGAGCTGTCCAGGCATTCAAACCGATAGTAAAACGAAATGTATCTTACAATTGTCAATTCCGTTAGGATATTTGTTTGGACACAAGGATTGCTTATATTGATATATATGTTTAAATTAGGAAGATTGCACTTATTGTTAATGTCAGCTCACAATATTTCTGTCACATGAGGGCAGCTCGGTCAATCACAGCCAGAGACTTCACCATCACTAGCACAGCCAAAGCCCTTTGCACATTTCAATACAGATTTAGCTGAATAATTGCATTGCATCAAGGCATTATTTTATTCTACCCCACCACCACCACCTCGCTTTGAAATGCTACATGGGCTCATTGTACAAGCTGTCTTATTTGTCCAACTATGTCCCTCCCTCTAAAAATAAATAGGTTGTGGTTTTGATTTAAACAGGAACATAGGAAGAGGCATTGTATTGAAGCAGACCATTGGCCCACCTAACTCTGTGTTGTCTACCCACTGACTTTCAGAGGCCCTCCAAGGTTTAAGGTGGGGAGTCTCCCACAGGCGCCTTTGGGGATTGAACCTGGAGCTTTCTTATGCAAAACAGATGCTCCACCCTTCCTCTCAGAAAGAAAGATTCCCATTCTCATGATTCTGATTTAAGAAGGAAGCTGCAACCTACTGAATCAGACCATTGGGTTCCATCTATCTCAGCACTGTCTAGTCTGGCTGGCAGCTGCTCTAGACAGTTACAGGCAAGAGACATTTCCAGCCCTGCTTGGAGACGCTGTTGGGGACTGAACCTGGGACTTCTTGTGTGCGAAACAGATGCTCTACCACTAAGCTATGATCCTTCCACATCTGACTCCCAAGACACACTGGCAACCTTGCTTTGTGCTATAAGTGTTGCCAGGGAATGCAATATATATTTTATAGCACCATAAAGTAATTATGCACCAGACAACAGAGACTAGGAGGAATGATCTATATTACATTTAAAGGACAATTAATTTTTTTAAGTGTCTCTTCCACTCGCTGCTGAGGGAGCACAGACAACCTGTGTTAGCAGGACAGGTGTGCAACGAGGCTTTTCCACGAATAAAAAGTGCTAGCTGTGATTCCTGAACCTAGATGACATTTACAACTCTACAATACTGGTGTCAGGGGTTCAGGAGTGGAGGCACAGGGGAAGGAGGAAGCGGAGAGCGAAGGGGAACAATCCGAGGGCAGTGTAGGTGAGGAAGACAGTGGGGCAAGAGATTCCATGAGTCTGTCCAGTGAGTCGGAAGATTCACAGAAGGGGGCACCCATAGCCAGAGCAAGGGGGTTCCCGGGAGGGAGGCACCAGAAGCAAGGAACCAGCGGTGACTCCCAAAGCAGCAGCTGGAGATCGGGGCCAGTTTCCCCACCAGAGCGTAGCGGGGGGGAAGAGTCCCAGGTGTCAGGACCAGTTTCCACTCCAGGGGAAAGAGAAGATGAGGCAGGGATGACCACGCCCCTGTCGCTGAGTGAGGAAATAGAGGGGAAGTCAGATCCAGCGAGCCCCCCCCGAAGGGGGAAGCAGTGACAGAAGTAGCGTAACGGTCAGGAGGAAAGTTGCCGGCTGGGCGCGCGCACCAAGTTCAAATGCACAGGCGCACGGGACAGCTGGGAGCAAGGATTGGGAGCCAGGTCCTAAAGCATGCTGGAGGCAGGGGGAAGAATCCGGAGACTCTTCAGCATCAGAAGAGTGCAGAAAGGGCAACACCCCGGCGGGCAGACGGACCCAGAGGAGAAAGGAGCAAAGGAAGAGGTGGAGCAAAGCTAGGGTCTTGAACTGGTGTCTGGGGGGAGGAGATTCAGACGGAGCTTCAGCGGTCTAGGGTTGAGACGTAGAGCTGCGCGCCGCGGCTTTGGAATCGAAACTGAACCTTAATAAAGACTTTTGTATATAACAAGAACTGGCGTTGGTCCTCTGTGAGCTGGGACCTTGGGCAGCTCTGACAGTAAGCTCCATCTCCTAAAAGCCTTCGCAGCGTGAGTTGGCGCCGCGAGGGACAAAACTTGGCGTTTTGCGAGCTCACGAAGATCGGCGAGGATGACTACAGAGCAACAGGTGGCAGCCCTGCAAGAAGCAGTCACGAGGCTGTCCATGGAAGTAGAAGCGTCCAGAAAGAGAGAGGAAGAAACTGCAGCGCGTTGCCAGGATCTGCAAATCAGGTGGGAAATTTTGAGGAAGGAGGGGCTGCCAGGACCCAAGCCGGAGGGAGTTGGCCTCGGGAAGAGGGGAGGCAGCGTCGTATCCCACTTCGACGGGAATTTGCAGCAGTATCCTAACTTCAGGGCAGACATAATTTCGCGCTCAATTTGCTTCGGAAAGACTTTAGAGATGAGGAGGAGAAAGTGGGGTTCATTATAACTCATCTGCATGGGGAAGCTAAATCGTGGCTGCGCAATTTGTGGCGCGAAAATGACCCCGCCCTCAAAGATTCAACAGCCTTTATCAAAGCGATGGACGCTTGTTTTCAATCAACAGTTGATGTGGATCTGGCCAGAAAGGAAATGCATGGGTTGCAGCAAGGGAAAGCCACTGTGAGGCAATATCACTCACGCTTTTTTGCGTTAGTAAATGCACTGGGCTGGGAAAAGGACTCAGCAGCCGTCCGAGACCTGTTCTGGGAAGGGCTAAATGGGGCTGTGAAGGATGAAATTGCAAGGGGGGACAGACCCACCAGCACAGCAGAAGTAGTCAACAGAGCGCTGGCGATAGGAGTGCGTCTGGAAGAACGCCCTTGGAACAAAGATGACGGACGTTTGGGACGCACACCAGCCAGATCAGCTCCTTTCCTGCCCAGAGAGCCAGCGCACGCCCAATCCACGCCTCCACTGGGAGGGGGAGAAGAGCCGATGGAGATTGGTGGCGCCAGGGCTCAGACAGCAACCAGAGCCCAAACACCAGGAGCAGTCAAGGCGAAGCCTCCTAGAGGAAGCAGGAAGTGCTACATCTGTGACAGTGCACAGCACATGGCCAAAGAGTGTCCCCAGAGGCTCCAAAAGCACACTGCAGCCTCAGCAACCGTAAAAGGAGCAGTGCTGCAAGAGGCACAGATACAGGGAAACGACGAAGCCTGGCTGGAAGCAGAAGCACTGGGGACCAGCCAGGCGAGTCAGTGAAGCGATCCCCAGAGATTTTACAGCCCACAGACCCACTCCCGCCCAAACCAGTGGTGTAACTCACTGCATCGCTCCAGATGCCCAATGGACTCACTATGGAAGTGCCCATTACCATTGACTCTGGTAGTAATGCAGACTTTATAGGAGTGGATTTCATCAAGCAACATCGCATAGCGCTCCTGCCAGCCACGATGCCCCTGAAAGTCGTCACGGTCGATGGAAGAGACTTGCTGGGGGGACAGGTGGTCAAGCAAACGCCGCCGATGGTGATGCAAATTGGAAATCACCAGGAAGTCATCAGCTTCAATGTCACCCACCTGTCGGACACGCCTGTAGTATTGGGCATGAGTTGGCTGCACAGGCACAGCCCGGCATTGGCATGGTACCAGCGTCAATTGACTTTCTGCTCCTCCTACTGTGCAGAACACTGCATCTTGACTAGCCCGGAGGGAGAGGGGCAAGAGGATGACCCGCAGCTACACTTAGGCACGCTGCAAGCAGTGCCCCACAAGTACGCAGCGTTTTTGGAGGTTTTCTGCGAGAAGGAAGCGGACAAGCTGCCTCCCCACAGGTCCTACGATTGCAAGATTGACCTCCTGCCGGGGGCGACGCTACCCACCGGGAAACTGTATTCCATGTCGGAAGACGAACTGCAAGAACTCAGGGAGTTCATAGATCACAACTTGAAGCGAGGATTCATCCAGGAGTCCAAAGCAGTGGGGAGCAGTCCCGTGTTTTTCGTGAAGAAAAAAGACACGAACCAACGGAGATTAGTGTGTGATTACAGGGTCATAAATTTGAGGACGAAGCCCACGGCATTCCCCATGCCCAAGATTGACGACCTACTCGCGACGGTGAGGAAGGGATGCATCTTCACCAAGTTGGATCTTCGAGGGGCATACAACCTCATACGTGTGCGAGAGGGCGATGAGTGGAAGACGGCCATGTTTACGCCGTTGGGCACCTATGAATAGAGTTATGCCATTTGGTTTACAAAATGGCTCCCATTGTTTTCAAGCCTTCATGCACCACGTGTTAGCGGGACTCCTTTACAAGAAGTGCGTCTGCTTCCTGGACGACATCCTGATTTTTTCGGAATCGAAGGAGGCTCACGCGAGGGACATCAAGGAGGTCCTGCAAAGACTACAGGAGCACAGACTTTACGCCAAACTGGAGAAGTGCCAGTTCGACATGACGGAGGTGGATTTCCTGGGCTACAAACTGTCCGACAAGGGGCTCGCCATGGACAGCACCAAGGTCCGCTCGGTGTTGGAATGGAAGAGCCCGCGCAATCGGAAGGAGGTCCAGAAGTTCGTCGGCTTCCCCAACTTTTATCGCCAGTTCATCAAGGGTTTCGCGATGGAAACGGCAGCCATCACGGACACCCTCAGCTCCAAGAAGAAGAAGTTCACCTGGACGGACCAGGCGGAACAGTCCTTTCAGAGACTTAAGCGTCTCTTCGCGTCTGAAGAACAGCTGCTACACGTCAACCCCAGCAAACCAATGAGGGTTGAGACGGACGCCTCGGACAGAGCGGTGGGGGTGGTCCTGTTGCAACAAGTTCCGCAAGGGGACTGGAGGCCGTGCGCATTCTACTCCAGGAAACTTAGCAAGTCGGAACAGAACTACACCATCTGGGACAGGGAGTTGCTGGCCATTCATGCAGCCTTCAAAGCGTGGCGGCACTTCCTCGTCGGAGCCAAACACACGGTGCAGGTGCGCACGGACCATAAGAACCTGGAGTACTGGCGCACGGCGCGGTTCCTGAACCAGAGACACATCCGCTGGGCGGAGTTCTTTGCGGATTTCGACTTCAGAATAGAATACATCCCGGGAGGCAACAACGTCATGGCGGATGCGCTATCCAGGAAGCCTCAGTACCTCGAGGAAGCGGCACCGGTGGCAGCCAAACACATTTTCGCACCGGAAGCGTGGGTGTGCGCTTTGGCCACCGTGGACCTGGACGCCGTACGTCACGCGCTGCAGACGGATTCCTTCGCACGATCCAAGATGGAGGAGGTGCGGAGAGGCACAGCGAAGGACGACAAGTTCCAGATATGCGACGGACTGCTCATCCGCAAGGGGGCCCTCTACGTGCCGGGGGACGATCTCCGCGCGAAGGTGCTGCAGCAGTTACACGACGCACCCAGTGCCGGGCACTTTGGCAAGGACAAGACGGCGGAATTAGTAGCCAGGGACTTTTGGTGGCCCAAGATGAGGGGAGAAGTCGCGGATTACGTCACGAGGTGCGACACATGCCAAAGGGCCAAACCAGTACACAGGCCACCAGCGGGTTTGTTGGAACCGCTACAGACGCCTCTCGAGCCATGGGAGAAGGTGGCCCTGGACTTTGTAACAGATCTGCCCAGCTCGTGAGGCAAGACAGCGGTGCTAGTGGTCGTAGACCTCTTCACCAAGATGGCGCACTTCATTCCTTGCGCGAAGGTGGCCACGGCGGAACAGACAGCCAAGCTGTTCATCGACCACGTGTTCAAGGTTCACGGCTTGCCGCGGTCCATCTTGTCCGACCGGGGTCGCCAATTCATCTCGAGCTTCTGGCAGAAGCTGCTAGGCATCCTGAACGTCAAGATCAACTTAGCGTCGGCGAGACATCCGCAAACCAACGGACAAGCGGAGAGGGTCAACGCCATCATGCAGCAGTACCTGCGATGCTACGCGAATCAACAGCCCTCGACCTGGGTGGACTACCTACCGCTAGCCAAGTTTGCCTACAACAACACGAAGCACGTATCCACAGGGGTGACACCGTTCTTCGCCAACAATGGACGGCATCCCAGAACCTTCCCGGGGTTAGAGAAAGCGGGGGTACCTTCCCTGGCAAGGAGATACTCAACCCCCTCTTCCCCCCATCTCGAGTCCAAAGCCTCGGCATGAGGACATGAGGACACTACTGTGAGAACAGGAGGTTGGACTAGATAGGTCTTTAATCCAATCTAGCAGGGCTCCCCATATGAAAGTCTACCGTTAATAGCAGAACCTCCATGCCCAGGACGGTTGCTGGGAATCACATGTAGGAAGAGCGGCTGTTGCACTCAGGTCCTGCATGTGGGCTTCTCGGTGGGCAATCGGTTTGGCCACTGTGAAAACAGAATGTTGAGTTAGATGGGTCCCCTTTGGCCTGATCCAGCAGGCTATTCTTACATTCTTATAATTGGTGCCCCATGCTGCTTCAGACAGAAGCAGATTTCTCTCTGTGCTAAATCTCCAGCTCTGTGTTGCATTGCAAAGTTCAGCAACCACTAAATCCTTGAAAACAATTCATTCCCAGCTGCAAATTTCCCTTTAAAATACAGTGGTACCTCAGGTTACATATGCTTCAGGTTACATACGCTTCAGGTTACAGACTCTGCTAACCCAGAAATAGTGCTTCATATTAAGAACTTTGCTTCAGGATGAGAACAGAAATCATGCTCCCGCGGCGCAGCAGCAGCAGGAGGAGGCCCCATTAGCTAAAGTGGTGCTTCAGGTTAAGAACAGTTTCAGGTTAAGAACAGACCTCCGGAACGAATTAAGTACTTAACCCGAGGTACCACTGTAGCTTCATTCCCACCCACCCCCACCCCCCAAGATCTGGGCAGAAACTTAAAAAAGCTCAACACATTTTCTGACTTGATTTTCCCTTTTTGAAATATGGCAACCCTATTTACATAGATTGCATAGTGCAATCTCTCTCACACACACATCCTCCCACTCTTTTTTGCTCTTTGACACCTCCTTCCTCTTTCTGTTACTCAATCTTTCTCTCATCTGGTATGCTAACTGTGATTGGAAACAACAACAACAAAAAGAAACCATTAAAATTACCTTTTCATCCAACAATTAGCATTAGGTTCCGCTTATTTAATTTGCAAAGTGATTTCTTACTCTTGGTAACTCAAAAAGGCCCCCTGGCCTGTATCATAGATCTGGTGATATGCAAAGTTTATCAGATTAATTGGTTAAAAGGCAGGTAGTGGATCAACACAAATATTGAATCAGTTCAACAGGCCTATTTAATACCCAGTTTGTGAAAGGGAAGTTTTGGATACACTCTGTGCTGTTCATGGCTGTTAGACAAACACAACTCCCTGTCGCTTTGGGGATCCTGCCAGAATTCAGTTTTTGGAGAGCTACAAAAGCAGATATAAATGAATTCCAACATCTTTGTTGCTTTGTTTCACTAAATACAATCTGCTTGCTCTTATGGGGATTTCTGTGCTGCTGCTGCTCAAATGCCTTTTCCTACCACTAACAATATGATTTCTCAGCTCCTCAAAATAATTTAAAACAATACCCCTACAATATGCTGTCCACATATAAGAAGACAAATAAAAAGAGCAAGGCAGTTGTTTTCTCCCCGACGCAAAACAATGTGTCTGGGACCAAAGCCAAGGGCAGAGTGTAGTTCTGCTCAAAGGGCTTTTATGAAGAGAAGAAGAAGAAGAAGAAGAAGAAGAAGAAGAAGAAGAAGAAGAAGAAGAAGAAGAAGAAGAAGAAGAAGAGGAGGAGGAGGAGGAGGAGGAGGAGGAGGAGGAGGAGGAGGAGGAGGAGGAGATGGTGGAGGTCCCATCAACATCAGAAGCATGGTTGGTGGTGACAGGAGAGAGGACCTTTTCAATGGCTGCTCTCAGATTGAGGAAATTCCCTCCCAAGAGTGGTCAGTCTGGCTGCCTCTTTGCTATAATTCTGCCAGCAGACCGAGAGCTATTTTTTTAGTGTACAATTCCCATGAAATTTTCCAGTGTGAAACCTTCAGCAATATACATACAGGCTTCTCCATTTCAGGGCAATTAAACAATTATTACTTAACAAGAATGTCTCTCCTGGGCCATCACCGCCCAACAAATCTACAAACTTCTGAGGGTGGCAGAACTACCATTGGGGGCTCCTCTGACAATAGCTGAACATAATAAAAGCCAGCTGGAGCAGGCCAGTGGCCCATCTAGTGCAGCATCCTGCCTTCCCATTGGCCAGCCAGACACCTGCAAGCCGTATTCAAGCACAAGAACACTCTCTCCTCCTGTTTGGTTTCCAGCAATGGGGTTTCAGAAGCACTGCTGCCTCCAACCATGGAGGCAGAACCTCATGGCTAATAGCCATCAATAGTTTCCCTAGAGGGGACGAGCTGAGATATTGTTTTTGTAACTTTTTTCTTTTTTTTCTAATTTTTCTAACAACTTTGTTGTTGATGCTGTTAGAAAAGCCTTCTCTTCCATTAATTTGTCCAGTCCTCCTTTTAGGGGAAAGAACCCCCTTTTCAAGCCTAAATCCCCAAGCAAAAGGTATCAGAGCATTTCTATGTGGCCACCTTCCAGATGTTTTTGGACAAGATGGGCCTTTGATCTGATCCAGCAGAGCTCTTCTTACATTCTTCCTGGTCCCAGCTGGGTACCTGGTCCCAGGTAAAACTCCAGCTGGGCTGGAGGCCTTGTGGATTTTATGTGTCCCATTCTCCAAAAAAAACAAGTGTTTCAACAAGCCATAGCAAAGCTGCTCGTCTCAGCCTTGCATTGCATTAGCATCCAGGGTCCCCCTGGGAGAGGGTGGCTGGGAGGAGAAAGTCCAGCACTGCATTGTCAGCGGGCAAAGAGCAGTCTGGCTTTGAAGTGAGTTGGTGCTCAGATGCAAAGTCCAGGAAGTCCAGTACAGGTATGCTGTGGTGGCAGCCACAGCATGTGGGGGGGGGGAGATGAAGGCAGGTTACATTTCATAATCCAGAGAGGGATAAAGACTGGCAGACAGCACACTTTAACTGGCTTTTGGGAAAGCTACCAAGTGTGCGGACACACTGAACAGGAATGGCTCAAGGAGATGGTCTTGTCATGAGCCCACGCCTTGGTTAAGTGTTAGATGCGTCCCTCACATTTTACAAAAGCCCAGCTGGCACCCACCAGAAGTCTACGCCGTAATTTCTTTCTTTCATAAAATTCATACACTGCTTGATTGTAAAAAAAATAATAACAATGAGGGGGAACCCTCAAAAGGGTTCACAAAAACGATAAAACAATAAAATTATCACTAAGAAGAATTAACAACAATAATTTTAAACTTTCAAAAAGTTAAAATAAGAATAAACCAAAAACCAATCGGAACTTGCAACAAGTTTCTAAACATCTGGGTAGCTTTGCCTAAACCAAAGCATGTTTTAGCAGGTGCCAAATAGTGTACAATGAAAGCACCAGCTTGATGTCAATTGGCATCAAAGTGTACATGCTGCCACACTATAAGATTGATTTCTTCCATAATGGGCATTATGTGGCACCCATAACAGTGCCACACCACTGATCAAAGCGGGTGAATATGGGGTAAAGTAATCACATAAGTAAATTGGTCACAGGTTCTTAAGGCTAATTGCTGCTGGTCTCATGCGGTGATGACAGAGGTTTATTTTTAAAAAAGCAAAGCATGGAGAAAGTGGGTAGAGAAGGGGGGGTTTTTGGGGACACACACCTGGATTGCCACTTGTTGTTGGCATCCATTTGTCTTGGGAGACAATGGAGGAGTGTCCCTTTGGAGGTGAAGTCAAACTGCTGGCAGGTTATAGCACCTGATGTGGTTGTAGAGACCAATACAGGAGAGACATGTTTTGTTGCATCTGGGGTTGATGAAGGTTGATGATGTTACAGGTGCACCATGGTGTTTCTTCTCTCTGTGCTCCTCCCAGCTGTCATTCCTTCTCTGGTCGCCGCTATGGATACACAACCTGACTGTGTGTCTCCAGGCACTGTGGTCATCTCCAAGGGATTCTCACACAACGGGGTTGTTGTTGCCAGCCTTCATGTTGTGTTTGCAGACATCTCTGCAATGCACAAAGCCTGGGACTTGGGAGAGCACATTGTCCCATGGTTGATGTTCGTTCCCAACTCTGGCATTGAAATCTCTCAGCAAGAAAAATAGGTCTTCACAGTCTGCGACTCTCCTGGCAGCCTGGCCTAGTTCCTCATAGAACTGGTCCTTAGTTTGTATGCCAGAGCACAAACTGAGAGCATAGACACTCAAGATGTTAACCAGGCTGAAGGTGGCTGAGAGGCGGAAAACAAGCAAGCATTCTGAGCCCTCGGTCAGCGGTTCTATCGCAGACAGAAGGGAATTCCTCACTTTGCAGCATTACACCATGAATGCATAGCAGGGGCGCCAACCCTAGGGGACTCTGTGGGGGCTGACCTCCACCTCCCACAGCCAGCACGCTCTGCCATTTCAATCTCTTTGCACAGTTCTTCCTTATTTTCCGTTTTATTACTGTATTATTAAAGATTTTCTTGTTTTACAGAAGTAAGTGTAATGTCTCTCATATTTTTTCCATGTAACATTTTTACAAATCCGTTTCATTTGTTGAGACATTAGGGGGAGGGAGAAAAAAAGGGGGTGGAGGGAGGGAAGATGGGTGGGGTGGGGGGTCGGGTGGCGATGTTTCTGTTATGCTTAATGTATGTACGGTTTGGTGTCAGCGTTGCTTGTGCTGTTCACTTGTGTTCCTTTGGTGGTGAGAGAGGTTGGGGTTGGCCCAGGGTGTGGTTGTTTGTTTGCGATTGGCTGTGGTGATCTTTGTTTTCGTGTGTGAGTGGGGTGGGTGGGTATTTTGGATCAGGTTAGCCATATTAATTTGTATGCTGTTGGTGGATTATTGTCATTGTCTTGTTGGGCTGTTTATGTGATAAAGGGGAGCCATACTGGGGTAAAGGCGTCTTCTTCTGTTTGTCCCCATGTCAGTTTCAGTTTATTAGTTAATTTTTCTAGTAGGGCTGTTTCCCATACTTTCTCCTGACAGGTCCATGCTTTCTCCTGACAGGTCTCTCCAGTGTCTGGTTATGGTGTTTCCGGCTGCTGCAAGTAGGTGGGTTATGAGTTCTTTGTGGTGTAAATGGGCATTGTTGTCTTGGAAGATGCCAGACCTGGCATTCATTCATTCATTTATTATGAAATATTTTTATCAATCAATAAGTCTGTAGGGTAGAAAGAGAGGCGGGAGGGAGGGAGGAGAGCTGGATGTGCAAGAAAGAGAGGAGCAGATGAGAAAGAGTTTGACTTTGGATCCCAGCGTGTAATGTGTCCAGGCAGGAGGCCAGAGGCTGCCTTCCTCGCCGCCAGAGCTTACAACATTCTGCCCCACCGAAGGGAGGGAAGTATGGGATTGATTCTAACTCTCCGTTTCCAGCAGGGAACCAGCCTTGTTCACAGTGGTTCCTCTTGGCAAGGATTACGCCCAACTCAGCAGGACCTGGCTGTGCACACATGTACGCTAAAGGAGCGGGTCCTTCCCTCCTCCTCTTCACCACCGAATGGCAGAGCTGTCCAATTTAATTAACCATCAACCACACTGGTGATCAATAGCGGCTTCCTATGCAACGAGCTGGGAGCAGGTGGAACACAGCTCAGGCAGATGAGAGAAGCTGCCAGCTGAGGTGGGTGGAGGGTGAAGTTGCCCACTTTAGGGTGGGCTAAAAGCCACCAACTTTGCCCCTTGGGAAAATGTAGGGCTGCAGATTATCAGGGCTGAGGGCCAAATGCAGCCCTGCTGAGCTTTTCTGCCTGGCGCTCGGGATTCTCCCCAGGCCACAACCCCTTTCCATGCCAAAAACCTCCCTTACCCTGCTCCATACTCAGCTTGAGCATTTCTGCCTGTCTGGGTTGTGTCCCCTTGAACTCTGATCAAGCCTCTGCTTGCCTGAATGGAGGATGGAGAGAGGTGTATGTCAAATTGTCCAGAAACTAGCTTACTACTACTACTACTACTAATAATAATAATAATAATAATAAATAATTTTATTTATATCCCACCCTCCCCAGCAGAAGCCGGGCTCAGAGCGGCTAACAACAATAAAATAATACAACATTCTAAAATCATTTCATTATAAAATTAATTCAAATCAAATTGATGGCAACCATTGGGCTGGAGTTCCGTGAAGATTGCCAAAGGAGGGAGTCAGACTGTGCCTTGGCCAAAGGCCTGGTGAAACAGCTCTGTCTTGCAGGGCCCTAGTCTCTTGTGACAGAGCGTTCCACCAGATCAGAGCCACAGCCGAAAAAGCCCTGGCTCTAGTTGAGGCCAGCCTAACCTCCCTGTGGCCTGGGACCTTCAAGATGTTTTTGTTTGAAGACCGTAAATTCCACAGTGGGACATACCAGGAGAGGCGGTCCTGTAGGCACGAGGGTCCTGCCCACTACTACCATGCGGCCCATGCAGTGGCGTAGCGTGGGTTGTCAGCACCCGGGGCAAGGCAAGTAATTTGTGTCCCCTAACCCATGGATTTGTGCCCCCTAACCCGTGGATTTGCGCCCCCTAACCCCCAGATGTTGCGCCCGGTGTGACCGGCCCCCCCTGCACCCCCCACGCTACGCCACTGGGCCCATGGAAGGTTCCCCGTAAAGGAATGTTGCCCTCAGGCTGACAAGGGTCTTCAGAGATGTTTGACCAGCCCAAGGTCACCCAGCAGCTGCTTGTGGAGGAGCAGGGAAGCGGACCCCGTTCACCAGATTACAAGTCCACCGTTCTTAACCACTACACCACGCTGCTGTAGAGTTGCTGAGAATTGTCAGGAGACCCCCCTCTATTCCCCTCCCAGAGCTACAGTTTCCAGACTAATTCAACAATAAATCCCTCTTCACAGAGAACTCTGGGAACTGTAGCTCCCTAAGGGTCTATCCAATGGGGATAGATGGAAAAGGTTTGGGATACAGCTCTCCCTGAGTATTTAACACAATACAGATAAGGGCATATTAAATGTGATTGACTTGGTAGCACCTGGCTTCCCTTTGTCCAGTACGTAAATAAATTAAGTGATACAATCACACCCCCGGTTACTCACGCTCATCTGTTGAGGGATTACATATCGAGCAAAGGAGATAAAACTGATGCCTTTATGTCTTTCAGCAATGCGGTTGTCAATTGGATTGGATTGTAACAAAATGTGTATAATAATTCATTCTACACAGTTTACTTCTACCTCTGTTTCTCCCTATTCACTGCTTCTGTACCAGTTTGTTGATGTTGCACATCAGAACATCAGAACAGCCTGCATCCTAGAGCTCTTCTGGTCCAGCACCTTGTCGTCCCAGCATCCAACTAGATGCTCCAATGGGAAGCCAGCATGCAGGACCTGAGCACCGCAGCAGCTCTCCCCTCCTTCAGCTTCCAGCAGCTGGCATCCAGAAGCAACTGTGGAGGCAGAGCATAGCCATTGTGGCCAGCACCCATTGGTAACCTTCTCCTCTATGAATTTGCCCAATCCTTTGCACAAAACACCAATAAAAATATATTGGGGGGGGTGAGGGGTATCAAGGCCAGAAGGACAGGCCAGTTTCTGCCGCACCATCCTTCTTTACTACGTTCTTTTTACCATGCCTTATCAGTGAGAGCTGTACCATAAAGAAGGCTGATCGCCGAAGTATTGATGCTTTTGAATTATGGTGCTGGAGGAGGCTCTTGAGAGTTCCATGGACTGCAAGAAGATCAAATCTGTCCATTCTGAAGGAAATCAGCCCTGAGTGCTCACTGGAAGGACAGATCGTGAAGCTGAGACTCCAATACTTTGGCCACCTCATGCGAAGAGAAGACTCCCTGGAAAAGACCCTGATGTGGGGAAAGGTGGAGGGCACAAGGAGAAGGGGACGACAGAGGACGAGATGGTTGGACAGTGTTCTCAAAGCTACCAGCATGAGTTTGACCAAACTGAGGGGGGCAGTGGAAGACAGGAGGGCCTGGTGTGTTCTGGTCCATGGGGTCACAAACAGTCAGACACGACTAAACGACTAAACAACAACAATCAGCAATGCATGGGATGGTTTCAATTTTTTTGTCGTCACAATTTTGAGGTCTGCCAGGCTGAGAGGCAGTGGGTTCCCAAAACCACACAGAATTGAGGTTCTGCCCAGGGACTGTTGGGGATCCAGTGTAACTTTGCAGGCAGATGTGAACCCCAAAACACTTCAGGAATCCCTACTCCTGAAATCCCAACTCCCAAATGGGAGTCCTTCTGCACAATCTCTCTCTTTTTTTCCTGAGCTGCAATTAGGCACCCATCCGTGCAAGACGGTAGCATTGTTGTGACAGAGCATCGTGCGTGAGCTAAAACGGCTTCAGGCAGGGAAAACAGAATGTGGGTGGGGTGGGGGGAAATCTGCTGAAATCCCTTATGTTTCCAAGAAGACTCTCGTACCCCTTTGCTTGGCGTCTGCATGATCCAATGTGCCATCCAAGCCCTGCTCATGGAGGAAATGGCCTGGAGTTCCTCTGCGGTGGGAAAGTGGAGCCCAACTCTCCCTTAAAAGGAACAGCAGCTGAACAACAGAAAGAAGAGATTGTGGAAGATATTGTCCTATATGTATGACAAACTATGGAGGAGGCAGCGATGACTACCAACTTAGATGGCTTTAAAAGGGTCTAAGAAGCATCCAGTGAAACAGGATGTTCAAAGATTTAGGGCAAGTATTTGAACTTGCTCCCACAGGAGATAATGATGGCCACTAATTTGGTTGGCTTTAAAAGAGACTTCAACAAATTCATGGAGGAGGAGGGAGCCACGACAGCTATGCTTTGCCTCCACGGTTAGAGACAGCGATGCTTCTGAATACTTTTGTGTCCGGATTTTCACTTTTTGAAATATGGCAACCCTAATCAACTCTGAGGCCACACCTGAAGCTGGGGGTGATTGATGCATTCTATTCAGTTGGTGTTTAAAAACAAGTCTACCAAATCTACACCTTCCAAAACACAATGCAAATTGAAAACAGCCCTCCTTCAGAATTTGCACTTCCCTGAATTTTGCAATGCCAAAACTATGTGTACAAAAATGCATATGCTAAGGCAAAGCATGCATAACAAATGCCTATGTTAGTGAAAATTTGGATGTTTAATTGTATACTTGGAAAGGACCCTAAGGGTCATCTTAGTCCTGCAATGACACCCAACAATGTATTATTAGGAAAATAGAAAGATCATGCTTTGCAACAACAGCAACAAAATCTGTATATTAAGCAATATAGTACCAAAAAATGTGCAGATGAGGGGAAATTTGCACTAAAACACCAGCGAATGTTCAGGAGGCTTTTTAATTTTTTTTCAAAAATGGAAAACTGATGTGGGAAAGTGGAGAACAAAACTTAAGATTGGAAAAATGAGAAACTGAGAAACTGAAATGTACAGATTTGCCCATCCCTATCTGACACCCCCTTTGGAACAAATTCTCCCCATCCGTCTTACCCAGACATCTTTGCCCTCCATTGCCCAACTACTCCCCTCTCCATCCCAATCGCCTGATCGCTCTCCACCAACACCCCTTCCCCATGCCAAAAAAGAAGAAGAGAGAAACCTTTTCCTTCTGTACTTCCAATAAAAACATGAATAATGATCCCTGGAGACGAGTGAGGCCCATTCCAGCCCGCCCTTGAGAAGTAGTTTTGGCTGGAGTCTTTCTCCATCAGCTTTTTGAAATATGAGACTCTGGACCATTCAGAAGAGCACAGCACAAGAGCCAGCGAATGAGGCTGTTGCCATCCTAACCTCCTCTTCCTCCTCCCCCACCCAGTCTCCACTCCAGAGTACAGAGTGGTGGGGATCCTGGAAGAGCTGGCTAAGATGGGAGCTAGCAGGATTCAAAGCCACACGTCAAAATGAATCCATCCTGCAACTCCTGCCGACGGTAGGAGGCAGCAACTATATTATATATACATACATACACAGAGAGAGTGGGGGGGAGAGAGGGAGGGAGCAAAAGGATGGAGTGATGTGTGGCTTAGTTTCAAGCCATTCTTAAACCACTGGGAGACTTTGGCAGGAGCAGCCAAATGCAAATCCAAATGTTGAAATTTCACACGGAGGCAAATGCCTGGGAGCTGCTGAGAACTGTCAAGGGGAGATCCTGGTGCTCAAGAGAGCCCAGGCGATGATACATCACAGACATTGCGCCAGTGATTCTTCCATTCACTTGTCTCAATGCATTCTGGCTTTATTATTATTATTATTATTCAGCAAGACACATAAAACCACTTGATTCAACAGACAAATATGTAAGTGTTCTGCATAAAATGATCTAAAATATTCACTGCAAATGTTATATTACTATTATTTAGCAAGATGTATACACTGCTTGATCAAACAAATCTCTAAGTGGTTTATGAAAATTAGTATAAAACATTTATTAAAAATAGTAATAGGTTGCATTCAACTAACTTTTACTCAGAGTAAATCTATAGTGGTACCTCGGGATGCGAACGGGGATCCATTCTGGAGCCCCGTTTGCATCCCAAACAGAACGCAAGATGCGACGGCGCGTCGGTGCATGTGCGGGTCGTGTTTCGCCACTTCCGCGCATGCGCGTGACGTCCTTTTGAGTGTCTGCACATGCACGAGTGGCGAAACCCGGAAGTTACGTGCTCCGTTACTTCCAGGTTGCCGCGGAGCGCCACTCGAACACGCTCAACCCGAAGCGGAGTCAACTTGAGGTATGACTGTACTTTAAATTAATGGGCGCAAGTTAGCCATGTCTGTTAACTTCAACAGGTCTACTCTGGGTAAGACCAGCACTTGACACAACCGTATTATCATCATCATCATTTTTTATTTGTATGCCGCCTTTCCACAGTTAAAAATACAATGCTCAAGGCGGCTTACAACACGACAAGATTTACATAATTACAAAAGTCATAAACAATAAATAAACCACATCAAAAAATACACACAATTTCCACATAAATCAAAATCAAAAACTAAGAATACAGCATTAATATCACAGTTTAAAATGACATAGGTAAAAATTAACAGCAATTTAAACAAAAAACAACAAAAAACAAAACAAAATGGAGCCCTCTCTGCCCAGCAGCAGCAGCGGCAGCAGCAGTCCTTTATAGAGCCCATCAGGCCCCCTTCAGCCAGGTGGTGAGTGGCAGGACTGGGACCTTCAGGCACTGAGCAGGGGAGTCTTATCAAGTACTCTGTCTGTGGATGTGTGTGTGTTATCTGTATTTTGATTTTTTAAATAAAATTCTTCAAATTTATATCAAAATATAAATGAAACCAAGAGATCTGAAAATCAACTGTACATAATAAAATGACATGGGTGGTTCAGCTTTGCTAATCAAAAAGTTTTTCGAAGGCATGGAAAATGGTACAGCGAAGGCGCCTGCCTCGTATCAATAGGCAGGGAGTTCCAAAGTGTAGATGCTGCCACACTGAATAATTACTTTCTTACAAGAGTGGGAAAAGGATTATGTGGAACCCGTAAGAGTGCCAGTACTAAGACTGAAGCGGATGAGGGTTAGGGATAGGGTTTGCATGTGATCACACATGCAAACTTGTCCCAATGCATGATGTATTTCTTACTAGTCCTTACAGCAACAATGCCATAGCCCAAGATTTACACCCATCATTTTTGAGTACAATTTCTTTTCTCATTAATTTATAGAGAATGATTGGCAGGGGGAGGGGGGAATGTGTGAGATATTTTCAGCCAGCACTTGTTAAAATGTGCAGAAAATTACATCATCTGTGTGAATGATCTGGCAGGATTGACCCCCGAAACAACTTCTATTCCAACCAAAGCAGTCTCCAAATCAGAACCAGATTTGCAACTGTCCAGAGGGCAACATGAAAGAAACCGGATACACTTAATTCACATCAGGCTTTGTTTCCACGTTAAAAATGTTGCCCGGTAGATATGAGAGCAGCAAAATAGCCAGTGATAGCTAAAAGAAACTCTCATCTAGCTTTTCCCCCCCAGTTAATGAAGGAGATTTAGGACGATTCAGTAGTTTCTAATACTTCTAATAGAAATCCTGTTGAAAGAAGTGTGCGAACTCCAGAAAGCAAAGACAACCTTTGCTTAATGTATCCTGTACTATTTTTCTACACATAAGCCTGCCTTATACTTAGTCAGGCGATTGGTCTGACTACACATATACCGAGTCAGGCAATTGGTCCGTCTAGCTCAGTATTTTCAACACTGATTGGCAGTGTATTTCCAGGGTTTCAGGCAGGGGACATTCTCAGCACAGCCAGGAGATGTTGCCAGGGTTTGAACCTGGCACATTCTGCATGTGCTGGAGGTGCCCTACTATTGAACTACAGCCCTTCCCCTCAAAATAAAGAAGGACTCCAGTCTTCATGGTTTGGAACAAAGGACAGATATTAAATAGGGACATGGGAGCTTGCCTTCTACTGAGTCAATCACTGGTCCATTTAGCTCAGTAATGTCCACGCTGACTGGCAGTGGCTCCCCAGGGTCTCAGACAGGGAGTTTCTCCCAGCCCTGTGGGAGATACCACTGGGGAATGAACCTGGCACCTTCTACATCCAAAGCATCTGTTCTACCCGTTGAACTACAGCCTTTCTACACAGATGTCTGCCTCTAGATGCACAACCTTCCCCTCAAAATAACCCAAGTCTGGCACTCTAACCACTACACCACACTTCCCTATGCCTTTACAGAAGTGTCTCTTTTGCAGCAACTTTTCCAGTGCAGTTCTAAAACAAATACTGGAAGCAGCCACCCCAGCTCATTCCATACCCAAACCCCTCCTACCCTTTTCCCAACCATCCTTTCCCCCACACTTGATCAACCCCACTTCCTTTACACCTCACCCACTACAGCTTGCCCAAATCCCTCCCCTTCCGGCTTACCCTAAGCCGCTCCTACACCAAATCACACTCCCTTTTAGAGCGGGTGGTGGAACTTCACAGCACACTCCCCTTGCTGTGTTAAGCAACTTGCCTGGCCTGTCTGTTATCAGCCACGCGAAATGCCGAGTGTGATGACAGCCTTACACACACACACACACACATATGGAGCTACAGCGGTACCTCAGGTTAAGAATGTAATTAGTTCTGGAGGTCTGTTTTTAACCTGAAACTGTTAACCTGAGGTACCACTTTAGAAAATGGGGCCTCCCGCTGCCGCCGCCGCACAATTTCTATTCTCATCCTGAAGCAAAGTTCTTAACCCAAGGTACTATTTCTGGGTTAGCGGAGTCTGTAACCTGAAGCGTCTGTAACCTGAAGCATCTGTAACCCGGGGTACCACTATATAAGGCTGTTTCCAAGTTCTGCTCAGTGCAAAATGAACAGAAGTTAGCCGTAACTATTGGCTTCTGTGGGCTCTACTGAGTAGAGCTACAACATTGGCTACAACACACACACTTACAGTATACGTTTTCCTCCAAGGAGTTCAAGGTGGTACACGTGGTTCTCTCTCCTTGTTGTCCTTACACCAGCCCTGCGAGGCTGATTATGCAGAGAGATTGTAACTGGGCCAAGGTCACCCGATGGGTGTCACTTTGGACCCTGATCTCTCAGATCCTGGTCCAGCTCTCTAACTACTAATACCACACTGGCTGTCCTGAGGCTGCATCTTTTACAACCTCTTCTGTCTTTGGGGTTGCTGTTTCTTTTAAGGGAGGGTCGGGCTTCACCACACAATGAAGAGATGTGAGGTTGACCCGTTTCCATGGTAAAAATGGCCACCATGGGCTTTCCCCCATGAAATGAGATGCTGAACGGCGAAAGCTCCGCCGGCGCTTGAAAGGAGATGGAACTTTGGAAAGGTGTGATGGAGGAGCCAGGGGTGGAAAGCAGCATATGTTTCTGAGTGAGCAGTGGCCTCTCCAGCACCCCCTGTGGCAATCGCCATTTTGACCTTTCCCAGTGGGAAAGTGAAATCTGGGTGGGGGAGGACAGAGGAGGCCATTAGCAGCCACCCAGTGCTCCTCCATCCATCTGACTCGAAGGAAAGCCAGCCACAGAACGCCTTCCAGTTTGATTTCTTTATAGAGAGATCACTCAGGTTTTGATAAGATCACTGCAGGCGGACAGGAGGAAATTGGAAACTTGCCCGGGGTTTGATCTCACATGGCAGAATGTGATGTGGCTTGCACATTACGGGCCAGGCCTTAATAGCATCCCATTAGACAGAGACAATACAGGCCCGTGACCTTGCAAGGAGTGAAAAATGAAGGCCTAAAGCAAATGGCTGCCATCGTGGGTATTTCTTTTTTCTATTAAAAAACAGATTTCAGTCTCACACAGATCCAGCACAGGAGAGGGTGATGAGAGAAGAGGTGGCAGGCTGGACCAGGGGATCTCTTCAGTCACAAACGTTGGGGGGGGTTCGTCATTACAAGACCCACAGCGCCTAGCAACCCCCAGAGCTGGGGCTCGGGTGGGTGAGGAAACGGGAAAGGAGAGGGTGTGAGTGGGGTGCCTGGGGGGGTGAGACGTCAGAAAGGGACAACCCAAATGATGATTGGGGGT
The DNA here is from genome assembly GCF_964234715.1 of Podarcis melisellensis. NCBI lineage: Eukaryota > Metazoa > Chordata > Lepidosauria > Squamata > Lacertidae > Podarcis > Podarcis melisellensis. The sequence continues at coordinate 17,356,428 of NC_138547.1, read as the reverse complement.
GGAGGGACCCCCCTATGGTTTCTCTTCAGATCGTATAAATCTTCAGACTCCCCTATGAGGGAAGGTTGCAGCATCAACTATTGAGGCTTGGTTTGTTTATTTATTTTCTCATTTATTGCTTTGGTTGTCTTTATTTATTTTCTCATTTATTGCTTTGTTGTCTTTACTATTATTGTATTATGGCTCTTGTGTTCTATGTTGCCAACTGCCCTTAGGTCCTCATGATAATCAGTAGTATATAAATTTAATAAATAATAATAATAATGATGATGATGATGATGATGATGATGTTTAGAGGAAAGGTGAATAAGAGGCAACACAACAGAAGATTATAAAATTATGCATGGCATGGAGAAAGCAGACAGAGAAATGTTTTTCTACATCCCTCATCATCCTAGAACCTGTGGACATCCCACAAAAGCTTAGCCACACTTCATTTTGTGTTGCACTTCTAGGCACAGGTCTATGCCTGAGCAGGGTTTTGTGTTTTTTTGTCCTGGCACTCCTGTGTTTCACCACTGAATTGCAGCCACTGGCAACCAGGTTTTCCACAGATTACTGCTTGCTTTGATTCAGAGGCAAAACACAGGTTTTCCTGGGGAGAGCACCGGGACGAACAAAAACTCCCCTAAATTGGAAAGCTCAGGCCTGTTCCCAGAAAGTACACAGCAAAGGTGAGTGTGGAAGAGGTCAGAGAGAGGTAAATCAGCACTACCAGTTTCTAGGAAAAAGCAAGTTAATCAGAAAAGAGAGAGAGAGAGATGCTAGAGCAGGTGTGTGGGAGGATGGAAGGACAAGGTTTTCTTTCAAATCTTGTGGAGAGCTGTCCCTGACCTCGCAAGAGGTCTCCTTCTGAAGCCTCCAGCAAAACACACCTTCCAAATTCCTGATCACTTCAGGGGGGAACACAATGAAACAAAATCACATGACCCACTTGGCAGAAAGTCAGCCTGGTAGCTCTTGGAATGAAAGCTAGCCTTGAGATGGAATTGAAAAGCCAGGAAATCACAAAGGAACTAGCTACCATTCATTTCTTCTTCTTCAGATAAACCCAATGCAATCAGCAGTGACAGCTTTGCTGCACAAACCTTGGATATTTGTTCTGCCGCCCATGGCCCACCACCCACTGATTAATCAGAAGAAGAAATAGGGTTATTGTTGCTGGCCTCAGATCTTTCCAGCTATGGCACATTGGCCTGTTCCAAGTTGAGCAAGAGGCAACTGATTTATAGAAGGGATCTTGGGCTTATGTGGGCCTGAAAGGGCACACATTTGGGAATCGCAGAAGCTGCCACAAGCACTAAAAGGTAAAGGGACCCCTGAACATTAGGTCCAGTCATGGCAGACTCAGGGGTTGCGGCACTCATCTCGCTTTATTGGCCGAGGGAGCCGGCGTACAGCTTCCGGGTCATGTGGCCAGCATGACTAAGCTGCTTCTGGCGAACCAGAGCAGCACACAGAAACGCCGTTTACCTTCCCGCCAGAGCGGTACCTATTTATCTACTTGCACTTTGACATGCTTTCGAACTGCTAGGTTGGCAGGAGCAGGGACCGAGCAACGGGAGCTCACCCCATCACAGGGATTCAAACCGCTGACCTTCCAATCAGCAAGTCCTAGGCTCTGTGGTTTAACCCACAGCACCACCCATGTCCCACGCCACAAACACTACGAAGTACCTATTTCACAGAAGGAAAACAATTGATGATGCCTATTGACTATTGGGAAAACTGCCACTTTCCCAATAGTGACAAAATACCTCCACAACACAAAACCCAAAAAACAATACCCCAAAATGATCCAGCAGCAAATCCCCTATGAGGAAAAGGTTTAGAGAAAAGGTGCATACTGTAAGAGGTGTCATGATAACACTGTATAAAATTCTGCATGGCATGGAGGAAGCCCATAGAGTAATGTTTTTCCCCTGCCAGAGTCAAGGGAAAGCTGAGTGTAGCGAGACATGCACTCTGGACTTTAGGAGTGCCAATTTCAAGAAGCTTAAGGAGCTACTGAGTGTGATCAGGGCCGTCTTAAGCATATACGGCACCGTGGTGCAAAGCTCCCTCCGGCGGCGCCCCCCCTTTCCCAGAGTTTTTTAGGGAGGACAGCACTACCGGCAGGGCTGGAGGAGGTGGGCAGCGGCTGGAGGGCAGCTCCTCCAGCAGGGAAGAGGCAGAGGCTGGACACGGTGCCTCCCAGCTCAGCTGGACACTTCATGCCACAGTGACCATGGCAGACGCAGGCTCCGGGCGCAGCACTGCTTCGGCACAGCATGGCGGAGGCGGGCAAGGGTGACGAGCTGATGCCAGGAGGCGCTGCATCCACCCTCTGCCTCTTCCCTGGCACCCTCCAGAACTTGGCGCCCTGGCACCCCGTGCCACTAGCCTCTATTGGTAAGACGCCCCTGGGTCAGAAATACCCATGGTCAGAAATACTCAAAGAGAAGGAAGTCCAAGATGGGTGGGAGTTTCTTAAATGTGAAATACTGAATAAACAAAGACAGACAATCCCAACAGAAAAACAAGTGGGAAGCTTCTAAAGAAACTGGTGTGGTTGCATAAAGAGCTTACAGATGAGATGTGATTTAAGAAGGACATGTGCAAGAAATGGAAGAAAGTGGGAATCACAGAGGAGGAGTATACAAGAGTAGCCAACAGTTGCAGGGAGAAGGTCAGGAGGGCCAAAGCTCAGAAGAAGCTGAGGCTTGCAAGAGAGATTAAAAATAATGGCTAAGTTAGAAGCAAGAGGAAGAACAAGCAAGTGGTAAGTCCTCTGTGGAGAAGATGCAGAAATGCTATTGGGTGGCAGAGAGAAGGCAGAACTGCTGAACACCTATTTTGCCTCTGTCTTCACCCAAAAGGAAAGTAGTGCCCAACCTGGTGCTAACAAAATAAACAATGCAAAGAGGAAGCTGCAGCCCAAGATAGAAAAAGAGGTGCTAAGGGAACACCTAGCTACTTTAAATGAATCTTCAAAAGGGTAGGGGAGAATACCTGGGTAACTACCAACCTGTGAGCTTGACATTGATACCAAGACAGGTCCTAGAACACTTAAAAAGTCATTCTGTGAGCACTTAGAAAAGCATGCTGTGATGACTAAAACTCTGCATGGTTTTATCAAAGCCAAGTTAAGCCAGACGAATCTCATTTCTTTTTTTTCCCATAAAGTTACAAGCTCAGTGGATCAAAGGAATGCTGTGGATGTAGTGTATCTTGATTTCAGTAACTTTTTTGACAAAGTCTGCCTCTTCTTGTGGAGAAACTGGTAAAATGTTGGCTTTATTGAGGTAACTGTAAGGTGAATTTGTAGCTGGTTGACTGACCAAACCCAAGGAGTGCTCACTAAATGGTTCCTCATCATTCTGGGGGAAAGTGACAATTGAAGTGCTGCGAGGTTCTGCCCTGGGCCTGTAGCTGCTCAGCATCCTTATGGACAACTTGAATGAAAGAATTGAAGGTACAGTATATTCATCTGATTTGCAAATGACACCCAACTAGGAGGAGCAGCTGAAAACATAAACTGGATTTAGGATTACAATAACAGATTGGAGAACTGGGCCCAAACTAACAAAATGAATTTCAGTAGGGACAAATGTCAGGTTCTACACTTAGGCAGGAAGAACCAGTTGCACAAAGATAAGATGGGGGACACCTGGCTTGCTTACAGGAGCTGGGCATTAGCTGGAAAGGATTTGGGCATCTTAGTAGACCACAAGCTTCACATGAGTCAACAGTGTGATACAGTGGTAAATGTACAAAAAAACCAAAACATGCACCAGTAAATAAATCTTAGAAAGGGGCAAGATTTTTCAAAATTGATTTTACAAATTTATAAATTGCTTAAAAGCCTGAGGTCCTCAAAGCTGTGTTCAAAAATATAAAATACAAAAATAATATATTCAAAAAATAAATAAAACCATTCCTACAGATGAATTACTGGGTCACACATTAGGGAGAGTTTTCCTAAATAAAACATCTTCAAAAAGACACCTAAACATTATGATGCTAGGCACCTGTCTAATTCCAGCTGGGAATGGATTCCAGAGGGCTGGAGCTACACTACTAAAAGCCATTTAAAAAAAAATTATTAAATATTTTCTTGTTTTACAGAAGTGTAATGGCTCTCATATTTTTTCCATGTAACATTTTTACAAATCCGTTTCATTTGTTGAGACATTATGGGGAGGGGGGAAAAGGCGGGTGGAGGGAGGGAAGATGGGTGGGGTGGGGTCAGGTGGCAATGTTTCTGTTATGCTTAATGTATGTAGGGTTTGGTGTCAGCATTGTTTGTGCTGTTCACTTGTGTTCCTTTGGTGGTGAGAGAGGTTGGGGTTGGCCTAGGGTGTGGTTGTTTGTTTGTGATTGGCTGTGGTGATCTTTGTTTTCATGTGTGAGTGGGTGTTTTGGATCAGGTTAGCCATATTGATTTGTATGCTGTTGGTGGATTATTGTCATTGTCTTGTTGGGCTGTGTATGTGATAAAGGGGAGCCATATCAGGGTAAAGGCGTCTTCTTCTGTTTGTCCCCATGTCAGTTTCAGTTTATTGGTTAATTTTTCTAGTAGGGCTGTTTCCCGTACTATTTGGTACCATTGGTGCATGCTTACTCCTGACAGGTCTCTCCAGTGTCTGGTTATCGTGTTTCTGGCTGCTGAAAGTAGGTGGGTTATGAGTTCTTTGTGGTGTAAATGGGCATTGTTGTCTTGGAAGATGTTTAGTAGGGCCAATTCTGGGGTGATGTCTAATACTTGCTTAGTTATTTTACATATTTCTCGTATGGCGGTTGTCCAGAATAGTTGGATTTTGGGGCACTCCCACCACATGTGGAGATATGTACCTGTGGAGGTGACCCTCTCCAGCATTTTGGTGAGGTTCCTGGGCGTATTAGCGCTAGTTTTCTTGGTGTTAGGTACCCCCTGTAGGTGAGGTTCAAAGTGAGTTCTTTTATTTTCGTTGATATGGATTTAAAGGGGGGGTTTACCTATTGTTTCAATTTCCTGTTCGCACCAAAGGTAACTATCAGAATACGTTGTACTGGGATGATTTTACAGATTCCCGAGTTGGAAGATGCCGTCAACACCCTGTGAAGTGGCCCGGCGGTCAGTAGATGCGGATGTGCATTGCGTGGGTGTGAGCACATTGGCTGCTGGCCACAAAACGCTTGTTCCTGAACTCCTCAAAGAGTTGCATGCCCTTGGCCACCCAGACATTCTTGTCATGTGTGGAGGCGTCATCCCTCCCCAGGATTATGACTTCCTGTATGACTCTGGTGTTTCCAATATATTTGGCCCTGGAACCTGAATCCCAAAGGCAGCTGTCCAAGTTCTTGATGATATTGAGAGATGCTTAGATTAGAGGCAGCAAACTGCGTAAACCTCTGTCTCATAACTAACTTTATATCGCATGGGGAATCTTATAGTTTGTGTTGATGCATTGTGATCTGTTGATAAAAAGAAGTAATTCGTGCTAAATCATCTACAATGTCTAGTGCTGCCTTGTGCTTTCTAAGAAAGTGGGAAATTATCTGCAATATTATTACATATGTATGTAAAATCTATCAAAGAATCTAAATGAAATGAGTAAATTTAAAAATTTTGCATATAAAAAAGGGGGGACAAGATTAGACATAGATACACAAAGCATAATTATTATTTTTTAAAGAGAGAAAACCAAAGCTCCCTAAGCTCTGCTCCCCCTTTCTTCCCACCCAGGGCAGCCTGCCCCTCAAAGCCGTGTGACATTGGCAGCCGCAGCCTCTCCTCCTCGTCGCCCAAGGGAAGAGGCTGGCAGTGGCAGCCATGGAGAGCCAACAGGATGCACCTTTGCAGCCGCCGCCTTTGCTACCGTCATCATTAGGGATAAACGCCAGCTTATCCTCCTCCCAACGCTTGGTGGCAGCACCACTGGTTGGGGAAATAGGGACATTCCGAGATCAAATCAGAAGCCAGGACAGCTTTCATAACTCCGGGACTGTACTTGAAAAATCAGGACACTTGGAGGGTATGGACACGCAGACGCTTCTTCCAAAGATGTGGTCCTTTTGCAGCAGGGGAACTGCCCCGCCCCCAACGCTATAAGTTAATCACCGCTTTCCCAGGTTGTCAGTTTTAGCAAATGAGGGCTGAAGTCCTGGAGAGAGCAAAACAGAGTCAGGGTTCAATACTGCCTCTTTGAACCCAGTTTGAAGAGCAGGGAGGTCAGGGAGAGGTCAAGGAAGCACTGGGAGCTGGAGAGACGGAGGCTGGTTCTGATTAAGGGCAATCCACGTGGCTCAGAGGCCCGTCTGCCATTGTATGGCATTGGGAAGGTTCCCCCCGCCTCCAGTCAGCAGGAACGGAGTGCGGGGAGGGCGGTGGAATTGGAAGCAGTCAGCATTAAGCGTTACCAGCTGAAGAACTTCCAAAACTTTGGAAGGAAAGAAAGCAGTGAAAAAGCTGGGGGAACACGGCAGAAAGAAAAGGCTGGCATTTCTGTGGCTGCTCTGACAAGCATGCGCCTCCTCTGCTGGGCTAGGTGTGTGTACCTGGGTCACATCCACACTACACACTGAAAATACTCTTCTGCTAACTTTAACCATTCATGGCTTCCTCGGTCATGTGTGCTGAATAGATCTGCATGTACCTCTCTACTTTGCATAGCTCATCACACCATTTTCAAACTTTTGAAAACCTCGAATGCTGGTCTTGGTAGCCACATGGTAATCCCTGTGTCGGCAGGGCCCTGAACCATTGCTACCTCCAACTGCTTCTGTGATTTCAGCAAACTTCCCAGCATTTCTGCATAGCTAGGAATGCTAGAGGCATTCACAGAAATCTGTGCACAAAGTTAGGAAGCTGGGTGCTATGGCCATTTCCCAAACTCTCAAAGAATCCCAGGTATGAATGTCAAAGGATTCTGACAAAGATAGAAAACAGGGCCAGAACTCACTGGTGTTCCCTTAGTTGCCCCCATGTCTGGAATAGAAACCAATCCAGTGAATACAATCAGAATTCACAACTGTTTTTGCTTTCGGTCTGCAAACGAGGCATAATTGATTAGAAAAAGAGCCAGTATGGTGCATTCATTTGGAAGTTGGGCTGAAACCTAGAAGACCAAGATTCAATTCCCCTATTCAGCAATGAAGCTCACTGGGTGTGGCCTTGGGGGCCCATTACTACCTCTCAGCCTATCCTACCTCACTGGGTTGTTGTGGAGATTAAAGCAGAAAAGAACTGGGTGTTCCACCTTGAGCTCCTTGGAGCCAATGCAATAAATAAATAAATAAAATAAAAAATCCCCCCACCCTTTGCTTTTTAGTGAATGGGGAGGGGATAGAACATGTTTGTTTGTTTGTTTGTTTGTTTGTTTGTTTGTTTGTTAAGATTTAGATGCTACTTGACTTACTCTATTTTGTAAAAACACTTTAAGGTTTTGTTACAAATAATCACATTACAGTGGTACCTCGGGTTAAGAACTTAATTCGTTCTGGAGGTCAGTTCTTAACCTGAAACTGTTCTTAACCTGAAGCACCACTTTAGCTAATGGGGCCTCCTGCTGCCTCCGCGCCTCCACCATTCAATTTCTGTTCTCATCCTGAAGCAAAGTTCTTAACCCAAGGTACTATTTCTGGGTTAGCGAAGTCTGTAACCTGAAGCGTATGTAACCTGAAGCGGATGCAACCCGAGGTACCACTGTACCAGTAAAATAACCCAACAGTTAAAAACAACTATTCAAAACATACCAATAAAAAAAAGAAATAAAACCAATTATAGGCTTACAAGCAGTTTAAAACACATGTCCACACTCTACATACCTGGAGAGGCTTTGTCTTAACAGAAATGTTCTTAGCAGGCACCAAAAAGAGTATAACGAAAGCACCTAGCTGAGGTCAATAGGCAGGGAGTTCCAAAAGTGGGACTCAAATAAATATCTTTTTTTATAAATGCAGAGTGTGTGTTATGTGGCACCTGGTTTAATTGCATATATGAGGAAATTTCATCACAGTGGACAGTGAGATGAATAACATAGCTTTTTTTGCTAAAGTCAAACTGCAGCAGAATGGAGACAGTGCTGCATGTGACTAATACAGGGTGGAAAGGGAAACTATGCTTTCTTACAACCCCTAATTTTGGCATTCACACATCACTGTCAGGCATGGAGGGATTGGGTGATTTACCTGATGTCACAGCATGGAGGGGTAGGCAGACATGCTGATAACACGTAGAGTTCTTTCAGGGATGTGTGTGTGTTTATCCACACATGTATGCATGCACGCATGCCTCTGAACACCAGTGTTAAGAATATCTTCTGCAAACATTAATGATGCAACTGTTTAGTTAGTCATTCCTATGGTTGGGTAGTGTATGCACCACTATTTGGCCCAAAGGCCCTACAAAGCAATTAACAGAATATTAATACAAAAGAAGGCTGTAAGCACAATTACAAAGGTACAATAAAGGTAAAGGGACCCCTGACCATTAGGTCCAGTCGTGACCGACTCTGGGGTTGCGGTGCTCATCTCGCTATACTGGCAGAGATAGCTGGCATACAGCTTCCGGGTCATGTGGCCAGCATGCCAAACCACTTCCGGCGAATCAGAGCAGCGCACGGAAACGCCATTTACCTTCCCACCAGAGCAGTACCTATTTGTCTACTTGCACTTTTGATGTGCTGCTTTCGAACTGCTAGGTTGGCAGGAGCAGGGACCGAGCAACGGGAGGTCACCCCGTAGTGGGGATTCAAACCACCGACCTTCTGATTGGCAAGTCTTAGGCTCTATGGTTTAACCCACAGTGCCACCCGCGTCCCTGTACAAAGGTACTATAATACATCAATAAAGGCAATAGAAAGTTGCAGAATAAACACCACAAATTAGAGCAGATACACAGTATATCAGGGCCTCACCACTGACATGGCTCCGCAGCAGACAATAAAAATACAGATGACCAGAAGGGTGCCTGTTTACACACCTGCTCAAAGGAACACCATCACCCCAAGCCCAAAAGGAACCCAGTCTCAGAGAAGTCCTTGCCAAGCCCAACCAGCTTGGAAAAAGTAACAAGACAGAAGTTCATCCTTCTGTAACTTCAGCATCACACCATGGCTGGAAGGATAATCCAGAGGAGGATAAGCCAGCCAGCTAGTTGAAGCCTGTCCACTCTGAGGTCTGTGCATTATGTACCCACCCACATCACATGCCCCTTAAAAGCCCCACTTTAATACCTTTGCAAATCCTCTAGAAAACCAAAAACCAGTTTCAAAGGTTTGTTCTAATTTGTGGATCACTCGATAAGAACGTATTTTGCAGATGTATATAGCTGTAAGTTTAGGTGTGTACAGGGGAACACCAGGCTTCATAATGCAGAATCATCACAGAATTGTAAAGTTGGAAAGGATCCTGAGGGTCATCTAGTCCAACCCCCCTCAATGTAGAAATTTTGGGAGGTATCTGGGGAAATTTAAAGAACAATTATTTTAAAAAATCTAAAAAGGGACAGGCAACTCACACTTCACAAGCACACACCCAAGCACTGAGTGGCTGAAAGCTAAGCTCCTTCTTTAGGGTTCAGAAGGATTAATTCTCAGACAGTCAGACATTTGGTTCAATGCCTGTGTGCAACTGGAGGTGGTGCTATGGCAACTATGCGCTGCAATTTGCGCTGATCCAAAACATCTCCTTTTGCCATCTCCGTTACAAAGTGCTGGAAACAATCTAATTACCCGTTTGTTGCCATAGTTATTTGTGTGGAGACCGCATTTAATTATCCTTTTGGAGCCATAAGCAAATTGCCGCTAAAAAAAGAGGGGAATGGGGAGGGGAGGAGAGAGAACTGCTGTCTCTACAGCTAAAAAGCCCAATTCACATAAAATAATGATCTGGTGCATGAGATCACCAGCTTCTGGCTCGCCAAGAAGGTGATTACTGGAACTTGCTCTAGCTTCCCTCTCTCTCTCTCCCCCCCCCCCCGTTTCATTTGTGAGGAGGGGGCACTTGTGGGTTGGGGGTGACTGTGCTGAAAAATTAGAACTTTCAAAACATTTTTCTAGGGTTGCTAAGTAACTTCCTGAAGATGACTTCACTCACAGGAAGCAAGGAAAACCACGAGGCCAAAGATGCTGTGTGTCTGTGTGTGCACGCATGTGTGTGTGTGTATGTGTGTAGTGCAAGCACACCCACACTTATATACTGCCTAAGAACATCAGAAGGGGCCTGTTGGATCAGGCCAATAACCAGTCTATTCCAGCATCCTGATCTCACCAGTGGCCAACCAGATGCCTCTTTGGAAGCCATGAGTAGGATCTGAGTGCAACAGCTACTCCTCCCTGCTGTGCTTCCTGGCAATGGAAACTACAAAAGGCAGCATCCAGAATTTAAGAAGAGCCCAGCCAAACGCCCGTCTCCTCCTGCATCCTCTTCTCACAGGTGCCCCACAGCAAAGCCCACAAGCAGATCTTGAGTGCATATGACACTTCCTAGACAGCATCTTAAAAAGCAGAGACATCACCTTGCCAACAAAGGTCCGTATAGTTAAAGCTATGGCTTTCCCAGTAGTGACGTATGGAAGTGAGAGCTGGACCATAAAGAAGGCTGATCGCTGAAGAATTGATGCTTTTGAATTATGGTGCTGGAGGAGACTCTTGAGAGTCCCATGGACTGCAAGAAGATCAAACCTCTCCATTCTGAAGGAAATCAGCCCTGAGTGCTCACTGGAAGGACAGATCGTGAAGCTGAGGCTCCAATACTTTGGCCACCTCCTGAGAAGAGAAGACTCCCTGGAAAAGACCCTGATGTGGGGAAAGATGGAGGGCACAAGGAGAAGAGGACAACAGAGGATGAGATGGTTGGACAATGTTCTCGAAGCTACCAGCATGAGTTTGACCAAACTGCAAGAGGCAGTGGAAGACAGAAGTGCCTGGCATGCTCTGGTCCATGGGGTCACAAAGAGTCGGACACGACTAAACGACTAAACAACAACAACAATTGTAATTCCTAGCATTCCTTGGCATTCAGAGACATTTTGCTTCTGATGATGGAGAAATAACATAAGGAGAGTCAAAGGTCCATCTAGTGCTGCATCCTGTTTTCATGGTGGCCACCCAGATGCCTCTTATGGGAAGCCCACAAGTAGAATTCAAGCGTAAGAGCACTCTATCCTCCCTTGGCTTTGAACAACCAGCATTAAGGAGCATCGCTGCATCTGAGTTTCCACCCACAAATCTCCCACCTTCCTTCAGCTCTCTTTATTTATTTATGCCAAGCTCACGGTAGCAATTCACTCTGAAGAACTGCTGTGTTTTCTGAGCCTGGAAGTAGATGTTTGTGATCATCCATCTCCAAAGAGACCCGCAAGGCTTGGAGAGATTTATTCCATTGATGCATTGAGCATCAGCTTTGGGGAGGAGGTGGCTATAACTTAGCAGCCACCACCTTGGGGGTCAACCACACTGTGGACAATGGAGCAGAGGCTCTTATTTAGCACTTTCCTACTTGCAAGGTTGGCACACGGGTGACGCTGTGGGTTAAACCACAGAGCCTAGGGCTTGCCGATCAGAAGGTTGGCGGTTCGAATCCCCGTGACGGGGTAAGCTCCCGTTGCTCAGTCCCTGCTCCTGCCAACCTAGAAGTTCGAAAGCACGTCAAAGTGCAAGTAGATAAATAGGTACCGCTCCAGTGGGAAGGTAAACGGCGTTTCTGTGCGCTGCTCTGGTTCGCCAGAAGCGGTTTAGTCATGCTGGCCACATGACCCGGAAGCTGTACACCGGCTCCCTCAGCCAATAAAGCGAGATGAGCGCCGCAACCCCAGAGTCGGTCACGACTGGACCTAATGGTCAGGGGTCCCTTTACCTTTACCTTACTTGCAAGGTGGTCAGCGTGCAGAAGGAACAATTCAGGTCCAGGTCTGGATATACAACCCAAGCATAAGATTGTAGCCAGGCCCGAATTAAAGCAACTGCAGCCCTGAGTGCAGCCTCTTCTTCCTGGCACAGAGATAAGGCCATCAAAAACCTTTACTCATTGAATGTCAGGCAAAACCTGCACCACCACAACAATTGGCAACCATAAGCTTAATAACTCCAACCCCATTTGGTTTACTGTATATCCAGCCTTTCTTCCATCAAAGGCATGTATATTGTTACATGTCATCTCAGTCTCATTTATTGTGGCAAAAAATAATAATCACTGTATCCATGCAGGAGTCAACTGCAGTTCGTCCAATTAGATTTAGAGAATGTCTAGTGCATGGAATAAATTTTGCAAACTTGTTTCTTTCCAGATTTTTTTTGTTGAACACCATTCTACTTTCCAGCCATAATGGCTACAACGTCATATGATTGTTCTCTTTTTACTGTTTTTTCTTTGGAGCCACCCAGAGTGGCTGGGGCAACCAGTCAGATGGGTGGCATATAAATTAGAAATAAGAATAAGAATAATCTCTTTCAAATTCACTGAAATGGTTCAGTATCAGCTCGCCCATACTTTCACCAGGGTAATCTTTCAGTTCAGAAAAACTCAGAAAGCATTAAAGTAGTAATTCATCACTAGGAGAAATGTATCTAACAATGACAAATTGACCACCAATTTTTTTTAAAAAAATTGCCAAATGTTAAACATCTGTGTCACAACCCCCCCCCAAAAAAAAAAATCTGCTTGAACAGAAATTTTAGCCCTGATAAAGAGGATGTGTGCGGGGGAAACCGGACATATGGCAACCCTACTCAAGCAATCCAAGAAAATCACCATTGTTTGGGAAACCAAATGTTTCATCATCTCCTCTAAATGCCTAGTCATGTTCTGCCAAAAGGGAAATCACTGCAATAACTTGTTGAAGTATGTGCCTCCAGTAATCCTGTTCTGCTTTGATTTGCCCTTTGATTTTTGATGTTAGTGTTTGGCCACACTTTCTTGTTAGCTATGTTAGTATAGACCCCTTGGTCAGCAGTTCCATCACAGACAAAAGGGAGTTCCTCACTGCAAAGCCTTCACTGTGAATACCATAACCCAGGGGTCAGCAAACTTTTTCAGCAGGGGGCCAACCCACTGTCCCTCAGACCTTAGGGGGGCCCGGATTATATTGGGGGGGGGATGAACAAATTCCTATGCCGCACAAATAACCCAGAGATGCATTTTAAATAAAAGCACACATTCTACTCATGTAAAAACGCACTGATTCCTGGACCATCCATGGGCTGGATTGAGAAGGCGAATGGGCCGCATCCAGCCCCCAGGCCTTACGTTGCCTACCCATGTCATAACCAGCAGCCTCTGCATTGATGCTCAGCTGGGCAAGTGTATTGGCAAGGCAACTACAGCAATGGCTCGCCTCTCCAAAAGGGTATCAGAGAATGTGATGCCAACGACCAATGAAGGTCTACCACGCTTGCGTGTTGAGCATGCAGCTTTATGGAAGTGAGTTGTAGGCAACTTACAGCTATCAGGGGCACTGCCTCAATGCCTTCCATGTGCACTGTGTCAGGAAGATTTTGGGTACCACATGGCAGGGCAAAGCCTCAAACAAAGATGTGCTCTCCAAAGCTCTCCAAATTCCCAGCATGTTCACATTACTGTCTCAGCGACATCTACACTGGCTTGGGCATACCCACAGAATGGAGGATCACAAAGGATGTGCTCTATGGGATAGCTGGCTTCAGGCACCAGGCCCATTGGCAGGCTAACTCTGCACTACAAAGATGTCTGCAAATGTGACATGAAGGCTGGCAACATCAACCCCACTGTGTGGGAATCCCTTGCAGGTGACCACAGTGCCTGGAGACAGGCAGTCAGGCCGTGTATCCACAGCAGTGATCAGAGGAGGAATGACTGCTAGGAGGAGCACAGAGAGAAGAAGTGCCATAGTGCATCTGCAGCAGCACAACTGGATGCCTTCATCTGCCCCAGATGCAAGAAAGCATGTATCTCCCAAATGGGTCTCCACAGCCACAGCAGCTGCTGTAACCTTCCAACAGTTTGACTTCACCCCCCAAAGATAGCCCCAAGCAGACAGATGCCCAACACACACACACACACACAGGCTTTAATGGTTTCTAAATATGGAATTGTCTTAATTGGGTTTTTATTGCATTGTGAAATTGCTCAAGGAAGTAATTTGCAATTGAAATAAATAGCAAGGGAGCTTAAGACAGGGGCAGGGAACCTCTGGTCCACAGGACAGAAACGGCCCTCCAGACTTCATTTTTTTTTTGGCCCCCAGGACTCTCCAACTCTGCATCCTTCTCAAGCAGAATGTGTCCCTTGTGCTTGCCTACATGGAAAGATGTGGAGCAGTGTGGGTGGTGTTGTAGAAATCTCTGGGTTGCACCCAGTGTTAAACCTACTTAGAGGAGACCTGTTGAAAATAATGGACAGGAATAACTTTTAGGCCACATGGAACTTTGTTGCATACAACCCTCTGATTTTTACATAGCTGGAAGGAAGCCTACTCAGTTGCCCATCTTCCTCCCGTGTCCTGACAATCCAACGACCTTCATCTGAAGAACATGAAGAAAGGCGTGTTGTCAGGAAAAGCGGGCACACACCCCTCCCTCCCCATCTGCCCAGCCATCCTCAGCAGAATCAGCAACTGTGGCCCAAGGGGGTCAAAACATTAAAACAACAACAGAGCAAAACACTCCGAGCAGGCTATGCTAGGCTGGATAAATGAGGCAATAGGGCAACAGGAAAAAGCAAAAGAATAAATATGCTTGTGACCCCATTAGCACGTTCCGGAAGGGGGGTGTAAATCGACTAGCAGGCAAAAGAGGGAGTAGAGCACAACTCTGTCCCTGAGAAGCAACTTACATCCAGGGGTATAATAACACAACCGCTAGGTTGGTAAAAGCCAGTGTGGTGCAGAGATTAGTGTGTTGGACTAGGACCTGGGACATCAGGGTTCAGCTCCCCCACTCAGCCCTAAAATTCACCTTTGGCCTGTCACTTTGGCCTGTCAGCCTAAGCTACCTCACAGGTTGGTTTGGGGGGCTGAGTAGGGAGAGTGTAAAAATTGTGCAATCATTTAAATTGAGAAAAATGTGCACCTCAAATCTACCAAAGTTTGGGAAACAGCCATGCAGAGGTCATGAGAAAGGGTGCAGTTGCTAAGTTCTGTTGGATCCAAGCAGCCAGTAGAGCTCCAGCCTAAGAGCAGGGGGTCTCATCATACATTTCAAGGCGAACCTGATTTGCCCTTCCCAAAACAATATGCAAAATGAAATACATATATCCTTCAAAAATTCAACCTTCTCTGAATTTTGCAACTGTTCTCCAACTCGCACAGTAGGGGGAAATGTGCTTTTTTAAAAAAATAAATCAATAGCATAGAAAAATGTATTGTATGTTTGGAAAAATTACTTGCAAAAATGGGGAGGGGTCAAAGCTCAGTGGAAAAGCATCTGCCCTGTGTGCAGAAGGCCCTAGGTTCCATCTACAACCTAGCATGGTAGGGCTGGGAAGGTCCCCTGCCCAAAATCCTGGAGAGCTAACAGGTCTGACTGAATATAAGGGAACTAATTTATTTAGAACCATGAGGACTGGTATCTTAGTTTAGAGGAAGGACCACAGAGCATCTACTTTGCATGCAGAAGGTCCCAGGTTCAATCCCTGGCATCTCCAGGTAAGACTGGGAATGTCCCCTGTCTGAAACCCTGGAGAGCTACTGCTGGTCAATGTAGACAATACTGAGCTAGAGTGACGTCCAGTTTGCAGTTTATTTAAATCAGGCATGTCCAGAGTCCGTTTTAGGGGCCTAATTTGGCCCACCGGTCAGTTTAATCCAGCCCCTGTGGCAGTTTATTTCCTGGGGTAAAATCCTACAAAAACCTCAACAACTAAAAGAAGCTCAACAACTTTGGGGTAAAATCATAAAAAAGCTCAAAAACTTCAATCCTAAAAAAAGGTCAACAACTCTGGTTGGGCCCTTGGTCGGCCCCCACGGCCCTTCACTTCATCATGTCTGGCCCTCATTGAAAAAAGTTTGGACACCACTGGTTTAAATAATCTCCCCCCCCCCCCCACTCCTAACCTATCTTTGTTTCATGTTCTGTCTTTTTAGATTACAAAAGAGGGCTGTCTTTTCCTGTTCGCTTGTTTCTACTTTTTCATTTCAGTGATTTGTAAACTGCTCTGGGAGCCTTTTTTGATGGAAGGGTGGGATTTTATTTTAAAAAAAACAAACAAACCAAAAACCTAAATCCAGAACCTTCCTTGGTGAAACAGAAAACTCTCTAAGAAAAGAACGGCGTCTTGAAGAGAAGTTTCCCAAACTCCTGCTTGCTCGCTTGCTCTCGCCTGTCTGGGCAAGATGTCAATACGTGCTTTAAACTGGAATTATTTTAAGCCCTGGACTCACAAGAGACTGAGACAAAGGCAACTCTTCAGCTACTGAAGCTTTCTGCAAAATCTTTTGATGCCCGAACAGTTTAAGTTAAAAGAGGGGGTGGGGAGCTTGCACTTGAGAATGCAAAATAAACTTCTAGCATATTCTTTAAGATTTTTGCTGCATACACAACCCTCCATGCTTCTCTGCCTCCTCTGCTCTTCCAAAGGCAAAAGTGCCATTGTTGCCATCACCATTATGCAACAGGAAAGATTATAACCTGCAAGTAGGGGCCAGTGTGGCAGATCCATGGATGTGATTTGTATATCTAAGAACATAAGAATAGGTGGATGAGGCCAATGGCCTCTCTAGAGCAGTCTCTTGTTCTCACAGTTGCAGACCACATGCCCCCCCATGGAAAACTCACAAGCAGGCTCCTAGCACAAGAGCCTTCTCCCCTCCTGGGCTTCCCGGTATTCAAGAAGCATTGCTGCCTCTGACCATGGAGGCAGAGCACAGCCATCATAGCCAGTAGCCATCGATATATCGCCTTATTATCCTCAACACTCAGAGGGACTCTTGCATTGCTGTCATGAGTGTGTTGGCAAAGGATATGGAGAAATAAATAAACGGGGGGGGGGGTTCACCACCACTACCACCACTACCCCAGAGTTTGCCTACTTCATACAAACAGCTGGAAATCAACAGCACATTTTCAGAGAGGTAAAAGTTTTGACACTCCGCGCATGTTCAAAGGGCCCCTTGCATTTCAGTCACGAGCATATGAAGAGGCAGGGTTCTTTTTCAGTGGACTTTATATGAGAAGACTGAGCGGGATGGGCAGTCTTGCATTCCAGTCATGAGTGGCAAATACCCTTTTCACAGTCATCCTATTATTCTTTCCTCCCCTCCGCTGTTTGTGTGTAATTCGGGTATGAAATTAATTGCTCCTGCTTTGCCGGTATAAATCAGCTCACCCTGAAACACTGCAAAGTTGCATTTTCAACCTCCGGGTGCTAATAGAATCCAGCAGGAGAGAGAGGGAGAGATTGTGTCGCTGTCTGAGTGTGGGGAGGAGTGGGGGGAGAGAGAGAGAGAGAGCTGTTTGCAGAAGGCAATGGAGCCCATCCACTACCTTGGGTTAGCAAAGTATAACATGGTGGGCAAAGGTTAAAGAGTTCAGGCACACTTCAGTGTACAGTGAGCCTCTTACGCATAGCAAGATGGATTACTTTAGTAGGGCCGCGTGCGCGTGCCCGTTTGTGTCTCTGGAGCAAGAAACAGCCATCAAGAACTGGCTGAGCAATTGCACGAACAACAGCGCCACCCTGTGGCAAACCGGAAGCATTGCAAGGAGAGAGAAAACTGGATAGTGACAAGCCTTTTGCTAGGTCATTAGGTAGTCAACCTTTTTTATACCTATCGCCCACTAATGCATCTTTCTGGATGGTAAAATTTCCTTACTGCCCACCAGTGCTCGATGGGAGAAGGGTTCAGCTTGTGCCATAGAACCCCCTCTCCCCCACCTGGAATCCTGAAATGCCCACTAGTGGGCAGTAGGGACCAGGCTGACAACCCCTGGGCTAGGGAGAGTTGTTAGGGCATTTTGACAGTGGAATCTTAGAGCACTGGTTCCGAAAGTGGGTGACACTGCCCCGTTACGTAGGGCATCCCTAAGAGGCCAAGGGCACTGGAGTTGTAAATGACTACCAGACTTTGGAAAGTTGCTGTCCCTGGATCAAGTCCATCTGTTTTGCTGAATCAATAAAACGAAATACTTTAAACTGTGTTTTGAATAAATGCGCAATTAATTGTTACTGTTCTGAATATTGTGTCATTATCTTCATTAGTAGGTCCTGCAAACCACTATTCCGAATAACGTTTCTTTTTATATACAATAGGGGCCCCTGGAAATGAGTTTATGAAACCAAAGGGGGCAGGGCCCCCAAAAACGTTTGAGAACCCCTGGATTAGAGGCTCTGCATTCTGTAATACACACTGGAGTGATTCCAGACCACGGCCCATTTGCAGTAGACTTTTAAAGCAATTTCGTTCCATTTTAAACAGGCATGGCTCCCCCGCAAAGAATCCCAGGAACAGACTGCTGAGCAATGCTGGGAGACTCCTATGACAGAGCCAGAATTCCATTAGTTCCCTAGGAAGAGGGATGATTCATTGTTAAAGCACTCTGGAAATTGCATCTCTGTGAGTGGAAGAGGGCTGAATTAAACAGGAAGCTGCCGAAGCATATCCAGCTCACGCTGCTGCTCACACTGACTGGCAGCAGCTGTACAAGGTTTCAGAGACCAATCACCCATTGGGGATTGAATTTTCTGCATGCAAAGCAGGTCATTCAGCACCAAGCTATGGCCCTTCCCTTAAAAGAAAAGTACAGTGGTACCTCAGGTTAAGAACTTAATTTGTTCTGGAGGTCCATTCTTAACCTGAAACTGTTCTTAACCTGAAGCACCAATTTAGCTAATGGGGCCTCCTGCTGCTGCCACTGCACCGCCGGAGCACGATTTCTGTTCTCATCCTGAAGCAAAGTTCTTAACCCGAGGTACTATTTCTGGGTTAGCGGAGTCTGTACCCTGAAGTGTAGGTAACCTGAAGCGTATGTAACCCAAGGTACCACTGTAATATCCTAGATCTCATTGTTTTGAATAAATAGGACCCTCTGGAACTAAGGGAAGTGTGTTAGGATGGAGAAAGAAACAATGTTTGATGGAGCTAACACTAAGGGATTATGAAATCCAGGAACCAGCTTCCGGAAACCTTTTTATTTTTATTTTGAATCAACAATTTTAAGGAAAACAAATGGAAAAGCCATGAGAACCGCTGCCCCTTTAAAGCTCCCCTTTAAAACTGACCCATATATTGATATATGTGTTTGCATAAACACAGAGAGCAGACACTTTGCCACCCCATCCCAATGAACCACTCAGGAGTGCAAGGAAAATGGAAGTTTTTGCAATGCCAAAGAGTCTTGATGACAGCGTGGAAAGTAGAGGAGGCATCAAGGGATGGGGGAATTGTCAAACCTAGGACAACATCAGGCCTAGTGGGTAAGAGCTTATGCTAGGAGACAGTATGAGCCAGTGCGTAGTGTAGAGGTTGAAGCATCAGACTTAGACCTGGGAGACCCACTTGGCTATGAAGCTCACTGAGCCTAACCTACCTAACAAGGTTCTTGTGGGGTATAAATGATGAGGGAGAACCACGCATGGCACCTTGAGCTCCTTAGAGGAAAAAAGTGGGAGGAAATGTGAGAAATAAATAAGTAATAATACTCTGGAGGAATTTTCAGGATTGAGCGAATCTGCCCATTTTGATATCTCTTAAGTTTCTCTTTTTTCTCCATCTTCATTTCTCCACATTTCCAAATCAGTTTGTGATTTTTTATATTGATTTTAAAGTACTCATCTAAATTTATCAGCATTTTAGTATGCATCTCCTCCTACTATACACATTTTGTAATGCAATTTTGCCTAACATAATGCATCTTTATGCATTATTTTCTGTGATATACATATTCTTCTTTTATGCACACTTTACCCTGTTAAATGCCATTTTTGTATCTGAAGGAGCGCAAATCTTGAACAATAGCTGTTTCCCTGATAGAATGCATTCTTTACTGATATTTTCTCTAACTTATGCACACACACACATACATTCTTCATTCCAGTCTATACATTTTCCCATTGCTCTTGACTTGGTTGGTAAACTGCATTGCAAAATTCAAAAAAAAAAAAAAAGCTGGCAAATTTAAAAAAAAAAAAGCTGTGTTTCTGTTCCTGCATTGTTTTGGAAAGGGCAAATTAGGTAAGTTTACCTTTCAGTGTGGCTGAACTGAATTTATTCCCCCACCCCAAATTGTGCTTGCTTTGCACCCCCACCCTCAAGGATTCCGGTATCCGTTCATAGGAAGCAGGCAAGAAGAAGCATCCAGTACACCAGGAGGCAACAGAATGGGCTGGAGTAGTCTGCAAGGGTGGTCCTCAGGGCTCCATTGCAAAGATCTCTGTCACAGCAGTGGATTCGGATTCCTGGGAGCTCTTGTTGCTGGCAGTGCCTGGATGTAGCACATCCACTGGTCAACAGGATTCCCAGGACCACTGTAAAGCAGGGAGTGAGAGAGTGAGGAGGGGGCACATAAATGAGGGCTTAAGAAAATCAGAAGAGCCCTGTTGAATCAGGCTACAGGGGGCCCAGCTGGCCCAGCATCCTGTTCTTACAGTGGCCAGCCAGATTCCCCAATGGGAAGCCTGTAAGCTAGATCTGAGTGCAACAGAATGCACCACTAGTGTTTACCACCGTCTGATGTTAATAGAATCATAGAGCTGTAGAGTTGGAAGGGACCACAAGAGTCACCTAGCCCAACTCTCTGCAATGCTAGAATCTTTAGCGCAGTGCGGGCTCAAACCCATGACCCTGAGATTAAGCGTCTCCTGCTCTACTGACTGAGCTATCCAAATGTACACTGCCCTGGGTATGGAAGTTCTGCTATCACAGTAGACCTCCCATAAGAATAAGATGCCAGATCAAGACAAATGCAGCTCATAGCAGTCCATCATCATTTGCTCTCACATCGGCCAACCTAGCTCACAACCTGAGCACAACAGCAACTCCCCCGTTGTGTCCCCCCACTGTTTGGTATTCTGTCTGGTAGACTGCCCATGGGCACTGAGGTCCTGACCTTCACAGTGGACCTCCAGATGGAGAGCCTGTCTGCTGGATCAGGTCAAACGCCCACCTAGTCTCGTATCCTGTTCTTACAGTGGCCAACCAGATGCCTCTGTGGCAAGCCTGCAAGCAGTACATGAGAGCAATGGTACTCTGCAATTGCTATCTGGTACAGTAGTAACTCGGGTTAAGAACTTAATTCGTTCTGGAGGTCTGTTCTTAACCTGAAGCACCATTTTAGCTAATGGGGCCTCCTCCTGCTGCTGCTGCTGCTGCACGATTTCTGTTCTCATCCTGAAGCAAAGTTCTTAACCCTAGGTATTATTTCTGGGTTAGTGGAGTCTGTAACCTGAAGCATATGTAACCTGAAGCTTATGTAACCTGAGGTACCACTGTATTCAGGGATAGCAGAACCTCCATGCCCATGTGCAGAACCTCCGTGCCCACCTGACCACCCCAGCAGCAGCAGCAAAGCCTTCTCCCCCACCATTGAGAAGCCTGGGCAGAACGGATCCTCCTTGCATCCACTCACCGCTTTCCATCTTAATGCAAAACCTGTGCTTGAATCCCTGGTGTGAATGGGAACAGGTCATCACTTCAGGGTGGGCGCATCCCGTGTCTACAGATCTGGTGCCAGCGACAATGTTGCAGCCGTAACACTGGAGGCTAGAGGCTAGAGGAGATGCAGAATTGTGAATTGATATACCGTATTTTTCTCTCTATAAGACGCACCAGACCATAAGACGCACCTAGTTTTTGGAGGAGGAAAACAAGGAAAAAAAAAATTCTGAATCTCAGAAGCCAGAACAGCAAGAGGGATCACTGCGTAGTGAAAGCAGCAATCCCTCTTGCTGTTCTGGCTTCTGGGATAGCTGTGCAGCCTGCATTCGCTCCATAAGATGCACACACATTTCCCCTTACTTTTTAGGAGGGAAAAAGTGAGTCTTATAGAGCAAAAAATATGGTAGCTCCCTCCCCTACCACCACAGTTACCGCTTAGGTCAACAACTTCCCAAAATAAGGTTGCTTTCACATGATCTGTTATCTCTGAAATGGGCTTAATTTGTTTATTCAGATTTATGGAGAATCCAATAAACATTCCTGCCAAGCTATTGCAATCCAGCTTTCTTTGTAGTTCTCTACATTTTCCCAGACCCCATTAATGATGGTATTTTCCTCTCTCTCTCTCTCTCTCTCTCTCCTGAAAAGCAATGGCCCTCCCTGCAGGAACTGGAAAGCACTTTTGAGCTTTTTCCTCTGCTTTTGGCCCTTTGGTCAGTCATTTCCTAGGACCACAACTGTTTCTTGTTTGGGATCTGAGTGATTCCACCTTTTAAAAACTATTATTACAATTGTGATAATAATGCACACTCACACACACTTTTATTTGTGCTTTATTGTTGCAATGAGAACAAGTTAAAAGAGGAATTTATCAGGATGCAAGTAGGAAGTCGTTTACTGAAGGGCCAGTTGTGGTACCAGAAAATGACTAACCAAAGAGACAGTAGAAGAAATGAGCAAGAGGCACTTTGAAGCACAGCAAATGAGAAACAAGGGTTTGTTTTTACAAATTTAAAGGGCCAGTACCTGCAAGAAGCAAGACTTTTGTTGACTAAGGGTTGCCGAAGTCAGAGTAGACCCACAGAAAAAAGAATAAACATGACTAAGGTAAAGGTAAAGGGACCCCTGACCATTAGGTCCAGTCGTGGCCGACTCTGGGGTTGTGGCGCTCATCTCGCTTTATTGGCCGAGGGAGCCGGCGTACAGCTTCTGGGTCATGTGGCCAGCATGACTAAGCCGCTTCTGGCGAACCAGAGCAGCACACGGAAACGCCGTTTACCTTCCCGCCGGAGCGGTACCTATTTATCTACTTGCACTCTGATGTGCTTTCGAACTGCTAGGTTGGCAGGAGCAGGGACCAAGCAACGGGAGCTCACCCCGTTGCAGGGATTCGAACCGCCGACCTTCTGATCAGCAAGTCCTAGGCTCTGTGGTTTAACCCAGAGCGCCACCCGGTAAGTCACCTATGGAAGTATGCTGAATAGGGCTTACACTGGATACAACCCTGAGATTTAGTCCTGAGTAAATGTATAATATCTTAGAAAGATGGGCATTATTATTTATTTAGGAAAACACAAATTAAATATGAAATAGTGTTATATTCCACCAAGTAGGGGAGCAACTATTTTAATTCTGCTTTCAACTGCTTCCAGGAAGAACAAGGCCGCATCATTAAAAATAACGATAGGGTCCTGCAAGCCCAAAAGATCTACCCATAGGGAAGGCTGCCTGCTCAGTATCTGTATACTTAAACACTCTGGCTCCTTCCTCCTCCTCCTCCTGCATCTGGATCACTCAGCCACACCCACGCAATCGCTCGCCCTCAGAAGACTGGGTTCTCCCCAGGAAGTTCTGGGATCACTTCCTTCCAGCAGCTGTGCCCAGATAGTGGCATAGGAAGGGGAGTGCGGTGGGTGCAGGCCGGCCTGGGTATCATCACTGAGGGGGATGACAAAATGGCAAAAAATGTGTTTTTAAAATAAAATAAAAAATTGGGCTCATGACACTTTTATTGAAAAAATAACCCGCACCCACTACACACACACCTTCCTACGCCACTGGTAGCTAGGTGAGGCACACCGGGCACCCGAGCAGCTAGCTACGCCACTGTGCCCAGAATGTTGATCCATGCAACAAGCAAGATGCAGTGTAAAAGACTGCATATGTGAAGACTCAAGTTCAAACCCCCTCTCAGCACATAACTCTGGGTTTTACAGAAGCTTGTACTCGATGCCTACACTGTACTGGGTCAAGTTGAAGGATCTTGTAATAATCCCTTAATGACTTGGGTCCATGCAGTGCTATTTTTCCAGAAAAAGAAGTGCTGGAACTCACCATGAACACTTCCCTTCTTCTCTTAGAATGGCAATGGTGCCCACCTGTGAGGTGCCGGAACGGAGTCCAGGTGAGTTCCAGCTGAAAAAAACCCTGTGTTCATGACACCTTAAGGACCACCTCATGCCTTAACTTCCTGTCTGATCACTGAGGATTTTCAGGGAAGCAACATTCCATGTAACCTATTGGAGTCTGGGTTTTAAGTGGCATTTAAATTGCTTAAATAAGTAAATAAATAAATAAATAGAGGTGAGGGGAAGCTGGCTTCTGTGCACAATTTGAATTGCGAGTGCATCCTTAATGATAAAAGAAGGACTTACCAACAGGAAGCAGAGAAGACGTCATCACCAGAGACAGCATCCCGTAGGCAGCGCTCAATAACACACCTCCTAACATCATGAGGGGTTGCTGATTCCAGGTATCTACTGCAGAGGCTTCTTTCCCCCCCCGTTAAATAATAATAATCAATTTTTGTGTGTGTGTAGAGACTGAAGACAGAGCAGACTCTGGATTCCTTAAATCATTGAGATCTCCTTAGTCCTTCTCAGCTCTGAATCCCAGGTCTTCAGAAACCTCTTTGTGTGCAAGAGAGATCTTTTGGTTGGATCTTTTTAATAATAATAATCAGCCTGGTGTTAGAAATTAGCAGGTGCACACAGAGAGAGAGAGAGTTCCTTTCCTCCTCCACCTCCTCAGAAATTTTCCTCGTTGATGAACAGACGCTAGCATATGTGTGTTACATTTCCCTTAGCTATATCTGTCCTAGTTCCTCGGCCCAGGATCACTACCCATTAATACAAACCATGCAGAAGCTGTTGGGAGAGAAATTCTCCCTAATCAAGATTTAACTCTAAATCCACTTCAAAATCCTCTAATTCAGTTGGATTAAGCAGGGAAAGCTTCCCCAGTCTTCTCTCCCCCCCCCACCCCCCCACCCCTACCACCACCACTTTTCCAGCTCTCCCACCTGCATCTTTACAAACCATCAGAAGACCCCAGAGAGAGGGGGGGGGAGAGAGAGCAAATATTTACGATGGCTTGGTAAACACAGGAAAAAAATGATTACCGAAAGCCAGGCGTCAAGCTAATTTTAAAAGCTAAAATGAAGCCCTCCGAGCAACAGAGATGGAAAGAGGGGGACGCCCCGCCAGAATTCATTTGCGGCTGGCTTTCATGATCCCTGATTAGGCCCGAAACTGTATTACTAAAGCAAGCAAGCCTGTTGTAATGTGTAAACCATAGAATCATGGAATTGTATAGTTGAAAGGGACCCCAAGGATCATCTAGTCCAACCCACTGCTATGTAGGAATCCTAGATAAAGAATCTCTGGCAGATGGCCATCCAATCTCTGCTTAAAAATCTCCAATGGAAGCAACAGTCCAGCACCTTCTGAGGGAATCCATTCCACTCTCAAACAATTTTACTGTCAGAAAGCTATTATTAAGTTGTTACTAGGACTTCCTCATGTTTAGTCAGAATCTCCTTTCTTGTAATTTGAATCCATTGGTGTGGGTCCTGCCCTCTGAAGCTTGCTCCATCTTCCACGTGACAGCCTTTCAGATATTTGAAAATGGCTATCCTATCTCCTCTCAAGTCTCCTCTTTTCCAGGCTAAACATACCCAACTCCCCTAACCGTTCCTCATAAGGCTTGGTTTCCAGACCCTCCTCAGCACACCTTCCAGCTTGTCAACATCCTTTTTTAAAACAGAACTTCTTTAAACAAACCATAGTTAATATCAACCACAGTAATATCAAGCCCACTAAACTGTGGTGAATATTTTGAAGAATGCATTCTTCTTTTATTGTTCACTATGGGGGAACATTTGGCCCCTGAACATTGACTACGCTTGCTAGGGTTGATGGGAGTTGTAGTTCAGCAACATTCAGGTAGTCAGAGGTTACCCACTGTGAGGAGATGAGCCAACTTATTTATTGTGCATTCCTTCTGATCTATTTGAGGTTAGATGTGGTTATGTCAAACAATGGTTATCATACAATTTCTAGTAGCTTTTCCCCATCACTTTCCTTATGGCAAAAGGTTGCAGGGATGGGAGACAGAGAAGTGTGTTTGGAACATGAGCACTAAGACAGCTTTGATTGTGCAGACTTGAACTTGCCAGTTATGTGATCGAATCACACCCATAGAATCCAGGCTGCTTTCAGAAATAACCGTGGAGACAATTACATTTCTTTAAAAAAAACATTGGTAAGTCTCATGGTGTATCTGCCATCGATTGGGGGGGGGTGTCATTCTGGATGTTATTTGGGGCTTCCTTCCAAACTTGTGATCCTATGAGGTTGGAATCAATAAGTGAAAATCTGCAGAACCAGCCCAACCAGCGGCTTTGTTAAAGGCAAAGGGCTTGGCAGGCCAGTTGAGCACTGCCATTGACATGCCCAGAGAGTGAGCTCTGTTGCCATAGTGATAAATGGGTGGGCCTTTTCCCATCTCACATGGCTGGATGCCACATCAACCTAGAAGGCAGAACAGAAGGCCAAGGGCAATGTGCGTGAGAGAGTGGTGCTGGAAGCTGGAGAAACAGAGACATGTCTTGTTGTGTACTGGACCGAAAGCAGTGACTTGGGGCTTTCCTAGAAACTCAGTGGTGGAACAAGATCTGTTTGGGTGTCAGTGCTGTCAGTGCTGTGAGCTTCTCCATCCTATGCTCAGGTTGTATATAGATATGTGAAGATAAAACCCCATATCCCAGAGATACCACAGTCTCTGCTGATTTTCACGCCAAGGAAACTGGACCCCAGGTAAGCGCAGGAACCCCTGCAGTCTCTTTCCATTTGGAAACTGGCGGGGGGGGGGGAGAACATACCCAACCCTCTATTTTTTAATAAAAGGTAGAGGTGGTTGTGGGTTTCTTTTCTTTGCAAACCTGCTTCACCTTTCCCTCTCCCCACTTAGGGAATCACATGGGTTTCCTTTTCCATTAAGTCTCATTGTAAAGAAGCAGCAATTTCTCCAGAAAGCTGCCCTTAGTAATTTTGTGGGGGGCGGGGGGTGAACAGGGAAACCTGTTGCTGCTCAACACTGATCAAGAAGGGGGGGGCAGGCTCTATTAACAAGCCCGGAGGGTGTTCATGTTCTCACTTAAACCTTTGGGATCCCCAGAAAGGCGGATAAGCCATGCACAGATTAGACGGTTTTTGCCTGGCAATCCTTCTTAGAGATCATTCCATATTGGACACACAACCGATCTCATTTCATCACAGTCATTTCCCCCTGCTCAGTCAAAATAAATAAATAGATCCCGTAGTGCTTGGGCCTTTGCTAAGATTGCCAGCTGTTTCTGATTTTAAGGGCTAGGGAGGAGAGCCTAATATTTTTGAAAGGCTGGTCAATTACCACCACTTGACCTGCTCTGGGGCCTTTTTTAATCTTGATGCAGCTTTGGCAGGCAGGAATGGCACAGGTTGAGCTTCTTCTTCCTGGCACAGAGATAAAGCCATGGAGAGGGGAGAGCTTCACCTGAGGTCTTCCGCAGTGTAAGCATAACTTTCGCTAACAGCTGCAGGAGCCTCTCATTGTGTCGGGTAAATGTTTAGGAAATTTTGACTGAAGAGGCAAGATAGATTTTTTTAGCACTGCCCATCTTTTTGTAGAAGCTGAGAAAAAAACAACAACAATATATTGTGGCAAAAAAAAAAATGCACGAGTCAACTGCGATTCGTCCAACTAGATTTAGAGAATGGAAGAAATTTTGCAAACTTGTTCCTTTCCAGAATTTGTTGTTGAACACCATTATACTTTCCACCCATTTCGGCTGCATTGTCATATGATTGTCCTCTACATTTACTGAAATATAGTTCAAGTTCACTGAAGTAGTTCAGTATCATCTCAGCCGCACTTTCACCTGGTGTGATCTTTCATTTTTTTTATAAAAAAAAACACCTCAGAAAGCGTTCAACTCACTAGAAGAAACATATCTAACAATGGCAGCAAGTTGATCAACAACGGAAACATCAGGGGTTGAATCAACTAATAAACGAAAATAACCTGCTTCTTGGAGGTTGCTCAGTATTGCTTCTCAAACAGTATTAGCCATCAAATGGATAACCTCTTCGCATATGGTTTTGGTTAAGTACGAACTGAGTCTGCTCAGACTGCACAGTGAAGTCTACTTGATTTTCTTCTGTTTGTAAACAGGAATGTTCTACATCTGAGGGATTATGTAGTGCTGTTTCTGCCTCCTTTACAAAGCCATATGACGGGATTGGCTTTAAACGTTTTGAGAATTTCCTTCTGTTCTTTTGGTCACTTTTGTTTGCTAAGTGCACTTGATCCACTTAGCCGATGGCTTCATATGCCTTGAGACCCCTAAAATGTCACTTTAAAGCATATTCAGCACACATTTAAAACACATGAAACGCCCCCCCCCCTTCCTGGGGACTGTCATTTGATAAGGGTGCTAGGAACTGTAGTTCTGCCAGGTGTAAACTACAGTTCCTAGGATGTGGGGGTGGGGAGAGTGAGACTGCAGACTCAATTCAGTTGGACCCCATTTTATTTTAGAAAAGTTATATAGAGGGTTGCCTAAGCAGTTAGCACAACCAATAAAGTCAATCAAATTTAAAAACCAGCAGAAGCAATAAAATTATCAAACATGTTGATAAAATCAGCAGAATTTTAAAACAATCACCTGTAACATTTTTTTAAAAAGCTTTTTCAGCCTGATATGAATAAGTGTTGAGAAGATTTCAGGATTGCTGAAATGAAGAAACATGCAATGGTTGCTCCCGTATTTTTGCTAATAAGTGAAACACACCAGTTTCCCCACTTTTACCAAGTCACTGTATACCAAGTCACTGTATACAGAGACAGAATGTAGGCTTCCCATATTTCAAACAGTAGAAATCCAGACACAAAAGTTGTTGAGCTTTTTTAGCAAAATCATAGAAATTATTTTCGAAATGAGCAAAATATAAACACGTATTCTTTAAAAAATATCACTTCTCACTTTCTCAGTTAAAAAGCAATGACATATATGTTCCAAATGAAAATATAATTAATTAGCCTTGGTTGGGGTGAGGATTCGAACTCCCAACCTAATCTCTCTGATGCAGGCGCACTACGGTCGCCATCTTGGAAGAGGGAAAAAGAAAAAGCCACTCTGGCGACATTTACCCGATGTTAACATGTCGAGTAAATCTATCGGACGTTTCGGAATCGAGGATTCATCCTTCATTTCCATCGCCTGGCCACCCAACCAAATTATTATACTTTTAAATATCCTATTGTTTAAGTAAACCTGCCCTGAATTTAAGCATAAGGGAGGACCAGGCTTTAAATAATTCTCGTGTTTATTTTTCCAATAGTACAAAACAGGGACGGGGTTAATTTGCTCCTGAATTCTAATAGCTTTCCAAAGTCTTAACTTTCGATTGGCTAAAAGCATACATATTTTAGGACGATATGGTCAGGAAGCAGCTGAATTTTTAAGTCGTGCAGATTTGTTTTCTTAATGAAGCGTTCCGTAGCTATTAAATGAAATGCTCAGTGTGTGTGTATTGATTGATTTATTGATTGATTGGTTGATGTAAATGAGAAAGGAGGGTAATTAAAGCATTATTGAGGGGAGAGAGAGATAATCTAAACTGGCTCCCCGTAAACTTTAAAATATATGTATCCCATACTTCCGCGCTGCATAAAAGGAGAGAATGCGAAGGATGAAAGAGGTGTTTAAGATATTGCCAATTACTTTGTGGCATCAAACCATTTTTTTTATTGATGAGGTTGGCCAGTTTTGCAGAAGGGGGGAAAAACAGTGTAACTCCAAGAATGAAAACTCAAACATTAGCAGCAGCAGCAGCAGTTAAAAAAATATATATTCCATTATTATTTTTGCATCCACAAAAGTAGTGGGACAACTTAATATTGATTTTATGTAAGCTTGGACTTGCATAAACTGAAAAAGATTCACAGTCTAACCCACCTCACAGGGTTCATATGAGGGGGACTATGCCCACCACCTTGAGCTCATTGAAGGAAATGTGGAATATTAATACAATAAATAGAATCATAGCATTGTAGATTTGTAAGGGATCCTCACCTAAAGGGCCATCTAGTCCAACCTGTTGCAATTCAGGAATCACAGCAAGGAAGAACCCCTGATGGGTGGCCATCTAACCTCTGCTCAAAAACCTCCAAGGGAGAGCACCACCTTCTGAGATAGCCTGTTCCAATATTGAACTGCTCTTACCACCATGAAGTTCTTCCTAATGTTTAGCTGGACTCCCATTCCTTGTCATTTGATTCTATAGTTTCAAGTCCTGCCCTCTGGAGCAGCAAAAAACAAGCTTGACCAATGCTTCACATATAGCAGCTTTTCAGATACTTGAAGTTAAATGTTGATGTTTAAATAGATGTGGCTGTGGTCAGAGGGCGAATTTGAATTGGGCACAAGGGTGGGGCTGTGGGTTAAACCACAGAGCCTAGGACTTGCTGATCGGAAGGTCGGCAGTTCAAATCCCTGCCAACCTAGCAGTTCGAAAGCACGTCCTAGGGCAAGTAGATAAATAGGTACCGCTCCAGCGGGAAGGTAAACGTTGTTTCCGTGCACTGCTCTGGTTCACCAGAAGTGGCTTAGTCATGCTGGCCACATGACCCGGAAGCTGTACACCGGCTCCCTCGGCCAGTAAAGCGAGATGAGCGCCACAACCCCCGAGTCAGTCACGACTGGACCTAGTGGTCAGGGGTCCCTTTACCTTTACCTTACTGGTCAACCTTATGTAAAATGAATCCACGTATGTACTCATGGCCATCCCTTTCATTCCTCACCCATTCCACTAAGTGTGATGTTTTATCAATAATAATATATTATTATTTATTAAATTTATATACTGGCTTTCATGAGAGGATCATAGGGCAATTTACAATAGAAAAACAGAAAAAGCGTAACATGCAACTGGACTTCTCTGCGACCCATCCCCTCTGCAGGGAGGTGGGACCAATTCGGATGGTCCGCCCCCGCCACTTAATGGATCCAAATGGTTTCCAGAGAGTGGTAGGGGATGCTTTATCCCATGTTGATGGCCTTTCAGCCGATTCCCTGGTGGCCCGCTGGAATGTGGAGCTAACCAGGGCTATTGACTGTTTGGCTCCGAAGTGCCCTCTCCGATTGCATGGAGCCCGGAGAGCCCCGTGGTTTTCCACGGATCTGAGGGCAATGAAACAATCGTTGAGACGGCTAGAGCGCCGGTGGCGGATAACTCATTCCGAATCTGACCGGACACAGGTTAGAGCTCAACGTCGAGCCTACCAAGTGGCGATAGCGACGGCGAAGAAGAATTTCTTCACCGCCTCTATTGCATCTGCAGAAAACAGCAGCAGGAGACTTTTTCAGGTGGTTCACAATTTAGCGGAACCACCTGTAACATTGGGGCCCAGTACGGGCCACATATTCTCCTGCAATGATTTTGCAAAGTTTTTTGCAGATAAAATCGCTCAGATTCGGGAAGAAGTAGACTCCACCGCGGGAGCAGGGCCGGGGCGGGAGAGTGCTAGAGCTCTGTCTAGTCAAGTTGAGTGGGATCAATTCCAATCTGTTACCTCCGAGGATGTGGACAGGCTGCTTGGACGAGTGAAACCAACCACCTGTCTCCTGGATCCTTGCCCATCCTGGCTTATAAAAGCTAGCCGGGAAGGACTGGGCGATGGGCTTCGTGAGGTGGTGAATGCTTCCCTCCGTGAGGGAGCCTTCC
Source organism: Podarcis melisellensis (assembly GCF_964234715.1). Classification (NCBI taxonomy): domain Eukaryota; kingdom Metazoa; phylum Chordata; class Lepidosauria; order Squamata; family Lacertidae; genus Podarcis; species Podarcis melisellensis. Next base: position 17,324,853 of record NC_138547.1, on the reverse strand, counting down.
CAGACCCACTGAAAGAGGCGGTTATTAAACCGCTTCTTAAAAAACCATCTTTAGATGCGGCCACGATGGCCAACTATCGCCCAGTCTCAAATCTTCCATTCTTGGGCAAGGTGATAGAGCGAGCGGTTGCTGAACAACTCCAGGCACGCCTGGAAGAAGCAGACCATTTGGATCCCTTCCGGTCGGGATTCAAGCCTCATCATGGGACTGAAACTGCCTTGGTCGCACTGGTTGATGATCTCCGGCGGGCTAGGGACAAAGGTGAGAGCTGTTTCCTAGTTCTGCTGGATCTCTCAGCGGTGTTTGATACCATCGACCATAACATCCTTCTGAACCGTCTTGAGGGGCTGGGAGCTGGGGGCACTGTCATACAGTGGTTCTGCTCCTTCCTCCTGGGCCGTGTTCAGAAAGTGGTGGTGGGGGATGAGTGTTCAGACCCCTGGGCTCTCACTTGTGGGGTGCCTCAGGGTTCTGTCCTCTCCCCATGCTTTTCAACATCTACATGCAGCCACTGGGAGAGATCATCAGGAGGTTTGGGCTGGGTGTTCATCAGTATGCGGATGATACCCAGCTCTACCTCTCTTTTAAATCGGAACCAGTGAGGGCAGTGAAGGTCCTGTGTGAGTGTCTGGAGGAGGTTGGAGGATGGATGGCGGCTAACAGATTGAGGTTGAATCCTGACAAGACAGAAGTACTGTTTCTGGGGGACAGGAGGCAGGCAGGTGTGGAGGATTCCCTGGTCCTGAATGGGGTAACTGTGCCCCTGAAGGACCAGGTGCGCAGCCTGGGAGTCATTTTGGACTCACAGCTGTCCATGGAGGCACAGGTTAAATCTGTGTCCAGGGCAGCTGTTTACCAGCTCCATCTGGTACGTAGGCTGAGACCCTATCTGCCTGCGGACTGTCTCGCCAGAGTGGTGCATGCTCTGGTTATCTCCCGCTTGGACTACTGCAATGCACTCTACGTGGGGCTACCTTTGAAGGTGACTCGGAAACTACAACTAATCCAGAATGCGGCAGCTAGACTGGTGACTGGGAGCGGCCGCCGAGACCATATAACACCGGTCTTGAAAGACCTACATTGGCTCCCAGTATGTTTCCGAGCACAATTCAAAGTGTTGGTGCTGACCTTTAAAGCCCTAAACGGCCTCGGTCCAGTATACCTGAAGGAGCGTCTCCACCCCCATCATTCTGCCCGGACGCTGAGGTCCAGCGCCAAGGGCCTTCTGGCGGTTCCCTCCTTGCGAGAAGCAAAGCTACAGGGAACCAGGCAGAGGGCCTTCTCGGTAGTGGCGCCCACCCTGTGGAACGCCCTTCCAGCAGATGTCAAAGCGATAAACAACTACCTGACATTCAGAAGACATCTTAAGGCAGCCCTGTTCAGGGAAGTTTTTAACGTGTGATTTTACTGTATTTTTGGTTTTTATGGAAGCCGCCCAGAGTGGCTGGGGAGGCCCAGCCAGATGGGCGGGGTATAAATAATAAATTATTATTATTATTATTATTATTATTATTATTATTATTATTATTATTGGAACAAACAACACCCCTTCGCCCCAGCATATACAGTTTAAAAGGCCATAAATTGCTTAATTAACCTGAAAGAAGAGGAATGTGCCTAATGTTATGTAAGGAAAGCACCAGGTGAACCTTCTTGGTGAGCATTCCACAACTGAGGAAACACCACAGGAAAGGCCTGTTCTCATGTTGCCACCCTCCAGACCTCTGATCAAGGAAGCACACGAAGGGCCTCAGATGGTAATTGCAGGGTCTGGGTTGGTTCATATGGGGAGCAGCAATTCTTGAAGTATTGCTGCTGTGTTCTGGGCTTTATAGGTGAAAACCAGCACTTTGAATTGAGCCCAGAAACTAATTGGCAGCCAATGCAGTCAGGCCAGGATTGGCATTATATGCTCAAATTGTAATGCCCTGGTGAGCGACCTGGTCACTGAATTCTTCACCAGTAGAAGTTTCTGAACAATCTTCAGAGGCAGCCCAAGTAGCAGAGGTTACCAGAGAGGTTAGGCAGCAGAAGTTAGGCTATCTGTCCCGCTTTGACTGGTAGCGCAACTGGGCCACCAATCAAAGCTGATGGAAGGCACTCTGTGCCACCTGAGCCTCAAATGACAGCAATAGATCGTGGAGTATCCCCAACCTGCATACTGGCTCCTTCAGAGGGAATGTACGGTAATCCCATCAAGAGCAGGCAGCCTCCCAACCATCTGGTCTAGGGAACCGCCCACTAAAATTGCCTCCGTCTTATTGGGATTGAACTTGTTTGTTGGCTCTCATCCAGTCCATTACCAAGGCAAGCACATCCGCTGCCTCACCTGCAGATGTAAAGGAGTAGAGCTCCAGGTGTATACATATATACAGACACACACATCCTGTATACGTCAGACCTATGGAACTTAACAAACTGTACTAACAGAAGCTGGTCTCTTCCATGGTCATCTCCTCTGAGTGGAAATGGGTGTCAGTACATCATCCTAAGAAGTTCAAGTGTCCCTAAAAAATCCCTAAAATCATAGCTGCCAAGATAACTGGCCACCAACTTGGACAACTTTAAAAGATTGGGCTGGAGTGGACCAATTCATGGAGAAGGCTTCAATGGCTACTAGCTATGCTTTACCTTCATGGTCAAAGGCAGCACTGCTTTTGAATACATTGCTGGGAACCACAGGAGGGGAGGGGGCTCTTGTTTTGGGGTTCTGCTTATGGGCTTCCCTTTGGGGCATCTGGCTGACTACTGTGAGAACAGGATGCTGGACTAGATGGGCGGCAACTGACTTGGTCCTGCAGGCTTCTCTTATGTAGGAAAGACTATTTTCAGTCTCTCTTCAGCAATAGCTAAGCTAGTTTCTTTCAATGCATTCATTACCTTGAGCTTTTGATATTTTCAGCATCCACCCTACTCCTATGGCTGAATTTAACACTGATTTTTAAATTGTAACCTGCCTTGGGAAGTGATGGGGAACAGCATGTAATAAATCTGAATGTATAATAATTTTGTCTTCAGTTCTTTCCACTGCCTTGTTTGGCTAATGGTTCAGTAGTGTCAGCTGGGGAGGAAAGCTTGCCCTGCTAGATGTGAAGCAGGTCATGAGGCAATCAGCTGTGACCCCAAGGAATTGTGGTCCATACAAGGAATTGGCAGGGGCCACATCCAGAGCCACTGTACACCAGTCCACTTGAATGACGACCAATTCACAAAAAATCCCACCTTTTTATTGTGCATATGGTAACCAGGTTTGATGTGTAAAATATTGATAAGCGCAGAGGAGGGGAAGAAAGGGTAGAAAAGGAATATACCAATGTGGAAGGGGGGGGATAGAATAAAGCCATACCATTAGCAAATACAAGCTCATACAATGAGGTTTCCAAGATTAAAAAAGTGTTTTTGTTTTGTATTTTTACACAGAAATAACTGTACAGTTTGTGAAATTTGCCAGAATATTTTTTTTTAAGTAAAAACAAACAAAAAGCCACAAGCAAGGACTTTGGAGGACAGAGGTTGAACAGATAATTGGCGGTGGGGCTGGGGTGAAAAGCGTGAATAGACTTTTACTGTCAAGTAGCATCTATCAGAGAGCATGATGAACAGGGTGCATTACACAGAAGGACAAAGAAAGGGTGATTTAATCACAGGTTCTGGAAACTTGGATGGGTGGGAAATGAGAAGAGGCGCAAGGCAAAAGAACACTTGTTTGGTCACGTTAAAAAAATTGCCTTTAGTAATGAGCCACCATGGCTCTTCTATTTAAAGTTTTATGTACTAGGGCCTACCTGCCTGGATCTTTTTTTCTTTTTCTTTAAGAATGTTAACATATCCAGATTCTTTCTAAGTTTATGACTTGGCGGTGGTTGCTGTTAGGAGACAGAGTTCCCTCCAAGGAATGAGGATGCCATCTTATTCTCCAAGGAGAGAATAATTAATGGCTTCCCAGTAGGAAAGCCGCCAATTCATGAAAGAAAACAGAACCTTTTTATTATTTCCCCCCCACAAAAAAACCTATATTTGCCCAGTTTGGAGACAAGCCAAAGAAAGAAGTTCTTTGGGCAAAGACTAGGAGAAATCATCTTCTCAAAGGTTGCTTTGTTTCCGGGCCAATGGGTCTTCAAAAAACACAAACACAAAATACCCCCATGTTTTCCAGACACCCCCCAGCAGTCTCTGAAGTGATGCTGAAAGCATTTTAACAGTCACTCTTCCAAAGTTTAATTGTTTTGTCGTTTTCTAGAGCTGCTGAGGCAATGATGTTCTCCGTTGGATGGCAAGCTGTAGAGATCACAACATCTGTTGGGAGAGACAGAAAGCGACAAAAGGCATGGTCATCCAGTGGTTTAGTAAAAAAACAAAACAAAACGTCAATCTGCTTGGGTGAGTGGACCATTGTTGAAGGTAACCTGCAAAATAAACCCACAAAAGTTTGCTGCTAGCTCAGTACTGTCTACACTTACTGGCAGTGGCTTTCCAAGGTTTCATGCAGGAATCTCTCCCATCCCTACCAGGAAATTGGGGATTGAACCTGGGACCGTCTGCATGCAAAGCAGATGTTCTAACCACTAAGCTATAATAGACCTGCCCTAATTGCTTGCCAACCTTATCTTCTAATAGTTAAGGAATTTCATTCAGTAGGATGAATTTACACTGTTCTGTTCCACTTAGAAAGGTTTTTGTGCATTTTATAGTTGTAATATTTTTTTTAATTGTATACAGTCATACCTCTACATATGTATCCCTCTGGATACAGAATCTTTGGGTTATGGCCACGGCAAACCTGGAAGTGTATACTTCTGGGTTTTGCCATGCACAGAAGCACTCTGAGCATAACTTTCGGGGTGTGAACAGACCCCCAGAATGAATTAAGTTTGTATCCGGAGGGTCCACTGTATTCTACTGTGAACTGATTATGAAGGATAAGAAATCTTCTTGATTAATCAAATACAATTACTCCTTTAAAGTCAAGGACACACCCATGACAGAATTTCTGTACCAAAGCATTCAGAAGCAAGTTCACTAGTCCTCAGTGAACCATCTTCAACACACTTCTAGAGCAACCCCTCTACAAGACATGAGACACTGGAGAGGGATGCTTGCTGGGGGGGGGGGGAATCTTATTTAGTCAGGTCTTCCTTTCCTAGCTAAGTAAGCAGTCCAAAATAGTTGTGAGTTCACACCACTTGGGGTAAACCACTTAAAATATTCTGGGACCTCCCACCTGTATGCCCTTGCAGCTTCTGTACAATCTCTTTCGTTTGGAGGTTCCAAATGTAAACCAGGTTGTCCTCTGAACCAGAAACGATCCACTAAATGAGGGAGAAAACAAATGTATTAAAATGGGAAGGAGGAGCAACCTGACTCCAGGCCAACTAAAATGATGCATGCAGGATTTATTATTAATGAACTCTAGAGAACAGTTTAGAAGGACTGAGCATCCCTGTTTACTTTCAAAGCAAAACCATAAGTTGACTTTGCAGATTTAGGCTCAAAACCCTTTCCACAGCAGCCCAGAAAAAGAAATTCTCACCTTTCCACCAGTAACAGAGAAGTTGGCAAAGATGCAGTACTTCTCGTTCTTGTGGCCTGTGTAGGTCTTTAGGCACTGGAATATAAAAAGACCACAGAATACACCACAGACGTCAGAGGCAGAAAAGCAAGCCTTCAAGCACATTTCCTTGACCGAGCTTTACAACAGAACATAAGAGCTTAGATGCTGGATCGAGCAACCTGTGCTCACCAGTGTTAGAAACTCAGATGTGTAAGCTATTCACCAAATGGCCCCTTAAACGTAGGTTGCGGGTGCCATTATAGTCACCTTTGGCCTTTTTTGTTTTTGTTTTTCAAGATAGCAAAGCAAAAAATGAATTGTGCATATCGCCAACGTTAATATATTTAACAATTCAGTCGGACATTTTACCAATCACAGTCATCTTTCCCTGCCCCCCCCCAGCATGTGAAACAATGCACAATTCACTCCAGTGACACATTTTTAATATCACATTTTTACTTGTTTTACTTTCTTCAGTAATGTTTTACTGTGGACTATTATTTTAATGTGCTGTAAATCACTTTGAGATTTTTTTCTTGAAAATATAAAGCTGTATAGAACTGAAAAATTACAATAATAACCTATGGCTGGAGTCTTAAAACGTTTACTAGGTAGTAGCCCTATTGAACCCAGCGAGTTATTTCTGCGTTAACACACACAGAGATTTGGACTGTAATTAAAAGGTGGAGGGAACCAACCAGCCAACCGAAACATTTATTAAAAAGACTGCCCCTAGTAATTTCACTGTTAAGGAAAATATCAAGACTCACCTTTCCTTTGCTGTAGTCCCAAAGCTTAAGAGTGCTGGAGCAAAAGACAGGGAAATGAAGCACAATACTTTAAAATAGTATCTAGGCTTCTAGGGTGTTCAGATGTTTCATACATCCTCATGCCTATCTAAAGCAAATACAGTGGTACCTTGGGTTAAGATTCGTTTTGGAGGTCCGTTCTTAACCTGAAGCTGTTCTTAATCTGAGGTACCACTTTAGCTAATGGGGCCTACCACCACCGCCGCACGATTTCTGTTCTCATCCTGAAGCAAAGTTCTTAACCCAAGGTACAATTTCTGGGTTAGCGGAGTCTGTAACTTGAAGCGTCTGTAACCCGAGGTACCAGTGTATCTGCTAGTTTTAAGCCTCTTCATCAAATGTCTATCATATTTTATCTATTTACCTACAGAAGAGACTTTCTTCTCATCTAAACTTTAGAGTGACTTCTCTCTCCAATTGCCATTCATTGTATCGCAGTGGCCATTTTTCTGTGAGCTCATTGCACCTTCCCCACTCACATATCTGTTCAACTCCCTCCTCACTAGAGTTTAATATGTTTCTGCATTCTCACAGTTCACCCTTTCAGCAACTTGCCCTCACAATCACCCTGTTCCCACCCCTACTTCTCATCTTCTAGAATGGATCCCTGGAACTGAAAAGAGTGGTCTTTTATCTTAGGTTTCAAATTGGCCAGAAAAATGAGAGCGCAATATATATGCAGAAACATATTCAAAGCTGTCAACAAGAATGAAGTCTGGGTGGTTATGACTGCACATACTTCTTTCTCCAAGCTGTTGTGCTAGTTTAGCCAATGTTTAGATATGTATGGTTGTGATCTAGTAAATCAGGAGTTGTAATGCCCCTGTATTTGGAAGTTTTGTTTCTTTGATAAAGCTGAGCAACTCTGCCACAATAATTAGTTATTTGCTCTGAAAAAGCAGCACAACACCCCTTGACTCTTACTTGTCCAACGTTGCCGCTAGAATATATTTGCCATTGGGAGAGAACTTCACAAAAGACACAGGGGGATTGTCATCATCTGCAACAAGGGGAAAAAGAAACCATCATTTTCATATGAAAGGATATTATTGCGGGATAAGTTAGCAGGGGCCTTTGGAGCACGCACACACAAAACTTACCAATCAGTGTTTTCAAACACTGTCCTGATGCTGTATCCCAGATTCGGCTGCAAGGTGAAGATGAAAGTCACCATTAGTAAGGTAACAAAAAACTATGGTTGGGGGAGAGAGCCGAGGGGGACAACACACAAGTTTGGCAAAAGCAGAGGATCAGACAGTATATCCTCTGCTCTTAACTGCTGAAGTATTTGCTGGTGACCTGCTCCCTGCTTTGCTGAGCTATTCCCACCTGGCCTGAGAGAGCTCCAAACGAGTCCTGCAAGCGCTGCTGCTGCTGAAGGGGCCAGAGATCATCTTAAATGTGAGTCCTGCAGGACCTACTGTTCAGAATGCCTAGAGCAGGAATGCCCAACCTGCGGCCCTCCAGATGTTTTGGCCTACAACTCCCATGATCCCTAGCTAACAGGAACAGTGGTCAAGGATGGTGGGAATTGTAGTCCAAAACATCTGGAGGGCTGAAGGTGGGGGATGCCTGGCTTAGAGACTATTGGGGTGGGACATGAAGGCGTCTCTGTCAAGGTTTAATCAGGGTGGGTGGGTGGGTGAGTGTGAATAAGCTTTGCTGTTAATGGAATTAGGCTTTTCTATCTTTACAGTTAGACCCTTTATGAATTATTTGGGTTTTCTGTTAAAAAAAATATCCTTCTATACTTATTAAAAAGTTTTCATGTATTGTTTATGACTGAATATGGTTGATTTTTTTTTGTAATTGCGTAAGCTGACCTGAGCATGGTATAACTATGTAAAGATGACATATAAATAAATGATGATTATAGATGCTGCAGGGACCTTTTGCATGAAAGCTGTGTGTTCCTCTATGCACTGTGTGACAGCTCCTTTTTCTTTCTTTTTTATAGGTCAGAACCTGCATAATCATCAGATTAAATAATTAAAGCAAGTGACACAGATCTCCCATATACACAGCACATGTGCACACACACACATGTGCGCACACACCTCTTAGCCTATTCTTCCAATGTTGAGGCTTAAAATTATCAATATTTAAGATACAGCCAGTCTGAGCCAGTTTAGCGGCAGGAGAACAAAAGAGCTGCCTCTTGGGGGGTTGGAGGGAGGGACTGGAAATCAAGTCAAAATTGTGGACAGAGGGACCCATTCTCTACCCATCATTCCTCGGGTGGCTGAATGCCCCCACCTCACAGACTCAGGATCTAAACCCAGCCTTCTCTCCTTCTCCCACTTACCAGAGGCCATCATAGCTGCTGGACACTATCAGGGAGCCATCACGGTTAAAATGCACCTGGAGGCAAGAATTTATTATTAATTGAATTTATACTGCCACACATAAATAAACATTATTTTGGTGGCTTAGCAAGAGGCAATATTGCATCTGTGGTACAAGGCACCTTTTTCAGGAAGAAAATTCCCTAAGGTTGGTGCCAGAATGCCCCCCATACCTTTAAATACACTGCTGCTCTTTAAGAGACTCTGCCAGTTTGCTGAACGTTTACTGCAGAATTTAAGGTGCAAGATCATCCACCTGGAGCCAAAGACTGCTGTGGCATGGAGTGTTGTATTCCTATGGTTGGGGTAAGCATCAGATGTAGGATTTCACAACTAGCAGGGCAAGCTTTCCTCCCCAGCTGACACTGCTGAACCATTAGCTAAACAAGGCAGCGGCGGCAGCAGCAGCAATATTTTACTCCACTTGCTCAGCCTGGAAGACCAGGAGTTCACTCAAGAAGCTTGAAATGTTACTGACAGGTGGCAGGCAACTTTGTAATGGGATGGGGCGGGGGTGGGGGAGCATAAGGGACAGCCCAGCTCATCTCAACTCATCCCAAGAGGACCTACCGCTGAAACCGGGTCAGAATGGGCTGGCAGGGTTTTTAGGCACTTCCCGGTTTTGACGTCCCATATCCTCACACTCTCATCAAACTGGAGACAAAACAAAGGAATAAACTCAGAAGATTTCAGTGTTGTCTCTTAAAATTTCAACTACTTGTAAAGGAACTCCATTGACAAAATCAGGGACAAGATTTCTCTGTGGTTAATATCTTCACAAGAAACCTAGAATCAGGTTCCATCATCTCTCCTCTTTCCAAAGCAAGAAGTCACTTTTCAAGCACCTCTGTGTGAAATCAGGGCAAAGTTTAATGCACAGTTGAGATTTTACAAACAATGCTACCTCTATTGCAAAAAGTTTTATTACCAATTTTTGTTCCTTCTCCTTGCTGTCCTGTTACACAGCCATTGCACAGAACATCCGAGTTTGAACTACAGCAGAGACAGATAGTGAAGGTTCACCCTGGGACTAAATTAACAACCAGGGGGGCCTTTCCAACTGTCCTGGAGCATCACAAGCTACCTGTCCTATATAGCAGCTGCTCTGTAGAGTGCACTGCAGAGACACCCACTCACAAAAAGCAGAGATAACAGGGCTTACTCCTGCCTTTCAGCAGGAGGCCCAGATCCAAATGGCTTGTCATCTTTATGCATTTTGGAAATTAGTGGAAATTAGAGTATATGCTTTAACAGATAGCTAACACGTGAAGAGATGTAAATTCTGTAAAAGAGTGTGAGAGGAAATTGTTGGGATCAGCCGCTTCCTCAGACTGTTTTAAGAATGTGCCAATAATGCTTGTGCAGGAAAAACTCAGCTTTCAGCTAGCCTGGTAAGGAGCAGGCACCCTGTTCTCCTTGCACTTGTTCTGCACCTGTGTAAACCTAAGGTAAGGAAATGCCTCTGCATAAGCCTGTGTGATTTATAGGCATGTGGACTCTACCTTTGTGACTCAAATATCACAATGGTGTGTTCACTGATGAAATCAACAACAGAGCAGATACTTGGCCAATATTTCTCTTCTCCACAACCCCACATACATTAGTTGGATATCTGCCATGGCAAGAGGAAACTGTCCTACCAGCACCATGATGCCCTGAAATGAAACAGTTAATGCCTGCTGCAACACAGCTAGAGATTTGAGTCAGAGCTCAGCCCACCATTTTCTGTCTTATGAAAGAGATAGCAGGAGCGACCCACTGCCTCTTTTCAGCAAAAGCAAATGCTCACCGATCCTGAGACAATGAGGTTGGACTGTGGGTTGAAATTGCAGCAGAAGACATAGTTGCTGTGCCCCTTCAGGGTTTTCAAGCATTTCCCCTAAAATGATAATAAAAACAGTAAATGAGCCAGAGCTCCATATTCTTAGGACTGGCTGCACAGTGAGGAATGTAGCACCATATGGTGGAGACACTAGAGATATCACACACTGGACTGGGACTCAAGTTTAAAATGCTCAGCTATTGGGTGGGAGAGAACCAGTGTCAGTTCACCTGGAGACAAAGCTACATCTGCAGGATGTCCTGGTTCCTTGCTCCCCATCCCCCAATGTAAAGTGACCACAGCACCATTAGTGGAATGAACCACTAACAGGTTTAACAGGACAACAATGAGCCAGCAATGCAGGAAGGGAATTCCTATATCTCCCCTTCAAAAAGTTAACCAAAAAGGGAACTGCATTTAAAAACTATTCAGCCTGCAAAACAACCGTTAAGAAAAACTCACAAATCTTGGCCTTAAAAAAATGCTTTGCTATCCATGCACATTTCAATGAAAATATGTACACTACAGCTCTCAATGTTTAGCCAACACAAACTTCTTTTTGTTGTCAGGAACATAAATATCCACGAGAAGGAAAATGTTTGTTAAATTTTCCATAGCAGTTTAAGATATTTAAAGGCTATATATCTGGTGGCTGGGTCCACATTAAGGGGTGAAGGTATTTGTTTATAGTTTGGACTGTTAATAATAATAATCCACACACAAAAAGGATTATATTACTGCCTAAAACGGGTCTCTGACATTGTCTGAATTATCAGGAAGGATCCCTTAAAGATTTATTTTAACCACACAGGTAGTTTTTATGTATTCGTTATGCACAGACTGCTGGCAACATTTTGTAAAATGAACAGGATATAAATTGAGGTAAATTTATTTTGAACTTTTAATCTAGCCTTTTAACAACCAAGAGCAGACTCAGTTCAATGGACAGGAAAACCTAGAAGTCCTGATAAAGCTGAGTTTGTGATTTAGTGCCATGAAAAGTCAGAAGTGAGTTTAGCGGGATCAGGAGCACCATTATAGATAGACAGTCATATTAGAATCCAGTTAAGGCTCTCCAAGATGGCTGGGTGGTAAGCAAAACAAGTAGGGGATGCAACTACAAGCTTCTTACCGAGCTCACGTCCCAGATTTTGAGAGTTTTGTCATCTGAAGCAGATACAAGAAGGTTTGAATCGGATGACCAAGCGACATCAGAGATTCCCTGCAACAGATAATATTTAGGTTTTTTTACAAAAAGTCATTCACCTGTTTTTAACTGATAAACTGTGTTCAATTTACAAAGAATGAGGTGGTTACAAATGCAGACTGTAAATAGGATATTATCTCTAAATGCTCCCTCTAGCAAAAAAACCTCCTCCCTCCAAGCAGCAGAGCATAACAGAAACCAAAAAAAGGGTTAGCCAAATAACTCCTTCGCTCTCATGTACAATTTTGCAATGAACTTTTCTCATGTTCTAGATGGCAAAAAAACCAAACAACCCAAGCAACAGAAATGGTTAACGATTTACTCCTGAAGTGAGCAACCGTTGTAACCTATTCCCCATGCCCCCATAGGCTAAATCCCTCCAGGCAAGAAGATGGTTAAAAATCCCCAGCCACCGATTCCTTATTTGCATAGGCAGAAGCCGCTGTTATATCTTGAGGCACTTGTCCAGTTAACTCTGCAACAAACACTTCAACCTGTCCCCTTATTAATTGGGAGGTACTCACCAGTTTGTGGCCAGATATGGTTTTCTCAAATTTGCCATCATAGGCACCCCAGATTTTTATAAGCTTATCAGCCGCTAAAAAAAAAGAAGAGAATCCACCAACAAAAATTATTTTAGGCACCTTGACCCTGCAACGCGGGGGTGGGGAGGCATGCAGGTATTTTTGAACCCTGATTATACTCTTTTTTGCCCTCTTTTTAGAGAAGATGGGGGTTATAAAGATGCATTTGTTTAAGTGAATACATAAATACAGCCCACCAACATATGATATAAGCAGAAGAATTTTCACGCCTCTCACATCAGAGTAGGAAACTGTGCAAATGTACTTCACTTGCACAAGGCATATAATTCAGTTTCAAATGCAGGCTATAAATAGGATATTTCTAAAGGCTCCCTCTAGCAAAAAACCCAAGAAAAACCTCCCTCCCTTAGTTTTCATAGTGTTCAGGAAGTCCCAAGTGTGAAATTAGCGATGGTAAGAACCATCTAAAAAGGGACATTCACTCTGGAAGAGCATCTGCTCTGCATGCAGAAGGTTCCAGGTTCAATACTTGAGGTAGAGTTGGAAAATAACCCCCCACTTGAAATCCTGGAGATTTGCTGCCAGTCAGTATTGATGGTATCCTGACCTGAATAGACCAATGGTCTGACCATGTATAAGGCAGCTTCCCACCTTCTCAGACAGGAGAGAATGCCTAATCTTTGCCCCAAGAACGAATAATCTAAAAAAACAAAGAGGGTTTGGCTCTTGCTTGATGCATGTGCTAACACAATGAACACTAGATTTCTTGAACTGGGAAACAGCCCTAGAAATAAATGTGAATAGGAGTCAGGAAAGGATCCCTCTTGACCATGTCAGAATGGATACTTACAAGAACTGGCCAGCCACTCCCCATTGGGACTGAATTTCACTGATGAGACAGCTTTTGTGTGTCCTGCCAGCGTGAACTTCAGGGCATAGTTTGGTTTTACAGGGGCAGGCTGAGAAAAGAAAACCACAAGAGATGCTTCAAGAACAGCCCTACAAAACTTGCATGACTCTCTGAGCCTGACTTAGCATGCTGTGGTCTGTCAGGTGGCCTGCCACGGCACCTGTTATTGCTGTCCCAGGCAGGCAGGATCCAAACCCAACAGGTATTCAGGAAACAGTCAGAAATACTCAAAGATAAGGGAGCCCAAGATGGATGGGGGCCATATCTAATCAAAATGATCAAGTTTAGTTTGACCTCTAACAACCCTTCTGTGTTGTGTTAGATCAGGCTACCTCAAACTCGGCCCTCCAGATGTTTTGAGACTACAATTACCATCATCCCTGACCACTGGTCCTGCTAGTTAGGGATCATGGGAGTTGTAGGCCAAAAACATCTGGAGGGCCGAGTTTGAGGAAGCCTGTGTTAGATGCTTGGAAAGAGCTGGATCAGAACTTTCCCTTACAATCCCTTTCGATACTTTCCAAAGGGAGGCAACCTATAAGCAGGCAACAGTAAACAGTATGGCAGTTAGATCCTTATGAATGAATCTAGATCTGCCTCTAGTGACAGAAGAGTCGGAACTGGGGTTGGGCTCTTAGCTGAACAATAGCCAACAAACATGCCCCCATAAAATAAGGTCTACACACAAGAGTTTACCATCCTCGGAATATTTCAACTTGCAGACAGAATTACAGCCCAGAAGCCCTGATAAACACACCTTGCTCTGATTGGTTGAAGAGGAGGGTGTTGATTGTGTTTTGGTTGATTCTGAATCTGGCTTCTTCTCTTCCGTTGCCATGGCTATGAAAACTAGCAAGCCAGGATCCGGGCAGTTCACGAGATGGAAGTGCAAGCCAATTCAAAGGAGGGTGTCTCCTACAAGAAAACAGGGAGAAAATAATGGTTTTCCAAACTTAAGGCAGCCAAGGCACACATCACACACACAAACCCCAAATTAAAACTAGAAGCCCATTGCACCAATACACCTTAAACCCACATGAGTCCTGCTGGATCAGACCACAGCCTACCTCATCCTGCAACAGCTTTCCCATTTGCTCACCAGCACCTGATATTCCAAGGGGGAGCATCTCTGAACATAGAGGTTCAATCATGCCCAATGACAAATTTTAAAGCTTCTTAAAGCCATTATCACACTTTGTAGCGACCATCTCTTGGACTGTGATGGCAGTCTCCTAAAGCTGATGTTATAAATTCTTTAGGGTTTGTGTAAGCGCTGACTGGAGAGGCAGGAGAAAAAATAGGGGTTGGTTTTTAAGCTAGTTACCAGCCCTACCCCAGGGCTTTGTCCTTCAATACTTGCTCTCCTGTTCTGCACTTGCTTTTCCCAAAAATAACTTCCAGAGGATAGCTGCAGTAGACTGGCAGCAAAGACAAAGAAGAAACCATTGTCTCTATTCAGACCCAAACACAGCATATGCACTACTACCAGGACCCTTCTGCATGCTACACCTAGTCCCTGCACAAGGGAGTCACTGGCACAAATGTGACGTCAGAAAAAGGCAGTATTAAAAAACCGTAGTGCTGTACATTTCAATCTGAAAAGACACTATGCCACTGATCTTAAGGTGACCATACCTAAGCAAAACAATTTCAAAGGCAGGGTCCAGAGAGAAACAACTGAGGTCAAATCTATTCTATACATTTAAAACCCATAGCTTCCCCCAAAGAATCCTGGAAACTGCAGTATGCCAAGGGTGCTGGGAATTGCAGCTCTGTGAAGTGGTAAATGACAGTTCCCATTATTTCTCTGGGGAAAGCCACATGCTTTAACAGTGCGGACATGATCTATGAGTCATCAAGAAGTTCACGTCTATTCATTTGGATCTGAACAGATGCAATGGTTTCCTTTCCCACTACAACTGTTAATTAATTCAGCACTGCCCATTTGCTATGGCAGAGAGTCACTCAGCTTATTTTGCATATATTATAACTCTTAACTGAATTAAGACACTTCATTGTTTTTCCCCATTAAACGTATTTTCCATTTGAAAATTTTAAAACAGAAAGCTGGTAAAGCTTGCCTCCCATTCCACATCTGTGCGAATCTGCAAAAAGTAATACAAACTGTCATGTATAAGTTGTTGTTAAACTGGGAAGTCACCCTCAAACATGCAAGGTCTGGGTGATTTAAGAAATCAAGTCTTCTGGGATGGCAATACCAACAAATGCTAATAGTAAGATTAAGAAATGAAATGAAATTAAGAGTTTGGGAGTTTAAAGGTCAGCCCGCAAACCAGGGAGAAAAGAGGGTTTGCTGCTGTTGCAGCAAAATCCCATCTTCTATGTCTGAGTCTCCAAAGAAGTCTGATAAAATGCTGCACTCATATTCTAGGAAATTTGAGCTGTTACTGCAGAGGGAACCGTCTCACTGCAGCATTGCTACAGGTGTGCTTTCACCAGATATAGCAGGACTCTTGCCTCCAGGTGTAGTACAGGCAATGTATTATATTACACACACACAGACCATCATGTCACTTTAAGCCACAGTTTTAAAACAACTTATGGTTTATCCAGAATGAGAAGGGTGCCAGCACTCACGTCTCAAAAGAAATTCAACCTTGTTCTCATGTATCAAAGACAAAACAAGCTAGAGTTGGCCTTGCTGTGCTGCCCAGATCTGGACTCTTGCTTTTGCTTCCTGCAAACAAACCACAAGTGGTAAGCCAAGAACAAACCTTGGGTTAATGCCGTGGCTTGTTTGAAGGAAACACACCACAAGCTGAGGTTCAGAAGACACAGGAAAACAGAAAGCTGTCCTAAACAAAGTCAAATGAACCCTTGTGTTCATCTAGCCCACTACTGTCTGCACTAACTGGCAGCAGCTCTCTAAGGTTTCAAACAGGGAGTCTCTCCCGCAGAATGTGGGCAGGAAAAAGAGCCACTAGGAAAGGAGGGATGATAGACTAGGTGGTCCTGGCAACAGGGGTCTCCTTAAGTTCTTACTGCTACTGTGGGTGCAGGTAATGATGGATGGTATGGAGGAGGAGGAAGAGCGTTAGCACTACTGCTGGCACTGCTTTAATACCAGCATTAAATAATACAATGGATAGGTGGTAGTAACATTACTAGGAGCATTATCACTACCACAAACAATAATCACAACAATTAGTAGCAGAATTATTACTAAGAGCATTACTGCTACACTAATACAGGCACACACACACCCCACCTTACACATGACCAACTTGACTACGTATATGCACAGAGCCAGGGAAATAAACAAATAGATGGTGGGACAGAACTGGAGTTTTTGTGGCTCGCCAAAAAAGACCCTCTCGGGAGCTCAAAAAGAACTTCAGTGAGGGCGGAAGAAGCCCCAGAGAGACAAGAAGTGCAGGGGGTACAGTAGTGCAGCTGCCGCCGCTTTTTCACGTGTCCTCCAGCCTCCAGACAGCCCCAAAGCTTCAACTCTAGCTGAAGAGAGTATTGCGTGGAGAGTGTGTGAGAGAGAGAGAACTGGAGGGGGGATGGGACAGGCAATTAGAGGCTTTTTAGAGGGTACTCCTTCCCTTATGTGATTTTTGCTTATGCACACAGGGGCCCAGAATGTAATGCTCGCTTAAGTTGGGAGGGATGCCTATAACACAAACAGCTATAGGCATACCACAGAAATATTGCATGTTCTGTCCGAGATTACTGCAATAAAGCAAACATGACAATAAAGCAAGTCACACAAATTTGTTGTTATCTCAGTGCATATAAAGGATATACTCACTCTTGGGAAATGATATATAATGAATTTTTAAAAATGTTTAAGATAACATTTGTTAAAAAACTAGAAGCTTTTCTGTTAGGTATTTTAGGACAAGAATTGCCAAAAGAAAAATGGAAACCTATTTATGTATGCTACAACAGCGGCAAGAAACTTAATAGCTCAAAACTGGAAGACTGGAGAAGTACCATCAAAAGAACAATGGCAAGAAAAGTTGATGAGCTATGCGGAAATAGCAAAGTTAACGGACAAATTGCGTGAAAAGGACAATAGTGACTTTGAAAAAGAATGGGAACCTTTTACAATATATTTGCAGAAACAACAAGAATAAATTATTATTATTATTAGAATTTATATACCGCCCTATACCTGGAGGTCTCAGGGTGGTTCGCAAAAAAGATCAGAATATATAAAATCAAAATAAAATAACCCCCATCAATCACTATGTCATTGTTTATGTATTATTCTTATTGTTCATCTGGTATTTTAGTTGGTTAGTCTTAGTCTCTCTCTCTCTCTCTCTCTCTCTCTCTCTCTCTCTCTCTCTCTCACACACACACACACACACACACACACACACACACACCCTACATTCTGTTTCTGTTTATTACATTTCTATACCTTCACCTGGCAGATCTCAGGGTGGTCCACAGCATAAAAACACAAAATACACAATGAGAATAAAACCAAGCAACCAACCAATCGCTCCCCTTCCCTCAGGTAGACTGCCTCTGCCCACGGAGGCTCCCTCCCTCCCTCATTCTGACATGACTCAACAGACCTTCAGTTTCTGAGCAGCACAATTCAATTGTCTCGTTGGCTGGATTTAAATAAACATTTACAACTTTATTTACAGAGAATAAGAACTTTAACAATGTGACAACATATAACAGTATACAAACAGCAGAATGTATCATTTGATGTAACGAACCAGAAGTGGTAGTTGAGGAAAGTCAACAGGGAGGGGGGAAATTGGAAAACGTATGTTTAGTAATGTTATTGGATATTTGTTATGAGAAAAGAAACTTCATAAAAATTATTTTTTTAAAAATATATGTTCACTATACTGAGGTCCAGTGATTCCCAACCTTTTTTGAGTCCATGGCTCCCTTGCGGATTCCCTGTAGGAACCACGTACACTGGGGTTCCATTACAAGACATACGTAAGTGGGGATTCCTCGTTCCGCCTGCCGTCCCTCCCCAGCACATTCAGTCCCACCCCCTTTTTGCACCATTGCTGCTATTACCCAAGTACAGGCTCTAGAGTAAACTAAATGCCTTACAGATGCCTCCATCTCTGCCCCATTTTGATGAGCTGAAAAAACTGAGGTAAAGGAATAATGATCAAACCTACCAAGAGGGCTGGGGCAACTTCAGAGCTTCAAATTCACCACTCAGCTATGAAGCTCCCTGGCAGCGAACTTGGGGACCGGTCACTGCCTCTCAGCCAGACCTACGTGACAAGGTTGATGTGCAGACAGAATAGGGAGGAGGGCAGAAAGAACCACGTGCACCACTTTGGAGCTCCCTGTAGAAAAGATGGGATATAATTGTGATAACACACACAATAGCCCGAAACACAACCGAGCAGGAAGTTTTCCTG
The DNA here is from genome assembly GCF_964234715.1 of Podarcis melisellensis. Taxonomy (NCBI): domain Eukaryota; kingdom Metazoa; phylum Chordata; class Lepidosauria; order Squamata; family Lacertidae; genus Podarcis; species Podarcis melisellensis. The sequence continues at coordinate 17,306,289 of NC_138547.1, read as the reverse complement.
CACATTACCCTTTCAAATCAACAGGAACCCAAGCAACGCTACTGCTCTGCACAGTGCAATAAAATGACATATACCAGTACTAGTAGTTCCTTAGCAGTCTCATTATGAAAATTGGATTTTATTCAACAGTAGTTCTATCCAAGAGTAGGATCACTGAGATTAATGGACATAGAATCATAGAACTGTAGTTGGAAGGGACACCAAGGATCATCTAGTCCAATTCCCTGCAATGCAGAAATCACAGCTCACAAATCCCAGGCAGATAAGTCATCAGCAGTGTGATCCTATGTATATGTAGTCCAAAGTAAGCTTCATGTACCATCAAAAGAACAATGGCAAGAAAAGTTGATGAATTATGCAGAGTTAGCAAAGTCAACGGACAAACTGCATGAAAAGGACAACGGTGATTTTTTAAAAGAATGGGGACCTTTTACAATATATTTGCAGAAACAACAAAAAACTATGGACTTGTTGGCAAGATTTAAATAAACATTTACAATGTTATTTACAAAGAACAAGGAAGCTGAGGGAACTCAATAGGCAGTGGGGGGATTGGAAAATGAATGTTTAGTTAGGATATTGGATATTTCTTATGAGAAAAAATCAATAAAAATTATTTAAAAAACAAAGTAAGCTTCATGGTGTGGAACAGACTACCTGGAAAGGTGGTGGTGGACTCTCCTTTTCAGAGGTTTTTAAACAGAAGTTGTATGGCCTTCCAACTTCAAATCCAATTTTATGATTCTATTATTTCCTCTCAGCCTAACCTACCTTACAGTATTGTTGTGAGAATAAAGGGAGGGGAGGACAACATAGACCTCAGCATGAAAGGACCCAGTAGGACTCCATGATTCTGTTTCCACATGGTCCAACTTTTCTTCCTAATTGTCCAATATTCAATTGGGTGAGGGGTTAGAATTCTCTTTCTTTTGGGGTCCCTCAAGGATTCATTATCAGTCCTCAGCTCTCCTCCCTCCACAACCTGTCCCTGTGGGACTTCATCAAACCCAACCCAGGGAACCCCCCTCCACGCTGCTGAATCCCCTTCCTCCGCAAGGAAAGGGCAGGGGAGCCACTGCGCACTCTGCATATGATTAACTTAGGCCCATTCACGGCAATGGGTCTGCTCTGAGCAGATCCTCGTGGGATGCAACCCACTAGTACTATTGGGGGCTCTACTTAACAGCCCCCTCCTCAAGCATGCCGGCATCCATGACCTCATCGCCATACCTGTGCCACCACCGGGAGCCTCATTACTTCGGGAGGCGCCAAGCAGCAGCCTCACCGGCAGCATCGCCACGAGTGTGGTGGCACTCACTACCCAGCATTCTCGCGAGGGGCATCCTCGCCATCGGTGGCACTACTTAGAAGAGTAGCCCGAGCATCGTGGCCACAGGGAAGCCTAACCGTGGTGGCCCATAAGGAGCAGCGGCAGGAAGGACGGCGGGAGAAGCGTGCAGGGGCGACAGCGTGCATCTCCCCACCCCGAAGGAATCGCTACTGGGCTCCAGCAGGAGAAGCTCTCTCTCCCCCGCGCGTGCGCTTTTCCCGCGAGGAAGCGAGGGATGGGCGGAGGGTGCGGGCCCAGACCCTTCCCCTGCCCCCTTCCCTCCCCCCTCCTCTCCTCAGCGATCCGGTTCCTCTCTCCGCGAACGAGGCGGAGGTGCTGCCGCCGCCGCTTTTCTCCTCACAAGTCGAACTCACCTTAAGGCGCGGCTAGAGCCGCCGCTTTCTCCGCCGCCGCCTTCACCTCAGCGCTCGGCGGGAGAAGCAGCAGCAGCAGCAGAAGCCGCGGCAGCAGCTCTCTCTTGAGGAGGAGGGCCTCGCGCAGGCGCACTAAACGCACCCGGCTGGGAAAAAGCGACGCACCACTCACGGCACCCGCGCTGGCTGCAGCTCGAGGGAAAGAGACGGTAGCAGCGGCGGCGGCAGCGGCCCAGGCGCATGCGCTCTACGCACCTACCACGGGCCGGCTTCGCCGCGATGACGTTATCAGACTACAATTCCCATCGACCCGCCCCTTACGCGCATCGACCAAGGCGTGAAGGGAGTTGCAGTCCAGGGAGGAAGGCCCCACCCTTAAAGGTATAGTGTCCGCAAAGGGACAATGATCTTCTTCTTTTTTTCCAAAAACGGACGAAGCCTACCTTAAAAAGGGGCGGGGATTAGAAGGGCGAGGAGAGCAGGCTGACCTGAGCGCGCCTGCTACGGAGAGCCGAGAGGAACCAAAAAAGGCAGGCGGCGTGGATGGGAACGCGGACGCTAAACGCCTTAAAGGGGAGCGACGTCTTTGTTCGCCGCCTGATATGTGCGAATGGGTTGGAAGCAGGCAAAAAAAAAAAAAAAAAGACACGTGTCGGTCCTTCTCAGGGCAGGGGCTGAATTAGAAGCGGCGAGGCTTGTATAACTGAGCAAGGCAGAAGAAGTTTTCCTTACCTTTATATATTGCATAAAGTATTAATTATTTTGCATCAGTGTTAGAGTTAAAATTTCACACCCACACCTAACCATTTGTATGCTATGAATGAGTGAGTGAATGAATAAATGAATAAATAAATGCATTCCTGCACCTCAAGATAATAGTTCATGTATGTGATGTAGTAGCAGACTATAGCCCAGAGATTGGGGTGGTGTGCATGCCACAATATTATCCTGCTTTGCAGACAATTATTGTCTTCCAGAATGACTCACATCAATTAAAGACATAGGGAGAGAAGCTTTTTTACACATGTATAGAACTTGAGCCTACGATGGAGGGGCTCATGGCTTTAGCATCCAAAGAGGGTCTTGCTTCTCCCATAGCCACAAACTGGTATACCCAGACAAAGATCAGGCTGTGTCTCCCACATGGCTTATTTGGTTCTAGCTTCTGGCTCACACAACCTCAGCCCAGGCTTTTGTCTTTCTAACTACCTCTGGCACAGAGCCACTTCCTTTGTTACCTTAATGACCCATACTTTGAGGGCCATTACATACCAAGAATTATGGTGCTGGAGGAGACTCTTGAGAGTCCCATGAACTGAAAGAAGATCAAACCTATCCATTCTTAAGGAAATCAGCCCTGAGTGCTCACTGGAAGCACAGATCTTGAAGGTGAGGCTCCAATACTTTGGCTACCTCATGAGAAGAGAAGACTCCCTGGAAAAGACCCTGATGCTGGGAAAGATGGAGGGCTCAAGGAGAAGGGGACGACAGAGGATGAGATGGTTGGACAGTGTTCTCGAAGCTACAAACATGAGTCTGACCAAACTGCGGGAGGCAGTGGAAGACAGAAGTGCCTGGCGTGCTCTGGTCCATGGGGTCACGAAGAGTCGGACACGACTAAACGACTAAACAACAACACATACCAAGAAACTTGACAGCAATTGAATCCTTGTTGGATCCAGGAATTAAGGGACTCAAGCATACAACCTACCCTCCCACAAACTCACATTAAGGTTGTTTGAGCTGTCCAGGGTTGCTTTTGCTATCTGTCAGAACATCAGATTTACGCAACCAAAGGAAATTTTAAGCCCTATCTTTTCTAAATTGTATGGCAACCTTATTTTGTTATATGCATGAAGAAGATCATGTTTATAATCCCCTTCAATCTTCTGGTAATATGTGGAAATATATATATATATATTTTTTGGAGTGAAGAATTTGATTTGATTTTCAAGCAACATACTGTAGTGATGTGTTGTGAGTAACGTTTTATATATATATCTGCAGAGACAAATAACAGACTGTGGATATTTCATCACATCCCTCCTGGCTGCTGTAGGAAAAGGGACGCTGGACTATATGGTTTACTCTGGTCAGGTAGTTCTGAAGTAACATACTACTGCTTGAAGCATTGCAGCGCTACAAAGGCAAAGTAGTTGTGGTTGTGCGAACAGAAATTGGTCAAATGGCAGGTGAAGATGACAACAAAGCCACATACACAACAGGCAACAGCTGTTTATCTCTCTTCATTCACTGTCCCAGACTTCTTGGGATCCTCCTGATTAGCCTCCCTGGTCCTTTTCTCGACAGGAACCCACATTTATGCAATTAAGTGTCTCATTAATTTTCCAGACACCTGCAGTTATTTACTCCAGGCACCACTAGACCTTGAGTTTTTTATGGCCCCCCTGGGAAACATCCCTCTCTCTGCTTTGGCATCAAGACTCAGAAAGGATGATCTGTATGTATGCTGTAACATCCCTGACCAATAATATCTTCCCTGGAAGATGGAGCAATCTTGTTTTCTGCTCCTCTGGAGGGGAGGACCTGTACCCATGGATTCAAATGATAAAAATGGAGATTCCGAGTAAACATTAGGAAGAACTTTTCTGATGGTAAGATTTCTTCTGGTGGGAAGAGCTGTTCAACCTTGTAATGGACTACCTTGGAAGGTGGTGCACTCCTCTTCACAGGTTTTTAAGCAGAGGTTGGATTGGCATCTGCCAGAGATTCTCTGGCTGTGATTCCTGCATTGCAGGGGGTTGGACTAGATGATTCTCTGGGAATCCCATCCAATGCTACAGTTCTATGAGTTTATGAATTCATCCTTCCCAAAACAAGTCATGAACCAAAATATAGCCGTCCTTCAAAAATTTACACTTCCCCATGTTTTGCAATGCAATTCTCTGGCTATGTCATGTGCCCGCCCTCCCCAGGTGCATGTATGTGTGTGTGTATATATATATATATATATATTTGCTTTCGTAGATTTTCACGGGTACAGGAATGCAGGTTTTGGTGTCCTCGGGTGTCTTCCCGTGTAAAAGTTGGGGTGTCTAGGCGACGTTTCGACGAGGTCTCACTCGTCATCTTCAGGCTGGTGCTTTCGGCTTCTTGTTACTGGAACAGAGCAGGATCTCAGTGTTTGAGTTCCTATAAATACTGTTGAGGGGGTGTGGTGTATAGCCTCCAATGTTCTGGGCAGAGAGGAAGTTCCCAGGCTAGTGTGCCTTTTCTTCTTTTGTTCCTTAATTACTTGAGGGATATCTTGAGTGATTTCTTGAGTGATATCCTGAGTACCACTTAGGTGGGTCATTAGGTGTGGATTAGTTGCTAAAGTCTTTGTGTCTTGACCTCTTGAACTTTGTGAAGAGTTTTTCTGAGAAGATGGCTGTACTGCACTTAGTTGTGCTCTGGCTTGGCTTCGTGTATAGGGGCGAGCTGTGGTTTTGTGGCCTGTGTCAGCCAGATCTGTGTAGGGATTGCAGGGGGGTGCAGCATCCGGAGGTGCCACCATGGTTTGGCTACTGGATGGTGTCTGTAATTTATCTGTGGAGAGGGTCTGGGTTTGGGTCTGGTGTGGTTGATTGGTGATAGCGTTCTGTGTGCCTCTGGATCTGGTGTCAGTTTTTGTGGGGAGGGCTAATTTCCAGATGTCTGGCAAGCGGGATGTGTCGTCACGCTTGTTCATGTTGTGAGGGTGTTTCTCTATCTCGATGGCTTCCATGATTATTCTCTTGTGGTGATGTTCCATCTCTGCCCAGAACATTGGAGGCTATACACCACACCCCCTCAACAGTATTTATAGGAACTCAAACACTGAGATCCTGCTCTGTTCCAGTAACAAGAAGCCGAAAGCACCAGCCTGAAGATGACGAGTGAGACCTCGTCGAAACGTCGCCTAGACACCCCAACTTTTACACGGGAAGACACCCGAGGACACCAAAAATATATATATATATATATATATATATATATATATATATATATATATATATATATCAATCAAAATCCACACAGTGAAAATAACATATTCAAATATTAAGGTAAATTACTTGCAAAAAATTGCACATTAGGTGTATGCCTGAACAGGCAGCTGATTTTTTGTGAAGACGGTTTTTAATGCAAGTTGATGTGGAAATGTGCAAACTGGAAAAATTAGGGAGAAGAACTGAAATTGAAAGGGCTATCCATCTACAGAGTAGCATAAGGAAGACGTTTACCTGGTCAGAGGAATTTCTCATACAATTTTTTAAAAATAGATAAATATCTACATAGAATAATAGAATTGCAGAGTACTGGCAAGCCAGATGTCCCCCTATCTTAGTTTTGTCTGGCTGGTTCTTCCTGTCTAAGGGCAGAACCTGACATTTGTCCCTATTAAAATTCATTTTGCTAGTTTGGGCCCAGTTCTCCAATCTGTTAGGATCATCTTGAATCCCGATTGTGTCTTCAGTGGCATGGGATACCCCTGGCACAACAAGCTGGCACTAACCCCACCCTGGCTAGCTCAGCCCAGCTTTTGACTTCACCATTCCAGCTAGGTAATCCAATTCAGCTGCAGGTGTTGCCGGGAACTGCTGAATCAGGGCTTCAGTCCTGTAAGGAGGCATTTAGTTTCATGGATGTCTGTATTATTATTATTTTTAATTAATGGTGTAATTTTTATGTTCTAAACATTGTACATTGTCTCATTGTTGTGGGATAACCAGCCTCCTATAACCAACATAGGTAAAGGTAAAGGGACCCCTGACCATTAGGTCCAGTCGTGGCCGACTCTGGGGTTGCGGCGCTCATCTCGCTTTATTAGCCAAGGGAGCCGGCGTACAGCTTCCGGGTCATGTGGCCACCATGATGAAGCCGCTTCTGGCGAACCAGAGCAGCGCACGGAAACGCCGTTTACCTTCCCGCCAGAGCGGTACCTATATATCTACTTGCACTTTGACGTGCTTTTGAACTGCTAGCTTGGCAGGACTGAGCAACAGGAGCTCTCCCCATCGTGAGGATTCGAACCGCTGACCTTCTGATCAGCAAGTCCTAGGCTCTGTGGTTTAACCCACAGTGCCACCCGTGTCCCATAACCAACATACTTAAGTCTAATTAATGCATAAATTGGTTAATACCACAGAGTAAGCTGTCCTGCCAGGCTTAGCTATGTCACTTCCTTTACCTTGGGAACAAACAGGTAAGCAGTCCTATTGTCCCCCACCCCCAGTCTACCTGAGAAACTCAGCTGATTTAAGCTGATTGCTCTAGCTCAACCACATGGCTCTCACCAGCCACTCTTGTGTTCTGACCTATACCAATAATTTAAGAACGTTTACCACTTTGTAACAAAGCTCAGTTTTGCAGTTTCTGCAACTTTTCTGACAGGTGTATGCAGTGCTATTCTTACAGAAAAAGAGGTGCTGGAATTCACCATGAACACCTCCTTCATTCTCTTAAGAGTGGCAATGGCGCCTAAATGAGAGGTGCCAGAACTGAGCACTTTCATCAAAATAAAATAAAGAATTCTAACTGTTGGCACACCCCTTAGCCATTTCTTGGAATCTTTCTTAGTCGCAAACAATTGAAATGTGCCCTTTGTTTTGCTTTCAGTTTTTAATGATAGTCTCTTCTCCCCCCCCCTTTTTATTTTTTACCATCAACCAAAATACAAACAGTGAAACCTCCCAGGCGGCTGATACATTGGGTATACATAATCAATAATAACATATTCAAATCAGCCATATGTACAATTTTATATATGTTAACACTCCTCCATCCACAAGGTTTATTTAACTTTTAACATTTTAATTGCCCCAAATTGTTCAAACCTACCCAAATAATTCACAATCTTCTGAAACCAATCCTCCTCTTTCTCACTGACCTTAAACCCTTTCATTCTGTGATCTTCACAGTTAGATATTCTAAAATTATAATATTATTCATTTTTTCCCCCATTGGTTCACCCCTAGCTCTTCTGTATTTTTCCAATTACTTGCTATAACCTGTCCGGCTGCAGTTACCATCAATTTTACCCATTTACATTCCACTTTTGTTTTTAACTCGGTGCTACTCAGACTAATAAGAACCATTAATTTAGATATTCCCACCTTCCTACCCACAATTCCCGATATTTCTGTTTCTAAAATTCATTAACTAACGGACAATCCCACCACATATGACTGTACATTCCCATCACTCCACATTTCCTCCAACAATTCTTACTTCCAGATTTTGTAATATGATATAACCTTACAGGTGTATAATACTATTTTTGTACCAACTTCAACCCCTGTTCCTGGATTATCCTAGAGGTCGCAACAAAGGGTGGTTGCCGAAAGATTCTTTCCCATTCTTCATCTAAAATCTGTTCCTGAATTTCTAACTTCCAATATTCTTTCAAACTTTCCTTTGGTGATTTCTCCTTGTCTAATAACACCTTATACAATTTTGAAACTATTTTGGCCCTATCTGTCTTATATCCTTTCACTAATTCTTTGAAGGGTGCAATAATTCTTCTACTACATTTTTTAACTTCTTCTGTGATAATCTCTTCTTAATCCAGAAGTTAACTCTCACTCCAGATGCAAATTTCAACCAGCGGACGTATCACCACAGTCATGATTTATAACAGTCTCAAAAGTACGGGTAATTAGAGAAAGGAAGGCTTTGTCGCTTTGAATAAACATTCACAAACCTTTTATTGATAATAATCAGCTAAATAGTTTGAGGATCTATACAACTGTGTAACATGCAGAAAACAGCATTTTTAGAGAAATCAAAGACTGGAACTGAGGGAAATCAGGGGGTTGGGGTGGGTGGGTGGGGGAATAAGGATGATATGTTTCTGGATAATATGTTTTGTTTTAATTTTGAATAAAAAAGTTATTTTTAAAAAATGAGAAAGGAAGGCTTCGCTGACCATCGCCAGAGTGGTGCATGCTCTAGTTATCTCCCACTTGGACTACTGCAATGTGCTCTATGTGGGGCTACCTTTGAAGGTGACCCGGAAACCGCAATTAATCCAGAATGTGGCAGCTAGACTGGTGACTGGGAGTGGCTGCCGGGACCACATAACACCGGTCCTGAGAGATCTGCATTGGCTCCCAGTACGTTTCCGAGCACAATTCAAATTGTTGGTGCTGACCTTTAAAGCCCTAAACGGCCTCGGTCCTGTATACCTGAAGGAGCGTCTCCACCCCCATCATTCAGCCCGGACACTGAGATCCAGTGCCGAGGGCCTTCTGGCAGTTCCCTCACTGCAAGAAGTGAGGTTACAGGGAACCAGACAGAGGGCCTTCTCGGTAGTGGCGCCCACTCTGTGGAACACCCTCCCTTCAGATGTGAAGGAAATAAGCAGCTATCCTATCTTTAAAAGACATCTGAAGGCAGCCCTGTTCAGGGAAGTTTTTAATATTTGATGCTGTGCTGTTTGATTGGGAGCCACCCAGAGTGGCTGGGGAAACTCAGCCAGATGGACGGGGTATAAATAATAAATTATTATTATTATTATTATTATTATTATTATTATTATTATTATTATTATATACCCTAAGGGCTGACATTAAGGACTATTATGTGTTTGGGCAAGAGGAAGGTTCCTTGGCTCTATGTCACTCACCCCCATTGGGTTCCCCGAAGCTTCTTGGTCTCCCAGCATGGAAAGCCACTTTTCCAGAGCATCAGAGCTTGATCTCTTGTTCCCTCTGCTTTTCCAGAGCAAATATGATCGCCAAGATTTATGGCTTGGCTATCATTAATCATGACATAATTATCTCTGTCAACAAGCTGTTGACAGGTGTCTAGTCCGCCATCTTTCTTTCCAAATGTCTGTAAGGAACTTTGAATGGGGAAATATTGGAACTCACTTAGAAGGGCATATTGCAAAGCCCTAACAGTTTATAATTCCATGCTTCACTTTGCTGCATATTTTGACTCTTTCAATCTTTGCTGGGGTTCTCTCACCAATAAGCACTTGCCCCAAACTTGGACCTCGGCACCCGGGAATTCACACACACACACAAACACCAACCAACAACTATTTCATAACATGGTGCTCTAGAATAATATAGCACTACAGAAATACTTTCATATAAAATGAGTTTTCTGAGAAATAAATGAAAATGGCTAGTCTTATTCAGGTAAGAGTGTGCAAACAGAACTGATTGCGTTGAGGAAAATAAAAATGACCTTTTCCTTTATATATTGATACAATAAAGCCCAAGAACACTTAACTCCATATACTTTGATGGGAATACTTTGTTATTTATTTTATTTAGTTAGTTTCATTTTAACAAACTTTTCTTTATTTTTCTTATGGATATGATTGTCTGTTTAGTTTTTGTTTGTTTCTGTATGATTGAAAGATCCAGCAAAATAGATCCACTTAATAAATAAATAAAACAAGCATGCAGCGTTCTGCATTTATATTTCTGGCCTATCAGGAATGCACATACGCTTTGGAAATCATACAAATGCAAATTGTTGTTGTTGTTAATAAAAAACATTAGTAATAACAACTGGTAATAATAATATAAATCAGTTTGTAAGTTTTTAGGAGAAAAATATACGTGCTATGTTCTGCATTTACAATATGTATGATCGAGCCAGGAATGCTGATTCCTTTGGACATGATTCAAATGCAAACCAGTAATAATAATATCAGTAATAATAGTACTATTAACAATATTTTCTACCAGCCTTAAGTCTTCAGGAATCAATAAATATTATGTGTTTTGGATTTAATATAGCGCCGGCCGGCCAGGAATATGCCAAATACCTTTGGAAATGATTCAAATGCAAATCCGTGACGATAATTAAGTCAGGAATAATAACAGCGCTACTACTACAAATTATTACCGGTTGGTAAGTCTTTAGGAAGCAAAAACGAGAAAGTCTGAAAGAGAAGAGCTGTATCACGCCCCTCGCGCCTTTTCCTAGTCTAAAAAAGCAAAATGAGGCGGGAGAGATGTATTTGCATGGAGGAAGACCCGGGCGGCAGACTTTCTCCTCTTGGAAATGCCTTCCCCCCTGGACACCCCCTCCTCAAAAAAGAAATAATGGGGAAACACATTTTTGCACCTCCCTCCACCCATGTTGCTCCTGTGTTTGTGTGTACACATACAGACGCATGTGAAACCTTCGCAAGCTTGATCCTCCTCCGCTTTCTGGTCCATACCGGGGGGGGGGGTGGGAGAGAGAAAAAAAGGAGGGCGCAAAGAAAGAAAGGAGCCTGTGCTCCAGGCTGGGATTTGTAGTCTTGGCCGGGGCGGAGCACCTTTCCCAAGCTGGGCCAACAAACTACGTTACCCAGCGGCCCCCGCGGCGGGGACGCATGAGCAGAGCGCCTGGCTAGCTCTGAAAAGACTCTCTCTCTGTAGCTCGTAGCACATCAATTCTTTACTTGCTTTGGAGAGAACTAGAAAAAAAAGGTGGTGGTAGTGGAAGGAGGGGGGAATCAGTCGAGCCCTACCGGCAGCAGCCAGAGGAGGTGGTGGTGGAGGAGGAGGAGGAGAAGGAAGAAAAAGCCCGGCCGGCCCGAGTAAGCAAGCTAGACGCGCTTCTGGGGGGGCTTCTTTGGTTTGGTGGTGGTGGTGAAGGAGAAGAAGAAGAAGAAGAAGAGAGCAGGCCGCGGAGGGCGGAGGCAAAATCGCGCACACAAAGGCTCCTTTCCCTTCTCCAAGCGCGCCGCTCCGGCGTTTCCTTTTTGCGCTTCCTCTGCTGGCAACAGTGTAACAAAAGGGCGAGCGCGCGGCTGCCCTGCCGCAGACGCAAGGAGGGCTCCGTGCGCCCTCGTTCTGCGCCGGACTCCCTCCCTCCTTGCCCGCCATCTTTCGAAGCGGGGAGAAGGGCGAGCGATCCCGCTTTCCTCCGGCCCGCGCTCGCACAAAGGAACGGCGGGCGGGGAGAAGCTCGCCTCTCCACCAGCCCAGGCCCCCCGTGCGCCCGCCGCTTGCCTTGCTGCCGCTGTTGCGCGCCTGGCTCCGCTCGGCTGGAAGCAGCGCCGCTTCCTCGTCCAGGCAGCTTCAGCGAGCGCCTTGGTTTGTCTCCTGTCGCGTCGCGCTCTGTTTCCTCGCTTTTCTCTTGGGGTGTGTTGCTTTTTTTTAATTTTCCTGTGTGGTAGTCACTTTAGAAAACTCAGAAAAGATTGCGGGGGGGGGGACTTTTCTCTTCTTCCTTAAAAACCCTGTTGCATATGGAGATCTCTTTTAGGGGCGATTGCAGTTGGTTGTTTGGTTGATTGGTTTGTTTATTGCATGTATATCCCATCTCTCCTCCAAGGAGCTCATGGTGGCTTACATACCCGTGACCCCATCTCCAAATTTTATCCCCAGCAGCAAACCTGTGAGATAGGTTGGGTTGAGACTGGTTGGCCACAAGGTCATGCCCACCCGGTGAGCTTTATGGCTGAGTGGGGAATTTGAACCCTGGTTTTCACATGCCCAAACCCAACACTCTAACCACTATGCCAGACTGGCTCTCAATATGGCTCCATTACTCCCCATCACCAGCTCTAACCACTATGCCAGACTGGCTCTCAATATGGCTCCATTACTCCCCATCACCAGCTTGGGCTCTGCACTCTCAATTCCGCAGTCAAAAGGTCCAAGGACCCGATTTTGGTCCCTGGAGTTAACTGGTGTGTCTATCTGATGTGTGTTGTACCTGCTGATTTAGACCTGTTTGCCTGGAAGGTAATCAGCTGATTTTATTGGGACCCCCAATGCTAACTATGTCTATATTATGGAAGTCTGTTCTCTTGGCTTCAGTGTGGCTTATTCCAATGGAATTGTGGTTAGGATTGCAGGCCAACTCCTTAAAAATAGAGACATGGACAGGGATGCTGCCTCAAGCACTCTGCCCATGTTCTGGAGCAGCATCAAGGAGACTTAAGACTTGTTGGATTTACTTGGTTGTTGTTTATGATCGCTTCCAAAACGAGAATTTCAAACTGAGGAGCAGGCCGCCTCTGAACATATTCAGATCCCAAGGATTTGTTTTCTGTACCAGAACTGAACTGATTTTGCAATCCTTTTGCATAAAAAAATCCACTCCTGGCTCTTCATTTCATTTCAGTAGCCTTTTTTGTGTGTGGGGATCCTTGTTTTGTTGCTATTGTAAAATAACTAGGAGTTGGAAACTCCTTGGTCTACTGAAGATTGCATGGATATCTAACAGTAGATCCCAATTAACTTTGGATCCTGTGGCTCAGCGCGTATATCACCTGCTTTGCATACAGAAATGCTCAGCTTCAATCTCTCATGGCATCTCCAGGTAGAGCTGGGAGAGCCTCCCTGTCTGAAACTCTGGAGTCACTGCCAGTCAGTGTAGGCAGTACTGAGCTAAACTATCCCTTTATTAGAACCAGGAGGTCTGGAACCTTATTTTATTTTGGAGAAAAGGCTACATCTGCTTTGCATCCACAGAATAATAGAAATGCAGAAATGGAAGTCCCAGGTCAGGCTGGGAAATACCCCTATCCCTACCTGGAGAGCCTATGCCAGTTAGTGTAGAAAATACTAAGCTAAATGGGACCATACTAAGGTATTCCTGTTTAATTTTGCCCTTTATGCAGAACCACAAGGACTAGACATTTTTAAGAAAAGGGCCATGGTTCAGTGGTACAGCATCTGTCTTGCACATAGAAGATTCCAGGTGCAGTCCCCCACAGCTTCTCCAGGAAGAGCTGGGAGAGTCTCGCTGTCTGTAACCCTGGATAACTGCTGCCAGTCACTGGGCATTATGGAGCTAGATGGACCAATGACCTGACTCTGTGTATAAAGCAGCTTTCATATTCCCCCCGCCCTCTGCTCACTCTAGCTGCATTCAACTTTTTCAGACCCACAACCCACTATGAACACAATTCTGCACTGAGGGACCCATTTCTTAGTTTATTTCCCATGTATCATTCTGGTGGTAGTGCTGCTGTTGCAAGCCACCGTTGATCAAGTTGCAAGGTGGAAGTTGCCCATGACCTGCCAGTTGAAGCCTGATGCCCTAGAGCAGTGTTGTGTTGTTTTGTTTTAAACACATATTGTTCCAGAGTTTAGGTATGGCAAATGTTGAGTCCTCTTCCTTGGATAAGGAGAGCCCGCCTGACGCACTTGTAGCATTCTTGTGGAAGCCTGGTTGTGATATCTAGTTCCAGTTCAAGGCCAATAAGATTGTGTTGCCGGTTCCATTGATCTCATTGGGGTGTCATCTCTGCCTAGAGTCTCTGTTGCCTTAAACTGAATGGTTGTGCTTATTAATTGTGTGACCCATTGCTGGAAACCATAGGAGGGGAAAGTGCTCTTGTGCTTGGGTCCTGCTTGCAGGCTTTGCATTGGGGCATCTGGTTGCCCTCTGTGAGAACAGAATGCTGGACTAGGTGGGCCCCCTTTGGCATGATCCAGCAAGTTCTTATGTTCTTCCTTATTCCTGGAGGCAGGATGCCTCTGGTTGTCACTTGCTGGGAATCTCAAGTGAGGAGAGTTGCTCTTGCGCTAGGGTCCTGCTTATGTGCTTCCAGATCTGGTTGGCCACTCTGAGAAGAGGATGCTGGACTTTGATGAGCCCCCTTTGGCCTGGAGGCTTGTGTGATACACTGTCTTGGGCATGCAGGTTTTGTTGTTTCTGTATGCAAGGTGATGCGGAACAGCGATTGGAAAGTGCCATTGTATTTATGTCCTGCTCACGAGCATTCCATTTTGGGAATCTGGTTGGCCACAGTGGAAACAGGGTGCTTTACTAGATTATCCCCTTCGGCCTGATCCAGTAGGCTCTTCTTATGTTCTTTCTTTCACCTTTGCATCTAAGCAAGTGTGTTTAGGATTGCAGGCTTATTGGGGGTGAGAATCCCCTGCAGAAATCCATTAATGACAAATTCAGCAACTGTGTGTCAGAATTTGGGGTTTGTGAGAGGGGGAGATGGTGGTCATGATGAGGGCATAGGGAGACAGTGGTCAGTAATACTAGGAACAGTTCATTATCCTTAAAATCATAGAATTGTAGAGTTGGAAGGGATTGTAAGGGCCATCTAGTCCAACCACCTGCAATGTGGGGCTTGAAACCAGAACCTTGAGATTAATAATCTCATGCTCTACTTACTGAGCTATCCCTTCCAAGCCAAGCTTATAGCACCTGGTATTCCTGGTATTCCATCCAAGTACTAACCAGTCCTGACCCTGCTTAGCTTCAGAGATCAGATGAGATTGGATGTGTTCAGAGTGGTATCTGTATATATATCAGTGGGGGTCCTCTTTTGTATATCCCAATCAGTGTTCAAAATCAGCCAGGTGCCAGGCACATTTTGCACCTAACTGTTTCCCACTTGTGACCAAGTGAGGTTGCCTGGGTGCCAGGAAGGTGCTTGATATCTCCACCAACTGGAGGTGCATTTCTGAGGATCATTGGATCTTGACTGTTTTCACGCATTAATACTACATCCTGTGGAATTCTATCAGTTACATTTTATCTGCACAATCAGAATAAATTTGAGGAACCAAAATGCTTTTTCTGTGCAGCCTAAGCAGGAGCAGTGAACAATTATAGCTAATTGTTGAAGCTTGTCTACACTTATCCCACTCCACTGCCCTGCTAACAGTTGTGAAAAATATTCATATGTTATGAATGGACTGTGTCATCATTAAGAAAAAGAGCTAGGAATGGGCCAGTATATATGTGAAGTGTCCCTGGATAATGTGACTTTACATTAAGTTCTCAAAGTTCTTAGCCTAGCTCAGGATTGTCATCTGAACTAGCCAGATGTTTAACTGATAATCAAATATGTTAGTGCGTCATTTGAAAGGTAAGACTTTAGAGTCATCTTGCCCAAAAGTGACAACTAGACATTCTGTCTTGGCAACTGAAGCTTTGGTTTAAGGAGACATTTGGCCCCTACCTTATACTTCTGAGTTTCTAACACTGCAACCAGGCACTGGGAAACAAACTGCCAGAAGGAGTCATTCCTAAAAGAAGTACAGTACCAGTTCCTGGGTACCACAGGAGTGGAGAGTACTCTTGTGCTCAAATCCCATTTGTGGGTTTCCCATAATGAGCATCTGGTTGGCTACTGTGAGGACAGGATGCTGGACTAAGATGGACCATTGTTTTGATCCAGCAGGCTCTTCTTATGCTCTTAAGCAGGTTGAAACTTTGTGTTGGGTCTAAATCAGCCTTTCGCAAACTGTCACCTTCCAGATGTTTGGGACCAAATTGCCATCAGCCCCAGCCTGTACAGCTCTTTAATGCTGGGGCTGATGAAAGCATGGCTGTTCCAGTTGAGGACTGATGGGGATTGTCAGGGAGGGCACTAGGCACTGATTGAACATAAGAAGAGCCTTGTTGAATCAGGCCAATCGCCATCTAGTCTAATACAGTATGCCTTTTGCAGTAAGGTGACCAGAATTGCTCACAATTCCTGGGCTAAGTTAGCTGAGTTTAATCTGCCATCAAGGGTTTAAATTAAGTCACTGCTAGCTTACTTTTGACCACTTCAGCCTTGTCTATTTCAGTGGGATCTGAGTTCTACTCACTTAGTCTGAATCCAAGACATTGCACACTTCCAAGGGTGTTGTGTTAATCAAAAGAAGGTTATGGACTCTGCTAGCATAGGTTCTTGGTGTTTACTGGGAAACTTATTTCTCTGATTGATGGTTCCCCAAGACTTGCACCCAAATAAGGCTACAGTTCTATGCTCACATAGAATTAAGTTCCATTTAATTTAGAGGCATGTACTTGCATGTAAATATGCACTGTGCCAGGTTTTTGTGGACAGGTGGCCTCAGCTTCCTCTGACACCTTCCTGCCTTCCTCCTTTCAAAGAGAACAAATTCACTGAGGATATCAAGGGGTACCA